>NC_141696.1:1416933243-1417573074 GCF_964263255.1 Lissotriton vulgaris
GCATACCACCAAAATGAGATATCCGAGGACTCTAACAGTTTAACTGCATTTATCACCCCACAGGGTTTGTTTTTGTTTTAGAGGATTCTGTTTGATCTTGCCAGCCTCATATTTTAAAGAGTGATGGTCCACATATTTAAATGAATAGAAGAATTTGTTAAATGGTTCCAGGATGATGTCCTCATTTTCCCCAGGAATGTGTATGAACATTATGATCATTTAAGAAAAGTGTGTGGGGGTTTTAAAGAAAATTATCAAACCCTTAAAGATAGCAAGAGCAAATTATTTTGTCAAACAGTGGAATATTTGGGGCATACGTTATAAAAAGAAGGGGTGGTGCCTAAAAGGTCTTTGATCAATGCCATTATGAAAACACCAGTGCCTGACAATAAAGAGTAGTTGCTTTCTTTTTCAGGGTTGTGTGAATACTACAGTAAGTTCATTGGAGACTGTGACACCAAAATGGAGCCATTACATAAACTAACTAGGAGGAACACAGAATTTGCGTGGACAGAAAGATAGCAGTAGGCATTTGATTTAATTATTAAAAAAATGGTGGGGGCACCTACTTTGAAACCCTTTCATGTGAACAAAGACTGCATATTACAGTGGAAGCAAGTCTCTTTGTAATGGTAAGTATTTTATTGCAGCGTAGTGGAAAAGAAGAGTGAAGTGTGGCATTTGCATCCTGCACTCCCAGTGATAATGAGAGATGCTACACTGTGATAGAGAAGAAATAACTGGCATGTGTGTGGGCTGCAGAATATTTTTGTTATTATGTGTGAGGATTTTGTTTCACACTGAAAACTGATCACAGGCCTCTTATAGGTATTGTGTCTCCTGGAGGGGGTGTAATTCCACGGCACGCATTGCACGCTTGATGTCCAGGCTCCAGGAGTACAACTTCAAGGTTAAATACATACCTGGAAAGATAAATGTCACAGCAGACTGTTTTTCCAGAGTACCATTTGCCATGAGTGAAGATGATAATGAAATGGATGAGGCTGAAGTAATAACTAGCAAAGCAGGTCTGATGTCTGGAAAATATTATGGTGCTACTTTTTTTTTTTTTTTTTATATTTAAAATTTTTATTGGCACACACCATACAGAAAATGACATTTGTATAAACAGAGATCACAATGCAAAATTTAAACAAAATAATTACTGTATACGATACTTTAAACAAACGCATATACAGGTGGAGAACAAAAACAAGCCCTACATATTATTAACCAAGGCATACACTTACTCTCTCTTTCCAGCAATATACAGGTTTCCATATTTTCAAACCCAATTTCCTTGCTCTTTTACCCTTCCTAGCATATATACCTTTTTCAAGGCTAAATATCCCCAATAATAAAGCAATCCATTGTTGTGTTGTGGGAGGGATAGGGTATACAAATTCAATATTGTCACCCCTATATCCCCTAACCCCTAGCATAATAACAGTTGGTGTTAGAGTCTCATTTAAACCAAGAGTGTGCCTCATAAATTCTTCAATACCCTTTCGTAGATTATCTAATTGGGGACAAAGTGCGAAAATGTGGATACTATCTGCTGCCGGAGCATTGCAGCGAAAACAAGTTGTCCCTGTAATCGCACCCCACTGTGCAATGCGGTCCGGTGTGTGATAAAGTTGATATAAAGTTTTAAAATGCTGCGATTGAAGAGGGGCAGAACACAAAACAGAGCATCCTAACTCCAATGAATCCAAAAAGCATTGATTCTGTACCCCTAATTTTCCTGCCCATTTGTCTCCAAATTTCTCAGTATCATCTTTTTTTAATTCTGCTAAACTAGCATAAAAGAATCGTATAGAACACTCTCCCCCCTGAACTAGGGATTCCATAAGATTACTCTTCCGAAATCCACATTCTCCTCCTTTTTTCTTACCCAAAAAACTCCTGATTTGCAAATACTTAAAAAAACTATTTCTTGTTATATCGTATTTTCCCATCAAATCTGAAAATTGCAAGATATTCCCATCCGTCCCCATCAAGTCTCCTTTTTTTTTTAATACCTTTCATATCCCAGTCTGCCTTTATGGAATCAGAAAAGATCAAGGGGGGTAGTGTCCTATTCCTATACATTCTAGTATACCTATTATATCTTCCCAGTCCGCATTTCTTTGCTACTGCTATCCAGATGTTATATGCAGCTTAAACTGTTTTAAAACGTGTATGTTTATAGTAAAGAAAGTCGGCATGGTTTAGAAAAGCGTTTGCGGCATCTGCCCCCATTACGATAGAGTATACCATTGTCGAAAAGGAACTAACATTCGAATCTAAATTACCTGCACCCAACAAACCCTGAGTGAATTGTATTACAGATGCCCAGTAGTATAACCTGAAGTCCGGAACCCCCCACCCACCACTAGCCCTTGGCAACGTCATAAACTTGTAAGCCCTTCTAGTCTTCCCATATGACCATATAAATTTATTTAATATTGATTCCAGCTTATTAAACCAAATTGATTCAAACAAAAGAGGAATGGTGCGAAAGAAATAAAGGAATTTAGGGAGAATAATCATTTTTATCACATTTGTACGCCCAACTAACGTAAGCCTAAGCTTATTTATTCTGGCCAATTCTGCGCTTACTTCCTTAATTAAAGGGGAAATATTCCGTCCTACCACAGTGTCCAAGTTAGGTGATATCTCAACTCCTAAATACACTGCTGCTGGAACCACCCGAGTATCATTATATTGAACCATTGTATTTTTAATAATTTGTGTTTTTGCACTATTTAATTTGTACCCAGATATTCTGCCAAATTTACTAGCCTCCAACTCAACCTCCTCCATTGCTTTAGATGGGTCTGGGGTGATTATGGCAACGTCATCTGCATACGCTAGTACATTAACCTCTAGTCCATTTGAGATAAGAGATGGGATATTCGGGTTAGACTTTAGATAACGCAGATACGGATCCATATATAATGCAAAAAGGAGGGGAGAACTAGGACAACCTTGTCTAGTGCCTCTTTTAATTTGTACAGGTGTGGTTAAATCTCGATTTACTTTAATTCTAGCTGTAGGTGCCTTATATAAAACCTGAATTGCCCTAATATATTTATTACCAAAGCCATATACTTTCATTATTTCCCACAAATAGATCCATGCGACCCTATCAAAAGCCTTCTCGGCGTCTAGGAATAAGGCTGCCAAAGGACCGCCAGCTACCTCCATGGCATCAAAGCAAGTGATCACTGTTCTAACATGTGTAGTGGTGCCTTTCCCTGGGATAAATCCGTGTTGATCTGGTGAAACTAGTTTTTCTATAACGGTGGACAGCCTTGTTGCCAGAATTTTAGAGTATAATTTCACGTCCGCATTCATAAGGGCGATTGGTCTATACGACCCTGGGGCTGTGGGTGGCTTACCTTTTTTTTAAATTACTATAATCTCAGTGCCCCCCCAAGAATCTGGGACTGACGCTTCCCGCTGTGCTTGTAGAAGAGTATCTAGTAACTCCAATCTTATAGAAGAAAAAAATGTTTTATAAAATTCAATTGGAATGAGATCTGGTCCTGCAGCTTTAGATGATGGGAGTTCTAATAATGCTATTGTAACTTCCTCTAACGTTATATCAGAATCCAGCTTAATCTGATCTTCCATTTCCAACATATCTACCTGAATATTTCCCAAATAGTCTCTTATTTCATCACTTATTTCATCACTACCCACCCTGTTGTCAACATCATATAAGTTCGTATAGTATTTCCAGAATTCATTCCTTATACCGTTAGAATCTAATATCACATTCCCTAAATCATCTACCATATTTTTAATACCCCCAGCATTAGCTTTCTGCCTAGTTCTTACAGCAAGAATATGACCCACCCTCTCACTGTATTCAAACACCTGTTCCTTTTTTGCGGAATAATTTGCAGCCGTTTTGCTCGTAACAATTTCAGCCATATCACTCTTTAAGACCATTATTTCTAATATTTTTTGATCCAGTGGACTCCCAGATATAATAAGTCTACTAAGTTCCGCCTCTACAGCCAGAAGTGAATTCATTTGATGTTTTGTCTTCTCTCTTTCACTCTTCTGTCTGAATGTTGTAAAACTAATTGTCTCACCTCTTATCCCTGCTTTAAAGGCGTCCCAGATGTTACCACTACTTGAGCTACCCTTATTGTTAAACCAGAACTCGGTTATCCACTTCTCCATATGTTTACAATAGCTCTCATCTTTTAACAGCGCCCTTTCAAATGTCCATTTATAAGCTTTCCTAGTAATGCCATTAAGATTCAATGTCAGTAACAATGGGTTATGATCTGACATCAGACGAGGTAACTTTCTTATACATACATTGGATAGCAAAACATTTGAGATTAGGAAATAGTCTAATCTAACAGTAATTCTGTGGGGTGCTGAAAAAAAAGTATCCCCGTCACTCATTGGATTTAAATTCGCCCATACATCTGATAATGCGTTATGTGCAGCCAAATCTACTATTGCCTTATGTACCCTCTTCTTGCGCCCAGTATAACCGTAATCCCTTTGTAGCTCTACACTAGCAGGACGATTAATATTGAAATCCCCACAGCAAACGATAGGTTCCACCCAGGTTGTCAATTCCTGATCCAAAAATTCAAATATGTCTGGCTCATCACACGTTGAACCGTAGACCGATACCAAAGTAAATCTAGCTCCTCTGAACACTACTTCCACAATGGCCCATCTTCGCCACATGTCTACCTTATTCCTAATCACCGTGCACTCTCTCCCCCTACCCAAAATTGCCACCCCCGTGTTTTTGAGGCTTGTTTAGTATACGCTAATACTTCAAACCCCAACTGCCCTAACAAAAAACCCTTGCCTCCCTCAACGTGGGTCTCCTGGAGACAGATCAAATCTGGATATAATGCCTTACAAAAAGCAGAGACCCGTAATCTCTTCTGGAGGTCATTAAGACCGCACACATTCATTGAAATAATTCGGCAAGCCATTAAAAAACCTCAAAAATCAGAATCATCTTTCTTTCCCATTTTCCTTTTTCTTTCTTTATTTCCTTGTTCCACCTTATACTTAAGAGCAGTACCTGACTCTTGCTAGATCTCTGTATGTATGCTGCGCATGATGTGTGCCATTTTCTCCCCCCCCTTTCTGTCCCCCCCTTCTCCACCCCGAGCTACCCTTCCCCCACCCTCCCCTACAGGCAAATAGGTCACGCATGACCTATGTGTGATCGCCAGGGAATCAGCAGTCGCCACTCCTCCCCACCTTCATACCACCTATATGTCAAATATCCAGCCTCGTTATTCTAGTTATCCCTCCTTGTACCCCAAAACTTCAATCATGAAGGCCTTTGCTTTGATTTCAGAAAAGAAAAACTTAACCTGACTTTTGGTTACTACTTTCAACTTAGCCGGATACAATAGGTAAGCTTCTGAGCCCAGGGTCTGTATAATCGGTATCAATTGCCTCAATCTCCATCTACGCTCTACTGTAGCATGGCAAAAATCGGGCCTTGCAAAAAACGTAACATTGTTAAATGTCTTTCTTGACTCAGGTTTGGCCTTATCCAGAATCAACTGTCTCAAAAGAAAATTCCCAACAAAAATGAAGATTGCCCTTGGTTTCCCCCCTTGGGCTCCATCCTGACCCCTTTTGAAAAACGGAAAGCGATGGGCTCTTTGGATTTCATATTCCCATTGCCATGTTGTTAGTTCTGGGAAAGCACCTTTTAGCAAATTTACAACAAACATTCTAATGTCCCCCCCTTCCAGTCCTTCTTCTACTCCTAGCAGTCTGATGTTATTTCGACGCTGTCTATTCTCAAAATCCTCCAATTTCCAGTTTACATCTTCAGCCACCTTCTGATGTTCTTCCTTATATGATTTCATCTCTCGCAAATCATCCTCCACTTTCCCAGTTCTTTCCTCCACGTGACACACCCTTTCAACCATCTCGTCCTGTCTTTGACTTATTTTCCTCAGTTTGTTCTGGACCTTTCTTGACTCATGCCTAGCCCTCCTACTTTCCCCTCTAGCCTCGGATTGCATTAATTTCAGAGTATTAAATAATAAATCCAAAGTAACTGGGGGTTGTGTAGACTGCGAAGATCCCTGTTCTCCAATCATTGTAGCTGGGCTATCCTGCTCTACAAAGGAAAATGTGGTAGTAGAATAATCCCAGGCTAACTTCTTGGTAGGGTCAGTGGTACTACTTGCTGAGGAGGGTTTTCTTTTGGCTAAACGTTTTTTCTGAGTGAATTTCTGGACTGGAGAGCTACTACCTGGCAAGGTGGCCGCTGAGGGTTTCAGCGAGTAAGTCGCACACTTCACTTCTCCCTACCACTGGATAGATGGATGGCTGAATTAATGGTGGAACCTGGCTTGGAAAAGAATACTCTTTGTTACTCCACACAGCTTCAATGCGACAGAAACCCCAGGAAAAGCGGGTTCACATTCAAAGAGTTAAACGCAACTAAACGAGTTGCTTTGGTTTTCTGGAGGAATTTTACAGCAAACACCAGGCTGATTTTGAGATCCTGGTTCAGAATGCCGCCTAGGCTACAGCGGGTAAATGAGGCCAAAGACGGAAAAGACACCAAAAGCGGAAAGCTTATAGAAACAGATGCTAACAAAGGTCAAATTTCCAAAGAGAAAGCCAAGTCTGATACAAAAACGGAAACAAAGACGGATACAAAAGTATCACTGAATGCTGCCCAGAAAAGCGGAATTAGCTCTAAGAAATCAACCTTAAAAAAGCCAGGCTGTGATAATTCAGCTACAGCTTCGGCAAAGGTGATTGGAAACAATAAAAAAACAAAAGAAAGCACAATGCGTCAGCCCTCAGATACGGAGAGCTTTTCAAGCGTACCTTTGAATCCAAGCGGAAGCAGCGGCGGCGGCAAGTTTGGGTACAAGACTGATGTCCTCCCGGTGTCTGCTGCTACAGCTGCTGGCGGGAAAACGGGGTTTGTCAGTGAAGCCCATAGCTCGGCTCCGGTACCAGGAGAGAAGGCTGAGGCGGGCGCCAGCGCCAGCGCTGGGACGGAGGTTGCTAAGCAACAATGGGAAAGACCCGATGTGTTGAAGCCGGCTGAGGCGATGCCTGCTACCACCGCTAGCGTTGTAACGCGGAGCATTGCAGGAGAGACAGCCGAAGGGGCAGCAGCAGGTGAGAACAGCGCAGAGGCCGCTTCTGACCCTGCACAATCTTTGAATCCTATGCAACCAGGAAAGCAAATTGCGCTGCACAAGGTCTGTAGCGGTTTGATAGACAATAGAGCTTTGGGTACACATTTGCCAGATGAGGATAACTGTGAAATACAGACCACTGATTCAAATACAGGATTGGTGAGAGGATTGGCAACAGACTTAGATATACAAGCACTGCCTCAAGAGAAAATGGTGATAAATGAGAGAGTGGCTGATACTTTAATATGGGCGAATGAAGTGGATTCAAATATGGAAAGCGAGGGAGTAAAATCAGGCGGTGAATCTTCTGCTTCTGCTTCCAACTCTATTGATCTACACATTATGTCGGAGGCGGCCTCAGCAGAAAGGTTTTACTCGGTTGAAGAAGACTCCCAGTCACAGTCGCTACCCACAGGAGAGAGCTCCGATGAATCAACTGGGAGGGAATATTATGGTGCTACTGAAGGAATGAGGAAGAATTCCATGGAGAGTGACCCATTTTTAAGAAGGGTCGTGGAACATGTGAAGGAAGGAGGGCCTGAGATGAAATAGATTTCCGGCCAATTGTTTCCTTATTGGAAAGTGTTTGGAGATTTGGAGGTTGAGGGAGACGTTATTCAAAGAAGGAAATTGTATACCTCCAGTCAGTTTGAGGGATCATATATTGTCTGGGGCACATAAAGGACATTTAGATATGAAATATGTGCAAATATTGGTAAGGACTGTGTTTTGGTAGTCTGGCCTTAATAGAGTTGTAGCCAGAGTTGTCAGGGAGTGTAATGTGCATGCAAATAGTGAGAAAATGTTAAAGGTGGCTCCCTCACCTTTGGTCCCTGTTGATTGGCTGGATTTTCCGTGGCTGAAGGTTGGATTTGTTATTTCTAGTCCTTTAAATTTCTTACCCCAGGACTGTGGATTTGTTATGGTTCTTGTTAACTATCACTCAAAGCGGCCTGAAGCCAAATTTGTACCTCATGTCACTACTGCTAGCATGATTGATTTTTTCATAAAGCTGTTTGCTAGAGAGGCGTATCCTGAGGTTCTCATCACGGATAACAGAGTACAGTTTAATTCCATCCAGATGGAAAGTTTTCTGAAATACTCTAATATTCGTCATGTTACCACTGCCTTGTATGCGCCCCAAGATAATGATAAGAAAGAGAGATTTAACTGTGTATTGAAAGTAAATGTGTTGTGGGCACGTGGTTTTGGTGCAGGGTGCAAAGACAAATAAGGGAGAAATTGTGGTTGTACCACATTACTCCACACACCACCACTGAGGTCGGACCCCATAAGTTACACAAAGGGAGGGAGCCTGTCCCCAAATGATGTCCATTGTGGTTTAGAAGGAAACAAGGTGGAAAATATGGTGAGGAAAGTAAGAAAGGAGTGGCATTAAGAGGGAAAGAAATACAGGAAAGGATTAAACGTGCCTATGATGGTAAGTGGAAAGTCAAGAAGCCCGAATTTTTGGTGGGTGATTGGGTCAGAATCTGCAAACCTGGAGTGTTGGCCAAACAGGTTTCCTGGTTTGACAGGGCAGTATGCGTGGTCAAAGTAAATCAGAACTGTGTAGTCACGCAGGATGGCAAAGTATGTAATGTCAGGGGAGTGGCCAGAGTGAAGGGGTTGTTAGAACAGAGTCACACTGGGCCCAATTCATAGAACTAATTTAAGACAAAATTCTAAACTTACTACTTTTGGTATTCACAGAAGTTAGGATTATGTCTTAAGATTGTCTTAAGACAAACTTAAGACAGACTTAAGGCAGACTTAAGACAGACTTAGGATAAACTTAAGACAGACTTAAGACAGACTTATGAAACACTTAGGACAGACTTAAGTCTGTCTTAAGTTTGTCTTAAGTCTGTTTTAAGTCTGTCTTAAGTAGTAAAGTAGAGTTAAGTAGAACGTTTAGGATTTTGTCTTAAGTTAGTTCTGTGAATCGGCCCCACGGTCTTCATGGCAAGGATTGTCAAGATGGGTCTGTGGCATCAATAGTAATAAATGAAACTCGGTATAGATTGGTTCCATTCAAGCTTGTTTAATATTGTTGGACTTGGCCCTTTTTGCAGGGTCATCCCTGAACGTTTTGCCCTCCTACTATATTTTTTCTGACCTGTTGTTGGCTATTTTATGACTCTGGGAACTTTTTCCACTGCTGATTAGTGCTAAAGTGCATATGCTCTCCCTATTGTAAATTGTTATATAATTAGTGATTCCACCCTAGTCTAGAGCACTGAGTGTGTCCAGGGCGTGTAAATCCAAATGCTGCTGGTGGGCCTGCAGTACTGGTTGTGCCACCCACAGAAGCAGCCTTGTAAAATGCGTCTACGATCTGCCATTGCAGAGCCTGCGCGCAGTCTGATACTGTCATGCTGACTGGGCAAGTGCACCCACTTGCCAGTCCCTAAACCTTCCATTTTTCTTCATATCAGTCACCCCTATGGTAGGCCCAAGGCCAGGGTGCATTGTAAGTATAAGGTAGGACAAGCCCTGATCAGTGTGGCATGTCCTAATAGTGAATAACAGCCATTTTCGTTTTTCACTGTTGCAAGGCTACCTGTTCTCCATAGGCCAGAATGGGCTGTTAGAGTTATTACATTTTGTAATCCTAACTGTCTCAGAGAACATGGTAGAAATTCGAGTTTAGTATGCCTGAACTCAGAATAATAAAATACATCTTTTATTAAAGTTTATTTTAATATTCTGTGTTTCACAATACCACTTTTAGAAAGTAGGTATTTGCTTGTCTAACCATTCAAACCTGCCTCTGCTAGGTTGTGTATTCCTATGTCTGGTTTTGTGAGTGACTGGGCTGGGGTATTCCAGGAGACAGGCTGAGTCACCCAGTGGTGAATAGAGAGATCTGCATCTAGATGGGAGGGAGGAGTTGCACCTGAACCTTGAATAGGGCTGTGCCTGCCTTCCACAATGCTGGCTCCACCCCCTGGAGAGCGGCTGATTTCTCTGCCCTGCACACTGAAACAAGAGAAGGAGTCCTGTAAATCAAAGTGCTCCAGGACTGTTCTTGCCTTCCACAATGCTGGTTCCACCTCCTGTGGGGCTTCTGATGTTTCTGCCCCGCACTGTGAAAGGAAAGTAGAAGTCTGGTAAACAGAGTGCTTCAGGACTGGTTTGGTCTGGGCAAAGGCCCCTCTCCCCTCAGAGAACAAAGGATTTTGGGGTATACCTATTGGGGCCCTGAGCCCATGAGATTAGATCACTTTGGACTACAAGAAGAAACCTTCACTGAAGAGAGGAACCTGAAGAAACTGAGGAGAGACTATTCCAAAGCTGAAGTGCTGCTTGGGGGATTGGCCTGCAGTGGTTGCCTTACTGCAAAAGGAAGGAGAAAGGAACTTTGTGTACTTTGCTTTCAACTTGTGAAGGATCTCCAAGGGCTTGGAAAAGAGCTTGCCTCCTGTTGAAGTCTCAGGGACAACAGACTTCAACCCCAGCTCCCCCAGAGTTCTTGTGGTAGTGCCTGCTGCTGTTTTGGTCCTTCTGAGGAACTGCCTGTCGCAAGGAGCTGGAAGCGAGACTCAACGAGAAGAAGCGCTTCATCGTCGCTGTGCCTGCCGTCGCAACTCCGAAGGAGGATGTCACCGCTGGAACTGTCGCACTGCACCGCATCAGAGAGAAGCGTGCCGCAATGAACAGGAAGCTTGTCGCCGTTGCTGCTGCTGCCGTTGCAACTCTGAAGGAGGGCGTCGCCGCCGTAGTTGTCGCACTGCACCACATCAGGAGAAGAATCTCGCAACGAGGTCGGAGCGTGTCGCTATCGCTGTGCCTGCCGTATCAACTCCGAAGGAGGGTGTCACCGCTGGAACTGTCGCATTGCACCGCATCGACCAAGAGCACTTTGCATCCCCGAGAAGCGCGCGCCGTCGGAGCTGCTGCCGTTGCATCTTGGATGTCGCCGCTGCAGTCCACGCATCGAACCAAGGACTTCTCGCATCCCAGAGAAGCGTGCCGCATCTGGAAGATCTTCACGTCTTTATTTCTTTGTATCTGAACTTTGCCGCATTTCTCATCGCTTCGACATTGCTTGTTGTGGAAGCGCAACGCAACATAAGGTACATTGACGCAGAGTGTCTGAACTGAACTAAGCTTAAATCTACCATCTTAAAGTAATCATAGTGTGTATTTTTGTCGTTTATGGTCTTGTGGTAACTCTATATAAAGTCTACTTATTTTTTATATAAAACCTGTATGGTGTACATTTGTAGTGTTGTCACTGGGTTATTGTGTGTGGTCACAACTGCTTAACTTACAACGCCTCTGAAATAAGCCTTGACTGCTCGCGCCACGCTCCCTAGAGGGTGAGCAGGGGTTATTTTAGGAATGTAATCCCCTTATCCTGACTAGAGGAGAGGGTCCTTATTTGTCACAAGTGCCTACCTGTGCCAACTAGAGACCCCCAAATCAAACAAGTATTTTTAATGCTCTTCCCTATCACTTCTTGTACATGAATTGCTTGTTTTTTGTTTTATTTTATTTATATATTGTTAAGGGGGAAAATTCTTGGTAGTCTCCTTTATTTGTAATGTGTTTATGCTTAGTTCTGGCTCTTGCATTCATGGAAGTTCTGTTCCAGAACTGTGGAACAGAGGAGTTTGTGTTGCCAAGCTTTCAGGCAGGTTTTGTGCCATCTCCAAAAAAAGGCTTTTTATTCACCATGTGGACCTGATTATTAGGCTTTTACAATGAACTTGGGTTTGTATTTTCCACCAACTTACTCCCGGCATTAATTGCTATTTTCTGAACACAAAATTCACACTTGTGTCCAAAATGGACGCGAGGGTGCATTTTTGTGTTAAGAAATATAGCTAAAGGCAGTAGAATATGATTCGTTATCGCAAGCAGCACTCTCACAGTAGGTTTTTTTCACCCAAATTTCATGAGTGGGAGTAATTGCATCATTATAGGTAATTCTGCATCAAAGAGAAATGTGGAATTATCAAAATTACTCCGATTACTCAGGCGTAATCGAAATTCCATCCAGTCCTAAATAATAGGTTCCCAAGAAGACCTGATACCAACCCAATTTTACTGAGGGCTCTGTCTGACAGTATATTCCATCCTTCCATTTTTTCCTTTTGTCTCTGTCAAGACATTGGTCTATTTGTTCATTATCCCATTTGTCTGTCCTTCGCTCTGTCTACCCATCAATAGTTACGTCCTTCACTTTCTCTGTCCATCTGTCTTTCTTTCACTCTCTGTCTGTTTATCCTCTTTGTCCATCTGTAAGCCCAGCTGCTCATCTGCCAACACCCCATCCAGGACTCCTTTGGAAGCATACTTCCATCCCTCTATCTATACATCCATCCATCCACCCTGCCCCTCCACACCACCCACCACTCTCTCTCCTACTCTTTTTTTGTTTATAGGTGTACATTTATTGTGGTGTTCGTTATTCATTTCTAAATGTAATTTACATATTAAATAAAAAAGACTGGCTACACGTACTATTGATAATGTAACAGAAGAAGGGAAGTAAGCTCTATGAAGGAGGAGTGGAGGGAAATGCTTGAAGCTCCAGCGGGGGCAAAGATGGCTGCCGCATGAGATGACTTTCACATCTGCTTACAGTAGCAGAATGCTAGATGAGACCAGACATTGACATGCAAGGCAGAGCCTCAGAGTGAAGCAGAAAAACTGTCAAAGAAAAAGCAGTAAATCCTGCTGCACAACCCTCTCGGGCCCCAGGTGCAACCCCCAAACAGCTTTCACAGTGAAATTCTCCTTGCAGTATAGTAACGACTTTCAACCTGAATAGCAGATTTTAATTGTAACAGAAGGCACAGCGCCTATGCTGTCATGCCCCCTGGGACATCCCCCTAGGATGGATTCACCTCTAATGTGCCATCAGAATTCGCTTTTTAATGCAGAAGCTTATAGTTCAAGCAGCAGTGTGTGCATTCAATCACGGTTTATACAATGCAGCACGATGATAAGAGTTACTAATGACGAAAAAAGTTCAAATACATTTAGTACAAAAATAATATTAATGAGGCTAATATTGAGGGTTTGTGCATATGATGGAGGTGTCTGGCTGTATGGTAATGGGTGTGTGGCTGCATTATGTTGCTTGCATGGACAGGTGGCAGTGGGTGGGTGGTTGATTTGTTTGTGGGTGTTTGGTTAGTGTATGGTGTGTGTGTATGATGGCGATTGTGTGACTAGTTGGGTGAGTGCCAGGTGTGCGTATATATGGCTGTGCGATGCTGTGTGCTGGAGGAACTTTTTAATTTGTAGTCTGTGGTAATATATGCACATTTTGTGGTTAAAACAAACAACCCAGCAAGGTCATACAGACATTTTCACGAATTTGCAATCATGAAAAAAAATCTAATTTCAGTAACAAGGTGCCAATGCCCCAATCCTGCACAACACACTGCAACTTGCCTAGAGGTGGACAGATGCACTTTGTCAAAAGTGAGGGCCATATTTATCTAGCGGTTGCGCCGGTTTTGCAAGGGTCCCCATCGGACCCTTGCCCCATCACATCTTCAACAAAGCGGACACCATCATCGCACCTCATCTTCGGAACATCATAAACAGCTCGTTCGCATCAGCCACCTTCCCAGAGAGCTGGAAACACGCAGAAATCAACGCCCTTCTGAAGAAACCCACAGCGGACCCCAATGACCTGAAGAACATCTGCCCCATCTCTCTTCTTCCCTTCCCTTCCCGGCCAAAGTCATCGAGAAAACCGTCAATAAACAGCTGACTGCTTTCCTCGAGGCAAACAACTCGCTCGATCCATCCCAGTCCGGATTTCGAGCCAACCACAGCACCGAAACCGCCCTCATTGCAGTCACCGACGACATCAGGACCCTGATGGACAACGGAGAAACAACCGCCCTCATCCTCCTGGACCTCTCGGCAGCCTTCGATACCGTATGCCATTGCACCCTAATAACCCGCCTCTTCACCACTGGGATCCAAGGAAAGGTCTTGGACTGGATCACCTCGTTCCTCTCCGACAGAACCCAGAGAGTCCGCCTCCCTCCCTTCCGCTCAGAAGCCACCGAGATCATCTGCGGCGTACCCCAAGGATCCTCGCTCAGACCAACCCTCTTCAATATCTACATGAGCCCCCTCGCAGCCATCGCACGCAAACACAACATCAACATCATCTCCTACGCCGACGACACCCAGCTGATACTCTCCCTCACTAAAGACCCAGCCACCGTCAAAACCAACCTACAGGAAGGAATGAAAGGTGTCGCAGAATGGATGAAGCTCAGCCACCAGAAACTGAACTCAGACAAGACGGAGGTCCTCATCTTCGGACAATACCCTTCCGCCTGGGACGACTCCTGGTGGCCCACTGCGCTGGGCACCGCACCGACACCCTCGGATCACGCACGCAACCTGGGATTCATCCTGGACCCCTCCCTCACAATGGCCAAGCAAGTCAACGCTGTCTCGTCATTGTGCTTCATCACCCTACGCATGCTCCGAAAGATCTTCCATTGGATCCCCACCAAAACCAGAAAGACGGTCACCCAGGCCCTCGTCACAAGCCGACTGGAATACGGAAACACCCTATACGCAGGAACCACCGCCAAACTTCAGAAACGACTGCAATGCATACAGAACGCCTCCGCACAACTCATCCTCGCCATCCCTCGCCACAGCCACATATCCACCCACCCCGTCAACAAGAGGATCATATTCAGGCTCCTCACCCACGCACACAAAGCATTCCACGACATGGGCCCCGAATACCTCAACAGCCGCCTCTCGTTCTACACGCCCAACCGCCAACTCCGCTCCGCCAGCCTCGCCCTCGCCACCGTCCCACGGATTTGCAGAACCACCACCGGAGGAAGATCGTTCTCCTACCTGGCGGCCAAATCATGGAACTCCTTCCCTGCACACCTACGGCTGACCCAGGACCATCTCTCCTTCGGGAAACACCTCACAACCTGGCTTTTTGAGCAGTAGTAGCACCCCCCCCCCTCTTTCAGCGCCTTGAGACCCTCACCGGGGGAGTAGCGCTCTCTATAAATGGTTTGACTGATTGATTGATTGACGCAGCATATCACAAAAGTGACACAACCCCAAAGAAGGTATTTATCAAGCTTTGCATGGCCTCCTTGTGTGGCCCTGAGTGGCTTGATAAATTCAGAGTAACGCAACGCAGAGCAAATCGATGCATTGCATTACTGTGCCCCAGGGAGTTTTTCAATTAGTGGTGCCTGTCTGTTCTCATGCAACACCCATGGATTTTGGCAAATTCCCAGATTTACCATTACTGATAGACCTGGGAATTTGCCAAAATACTACTCCTTCCCAGGGGAGGTGTAACTAGGAGAAATATCTTTAGTTCTCCTTGTTTATACGCTTTCTATGTGTGCTGTATTCTGCGCACACATAGAAAGAGGAAAATTCAAAATATCTCAGGGGATTGCGTGCTGCGCAGGCACCCTTGCATCCTGACAATGGGGAGGGCAGGCTGCATTGCCCCCCTCTAAGGCAATTTTTGGCCCCAGGGACTGCCACCTCCCATGGTCACCCCATGCACTTTCAAAAAAGGGGGGCAGTGTGGACCCCCTCCTAAGACCTATAAAGGCCCTGAGGACTGCCACCCCTCAGGGCCAGCTTCCTATGTCATGAGGTGCCCACCCTCGGGACATGCTTTTGCTTTTTTGCTTAGCAGGAGCTTTGACAGCTCCTGCCAAGCTAGAGTAAACAGTAAATGCGTAAACAGAGTAAAAAGAGTAAAAAGTAAGTCTGCTCCTAGCAGGCGTGAATAGAAAAACTGCTCCCACCGTCTGGGAGCAGACTTTTCATCTGTTTCACTGCCTGCTGTCAAGTTGGCCGAGAAACAGATGAAAAAATTGATCCTGCATGTAGGGAGCAGGATTTTTTACTGCTCCCTGTGTGCGAGAGCAGTGCTGTCACCCGTTGTAGGCGGGGAGCCGGCAGGGACCATGGGGGCATGTGGGCCCCCCTGCGGCCCCATTTTGTGTTGAAATGTGAACTCTTATTGGATAAACAGGCAGGAAAGGTTCCGTTCTTCCCTAATACTTATTTCACATCAATTAAACCTCAACAGGAAGCACTTACAAATATTAACATACCAGGTGCCCAGTAGAAGTTCCGCTTCTGTAAAGGACAAATTAGCCTAACTTTCTTGGCTGGGCAAAAGCAAAGCAAGTATGTTTTGTCAGCTATTCCATTTTGAATGAAAAATGAGCTGAAATTCTTAACAGAGGTGAAAAAATCATAGATCTATCGGAGCACAATCTATAGTGACTGTGACAAGTGGGTTCTTTCTTGTCTTCTGCTGGTGAGAGAAAAGTCTGTAGTTCTTTCTTTAAACTATTACGAGTATGCAAATGTGCATAATCACCAAGAAGCACACCTGTTTGTCCTCGCCCAGTTCACCTTAGTAGTATGCAAAGGTTCTCCCGCCTTTTGCCAGTATGATTGTCAGCTTACTAAAAGGCCCAACGAGGGTGTTGCCCCCCAATTATGGTGACGCATGCTTGATTCCAAGGAATATGAAGACATCTTGACCAAATAAAGCACTTACTTCATATAGTGAAGAGGACGTACCCATGTTTGTTGGAGATTCACCTTTTTGTAGTCTTGTCGACTTCTCTATATGGGATTCACGTCATCACAGATTTCTGGTAGAAGTCACTCGAGGAGCAATTACATTGCCAAAATTAAACACATACAAGGTCACTGAAGACATTTCCTCATGGTCCATTACTCGGCTGTAGTGTAGAATATGCACTAGACATTTCCCCAATGAGGTCGCACTTGCTAATTAACCAGTAGAAAGTACTCCAGTTGGGTAGACATTTTATGTAACACTGTGTGCAGGTGACGGTTGACTTGAGTTCGTTATGTTCCACGCAAAATTTTTGGTACTGTAGAAAAAGTTTCCTGCAGGGCAAAGATTGTACGTACTACATACTAAATATTGTAAACAGCCATAAGTTATTAGACAGAATCGTCTAAGCATGACAATTTCTATTTAAAATAGAAGACTGTGTGCACTGGGTACTAACCTATGTATATATGCTTGTGTTGCTTCAGAAGAGGGGCAAGCTGTAAAGTTTTCACCACAAGAAGAAGGCCACAGGTATCATAATCGTTAGCACCTTCAGACCTTGGTTGTTTTAAGTGAATAGTCGCTCTTTGGACAAGTTTTGCATAGAGTGTACACTGTTCTTAGTAGACACTTTTTAATACTCTGTGGTGTATTTCTCATGAGAGCTTGACGGTCAGCAAACAGTGTGGTACAGAGTAAACTCTCTCCATAGAGTAAACAGTGTTAACAGTGCCCACTTTTATCAGGGCTGGAATAGAAACTCAATGCATGGGAACTCAGAGACGGGGAAGGTGGCACATGAAATCAGGGTAGACATGGAGCCTTCTTAAAAGAAAACATAGACTTGGTCCAGTCGGCTGTCACATTCTAGGAGACCTTTAAACCGGTACTCCGTGTCAGAGCCCAAAACATAATAGCATATAAGAAAAAAGGAGACACTAGGGAGATAGAAGACATGGAGGCATGTCTCCTCCAGTCGGAGAGCCTGTTTGGGGGTACCTGTTGATACTTCATGGGGGCATGCCGTCGCAATCCTCCATAAAGAATATCAAGCGTGGGCACAGCACGAGGCTAAGACTGCGATCCAAGCCTCACACCAATGGCTTTACGACACCAGGAATAAAGCAGAGGAGGCTCATGACATGGTTGAGCATAAGGGAAGCAGAGGCACAATGGGTGATAACCATAGAATCCGATGATGGCCTTGTATAAACTCCCCCCAGAGAAATAGCAAATTAATTTGCTCATTATTACTCAGCATTTTACATTGCTGGCCTATTGACAGAGGCACTCCAAATGCAACACTATCAAGCAAAAATCCCTACCCAGACACTAACCGCAGACGTGATACAGTTGCTAGAGGAAGACATTGCACTTGAAGAGATAAAGACAGCCATAAGCCACCATAAGGCTGGGAAGACTCCAGGCCCTGAAGCCAAAATGGTTCAATTCCGCAAAAGGAAAAAAGATATATAAATTCCTCACCTACTCAATTTATTCTTAGAGGCAAAGGAAATGGGTGCACTCTCCCACAACCTCAGGAACGCCATGATTGTAGTCGTACATAAACCAGGCAAGCCACAGATGGATTGCGACTCCTATCTCCCAATTTCCTTTTTCCATATCGAAACCTGAATTATGGCCACAGTCCTGGCAGATAGGCTGATACAGGTGGTTGCCACTCTTATTTATTGTGGCCAGTCTGGCTTCATGCCTAGAAGATTGACCAGATTAAATCTTCGACACCCGAGCAACTGGTTGGAAGCCACGAGACTCAGAGACACGCCCCATTTAATAGCATCCTTAAACAGAAAAAAAACATTATATCCCCATCTATTGGCCCTTTTTGAAGCAGTTACTAATAACATATGGATTTGGACCCAAATATCGGGCCTGGATGGTCCTGCTCTATAATGATCCATCTGCTCATGTTGAATGGTGAAATATCGTATGAGTTTACGATTCAGAGGCAGGGGTGCTCACTATCCCTGTCGCTGTTTTCTCTTGTGCTTGAACCATTGGTGTGCATTATACATACACATCCCGGAATCACTGGCTTCCGGGAGAGCTATGAGACATCTAAGAAGGAACGGATATCCCTGTATGTGAATGACATCCTATTATATGTAATAAACCTGCGGCTGACTCTTTCCTGCCTATTAGGTGTGTTTGAGGAATATGGAGCACAGGCGGGATATAAGATAAACTGGGACAAATTGAGTGCTACCCAGCGACCCACCCTATCGACCAATCTGACATCCCCGGGAGACTGAGTATAGCTGCAGACGGCTTTAAATACTGAATGGATATCACCATCAATAGGGAACTAAGACTGCATCGTAAAATTTGAAGGGTAGTAGCGGAGTTCCATGATGATGTAGAAAGATGGAAATCACTGCCACTTATGCTCCTGGGTATAGCTGCATTACACAAAAAGATAATGATAATGTTTTCAATACTCTTATGCATGCTCCAAAATACCTACCATACACTGATGGAAAATTTTTACTAAGATAGAAGGGATAGTCCAGACTTTCCTTTGGAATGCTAGGACTCCCAGAGTGGTGCTTTCGACATTGCAAAGAAATCAATATAATGGAGGTATTTCCCTCCCCGACTTCAAAGCCTACTACTATGCGGCACACTATACCTTAATAAACTATTTGGAACACATACCAAGTATTGACCCCACATACGCATTAGAACATGCCCAGTTTATCCCTTATCCCCACAATATTTGTATGGGGGAAGGAATGAGGAACCTGCTCTCAGCAACACAGATGACCATTGCGGCATGGAGAGGAGCATAGAAAGACATGAAATGGGACAACCGAGTTACACAGGAAACCCCTTTGTGGGTGGGGACATGACTGAAAGTATTCACGAAACTAAAAAACTTTAGGAAGTGGGATATGTTAGGGATCTCAAAACTGAGGGGCATACTGAAGGAAGGAACCCTTGTTTCATTTGCCTCCCTGCAGAAAGACTGCGAATGAACTGTGAAGCCATACTACAAATATCTGCAGGTAATTTACTGTTTGGAAGGCGCAGGTGATAGTGTCAGGGGGTGTGCCTGAATATACTCTGCTGGAAGGGACACTACTCAAAGGGGAACTTGGAGAAAAGGCAATCTTGTGGACGTACAAGACACTGATCAATAATAAACTAGACACCTTAGTGAGACTGAGGGCAAGATGGCAAGTGGAACTGGGGACCCTAGAAGACCTGGATTGGGAGGCGGCATTGATGAACCATAGAGTAGTGGCAATTAAATCACGCCTCCATCTCATACAATTCAAACTCCTGCATAGAGTATACTATGAAAGAGCCTGATAACATATCTTCGCAGGGCAGCAACACCTGAATACCTCCGATGCAAAACAGAGAGGGGGACTTACCTGCACACACTATGGGAGTGGCCAGACATATACACGTATTTGGTCAGCCTGACCATGCAAGCTAGCAGCATCTGAGAAGTGACAATACCAATGGAACCCAAATATCTATTGCTGGGAATACCCAAAGAGATAGACATCCTTAGGGCCAAACTGCTCTTTGCCAACCTGGGACTAGTAGAGAAAGTGATATACAAGACGCATGGATGCCAGTGAATTTGATATGGTGTGGGTCCCCTGGAAGCTATACTACAGGATTACACTAGAGGGGGGGCACCCAAACCAAAAGCACTGTAATTGTTAGATCGCCAAGAGACTCAGAAGAGACCGAGAAGCAGGAGGGACGTTAGCCTGCCCCACTGCAAATACCTTGCAACTTTGTTAATGCAAATGTAAAGATGCAATGCCTATCACCACCTTTATGTACTGTGGTTCATGCTACAACAAACTGTTACATTGGAATGTTGATTATTAGAAAAAACAAGAAAAATATATCTGGAAAAAAACAGTGCCCACTTTTCTACTTAGCTCCACTTTTTTTCTCAATATAGGTTCAATAACTGTCAGGGGTTTGATACAGTTATAGACTGTACGTAGTAGGGCATTAGTTATGTAACAGGGCATTTAAGATGTCATCAGTGATGTCATAAACGATGTCATGAGTGATGTCATAGCTGAGGTTTTAAGGAGTGCATGGCGGGAGCACACATCATATTTAGTGCTGCAAAGTTTAACAGGTGAAATTCCAGGCTTTTTTTTTTGTTCAACACTTTAACTTTGCCACTGAGAAATTCACATATTATGTTACTTTAACCTTTGGTTTTCTTCAATGAGTTTCTAAATTTTAAAAATTGTTGTTTTTTTCACACCTGACTATAACGTTACTTTAACCTTTGGGTTTTTCTGTGAATATATGTAGATAGAATCTGACTATTCCAAAGATATTTGTGCTGAGAACGATCATCTTCTTAGTTTTTGTAACTCACATATTGAGTAATGCTCCCAGTATAGTTCTCATAGTCTTTGTATCGATTTTTACATAAACTTCATATTTATATTTCAAACAAACACTGATCAGTTTTTCCTATGTGTAAGCTATTTGTTTTCACTATGTACATTCATTTTTAAGGTGTGTGATCACTCTTGCAGGAACCTCATGAGATCTTAGAATTATGAATTTCATTCTAATGTATTGTACTGAATTCTTTTTCATGTGGTCAGTTATTATTGAATACTAATCTTCAAAAATTGAGTAATTACAATATATATATCAATTCAATTCAAAAGTGCTTTATTCGAGTATTACTCATAAAAGCAGACATACAAACATGTAATAAAAAGTCAATTAAATTACAAAGTCGTTTAGACATAAGCACATGTCACATTTAAAAAAAAAGTTATTTCTCATCATAATCACAGGTGTAAAGTTCATCACTATTAAAAATAGAATTAAAATGATTAGGGTAACGTTGTGCTAAAAATCATTAAAATTCCATTCCGAATGACACATTAAATGAACCGTTATAGAGAATAGACAATAGTCTAGCGGTCTCTGAACTATATATATATATATATATATATTGTATTAATTATTCTGTTTACAACCTTACGGCTCTCACAAGATGATGGCGAGAGCTGAACACTCAATCCCCTGTGTGGACTACGAGGGGGCTGTACTTCCTGCCCAGCTCTCGAGATTGTACATTTGGAATTAAGTTCATTACAGTTCATTTTTGTAATTTTGAAGAAAATAAAACAAAATACATGTTGTTTAAGGTAGAAACACTGTTGATGTATTGTTGCATTTGAGATATTCAAGTCAAGTCAAGTCAGAAGATTTATATAGCGCACTACATACCAAGAGGGTTTCAAGGCGCTTAGGAGGGGGAGGAGGATTATTTGTCAAATATCCACGTTTTAAGCTGCTTTCTGAACGCTAGGTGGTTCTGGGTGAGGCGGAGGTAAGCGGGGAGTGAGTTCCATGTTTTAGCAGCCAGGTATGAAAAGGACCTGCCTCCCATGGTGGTCTTGTTGATGCGAGGTATAGTGGCGAGGGCTTGGCTGGAAGAGCGAAGTTGGCGGGAGGGGGTGTAGAAAGACAGTCTAGAGTTGAGGCAATCTGGTCCGATGTCGTAGAGTGATTTGTGTTCGTGGGTAAGCAGTCGGTAAGTGATTCTCTTATTGACGGGTAGCCAGTGGAGGTCTTTAAGGTGACTAGAGATGTGTTCGTTGCGTGGGATGTCTAATATGAGTCTGGCTGAGGCGTTTTGGATTCGTTGGAGTTTCTTCTGGAGTTTAGAGGTGGTACCTGCGTAGAGGGTGTTTCCGTAGTCCAGTCGGCTCGTGACCAGAGCGTGGGTGACTGTTTTCCTTGTTTCGGAGGGGATCCAGCGAAATGTTTTTCTGAGCATGCGAAGAATGTTGAAGCAGGAAGAGGATACGGCGTTGACTTGTCTGTTCATTGAGAGTGAAGAATCTAGGATGACGCCAAGGTTCCGTGCGTGGTCTGTCGGGGTGGGTGCTTTTCCGAGGGCTTCCGGCCACCAGGAGTCGTCCCAAGCAGAGGGGGATGTGCCTAAGATGAGGACTTCTGTTTTGTCTGAGTTCAGTTTCAGACGGCTTTGTTTCATCCATTCGGCAACTTCTTTCATTCCTTCGTGTAGGTTAGTTTTGGCGGTGCTGGGGTCATTGGTGAGAGAAAGGATCAGTTGAGTGTCGTCCGCGTAAGAGATGATGTTGAGGTTGTGTTGGCGTGCGATGGCCGCGAGGGGGCTCATGTATACGTTGAAGAGGGTGGGACTGAGTGAGGATCCTTGAGGTACGCCGCAGATGACTTCAGAGGCCTCGGACTTGAATGGAGGAAGGCGGACTCTCTGGGTTCTTCCGGTGAGGAACGAGGTGATCCATTCAAGTGCTTTTCCTTGAATTCCGATGTTATTGAGGCGTTGTAGAAGGGTGCTGTGGCAGACTGTATCGAATGCTGCAGAGAGGTCGAGGAGGATGAGGGCGACTGTGTCTCCATTATCCAGTAGGGTTCGAATGTCGTCTGTTGCTGCGATGAGGGCGGTCTCAGTGCTGTGTTTTGCTCGGAAGCCAGATTGTGAGGGGTCGAGGGATTTGTTGGCTTCGAGGAAGGCGGCGAGCTGGTTGTTGACGGCTTTCTCGATGACTTTGGCCGGGAATGGAAGAAGCGAGATGGGGCGGTAATTTTTGAGTTCGGTGGGGTCCGCTGTTGGTTTTTTCAGAAGGGCGGTGAGTTCAGCGTGTTTCCAGTCTTCTGGGAAGGTAGCGGAGTTGAAGGAGCAGTTGATGACGTCTCGGAGGTGCGGTGCTATGACGGAGTCTGCTTTGTTGAAGATGTGGTGAGGGCATGGGTCTGTGGGGGAACCTGAGTGGATGGAATTCATCAGGCGGATGGTGTCCTCAGTGGAGATTGGGTTCCAGGCGTTAAGGGTGTTCACGGGGGGAAGATGGTCAGCAGATGGTGGGGTGGGTTGGTTTCCGGGTTGGTTGTCAAAGCTGTTGTGGATGTCTGCAATCTTGTTGTGGAAGAATGAGGCTAGGGAGTCGCAGAGGGCTTGAGAAGGGGTGATGTCGTTGGAATTGGCCGAGGGATTGGAAAATTCCTTGACGATGTTGAAAAGTTCCTTGCTGTTGTGGGCGTTGTTGTCAAGTCGATCCTTGAATGCTGTTTTCTTGGCTTTTCGGATCAGTTGGTGGTGAGTGCGGGTGGCGCTTTTGAAGGCGTCCTTGGTGCTGGTGGTTGGGTCTTTTTTCCAGGCCTTTTCAAGGGAGCGGCAGAGTTTCTTGGACTTCTTGAGATCGTCGTTGAACCATGAGGCCTTCTTGCTGCCAGGTTTACTTTGACGTTTTTTCAGTGGAGCTAAGGTGTCAGCGGTGTTGGATAACCATAGGGTGAGGTTGGCGGCGGCTTCGTTAGCGTTAGAAGAGAGGGCTGGGGTGTTTTGAAGGAGCGATGCGGAGATTTGGTCCGTGGTGATTTTGTTCCAGTTTCTTTGCAGGGTAGTTTGGAGGTGGATGTTGGGTTTTGGTTTGTTGTAGGTGAAGTGAACGCAGCTGTGGTCAGTCCAGAGGAGATCCGTAGTGTGGCTGAAGGAGACATGGTTGCTGGAGGTGAAGATGGGGTCGAGTGTGTGACCTGCGATGTGGGTGGGGGAAGTGACTAGTTGTTTAAGTCCGAGGTTGGCGAGGTTGTCCAAGAGGGTGGTGGTGTTGCGGTCGTAACTCTTTTCAAGGTGAAAGTTGAGGTCTCCCAGAAGGATGTAGTCTTTGGAGGGGAGCGCGTGTGGGGTGATGAAGTCTGTGATGTCTTCACTGAATTTTGCGCGGGGTCCTGGTGGTCTGTAGAGGAGGGTGCCTCTGAGTGTGGTCTTGGGGTCGATGTGGATCTGGAAGTGGAGGTGTTCGGAGTTGGCGAGGTTGGCGTCAGAGCTGGTTGATATGCGGATTGATTTCTTATGGACGATCGCGATTCCTCCTCCTGTGTGGCTGGTACGGTCTTTGCGAGTGATCTTATAGTCTTCAGGGATGGCAATGGTGATGTCAGGTGCGGAGGAAGCATTCATCCATGTTTCTGTCAGGAAGGCGATGTCCGGAGAAATGGTGTCTAGTAGATTCCAAAGGTCAATGGCATGTCTGTGGACGGATCGGGTGTTGAGAAGGATGCATTGAAGGTGATTGGGGTCGGGGATCTGTGCTGTGGGCGTAGCGGAGATGTTGACAGTGCCGATGAATTTGCAGGAGTAGCATGAGAAAGGTCCATGGGTGTGTCCAGGAGCGGCTTGGACTCAGTTGGGGGCGCGACCGGGGTTAAGGGCTAGGAGAGTGGCTGCATCGTAGGTAATGCGGGAGGGCTGGGGAGCGCGAGGACCAGGGGGTATGGCGCTGGGCGCGGTCCAGGCGCGGACGGGCGTAGACGGGCTTACCTTTGGCGCACCTTCGGCGCGAATTGGGCGCGAACGCTGCGCGCGGGAACTCCTGTCATATATGGAGAGTGGAGGGGGAGGGGCGAGGGCGGCTCAGCTGGGGGGGCGTGGCGGGCTCAAGGGACGGAGCACAACAACAACAACAAGAAGCTCAAAATGGAGGGGAGGGCAGGGCAGAGCAGGGCGCCGGGGGATCTCACAGATAATGCACCGGTTTACCTGAAATGATCGAGTAAAGTCAAGTAAATGCACACGCTTTCACAGCGCCAAAACAGTGCAGCTTACAAATAACAATGCACAGGACTAATAGAAAAGAGCGAGCAATGGCAGGTAAACGCTTTCACAACGCTAAACAGTGCAGCTTACAAATAACAATGCGCAGGACTAATTGAAATGAGCGAGCAGTGGTAGGTAAATGCACACGCCTTCAAAATGCCAAACAGTGCAGCTTAGGAATAACGATACCAAATATCACACAGAGCGCAGGCAGGGGAGCGATAGTCCTCTTTTTTTACAATCTGGTGAGATACCAGCGAGATGCCTGGCAGAGGAAACACGTACCAAGGAAGAATTGTGATTGGTCCATATGGATGCCTTTATTTAGAAGAGAAAGATTCCTTCCCTGTTGCTTAGTTGGGCTATTGGGGTCTGCTGTGGTTAGACCTTTTTGGTTACCTCTTTGATACTAGATTGTCATCCTCAGAGTCAGATGAACAGCCTAATGCTATTCCCACAACTCAGCCACCCAAGGAGTCCTTGGTGTGGCAATTGTTTCAAAAGAAACCAGGTGGGAAAGAAATATCTGAGATATATGTCATATGTAAAATATGCAAAAAGAGTACAGTCGGGGTAGCCAGAAAAAGCAATACAGCATGAGCACCACTAGAACGGGGCAACATTTGAGAGCCATGCACCTCAACACCTTGCTCAGGCTGAGTTAGGCTGTGATGAAGAGATTGCTATCTTCTCAAGGGCATCAACGTCTTTTGAACCTGGTGACACTGTGCCTGCCCAGGTACTCAGAACTCAAGCAGATAACAACCCTGCTTTATTGAACGAAGCCCTTTTTGCTACTTATGTAAGCAGATAATTGTTTCTTCTGAGACAAGTAGGGCAGCATAGGAAAAGCTTCTCCAAGACCATAAATGCAGTACCTTTTTAAAACAATTTTTTTCTGCCTTTTTCTCCACTATATTTTGATGGAGATGTTATGTTTGTTTTTCCTACCAGTTTGTTTGTTGTACCCTTTCAAAATAATTCAAAAAGTTAAAAATATTTAAAAACAGGAAATATACAATTGTTCAAAAATGTTACTTAAGACAGCTCTTTTCAGATCTTCCCTATACTTTCATTATTTATGTTGTTTGTACTATGCTACCATATTTTGTTTGGTGAGTCTTGTGGGAGGCTTCACTGGCGCAAAGTCTGCCAGGTCCACTTCGTGGGGATAGTGTTTGCTCCTTACGCTCGTGAACATCTTGCAATAGCATACTTTCATAATGGAATTTGTATTTTCATTGAACATATCCTGCTGTAATATGTAAAATGTATATGCCCCAGAGTTCACTACCCCTCTTTTTTCTGTACGATCCTGTGAGACTCGTGCAAGATTGTAAAATTACTTTAGAGGAAGAGTTTACATTTTCCTTCATAACAATACTTATCTCTTACAATCACCACTACTAGACTATAGGGAGAGACTGGGCTCTCCACTGAGACCTTGCATGAAGATAACTTGTGTGTAGAGTAGGATGTTACCAGGCCCTTTGTCTCAATTCACACCCTTCCCCATTCTCAGTAGTTTGCGTAGCAGGATAGGGATGGTACTCACCTCACAGGTAAGACCTCTCTATTCCATACTAAGTGTAACAAGTGCTAGCCTCCCCACTGACACCTTCTCCACAGGGAAATAACCATGTATATTACGATGTGAGAATGGATTTGCCTGTTCACTAACAGCTCTCCCCAGCATAACAGATATATATATAGAATGTAGGGAAACATTGGCTTCTGCATTAACACCTATCTCCAGGACAACCTGGATGTACAGTACAGTTTAGAGAACCAGTGGCATCTGTGCTCTGTGCTTACACCTCTCCTTAGAACAACAGCGTCACCTCTCTGCTAACACATCTTACAAGAGGTGGCTGTAGTAGGGTTTGAGACAAATGTACCCCTCTGCTTATGCATTTTCTCATGCTGATAGGCATGTATAGTAGGTTGTGGGCAAAAGCCTATTGCATGAAATTTCTATGTGGTACAGTGTGGGAAACTGGCCTCTCTCCTGTAACCTCTTGCATAATTCTTCTGCACATTAGGGAGTGAAAAGTGGCTTACCTTTCTGGTCATAGCTCTCGCCAGTATGACAGATGTACAAGTAAAGCATTTAGTTGAACTTTTAACAACTATAGAGACTATGATATGATAACATACGACCCACTCAAGTGATTCATCTCCCCAGATTAACAAATGTGCAAAGTAGGCTGTGGGTAGAAACTGTTCTCTCTGCACATACCCCTCTTCATACTGATGAATGTCTATAGTATAGTATAAAAATGAGTATCCTCTGTTCAGAACTGTGTCTTTGACTACTATGTCCATATTTCACTGTGGAGACATACTTACCTTTGTTTCAAACACCTCCTGATGGCACAAACCATACATATTAGGGTTTGCAAAGCAGCTGATAGCTGTGTATTCGAGTATAAATATGCACATCCCTCTGTTCAAAGACCTCTCTCTTGTATCACATATCCCAATACTACAGCATGCACCACCACACTGTTGCATCAAAAGTAACAATACCTGTAAAGAAAAAATAACTGGGTTATCCATTACTTCGGTAGTATTAAAAAAATCTGCATACTGCCATTGACATATATATACATGTAGTAGCATATTCACAGTCCCTGGACATGGAACTGCCATGTTTCACTGAAATGTATAATAATATTGAGGAAACTAAATTGAAAGTAACTTTAAACTTTTTTATTACAACACAACTATTTACTAGTCCCTCGCATGATGATGGCTGTGCACCCCTGCCCTGAGTGCCCCAGCTGCTATGATGTCTGAATTCCTGGTGCTGATTGATGTCATAATGGGTAAATGTGGATCAAGAGTGTATGTCATGACATAAGCCTGTTCGATGGATTGCCGTCTTGTTGGACAGAGAGTGGGGCCCAAAGAGCTATGCTCATTGTGGAGAAAGACTATTGCTTTTGCCAGGAGTTAGTTAGCATAAGTGCGGTTGTGGCGGCATACCGTGTAGTGATCAGTAGAAATTACTATGCCCTTTTTATTACTTGTGTCACTGGAGTGAGGTCTACAGGCTCACTCTTGTAAAGTTCTGATGCTTAACTCGCCCTTGGACTACATCAAGTTTGTATGTAGCACTGTGCAGCATGTGTGTGGTTGCATGTGTGTGCAGCTGTGCAGCGTGTATGCCTGTCTGTGAATGAAACAATACATGGAAGACTCTCTGTTCAATTGTGGCAGACCCAGGGCTGACTGACTGGAGGAGCATGAGGAGATTGAAGAATCCCCCAGTCAGATTTGTGGATGGCTGAATTTCTGTGGGCTGGGTGGGACACACACTGGAGGAAGGAGAGCCAGGCTCTTCAGTAAGCCTCAAAGAGTTCTCGTTGATTCAGGGAGGGGTCACTGGAACTGGCACATCTCAGGAAGGAGATGGGGGTGATGAGGGAATCATAAAGAGTGGAGCTGGGGCCCTGGATTAACCTTTTGCTGCACCTATCCCTGTGACTGACATCCAGGTTTGGAGTCCAGAGTGCTTTCTGGAAAAAGTGCAGGACAGAGGAATGGGTACTTCAAAAGGAAGCAGACCCTCAACATAAACGTCAAAGACTCAGACCCTAGATCACATTTCATGCCTGAAAATGGACTATAAGAATGGGAGCTTAAACACCCCAAAATTGTCATCTGTCAAGCAACCATTCAGGCTGTATATTGAGGAGGAGAAGCTATGCAAAACGTTGCACTAGGGTATAAGACCTGTCAGTCTTACAGATGGATGAAGGGACATCATCCAGGTGAATCAAGGTACCTCTACCCTTGGATCCTGGAGCACCAGTGCCTGCCTACTTTCTAAGACCAGTGCTTCTTATGAGAAAGAAGAGAGTGCTTGGAGGGAGTGAGGTCCAGTGTGGGATCCTGGCGAGTGCATCCCAGTATCAAGGTGTGATGACTGAGCTGCTGCAAGGATCAGGCAGGTGCCCATGAGCAGATTCAAGTTGGTGCCCCCGTTTGGAGTGAAGTCAGTGACCCTGTATGCAAAGGGGGCCGCCATGGAATGATGTCAGTGACCCTGTGTGCAGAGTGGCTGTCATGAAGATTCTCTGACTGCTTTGCAGATCGGGTCATAGCTTGTCTGTGGAGTGAAGTTAGTGACTTTGTATGCCAGAGAGTGCTACCATGAACAACAAGGAACGTTGCCTGGTTCTGCCATTGTCAAGAGGAGAGCACACCATGATTACCTGTGCATGCTCCAGCCAGGAATGAGGAATGGATTCCAAGCAATCACTCCCCCCACATGCGAGAGAGATCAGAGGAACTTACTGTCTCACCAGAGGAAATGCGGTGGACACCCAGCAACTGTCCCTGCAGATCCCTAAGTGCTACTCACTGTCAGTAGCCGCCGTAGACCTCGATGACCTCCAAGATTGAAATGCTCCCAGTAACCCTTGCTGACTGATCGCAGGACCAGCCGGCCCTAGGGGATCATGTCCTGCTGCATAGTACTTCAGGCTTTGGAATTCTCAACCCATACACCGACTGAGAGGCAAGCGTTGAAGGGGTACTTGGCTCAGTTGCTCAGGATCCATAGTGAATAGGGCCTTGAGACATACGGAGTAAAATACATCAGCCTCCACAGTTGGGTCCGGTAGATCCTGCTTGCCCTGTGGACCCCTGAAAGAGGTTCTGACAATTGAGGATACCTTTTTAACTACTCCACCCTTACCCAAGGGGTGTTAGTGAGTGCTTCCCTCCCTTTGCCTTGCTCATGAGGGGGGGCTCCGTATTTTTAAACTAACCAAACCTTGTCCACATATGAAGGGAATTTGCACCACCTTCGCCCTGCCTTGCTAAAGGACTGGAATGTATGTTTTCAATTAACTACCCCTACATTCCCAAGGGAAAGGTAGTGTGTGCCCGTGCATTCCCACCTTTCCCATTACAAGGCTGTGGATATGCTACTCTAAACCACCTCATCTTTACCAAAGACAAATGTAAGACGTGAACCGGTCTGGGGCCATCTGCAATATTTCAGAGACAGCATGCTCCTTCATGTACCAGTGCATTGTGCAGGCCATAGATTTGTGGGAAAGCTTAGAGAAGTCAATGTACCCTGTTCACATATGCAAATCTTCAAACAATTGTTCCATTTCTCAATCATTTCTTTACACATTCCCTCTACAGCATCAACACTTGGTACCCATTTGTTAGATTTGGGTGTCTCTAGTTGGCACAGTTAGGTACTTGTGACAGATATGAACCCTTGCCTCTAGTCAGGGTAAGGGGGTGCACGAGCAGACAGGCTTATCTCAGAGGCAGGGTGTAAAGCATTTGTGAACACATACAGTAATGAAATGACAACACTACAGATGGACACCACACAGGTTTTATCTTTATATAGACTTAACACAAGACCACAAATGACAAAAATACTGTACTTAAAATGGTAGTTTTAGCTTAGTTCTGTTCAGTTCTTAAAATGCGACACTTTGTAACAATGTACCTTTCAATGCGTTGCGCTTCCACAACAAAAGTGTTGCAGCTATAGAGATGCGGCAAAGTTCCTTGCAAAGAAATAAAGATGTGAAGATCTTCCAGATGCGGGACGCTTCTCTGATGATGCGTCTCGATTCGATGCATCAGATGCAGCGGCGACACCCTTGTTCCACGATGCGACGACAACAGCTTCGGCTGCGAAACTCTTCTCCAATGTTGCGAGACGCTTCCGCACAATGCGACAACTACAGCGGCGATATTCTAGATGCGACGGCAGTAGCTCAGATGGCGGCACGCTTCTCTGTGGATGCAAGGTGCTTTTCTTGATGCGGTGCAATACGACAGCTACAGCGGCAACATCCAAGATGCGACCGCAGAAGTAGCGACGGCGACACGCTTCTTCTTCGTTGCGAGACGCTTCTCTCAATGCGATGCAATACGAAAGCTACAGCTGCGACATCCACGATGCGATGGCAGCGGTATACACCTGTTACAACGCATTTGTTACAACGCACTACCGTTACAACGCGACTTTTACAACTCATACCATTACAACGCATTGCGCTGGGGGCGCTCTAGGATAGGGAATAAGTATAATTCACTATCCAACACCTTCCCTAGGGTCCACGGGGACTGGAGTTAGAATAGTAAATTATACTTACCACTATCCAGCACCTCAAAGCGCTATGCGTTGTAATGGTATGCGTTGTAATGGTCGCGTTGTAACGGTAGGTAGTTGTAATAGTATGCGGAGTAACATGGTACATCCGATGGCAGCAGCAGCGATGGCCACACGTTTCTTCCTCTTGAGTCACACTTCCAACTCCTTGCGACAAGCAGTCCCTCAGAAGACCCAATACAGCAGCAGGCACTTCAAAAGAACTCTGGGGAGCTGGGGGGTCAAGTCTGTTGTCCCTACAACTTCAGAGGAGGCAAGCTCTGCTCCAAGCCCTTGGAGATCCTTACAAGTTGATGAAAGTACGCAAAGTCCCTTTCTCCTCTCTTTGGCAGTCAGGCAACCACTTCAGGCCAATCCCCCAAGCAGCACTTCAGCTTAGGGATAGTCTCTCCTCAGTTTCTTCTGGTTTCACTCCTCAGCAAAGGCTTCTTCTTGTTTGTCCAAAAGTGATCTAATTTCTTGGGATCAGGGTCCCAATATGTATACCCCAAAATCCTTTGTTCTCTGAGGGTAGAGGGGCATCTGCCTAGTCCAAACCAGTTCTGGAGCACTCCGTTTACATGACTCCTTCTTTCCTTTCACAGTGCAGGGCAGAAACATCAGACGGCCCACAGGAGGTGGAGCCAGCATTGTGGAGGAAAGCACAGCCCTGGAGCACACTGTTGACATGATTCCTTTTCTCCTTTCACAGTGCAGGGCAGAGACATCAGACGCATCACAGGGGGTGGAGCCAGCCCTGGGGGGGCAGGCACAGTCCTATTCAGGTCCCAGGTGCAACTCCTCCCTCCCATCTAGATGCAGATCTCTCTATTCACCACTGGGCTGACACATTCTGTCTCCTGGAATTCCCCAGCCCTGTCACTCAAACTCCAGACAAGGAATACACAGCCTAGCAGAGGCAGGCATGGATAATTAGACAAGAAAATACCTACTTTCTAAAAGTGGTATTTTCAAACACAGAATGTTAAAATCAACTTCACTAAAAGATGTATTTTATCATTCTGAGTTCAGGCATATTAAACTCGAATTTCCCTGAGTCAGTTAATATTATAAAATGTAATAATCTATATGCCCATTCTGGCCTATGGAGAACAGTTAGCCTTGCAATAGTGAAAAACGAAAATGGCTGTCATTCACTATTAGGACAAGCCACACACATCAGGGCTTGCCCTACCTTATCTTTACAATGCACCCTGCCCTTGGGCATACCATAGTGTCTGATATGAAGAAAAGGGAAGGTATAGGGACTGGCAAGTGGGTGCACTTGCCCAGTTAACAGGGCAATACCAGACTGCATACAGGCTCTGTAATGGCAGGCCTTAGACACATTTTACAAGGCTGCTTCTGTGGATGGCACAACCAGTGCTGCAAGCCCACCAGCAGCATTTGAATTTACAAGCCCTGGGCACACTCAGTGCACTCTAGGGTCTGACAAGTAAACCAAACAAGCCAATGCTGGAATCACTAATCCATACATCAATTTACAATAGGGAGAGCATATGCACTTTAGCCCTGATCGCAAGTCGTAAAGTGCCCAGAATCATAAAACAGCCAACAACAGGTCAGAAAAAATATAGGAGAAAGGCAAAAAGTTCAGGGATGACCCTGCAAAAAGGGCCAAGTCCAACATAACCCCCTTCCAGCCAAAATGCATGGTTGAACAATCACTACCTTGATGGACTTCCCTGCTTTGGGCGATAGAACCTGGAACTGGCCCGCATCAGCAGGGGTGTATTCCAGTTCTACGTCAATCTGAACCCATTTCATTTCTTCTGTCCTTAATCTCAGGGTCAACCAAGATAATCCATGGGTAACCCTTCTCTTCACCTGTGGACACCACCTGTGCCGCATCTAACCTTAACTTGCTCACAGGTGTGTCCCAACAGACAGACAGCAAGTCACAGTGGCCACTGACTGTAGTCAGGGATGAGACCCAGGCCTTATGCCTCTCAGGGCTCTCAAACCTCTGTGGCGTCAGAATGCTTGGCACCCTTTGTCCACTCTCCCTCCTGTCAGGTCCGGTACGACATCCTGACACTGACCCACCAGCCCTAGGCCTGTACCCAGCGGCTGGACAAGATACTGGGGTGTGTTCTCCCACACCCGGTCCTCCTCTTTGGGGCTCTGTACTCTCCCACCTGGAGCGGTACCCCCTTCCAGAATTGTCAGGGCACCTGTGGCTGGGGACCTGCATAATTCACCCACCAGTTTAGGGGTTTTATCCTGCAACTGGGCTTCCAGGTCAGGGGGGACACCCTGAACCTGGCCCTCCAACCTGGGGTCTAAACCTTCAGGCTGCACTGGGGTCAGAGGCGAGGCCTCCCTCCATCTGCACCCCCTTCCAGAGCACTGCACCCTCCCAACTTGAGTGGTACCCCTAGAAGCTACCTCGGTCAGGACACTGATTACAGTTGCCCCTTCCTCCAGGTGAGACAGCACCTAAACCTGGCTACCCAACCAAGGGACCAAACCCTGCGGTTGAACACTTGCCTGGCAACCCAGGACTTCCTTGGGAGCATATATGCTCCCCCGAGGGTGGCACATAACTCATGTGTCGTGTGACAGTCTGCCTGGTGCAGATCTCCCGACCCCTTTGCATCTGACAGTGTGCGAAGATCCCCCAGGACAGAAGTGGTGTTACCATGGTCATTCACTGGTGACACAGCTCTTCTGACTGGCCCCTGGCCCACTGGTTCCTCCACTGGGGACTCTTTCCCCCCTCTCAACCTCTATACCCTCCCAACTGGAGCGGCACTGCCAAACACTAGAACTGATGGAGGTCTGCCTACAGACAATCCCAGTTCATCATACACTAGGGGATCCTCCTCAATGGGTGGCCCATCAGGAGAGCCTCGGCTCCCCGCCTGGTGTTCCCCTAAAGAACCACCCAGGCCCTGAGACTGGGTTTCAGGCACCTTGGGACATGCAGCCCCAAACTCACTCCTTGTCCACTGAGACAGGATGTGAGTCCCCAAACCCTTCCCACTACACTGGGACCTAGCTGGGCTACACTGAACCACTTCCACCACTCTGGGTTGGAAGATACCTGAGCCACTCCCCAAAGGGTAATTCCCCAATGCCGCTCCAGACCCTCTGGAATCCACCAAAAGGTCTGGCTCCAATGTGAGATCCCTGGGGCAGAAAACTCACTCTCCAACAGGTGTTGGAATAGCTCTGGCAAACAGGGACTTGCAATATGCTCTCCCACAATTGGATCACACAGCCCCTTACAAGGGTTAACCAAACCATCCTTCACCACTCCATCCAGTGCATCGCACACATACTCCACACCACTCTCCTGAGATTGGCAAGACAGTATCTGACTGTCTCTGTCATTCAACCCACACTCTTCTGGGCAGTCTTCACACTCACATACCAGGACTTCAACCTTGGGGGAACCCCTCTCCCTTCACCTCTCATCTAGAGTCAGTAGAGTGTCCCTCCCACCACTAGGACCATGAACCCCTGCACCAGTTTCCCCATTCTCCTCAGGGACACTGCGCACTTCTAGAGATACCTCATGTCCTTGAACCTCCTGGTGTATGTTAACACCCTCCTTTAAGTCAGGCACCACATCTCTGGGTGTATATACTGCTCCCTCAGCACTAGATAACTCACTTTTGCTGCCACCATCTGAGCTGGACTCCACCTCCAACTCAGCAATGCTCACTTTCTGAGCTGCCCACTTTTTCTTTTCAGCTGAGGCTCGTTCAATTTTCTTGCACTCCCGGTCTATCTGCCTCAGCCTCCGGTCACGAGCACAAATCCGATTCCTATCTTCACAAGACAATATTTCCCACAATGTTTCCTCCTCAGGGGGATCCTCCCCTTCAGACTCCTCCTCAGAGTCATCTGTTAGTGTTGCTTCCCAGCGTAGCACCTCATAGCTATACAGGGTTGCCTCAAGATCCTGCCTTGTGGATCTCCTCTTCACAAGTAGCCCCCTCTCCTTGCAAAATACTTTTAGCTCCCCTATCTTGTAGATGTACAGGTGATAAAAGTTGACTTCCATTTTGACACGGTCCAACAGGTGCAACAACTAACCAGAGTTACAAAAACTAAATTCCAAAGGGGAACAGGGAAAAATGGTAGGTGTTTGCGTTTTGGTCTGCGCTCACTAGTAGTGTTCACCTACCACTGTACATGAGTCACAAATGCAAGTACAGAATCCTCACTGCTGACCACCAATGTTAGATTTGGGGGTCTCTAGTTGGCACAGGTAGGTACTTGTGACAAATAGGAACCCTTGCCTCTAGTCAGGGTAAGGGGGTAGACTCCTAAAATAACCCCTGCTCACCCCCTTGGTAGCTTGGCACGAGCAGACAGGCTTATCTCAGAGCCAGTGTGTAAAGCATTTGTGAACACATACAGTAATCAAATGACAACACTACAGATGGACACCACACAGGTTTTATATCAAAAATAAGTATTCTTTACATAGACTTATCACAAGACCACAAGCGACAAAAATTCACAATACTGTACTAAATATGGTAGTTTTAGCTTAGTTCTGTTCAGTTCTTAAAATGTGACACTTTGTGGCAATTTACCTTTCGATGCGTTGTGCTTCCAAAACAAAACTGTTGCAGCGAAGGGAATGCGGCAAAGTTCCGGTGAAAAGAAATTAGGACATGAAGATCTTCCAGATGTGGCACGCTTCTCCGATGATACGAGAATTCTCGATTTGATGTGTCAGCTGAAGCGGTGACACCATTGCTCTGCGTTGCGACGACAACAGCTTCGGCTGCGACACTCTTCTTCAATGTTGCGAGACGCTTCACCACAATGCGACAGCGGCGACGTTCAAGATGTGACGGCAGCAGCTCCAAAGGCGGCATGCTTCTCTGTGGATGCGAGGCGCTTTTCTTGATGCGGTGCAATACGACATCTACAGAGGCGACATCCAAGATGCGACGGCAGCAGCAGCGTCGGCAACACGCTTCCTTTTCGTTGCGAGATGCTTCTCTCGATGCGGTGCAATATGACAGCGACCGCTGCGACATCCACGATGCGACAGTAGCAGCAGCGCCGACAACACGCTTCTTCCTCTTGAGTCGCGCTTCCAGCTCTTTGCGACACGCAGCCCCTCAGAAGGCCCAAAGCAGCAGCAGGCACTTCAAAAGAACTCTGGAGAACAGGAGGGTCTGTTGTCCCTGAGACTTCAGCAGGAGGCAAGCTCTGTTCCAAACCCTTGAATATCCTTAGAAGTTGATGAAAGTACACAAAGTCTGTTTCTCCTCTCTTTGGCAGTCAGGCAACCACTGCAAGCCAAGCCCCCAAGCAGCACTTCAGCTTAAGGATAGTCTCTCCTCAGTTTCTTCTGGTTCCACTCCTCAGCAAAGGCTTCTTCTTGTTTGCCCAAAAGTTATCTAATTTCTTGGGATCAGGCTCCCAATATTTATACCCCAAAATCATTTGTCCTCTGAGGGCAGATGGGCCTTTGCCGAGTCCAAACCAGTTCTGGAGCACTCTGTTTAAATGACTCCTTCTTTCCTTTCACAGCGCAGGGCAGAAACATCAGACGCCCTACAGGAGGTAGAGCCAGCATTGTAGAGGTAAGCACAGCCCTGGAGAACTCTGTTGACATGATTCCTTCACTCCTTTTACAGTCCAGGGAAGAAACATGAGACGCACCACAGGGGGTGGAGCCAGCACTGTGGGGTGCAGGCACAGTCCCATTCAGGTCCCAGGTGCAACTCCTCCCTCCCATCTAAATTCAGATCTTTCTATTCACTACTGGGCTGACTCATTCTGTCTCCTGGAATTCCCCAGTCCTGTCACTCAAACTTCAGACAAGGAATACACAGCCTAGCAGAGGCAGGCTTGGATAATTAGACTAGAAAATACCTAGGGCCTGATTCACAGAACTAACTTAAGACAAAATCCCAAACTTACTACTTTTGGTATTAACAAAAGTTAGGACTTTGTCTTAAGTTTGTCTTAAGACAGACGTAACACAGACTTAAGACAAAATCCTAACTTAAGTCTGTCTTAAGTCTTTCTTAAGACAAACTTAAGACAAAATCCTAACCTCTGTGATTACCAAAAGTAGTAAGTTTAGGATTTTGTCTTAAGTTAGTTCTGTGAATCAGGCCCCTACTTTCTAAAAGTGGTATTTTGAAACTTAGAATGTTAAAATCAACTTCACTAAAAAATGTAGTTTATCATTCTGAGTTCAGACATACTAAACTCGAATTTCTACCATGTTCCCTGAGTCAGGATTATAAAATGTAATAATCTAACTGCCCATTCTGGCCTATAAGGAACAGGTAGCTTTGCAATAGTGAAAAACGAAATGGTTGTAATGCCCTATTAGGACATGCCACACACATCAGGGTTTGTCCTACCTTATCCTTACAATGCACCCTACCCTTGGGCCTACCATAGGGGTGTCTGATATGAAGAAAAGGGAAGGTTTAGGGACTGACAGGTGGGTGCACTTGCCCAGTCAACTTGGCAGTACCAGACTGCACACAGGCTCTACAATGGCAGGCCTTAGGCACATTTTACAAGGCTGTTTCTGTGGATGGCACAACCAGTCCTGCAAGCCCACCAGCAACATTTGGATTTACAAGCCCTTGGCACACTCAGTGTACTGTACTAGGGTCTGACAAGTAAACTAAACAAGCCAATCACGGAATCACTAATCCATACATGAATTTACAATAGGGAGAGCATATGCACTTTAGCACTGATCAGCAGTGTTAAAGTGCCCAGTGTCATAAAACAGCCAACAACAGGTCAGACAAAATATAGGAGGAAAGGCAAAAAGCTCAGGGATGACCCTGCAAAAAGGGCCAAGTTCAAAACCATTCCAGACGGATTCAGAAGTACATCCCTACTACCTAAAGAACTTGTATGTACGTAGAGGAATCACACAAGTTCCTACAGCCCCTACAGTGAAGGGGAGTCCACACCCTGCAGGAGTCACATGGTCAGTCTAAGGCCTCTCAATATCTCCAAGACACAGAAGCTTCAGAGGCCTCTCAACACATTCTGCAATCAGCTCCCATCATTTTGTATTATGTCACTGTCTGTATCCTACTCTCTCACTCTGCACCCTTTACATTTATCTAATCACCAATCTCTTCTTGTGTATCCTTTCTCCATACACCAATCAATTAGTTTGTAGTTGGGTTTGCACTTTATAACTACCCTCCATGCATAAATATTCCTCAGACATCAAGTTACTCACATTGAAAAGTTCACCACATCTCCACTTTTTTCCAAAAACAATGTCACTGAGAGAGATTCTAAAGTAATCATAATAGAGACTTTCTTGTACTGTCATCACAACCAACATGAACTATCATTAAAGTAGAAATTTAGCAAATCTCTACTAACTGATTCACAGTCAAACAGAACCAAACTACACACAATCGATGGATGTATATCCCATCCGAAGAGTGATTTTTTTTGTTGCTCATAACTTTGGCAGCATTTGACAAATCTTCACAAAACTTTTCAAATAAAAGTTTCATCCTTATCTGCTCTCTTTTGGAAAGTTTCAAATAAAAATCCATATGCTGGGTGGTGAGAAAAAGGTTTTTTTTCCCCCATGTTATTTCCATAGGAAACATTGGACAATGATACAGAAAACAAATTGGCAGAAAGCATGATATTTATCTAGAAAGGGTGCTTTTTGTGACTTGGTGCAGGTCTGGTCAGCCATTTTAGAGAAATTAAGGTTTAAAATGTATAGACACCGTTGCCAGGGGACTCCTGCAGAAAAAAACCATCAAAATGACCATTCTGATTGGTTGGTCCTGCAGGACCAAGCAATGTGATTGGTGACTGCAACATGAAGAAAAATGTTGCACCCGTCATTACAGAACTCGGCCCCCACCTAGTCCATGTTTTGTCTTAGAGAGATCCATGGACACAAAGTGAAAATATTAAAATTTTGGACAGGCTTTAACAGTCCCATGGCGCTCCTACGAAAAAAAATAATAATGAAAAGGCGTCTGTGGTGGGTGGAGGGTTTGGCCCATGGAGCGTTGGGCTCCGGGCCTGGCCCGTACCAACAAGAGATTATTTTTCATTTAAAAACATAGAAATTCACTAAAAAAACACTGGTTAAAGTGGTGTTATAAGTAAGGTGTGAAGATTTTCAGCCTATGTTAGACATAAATTAGAAATTCTAAGAAAAAAACACTACTGTGATAAAACCAAAATACGCACTGAAATTTAATGGTTATATTTAAATGATATGTGTAGCTTGCACCACTATTATGCACTGCTTATGACCTCACATGCTACATCACTGATGACATCAAAAACCTAGGGCCTGCATGTTATACATATGTCAGTTATGTATACATGTTTAAAATATCCATCAAATAAATAAATACAGATTCCAAGCTTAGTCCCACAGGTGGTCAAACCTCAACCAATCAGGATCTCAGATTTCCATTGACCTATTAGTGCGTCAGTTTTCTGCCTATTATGAATGCTATTTGCGCTAGAGGTCATTGCTACTTTAAAATCAGAGGGGAGCATGGTGTACACACGCTCTAATATTGTTGACATTTGTGGGAATAATTCATATAAACGATGACGCTAATTATTTGTTGTAGTTCAATATTTTAAAACGTCCTTCAGCAATGACAACAGATTTACATTCACTGCCAAAATGCAGAAGCTTCTTAACATAATTTAACTAATGAGCTTTGTTTTTTTTTAAATGTATTTAATTTGTCATGATTTGCTCATTTATCTATTTACATATTTATTCAGTTTGTAGAGAACAAACTTGGAACGTAAGAGTTGTCAGTTTTTTATGTTTATTATTCTTTGCCACAGAAACAATCAATGTTACACTGTGAATCAACAGCAGCTCTGATACATAAAATCTATGAGAGCCACATCCTCCTGAGAGTTTTTGTAAATGTCACTATCAAGAAGGCTAGACTACCCTATAGGGCAATCTGGCAGCACCAAATGGGCTGGTCTGACAGGGCAATGTGTCACTCGGTTTTCTGCCTGTTTGTTGGCTTCTTTTAGGGTCTGGAGAGGTGGCATTTACTGTTCGTTTCCCTTACATTCCCACAAACATTACCTGCAACAAGCACACATGCATGTAGTCTCCCATACCTTGTAAAACAGCAGTATAGTCTGTCTTTGCAAGTTCAAAACTGCCCCGATTTGCAAATGTAGGGCACTTTTCTTTTACCCATCTAATTCACTAATGGTGGCATCTTTTGTGTTGGTGCCCGGGCCTATTTTCTGTTCTAGTCCGACCCTGCATCAAGATAGATTTAGTAAAAAAGTAGCAAAATAGTGAACATTTGTTCAAACACATTAGCTGATAAGCCAAAGGTTTAACATGTAGATATGAAGGCAATAGTAATTTTGACCCCTACGCTAGCCAATGCTTTCCCTACTGTTGCACTCACCTGAGTGGGAATAGTAATTTTGACCCCTACGCTATCCAAAGCTTTCCCTACTGTCGCACTCACTGGAGTGGGAATAGTAATTATTACCCCTATGCTATCCAACGCTTTCCCCACTGTTGCACTCACTGGAGTGGGAATAGTAATTTTTACCCCAACGCTATCCAACGCTTTCCCTACTGTTGCACTCACTGGAGTGGGAATATTAATTTTTACCCCTATGCTATCCAATGCTTTCCCTACTTTTGTATATTTATGTAGTAATATTATGTTAATATATATATATATATATATATATATATATATATATTTTGAAAAATAGAATTGTATGTTTTTTTATAACTTAAATTAATTATGTTATAATTTTAAGGGTATTTAAGTATTTTAAGTATATTTTAGTTAATTATTTTTAATATTTCATTAATTTTAAATTATTTTTAAGACATTTACAAAAATTCGATATTTTGACTAACTATATTTTTTTAAACGATATTTTTGATTCAATATATTTGTACTTACCTGTCTGTAGATAGGAATTCGATATTTATGTATTCGATATTTTATCCTCGATATTTGTGTAATTTTATATTAGTGTAATCGATATTATGTCAGTGATCCCTCCTCAGATATGCAAGGATACTGCTTTTCCCCTTGTCGTTCTCTCTCTCTCTCTCTCTCTCTCTCTCTCTCTCTCTCTCGCCCACCCCTCCACACTCACACACACACAACCACACAGTGTAGCGAGGGCAGGGCCTTGTATGCACACATTGCTATGTTAGCATAAGCTTATTAGAAGTTTAAATGACAGAGTGAAGACCGCATGAAGAGACATCCGATTTGGCCCATACTAATATGGCTGGTGGTGTCTATGAGATACCGCCACCATATTAATCCTTTTCCGCCCCGGCCGCAAGGCGACCGGGGCGAAAAAGCGGCGGATGGTCTTTCCGTCCGCCACTGTCACCCCGCCATACTAATATGGCGGGGGGGCATTCGGGAGTGGATGTCGGGCGGATTGCCCCCGCCAGCCTGGCGGTGGCTACCGCCAGCCTGGCTGGGGCAATCCGCCCGACATCGTAATGGGCCCCATAGTTCCTAGCTAGGGAGGGTGCCATACTAGGCACTATAAGTCCTGTTTCCACTATCATTCTAATATGATTTCTCATTTTGTGTTTTATGGAATGTAACAATGCTGATCATAATACTTCTAATCATATGTCTGCTTGTGTTAGCAAAAATACTGCATCTTAGAGCACGTTGTTAAAATACACATTTTAACATTTCCCGTGTCTCTTTTTACTCCTGTTGTGGACTGGTATAAGAATAACAAAAGAAAGAGTGTTCTTGAGTCCCACCATTCCTGAGAGTACCCTAAGTTGCATGTTCTGGGTTGCCTAATCATTGGTACCTTTGCTGTAGGGCAGGGGTCTCCAAACCGGTCCTGGAGGGCCGGATCCATGCCAGATTTTTAAAATAACTACATGTATCTCAATGGGGATATCCAAAAAATCTGGCATGGATCCGGCCCTCTAGGACCGGTTTGGAGACCCCTGCTGTAGGGCGAAGAGCTATTGAGGCACTGGTGCGAGTCGGTTAGGAGTTCTAAGTACTGAGGTGAGTTTTTTGGTCCACACAATTCACTGAGGTCATGGGTCTCTGTGCACAGTTCTGTGCATGAGCAGAATCCACGGCGCCCACGTCAAAGACCCCAGTTTCAGAAAAAGAAAGTTGCAGCTTTAACAGCGAGATATGCCACGGATAGTGAGAACACATCTTCGGAACCTGACGTGGGCGTTGACACTGCTAGACAGCGCGGCGGTAAATTACCATAGTGCGGGAAGCGTTGTCTCCGCTTCTGAAGGTGGCAGCAACTGACACGTTCGTTGCTGTTGAGACGGCTGACACTAGAGTGGCTCCCCTGAAAGAGTTTATGAAATAGTCCTTTTAATTGAAGGTGACATACAAATTAATGTAAAAGGGGTATTTTGGGAGAATCTAACGACTACCTATCACATTTTGTTGGTGGCCTCCACCTTTTGTTTTAGCTGCTCCGCAAGGGAAGGAGGTAATCCTCCCTAGTTTTGCTCACACTGTGCCGAAAGAGCAGGCTTTGCATTTTTCAGAAGAGTGGGCTAAGGTGCTGGCACCGGCTTTGTACCGTACTCATTGAGGTTGGGACACATTTCCTCCCCAACATGAGATCCCATTGCGGTCTATGCAACAGCCCCAACCCCAATATCCCATGCGGCGTGACGCGAACCTCCTGTGGCAGAAATCCTTCAACAATTGGAATATCATGGTGTGATTGAAACATGTGTGTCACCAATGAATAATCCTCTTTTTCCTGTGACCCAGCCTGATGGCTCGTACCATTTGGTATTGGATAACCGGCACTTGAACTCCCATTGTCGGACCTGCGCGGTACAGTATACTCACAGTTCTGCCCTTGTGGATAGTCTTGTGCGTAAATGGTTTAAGACCACGCTTGACATATCCACTGGCTTTTTCCTGTGGTGGCAAACAAAGACAGTTCCGAACGATTAGCTATGGGCTACAAGAACAGTCTCGGTGTCTTTGCCGCCCCATTTGTCTCTCTTTTGGAGGGACTCGAACCAGATGCATGTTCGTATGTGGATGACATTTATCTCACAGACAACGAATTATGGCCACATCTGTGTCATGTTGACCACATCATTTGTATGTTTACAGACTACAGTTACAAATTTAACTTGGCAAAATCATGCATTGCAGAGTACAGAGTGTTGTTCTTGGGCTATAAACTCAACAATGAAGGTCGAGGTTTGGCACAACACTTCCTGGAGAAATGCACACAGCTGCACACTCCGACAACTCTGAAAAAACTACAATCTTTGCTGTACTTCCATTCCTGAATATGCCAAGTGTATCAAGCCTCTTTACGCTATGGTACAACCTACTTTCAACAAATCATGCTGGCTGCCTGCACATTCAGCCATCTTGCACTCTTTGCAGGCTGATCTTCTAGAATCTAAATTCTTACTTACTCGTGATAACCACACCAACCTAGTGATAAGAATTGTACCTGGAGCGGTGGGTTTCATGTACCTGAATTTTAATGAGGGTGATACAGTCCCTGTCGCTTACAAGTCACACTTGTACACTTCGGCTGACATGCGTTTTTCCACTGTGGAAAAAGTTTTGACAGCTGTGCAGATGGCGATTCTGAAGGAACGGGCACTGTCGCAGGGGAACCCTTGATGGTTGTTACACCGTATCCTGCCTTAGAGGCAGTGACGAAAGCCAGTGTTCCGAATTCAAAAGCTTTGCACCCTCGATGGAAACAATGGGCCACGTCTTTGACGTCTCCGGATGTCACTTTTATTTTTGATCCCTCTTTGCAATCTCAGGAGTACTTGCAGTATGAATTCGTTCATCCGGCTCCTCTGACCATGCGCCCGCTGGAGGATTTCCATTGTATCATTTACACTGACGGTTCGGCTCAACCGGCAACGGTTTCCAAGCATGCGTATTCTTCGGCCTGCGCAATAGTTGGTTGGTACTTTGGTGAATGGAGAGTTCAAGTCCGATGTTGTGCATACACAGACATTAGGGGACTGTACCGCTGAATTGGCAGAGCTACATGCTCTGGTGCTTGCACTGGAGTACGCTGACCCTAGTGTGAATACTCTAATTGTAAGTGACTCTTACTACTGTGTTCAGTCTTACAATGACAATTTATTCTTTTGGGCTCAAAATGAATATCGTGATTCCAAAGTTAGCACAATTAAACACAAAATGCTCTGGGTTTGAGTGGCTGAGCTTAAACAATGGCTGCCTCTCGTGTTTGTAAATAATACTCTTGGTAATCAGCGTGTCGGAGTTCACGCTTTTGGCAACAGTCTTGCTGATGAAGCAGCAAGGACCGAAGTAGCGACATATGTAGTTGCAGCAGTTACACATTCCAACAGTAAGATTAATGATGACATCTTGGCAGCTATTGCAGCAAAAGAAAAGGGAAGTAATTACCTTAGATGTTTCCATCCAAATACTCTTATCATTTAATTCTTGATAACATTTCCTATGTGAGAATTAACGACGTTGGTGACAGATTGATTCCCAACACGGACCGCAGGTCCTCACTGATAACAGCCGCTCACAAGGGTATGGCCTCTGCTCATGCTGGCGTCTCTGCGACTGTATCTCTTTTATAACAGCATTACTGGTTATGCAGATTGTACAAACAAACGCGTGATTATGTCCTTCATTGTGACATTTGCCAGCAGATTAAACCTTCAACTGCTGCACGCCCGCCCCAGACACAGTTGTCTGGCAAAGCTCCAGCGCCTACAAAATTTAGCAGCACGGCTGGTGCTGGACATCCCAAGGCATGAGCCAACAGCACACAGATTGAGCTCTCTACACTGGCTCCCAATGAGAAAAGAATAAAATGTAAATCCTTGTGCCTGGCCTATAAAGCCCTCCATGGGGTGGGTTCGCAGTTCCTGAAAACCCACCTGAAAAGTTACAAGCCAACCAGGACCTTAAGATCTAGCAGTCTAAAACTGATCCAGGTCCCAAGATATAAAGAGGTCAGGTGCAGGAGGAGAAGCTTCCTGTTGTACGCAACAAAGGCATGGAATCTGCTCTCAATTGCAATTAAAAACAGCCCCTCGCTGCTCTCTATCCGGAAAGAGATAAAAACATGGCTATTCACTTCTGGTTAGTACACTAAATGTTTAGCAGCTTCTGGTCCCTTACTTCACCTAGCGCCAAGGCGCCCATGGCCATTCGCGCGCTTTATAAGTCTTCAAATCAAATCAAATCAATATCTAATAAACCACTTGGGTGTGTTTACTTAGATCACGGCGGTCCTTTCTCCTCTGATACTGCGTATGAATACATCTTAGTAACAGTTGATTCGTGCACACTCTTTATTTGGGTGTGGCCTCAAAGGAGTGCTGATCCTCGAACTGTTGTAAGAGATTTGCGTGTCTTTGTGGGATTTTTTGCATGTGCTACCTTTCACTTAGACCAGGGTCCAGTGTTAGCCTCTAAGGCATACAAGGATGCCATGCATTCGATGGGGGTCCAAGTCAAATTTTCATCTCCGTACAGGCATGAGGGCAACAGTTTTGTGGAGCGGATGAACCATGACTTACAGCAATCCTTAATTAATTAATTAATTGTGTGCTTATATAGCGCTGGAATCACTCCCGAAGGGGTACCTCCGCGCTTCGACCGCTGCGAAACCCTTCCTGGCTTCCCTGAGAGATGGTCCCTTAATGGGTATCTCCAGGGTGAGACCAGGAATCCCCGGCGGTCTGGTCGGGCCGTTAGTGAAGATGAGGCAAGCTAGTGCCCAGAGTTGCCGAGTGTGATTGCTGATCAGAGTGGGCACCGAGGCGAGAGAATTATCGAGTCCGCTGACCCTGGTCCAGAAACCTTGACAGCTACAGTTTTAGGTACAGGCCAGAACTGGCTAGCCTATCTCAATAGCATGCAACATGCACTTAATAATCTCCCTAGAAGGTCTCTGGGTGGGCGGAACCCATACAAAATGCTCTTTGGCATCAAAAGGTTTGTTCCGGACCTTGAAGGTCTAGACCTGGCGGCGGCGGCCACACCCTTTGATGTAGATGAACATTGTACTGTTTTACAGAATCTACAAAATTCCTGAGACTGTCTTGCAAAGGAACACTTGCACTCCACAACTGATGCTGCGCTTCACATTCTGGTAGTTGGCTGGCCACCCGAGTCAGTGAATTGGTCGGGGGGAAGGTTGAGAACAAGAAGGAGTTCTGGCCCCTCATATCGTGCTCCAGTTCCTGTGCTTGGCGTGCAGGGTACAAGAACAGTCATTTTACCTCCACTTCCTGGTGGCAAGGAAAATAGGTACACCTCTATTGACAATGTCAAACTACACAGAGTGGCTGATTCTTCTTAGTATGACAACTGCTGTCTCTTGTCCAGCAATGCTGAGAAATTCTGTTTTGGCTCCGGCATCTACCACCAGGCCTGACGTTGCCATCGAGATGACTACAGTTACAAATCCTTTTGAATCCACCGGCTGGTCATCCCCTTGATGATACTGCGTATACTTACCCCACTGATTTGTCGATGCCCTATTTGCAGACATGTGTGGCTTAGCAGTCGCGCTTTTCATTTGACACTGACTCTGTCTCATCGAAGTCCCCTTTAAAAGTTTCAGTTTTTGCTGTGTGGTTTAAACCACTTGTCTTGATCCCCCCTTGGACTTACATTTGGCTGGCGCTATTTTCTATTTTTTCATTCATGTAAATTGGATTTGTGGTATATTTTTTCCGTCTTGTGAATGGAGATTATGTAAAAGAAAGATCTACAATTAGACTAAATGATGGAACTTTGGCACCCTACTCCTCATCACACATCAGACTTTTGTGAATATCACTGCTTGACCTGTCTTTGGCGCAAAACTGGACAAAGGGGATGGGTTGTAACCACCCCCTCCCCAGGTCCACCCATAGGATGAACCTTAGAGTTAGTCCAACCCCTAAACTTAAAGTATGGAACCCCAGTCCCTAGGACTTTAGATTATCCTGGACAAAACTCTGATACATAATTCCCGGACCTTCGACATTCCATTTCGACTGGAAGACGGAAGAAATCTCCCTTGTGGTAAAGGAGTGACCACCCTGTCCAAACAGACATTAACAGCATCTTTGCCGGTCTGCATTTTCGAGGCTCCCGCCAGATCCCGAAGAATCTGTGACACAGGACATGGACTTCCAGACATCTCTGACGCTGACATGCGCTCCCAGTAAAGCTGAGACCTGTAGCAGACAAGATAGACGTGGGACCGGAACTCTTGGACATCCTGCAGTTTTGCTACTGCACCTACTTCCCAAGGTATCCCGAAGTTGTGCATTGGGGTATTTGAAGTATGTTGGGAAGTAGCGTAGAATTAGTTACCTTTTTCTCTGTACAATCCCTGTCATGCATGCTTGTATCGGGCGGAGTTCGGGGTCGGGTATAAAATGTGTTGTTTCCAAGTCCTTAGCGCTTGGTTCTTGACCCGGTCCTGTTACCCGGAAGGTCCTGCCTTTGGTTTTTCAAATTCCTTCCGGTTTCCTATGGGGATCTTGTTGCCTGACTTCCGGTTATGGAATCCCTGTACGCTATCTTCACTGTGGAGCATCGGGACTGTTTGGGAGAACTGCTGGCAGCCGTCTGAACTTTGAGGACTGGTATTCAATATTTAGTTTCCCCTTTGTTTTTTTCCTTTTGCCATTCGTGGTTCCGGGTTGTTTTCTACCGTATACCACATTTACCGCTTTTAGGGGATCCTGAAAAGCAGTAGACTCGACTTTAGGAGGAACGCGGCTGTGTTTGCTCTGAGCAAGTCCTGTTGTGTTTTTCTCCTACTCTAATTCCTTGAGGGACAACCACTGTTGTGCAGCCACTATATATATATAAGTGGCAAAACCGGGTGCACCCTCTTTTATTGTTTTTTTCCCTTCTTGGTGAATAGCTACATATATATATGGAGTAAAGGGTTTTTTTGCGTCTTTTATTGATGCTTTTTCCCCTTTCCTCGTTTATTTGTTTTTCTTTTTTTGATTTGGGAATCAACGAATAGGATTCCTATTGGATATTCTCTATTTTGGACATTTGAATTATACTGGAAGGACACAGACTTCGAGGACTTCATGAGCTCTTCAAGACAAACAAAAGACTTTGTTTTCTGAACACTTAGAAGCTTGTGGACCTCATTTAGGGGTATTTTATTATTTATTTTATTGAAAAGTTTTGTATAGCGCGAACAAGACCCGTGGGTATCAGAGCGCTTTACATAGAGGTAGGATCAGCATATTAATAAGATGATAACCATTAAGTAACATATAGGTATGAGGTAGATAATTATAAGGCTTTGGTAAATGCATAAATAACCACCTTCCATTCAAGTTAGTCTTTTACATTATATAGTACTATAAAGCATGAGATATTTACATAGTCATTTTCGTCGTACATATGAGGTAGTAGGTTATATGGTTTCAGGAAGAGATAATGGAATGAGTTCACTTTAACATGAGGTAGCAGTTGGTGTTCAGTTTAATCACCAGAGATGTCGTCAGTTTCGCCTCATCGTTTCTCTTTCATCTAATTCATGTCGATCATTCTCTTTCTGATGACGTAAGTGTTTAATTTGAGTACAGAATTGTATCCCATAGTGGTCCATGAAATTCTCTATGTAAAGTATTTACTCATTAAGAAGCTCTTTGCTTCCCGCTTAAATGTTGAGGTGTTAGGAGTCTTCCTAATGCTTGGGGGGAGTGAGTTCCAGATTCTAGGGGCCGCTCCAGAGAACGCTCTGTCATAAGTTTTTTTCTTTCTGAAGATGGCTGGCCGCAGCACCAACTCCTTGGCACTCCTGGCTGGTCTGTTTCCTCCTGACAACTCAATTTTCTTGGATAGGTATCCAGGAGTATTGTGGTGAAGCGCTCTATGGGTGATACATGCGATCTTTAGTTGAATTCTGGCCTCATAGGGTAGCCAGTTTAGTGCTTTCAAGTGTGGAGATATGTGGTCAAACTTCCTTGATCCAGAGATGAGTCTCGCCGCAGCGTTGAGGCAAGCTTTTAGTGGCGCTGTAGATGTTTTTGGTAAACCTGCTAAGGTAGTGCAACCATATTCAATTCTCGAGATGACTAAGGATTGGGTTGCCAGTTTTAGATCAGATTCCGAGATACATGGTTTCAGTTTTCTTAGGTAGTTCAGGTGGAAGCGGGCGCTTTTAGCCATTGAATTAATGTGAGCTTTCATGTCAAGGTTCTCATCCAAAGTAATTCCTAGCGACTTGGCTGAGTTGACAAGCGTCGGGGTGCAGTTGAGCGCCGTCACCACCTTGGTCCACTCTTTTATTTCCGTAACGCTCCTTGGTGGAGAAATTAGTAAGAACTCAGTTTTCTGAGCATTTAGCTTCAAATGATTAGTAGTTATCCATTGCATTGTCATTTTTAACGTTTCATTCATTCGCTCAATGTCTTTAAGGGAAGCTATCTTTATATATATCTGCGTGTCATATGCATACATATGGTAGGATATCTTTGAGTTTCTGAGAATTGCTGTAAGTGGTTCGACATACAGGTTAAACAAATCAGGGGATAATGTTGATCCTTGTGGGACTCCAATCGAGTTGGGGCAAGGTGGTGATATTGATTGGTTGACCAGGAAACGTTGTGTTCTGTTTCGTAGGAAAGAGTCGAACCATTTCAGCACATTTCCAGACAGTCCCATTCTGTCCTTTAGCCTGGCCAGTAATGCTTCGTGGTTAACTGTGTCGAATGCCGATGACAGGTCCAGGAGAATTAGTAAGCGTGCTTGATTTCTATCAAGCGCCTGTAGCGCATCATCCACAATATGGAGGATCGCTGTTTCTGTGCAGCGTTTGTGGGTATCCTGCTTTTTGTACTCTGCAAGCACTTATGTTCATGGATGTATGTTTTGTTTATACCTCTTTCTTTGTTCTGTCTTTTCTGCAGGTATCTTGGGGTCTACTGGTCTCTGATAGCTAGTCCAGGGATATCTGAACATTTGGGTTATCCACCTTCTTCTATGGTACAGGTCTGCCATCACTATATTTGTTGTTGGTGTTGGCGTCGGGTGCCAGGGAGAGGAGTGGAATTTATCTTCGCTCCTGCAGTATTTGGCTGGTTGAGACCTGGGTACAGGCTAGAGAACCAAGCCCACATATTTGCATACTGCCTGAGCGAAGATGAAACCAGGGTGGAGAAGAGCGGTTCCTTCTCTCCAGGAATTGATGGCTGCAGTTACATTACTCCAGACAGAGGTGCAGGGGTTGAGACAGGAAAACGTAGGGTTGAATCAAGAGCTGAACACCTTTCGTGCTAGAGAACATACATAGGGTGCAGATGCAGGAATATCCACAAAGACTCAGGGACCTGTGTTACAACACGCTACGTTTCATTTTGATCGTACTAGTGGACAGGGTGCGAGTGGCAGTAGCCCGTTGGCTATCACAGTTAATACTCCTTGCTCTGTATCCTTGGCAGACCCGGAGAGGTTTACAGGAGACTGTAATAAATATGCAGTTTTCATGAATCAATGTAATCTTCATTTCATGTGTCGCCCCTCTGCGTTTCCTGATGATTCAGCCAAAGTGGCTTATGTATTTCATATTTGGCTGGTTCTGCAGCCACTTGGGCTGTTCCATTAGTAGAGGGGGATGACCCGGTGTTATACAATTACATGGCCTTCAAGGAACAGATGAGTTGTTTCTTTGCTAAACATGCTTTTATGCAAGCTAGTGACGCGGAGTTGTTGAGATCACGGCAGGGTAGGCAGGACTTGTTAACCTATAGCTCCACTTTTAACCGGTTAGTGTCTGAGACCCATTGGCCTATGGAGAAGCATACCTCGTTGTTCTATCAGGGGCTATGTGAGGAACTTAAGGATATTGTATCGCAGGTAGTGGATCCCCCTGAGGTATGCACAGAGTTCATTGATTCGGTTGTCAAGCTGAACCATTGTCTGCTTGAACGACGTGGAGATAGGAACCGTTTTGTGGGACCCCCCGGGCAATAGGAGTGATATGAAGGAACCCTTGGAAGCCAGACCAGCCCCTGAACCCATGCAGATAGGGGGAGTAAGAGGGCCCTAGTCGAATGAAGAAAAGAATAGACGGCAGTTGCACAATTTGTGTCTTTATTGTGGGAAGGGAGGGCATTTTGCCCGTGAATGTCCAATGAAGCCATCTTCTGCCCATGGTACTAAAACTGTTGCATGTGTTGGGAGCATGATTAATCAAGTTGGGTTTGTGCAAGAGGAAATAGCATGTTTTAACCCTTATGATATACCTGGATCAGTGCAAAGGGTTCCACGACATTTTTCTATCACTATGAGTATGGTTTTATCCAGTGGTCGTCGAACAACTGTGACGGTATTATTGGATTCCGGGGCCACAGGTAATTTCATGGACAATCAATTGGCCGCATCCTTGAGAGTTCCGTTTGTATATAAAGAACAGCCTGAGGCAGTTAGGGCCATAGATGGAACTGAATTATCGTCTGGAGCAATCATCACACGTCAGACAGAACCTTTGATGTTGATTGGGGTCAATGGACATTCAGAGTCTGTTAGTTTTGATTCAATCGATGCTCCTTCATTTGGGATGGTATTAGGGGTTCCATGGCTGCAGTTGCATAACCAGAGGATTGATTGGGTACGAAGGACAGTCACTCTAGACTCGGTGTATTGTTTACAGCATTGCTATCTGGAAGCAACGGAGTGTGTAGTACCCCTGTCCTGTGCCACCATCGGAGATTGTGAGGTTCCTCCTCAAGTGTATGAGGAGTTTAGTGACGTGTTCGATGAAGTACAAGCAGGTGTATTGCCTCCACACAGAGCGTTTGATTGCGGCATCGATTTACAACCAGGTTTTACCTTATCTTGTAGTAGTGTGTATGCTTTATCAGAGCCGGAGGAGAGACATTTGCAGGATTATATCGATGGTATGTTGAGTACAGGGTGCATACGTCCATCTGTGTCCCCTGTCTCTTCTTCTATCTTTTTTAAATCCAAAAAAGGGGGGTGATCTTCGTGCCAGTGTGGACTATAGGGCACTCAATAAAGTGACAGTAAAAACAAGTATCCCCTCCCTCTCATTCCTGTGTTGTTGGACCAGTTAAGGCATGCCACAGTATTTACCAAACTGGACTTGCGTGGGGCATATCACGTCATTTGTGTCCGTCACGGGGATGAGTGGAAGGCTGCCTTCCGTTCGAAGTTCAGTTTGTTTGAGTACTGTGTCATGCCCTTTGGGCTATGTAACTCCCCGGCTGCGTTTCAGTTTTTCATAAATGAGGTGCTGCGGAAGTTTCTGGATATCAGTGTTATTGTGTATTTGGATGATATCTTGATTTTTTCAGCAGTCCCTGACGAGCATTTAAAACATGTTAAGCAGGTGTTACAGAGGTTACGTGAGAACCGGTTGTATTTCAAATTGGGGAAATGTCAGTTTCAATTTTTGGGGTTTATCGTTTCTGCAACGGGGATCAGGATGGATCCTCGTAAAATTGAGGCGATTTTATCCTGGTCCATACCTACCTGTGTGAGGGAGATACAGGTGTTATTGGGATTTGCCAATTTCTACAGAGGGTTTTTATCCCATTTTCAGATATTGTGTCTCCTTTGACTACCTTATTAAGAAAAGATGTTCCATTTGTTTGGTCATCATTGACTCAGGCAGCGTTGACTAAGCTGATAGAGAGTTTTACTTCAGCACCTGTGTTAAAGCATCCGGATCTGGTGCTGCCGTATTATGTAGAGGCGGATGCCTCTCTGTATGCTGTGGGGGGGGGGGGGTGCTCTCACAAAAGGACGTGGAAACAGGTCGTATGCACCCCATTGCGTTCTTTTCAAAAACATTGTTACCAGCTGAGCGCAATTACACGGTGGCGGAGAAGGAGCTCTTGGCGATTATATTGTCTTTTGAAGAGTGGCGTCATCACTTGTGGTGGGCTAGACACCCAATAACGATCTATACCGATCATAAGAACTTAGAGTTCTTTCGTTCAGCAAGAGCATTAACCCCTAGACAGATGCGTTGGGTACTGTTTTTCAGCGAGTACGATTTTGTCATCACGTACAGGCCAGCAGCACAGCAAGTAAAATCTGATGTCTTGTCTTGTTTGTATGGTAGACCTAGTGAGGTAGGGGGTAGAGTCAGAAGTGAGACCGATAATCCCTGCAGAGAAGATTGTGGGATGTACCTCTGAGGCCGATTTTTTAGATTTAGTACAGGTTGAATTAGGGAAGGTAGATCTAACTCCCTGGTTGACTAACCCTTTATTTGAGTTACGGGCAGGGTTGTTGTATCATGATGGGTGTTTGTTTATCCCTCCCAAATTAAGAAAAAAGGTTCTCATGTGGTGTCATTCATCCTCTTTGGGTGGTCATCCTGGCATACATAAGACCAAGGAATTATGTTTGCGTTGGTTTTGGTGGGAGTCCGTGAACCGTGATGTACAGTTATTTGTGGGATCTTGTCCTGTATGTGCAGTCAGCAAGGCAACACACATTCGTCCTGCAGGACTACTATTTCCATTGTCAGTGACCCCGTCCCCTTGGCATACTATAAGTATGGATTTTGTTACGGATCTTTCTGATGTGCGGGGGTACACGGCTATTCTTGTGGTGGTCGATTTATTTACGAAGATGGCCCACTTTGTTCCGTTGTTGAAGATACCAGATGCTCCGAACCTTGCTGAGGTTTTTATCTCTCACATTGTGAGGCTTCATGGGTTACCAGTAGCCATTATTACAGATAGGGGTCCACAATTCGTCTCACATTTTTGGACGGAATTGTGTACCTCTTTGAAGATGGAATTGAGTTTGTCCTCCGCATATCATCCTCAATTGGATGGACAGACGGAGCGTACTAATCAAACTATGGAGCAATACATCTGTTGTTTGTTGTCTACGCTATCTTGTGACTGGCTGTTGGCCTTGCCCTTGGCCGAGTTTGCATATAATAACAGTATGCACTCGGTTCTGGGCATGACCCCTTTTCTTTGTTCCTCAGGTTTCCACCCAAGGAATTTACCTATCCAACCATCGGGGAGGGTTCCTGCTGTGACTACCGTAAGACATTCCTTGGTGTCTATCTGGGAAAAAGCACAGGAACAATTGTTAGCCACTAAAGAGAGTATGAAACTACAGGCAGACAAGCATAGGAACCCAGCCCCTTTGTATGCGGTGGGGACCAGGTATGGCTATCGACAAGGAGACTAGACGGGCCTAGGAAAATACAGCCTAGATATGTGGGTCCCTTTAAGATCGAGAAAATAATCAATCCTGTGGCTATGAGGTTGTCCTTACCCGATGAATACCGCATACACCCAGTATTTCATACTTTTTTGCTGAAACTATATTCCCCTATATCCCTGGTTTTGCCTCCACTTCCCCCAGTGTTGATAGATAGCCATGAGGAAATTGAAGTACCGTCGGTCTTGGATTCTCATAGACGGAGGGGGAGGCTTTATTATTATATTGACTGGAAGGGATACGGTCCTGCGGATCGCACCTGGGAACCTGCAATGAATGTTCATGCCCCTAGACTGGTTCGATTGTTCCACCTTCATCCAGTAGGGAGGCGTTTGGGAGGAGGTACTGTTGGGAAGTAGCGTAGAATTTGTTACCTTTTTCTCTGTACAATCTCTGTCATGCGTGCTTGTATCGGGCGGAGTTCGGGGTCGGGTATAAAATGTGTTTTTTCCAAGTCCTTAGCGCTTGGTTCCTGACGCGGTCCTGTTAGCCGGAAGGTCCTACCTTTGCTTTTTCGAATTCCTTCCGGTTTCCTATGGGGATCTTGTTGCCTGACTTCTGGGTATGGAATCCCTGTACGCTATCTTCACCGTGAAGCATCGGGACTGTTTGGGAGAACTGCTGGCAGTCGTCTGAACTTTGAGGACTGGTATTCAATATTTAGTTTCCCCTTTGTTTTTTCCTTTTGCTATTCGTGGTTCCGGGTTGTTTTCTACTGTATACCACGTTCACTGCTTTTAGGGGATCCTAAAAAGCGGTAGACTCGACTTTAGGAGGAACGCGGCTGCGTTTGCTCTGAGCGAGTCCTGTTGTGTTTTTCTCCTATTCTAATTCCTCGAGGGACAACCACTGTTGGGCAGCCACTCTATATATAAGTGGCAAAACCAGGTGCATCCTCTTTTATCGTTTTTTTCCCTTCTAAGTGGATAGCTACATATATATATGGAGTAGTTTTTTTTTGCGTCTTTTATTGATGCTTTTTCCACTTTCCTAGTTTATTTGTTTTTCTTTTTTTGATTTGTGAATCAACGAATACGATTCCTATTGGATATTCTCTACTTTGGACATTTGAATTATACTGGAAGGACACAGACTTCGAGGACTTCATGAGCTCTTCAAAACAAACAAAAGACTTTGTTTTCTGAACACTTAGAAGCTTGTGGACCTCATTTAGGGGTAAGACATTGATTGTGGGTATCCTGCTTTTTGTCCTCTGCAAGCACGTATGTTCATGGATGTATGATTTGTGTATACCTCTTTCTTTGTTCTGTCTTTTCTGCAGGCATCTTGGGGTCTACTGGTCTCTGATAGCTAGTCCAGGGATATCCGAACATTTGGGTTATCCACCTTCTTCTATGGTACAGGTCTGCCATCACTATATTTGTTGTTGGTGTTGGCGTCGGGTGCCAGGGAGAGGAGTGGAATTTATCTTCGCTCCTGCAGTATTTGGCTGGTTGAGACCTGGGTACAGGATAAAGTAGGCCTGGGCGGTAAATTCTGTTCAGCTTGCGGAATTTGGGTAATTTTGCGAAATTGCCCAAAAATCTGCGTTCCGCGACTTCGCGAAATGTTTTGTTTGTTCCCATTCTCAAAATGCATGTTTGCGAGATATTTCCCCCCGAGCACGCAAACAGCAATTGCGAACAGCAAAAAAGCATAGCGAACAAGTAATTCCGCGCGTTCACAGAATTTCTGCGTGTTCGCAGAGATTTTTTACCGTTTTGCAGAAATTTGCGTAACGCTATTATGCAAATTCCCCCACTCCTAATTTGAAGCCCCTGCCCGAGCACCTTTTGCACTTCACGAGTGTCCTGTGGGCCCACTTTGTGCATTTCCGCTTGAAGCCTCTTTGCAGTTCCTAGTCCATTGGCTAGCGAGCCCCCATGAGGGGCCATCTTTGATTTCTTGAGCTTTCCTGGTTTCTCCAGACATGCTCCCACTCCTCTCGAAAGGAGGAGTCCCTCAGACCTTGCTGGTCTGCACAAAAGCCAATCTTGACATCTTGTGTGGATTGCTTTTGCCAAGGCTTGTTGGGCTCAATCCGGATTCCGACACCGCAGTCAACTAGATCCTTTGTGAGACAGCTCGAATCCAGCTCTTGGTTGTCGTCGACACCTCCTGGTCCCCGTGGCTGAAGAGACAAGCTTCACCTCTTTCACCTAAAAACACCCGACATCGGCTGACATCTTCTCCTCGCCATCCTGGTCGCTGGCTAGTGACCCAGACTCTGTCTCCTCTGCTTTCAGGTTCTTCACATCTCTGATCCACTCTTGGATCCACCCAGACACTTTTCCTCTGGTGGCCTGCAGCATTTCTTCACAGATCTAAATAGGAATCAACGATGAAACCCGACTCCAAAAGACACCTATGCACCCCACTTCCCTGGGTGAGGTAACACAAGTACTCCAGTGCTCTCGTGGGTCTTGAGTCTCAAAGTGTCCTAGTCTAAAAGGGTTCCATCGTAGTTCACCTAGAAGTGCCCTTAATCCCTAAAATTGTAACTTTTTCCTTTTCCATGGAAAGTCAATGGTGATCCACGGCTGTGTTTAGACACTGCACGCTTCCCCCGTGGGCCTCCTGCATCCTAACCTTTAGTGATTCTAGGTAGCCCCAGTGGTTCCACAGGCCCTAGGCCTGCTTTCTAACTCTCACATGGTTCTTATACCACTATTTTAGAATATGGTTTGTGAGGCCCCTAGGGCAAAACGTATACTGTGCAACTTATCGTAGGCTAAATAAGTTCCTTGTAATGTACTTTTACCTCTGACCTCATAAAGAGTCCAGAGCAGTTGTGTTTAGAATAAATTCATATATATATATGATATATACCTTGTGTGGTGTGCTTTCATTTGATCATTCAAGAGATTATAATTGGTAAAACAAGGCCTCGAAGTCTTAGCCTGAAGGCAGTTCTCCACAGCTACCACTAGGATAGCTTTCTATAAGGTTGACTTTACAACCTACTATCAATAAGGGTTGTTTGGACTGGTGCAAGGTACCCACTAGAATAGTGGACGTCATATACCAGGCCAACTTCTCACATTATTAACACACTTTCTTCCCGATTTTACACTTTAGACAATATTGTCTCTTCTGTTGTTGATATTGTGCAAGATGACGTCTCAATTTTGTACCATGGTCAAAATCAATTACGTTCCATTATGTAGTTTGCATGGACATTACAAACTTTGTAGGCTGGTAAGGTGCCTTGGGACTACATGAACACTTCTTTTCTATTTTTACCCTTTAATCTGACTGTAAAACAACAATTTATGTCGATGAAAGATGCTACATATTTGCTTTTGCATATTGAAAAGTTGGAACCGTTACCATTTTCTGTGGCTGAAACTAATTCAACTATTTGGCTATTCATGGGTTAATAACTCTACCTTTTCCATTATTTAAATTCGAAGCATGTATGAAACACAATGCCATAGTCAGATATGAACCCTTAGGTAGTGCTTATCTCCATGAAGTTTGGTCCCTACCATTTACCTATAGGTGCCTGAGGAAAGGTAAATAAGTTTTTTTAAAAGGTGGAGATTGCACTTCAACACCCGACCACTCATTGGTCTGTAGGAATATACAATTGCATGGCTCTTGTAATTCAGACACCCCTAATTTGGCCTCCATTTTGAAAGGTACACCAGCTCCAGCTATAATACCGACTTTCACATTGTTAGCAAACAGTAGTTATTTACTTTTAAATAATGAAGATTGCTGTGGTAAGCTGGCAGGGATTCCGCAGATAGTGACTGTCTCCCAACGTGGAGTCTGTTGTAAAAACGTGCTGTTCCCTCCTCCGCATGGAAATCTCGATGTATCCATCCTTCCAGCCTTCCATTCCGATCTTGAAAGCAGAGTTTAATAAGATGAGTCGAATAAGGCCTCTTTTGTCTCAAAAAGAAGTCGCCTTTACATCCGAGCGTAAAACTTGTGACCTCATTCCAAACTATTTTTGGTGTGATACCGGCACTTTTCCATTCTATTTTTCCAGCCTCTTTGGCGGTTTACTGTTAATTCTTGCCCTGGCTGCCGGTGTGCTGCTGTTAATTTGTTTGCTCAAGAATGACTGCACCACCTGTGTCACACGACAAACTGCCCCGCCTGCTTCTGCTTCGCAACCGAATGCTTGATTAATATGAAATGCTGCCTCTGGCTACGTTGAGTGCGCATATGGATTATCGTTTCGATTCTCCTATTTTACATGCGTGCAGCCTGTCTTCCATTGCCTGGATTGCTGTTTTGAATGGGCTCTGGATTTGTGTCTCTGCAACACGGCGTCTCCCAACCCGGATTATGACCAGCTGATGAGCCCCTTAGTTGCTCATGAACTGCAATGTTCTGGCATCAGGATTATGGCCTTTGGAGCGATGCATGGAGTCCTAGGGAATTGGAATATTTGTGCAGCGGCACATGACTTCCTGGCACGCAGTTATATTGAAGAATACCAGAGTTGTCCTTTGATGGTGCTAGAGGCTCCGGCGATTGAAGAACATGTATGTTCCTTTCCATTACTGGAGAAGTGTGGCTCACTGGTTAGAGCGGCAGACTCTGAAGCAGAGATCAGGCCCGGGACCAGGGTTCAAGTCCCTAAGCGGCAGGGTCTTGGGCTCAATGTCCGCGGACTCAATAATTCTCGCCTCAGCGCCTACTCTAATCATGGGTCCCACGCTGCAACTCTGGGCAATAGCTTGCTTAATCTCCACAACGGCCCCAACAACACTGGGATGCCTGGCTTCACCTTGGGGGTGCCCAGGAGGGGCATCCCACAGGGAGAGCCAGGAAGGGTTCCACAGCGTTATACAGCGCCGGGACGCCCCATTGCTGGGGCAGCTGTGCGCTTTACAAGTATACTACATTTGTTAATGTTATGTTAATAATGATTTATTAAGCGCACTGACACCGATTGGTTTCCTGGCGCTATTGAAGACAAAGGACGAGGTCAGAGTTGTAAGCCTGCAGAGTTAGTGGTATGCTTGTTGGTAGAGCCAGGTCTTTAAGGTTTTCCTAAATGACATGAGGTCCGGGCATAACCGGATCTCAAGGGGGAAGGCATTCCACAAGCGAGGGGCCAATGTGTCGAATCTGCAACCGCCCGAGCGTTTGCGTTTAAAAGATGGTATCTGTAGAAGGCCTTGGTGAGCCGAGCGCAGATTTCGGGACGGGTCATGCTTCATAATAAGTTTCGTAATAAACGTAGGACTTTTACAATGAAGCGCTTTAAAAATCATGCAGCCAACTTTGAACGTGCAGCGCTGAGTCACAGGGAGCCAGTGAAGTTTCTTCAAAAGAGGGGTGGCTGATTGCCATCTGGGCTGACTCAAAATCAGCCTGGCTGCGTGGTTTTGCAACATCTCAAGACGTTTCAGAAGATACTGAGGGAGGCCCAGATAGATCGAGTTTGCATAATCTAGGTGAGAGATCACGGTGGCGATCACCACCTGTGTCAAAGCTTCCAGGGTCAGGAGGCGATGGACCTTCCGTATTTTCCTAAGTTGGAAAAGACATTTGGAGACCACCTGACCCACTTGTGTTTTGAGTGATAGGTCGCTGTTCAAGGTGACACCAAGGGGTCGATTCCGATTCGGGAAAAACCGCTCCGAATAGCCGTTCAGAGCGTTTTTCCCGTACGAATCGTACCCTGCAACGTCCCCCGTATGTACGACGAAGTACGATTCGTACCAGGAGCCGTACTCCGTACGAGTCGTACAAGACACCGTACGACTCTAATCTCCGTACAATTCTCCCTCGGAACCTGCTGTACGCGACATCTGTACGGTTCGCGGCTGGTTTTTACGACCCAGCAAGTACGATACGTGTTGGGTACGCACCGTACGACCCTTTTTCTACGGGAGCTGAAAACAGCCGTAAAAGCAGAGTTCGTGCCGAAACAGGTACGGAATGCCCCCCCGTACGGTGCGTATCCCCCATGATCGCAGGGGTACGCACCGTACCCCTGCGATCATGGGGTGTATGAGCCGTACCCCCATTGTACGATCGGTGTACGATCGGTGTACGAGCCGTACCCCATGTACGATCGGTGTACGAGCCGTACCCCATGTACGATCGGTGTACGAGCCGTACCCCATGTACGATCGGTGTACGAGCCGTACCGCATGTACGATCGGTGTACGAGCCGTACCCCATGTACGATCGGTGTACGAGCCGTACCCCATGTACGATCGGTGTACGAGCCGTACCCCATATACGATCGGTGTACGAGCCGTACCCCATGTACGATCGGTGTACGAGCCGTACCCCATGTACGATGGGGGTACGGCTCGTAAACCGATCGTACATGGGGTACGGCTCGTACACCGATCGTACACCGATCGTACAATGGGGGTACGGCTCGTACACCGATCGTACAATGGGGGTACGGCTCGTACACCGATCGTACAATGGGGGTACTCGTACACCGATCGTACAATGGGGTTACGGCTCGTATACCCCATGATCGCAGGGGTACGTGCCGTACCCCTGCAATCATGGGGGGTACGTGCTGTATGGGGTGTATGTAATCGTGCACTTTTCTGTACGAATCGCCCTTACCTGACGTGGACCGTACGAATCGCGTCCTGATTCCCCGGTCCGGATCGTACTCGTCGGGTCGTACGGCGTGTGTACGAGTCGTACGGTTCACAGTCTCAGCCTTGCAATACGTACGGATCACGACGATTCGGACGGATTCACGGAATGTGGATCGTACTACGCGACTCAGACGGACGGGTACGATTCGTACGGAAAGGGCTACGAATACGAATCGTACGGTGGATTTTTTTACCGGATCGGAATCGAGCCCCAAGTGTCTTTGCTGAAGAGGAAGGGATTGGTGCCTGACCCATGTCCGTCTGCCAGTAATGTGAACCCCAGAGTTTGACACTGTCACCTGTGAGAACCAACTCGGTTTTTCCTGGGTTCAGCTTCAAATGATTTTGGTCCATCCAGGCTTGGATGAACCTCATTGTTGACTGAAAGATGGAAATGGACGCTTCCGAGTTGTCAATTGTAAAGAGTAGCTGCAGGTCGTCCGCATAGTTGAGCACCGTCACCTGTGTATCTCTGAGAGCCTGGATTAGGAGAAAGATATAGAGATTAAACAGGTGGGGTGACAGGGAGGAGCCCTGAGGTACGCCGCACGTGATGACCTGTTTGGTGCCAACTAAGTCACCCAGACGAACTGCCTGAGATCGGTCCTCTAGGAAGGACTTCAGCCAACAGGCTGCCGTGCCTCGGATGCCGGCCTGGGTGACACGGTCGATCAAGATGGTGTGATCGACCATGTTAAACGCGGCGACAGGTCCAGGAGCACTAAGGCCTGAGGAAGGCGTTTGTCAGCTCAATCCCGGAGAGTGTCCATTACTGAAGCGACCACAGCCTCCGTTGAGCGGGCAGGGCGAAATCCCGCCTGATGTGGTTCGAGGCAGTTTGATTCCTCCATGAAGTTGGACATGCATTTGGCTACATGAGCCTCCAACACCTTAGCGAAAAAGGGGAGAAGGGAAATTGGGCGATAGTTTGCCCTGCATGTGGGGTCTGCCCCGGGTTTCTTTAAGAGTGGTATAACCGTTGCTTCCTTAAACGCGAGGGGGACTTGTCCGGAGGCTAATGAATCGTTTAGGAGGATGCAGGCAGGGGCCGGAAGGACTGAGGGACAGTCTTTCAAGATGTAGGGTGGGCATCTGTCCGAAGGGGCGCCTGATTTTACTCTCACCAGTAGCTCCTGAAATTGATCTGGGGTAATGGATGGGAAGCTGCTGAGTGTACCAGTAATATTAAGACTTACGGTTTCAGAGAAGGTGGGGTTTATGGTTTGTGGAATACTGGCTTTAATGGCCGCAATTTTCTCTATAAAGAAGACATTCAATGAGTCGCAAAGGGTCTGGGTCGGAGGTAAGCTTGGGCGGGCATTGTCAAGATTCGTTAGCTCATTGAGAATGGAGAAAATGTCCTTTGATCTGTTTGTCGAGTTGATAATACGAGAGGAAAAATAGGCAGCTTCAGTGGATAGGATAGATTTAATGTATTCTTTCCTGGTCATAATATAGCGGGACTTAGAGTCAGGGGCGTAGTTGCGGCGCCACTGACGCTCCAGTTGGCGCAGGGCCAATTTCTTTACTTTAAGGTCCGGAGAGAACCATTTTTGGGCGTCTGCACGCCGGGCTAATTTGACCTTCTTGTATGGGGCGTGGGCGTCACTAGCTGTTTGCAGCCAGCCAGAGAGATTATTTTCTGATGTATTAATATGATGGGATGGGATGGAATTAGCAAGTGTTTGTAAAAATTCAGATCTAACTAGGGAATTCCATTTCCTAGCCCGTCCACCGGCTGCTGTGGCGGTTATCCTTTTAGGGGAATAAATGAGATTAAATTTAAGAAGAAAATGGTCAGGCCATAAACATGGGGTAATTACCGGGGTTGTAACTAGGAGGGAATTAGACTAAACCTGGTCCAGAGTGTGGCCTTTACGATGGGTTGAGGAGAACACTTGTTGCTCAAAGTTCAGATTTGTGAGGAGCTCGGTGAGTTCACACGACTGGGGGCGTTCCAAAGGGTCATTGAACCAGTAATTGAAGTCCCCTACCAGAAGAATCCTGGCATGGTCTATAGCCAGATTAGCGATTTGTTCGCTGAGCGTGAGAGGGAAGGCAGGCATATTGCTAGGGGGTCTATACAATAGGACACAAGCCACTGTTGTGTAGGACCAGGTTTTCAGTGTCCGGAAGGTTCAAACTAGTCAGGGTGGTGACTTTCAGGTCATAGCGAAAAATGGCCGCCACTCCCCCACCAGGTTTACCTGACCCACTGTCGGCATCGATAATGCAGTAATTAGGTGGCAGTGCCGCTATTATATCTTGGGTAGAATCTTGGGTCAAACACGTCTCAGTGAGTAGAAGGATGTCAGGTTTATCCATGTCCAGCAAGAGAAAAAGGTCCATCTTGTGTTTCACCATGGAACGGGTGTTTAGGTAAAATATGGGCACGGAATGAGAATGGGAACCAGGCTCTGTGTGACTAATAGGGCATGGATTTATCGTTGTATTGTTTTCAGGGGGGGAGGTCCAGTTAGCTAAAATCCCCAGTCTCGGGAGTAAGAGGTCAGCCCGGCAGCATGGCTGGCCCCGAGGCCCGTCTGGGCGCGGACGGGTGCAGACGGGCTTGCCTTTCGCAAGCCCCTAGGCGGGGGAGCCATTTTGTACCTGCGAGGGCGTGAGCGGCCGAGCACTGGACCACTCGCCTGCTCCTCACCCAAGATGGCGGTGGCTAGAGGGCTGTCACCCAGGCAGCGCCTAATCGGCTGCAATGGGGCAGGGCAGGGAGACTAGTTGGGGAAGTTGGGGAAGTTATTAAGCAGTTCCTTTGTCAGTGCGGGAGTGCAGTTTCTGAATTTAAATTATCGGCGAGGTGAGTCCCAATTATTCAAACGCCATGAAATTAAAAGTAATGTACATTGCAAAACCACACACACACTCACAAGTCCCGGCTTCAGCCTCAGGACGACGATCACTCTGTCATTTACATTTACATTACTAAATTAGATGGCTGAAATGTTTTCAGATGAGAACAATGACTTCCTATTGGAGGCAGTTGCAACGTACTGTGCCTATACACTGTTGGATTGAAGTGACATTTTTTCCTGCTTCCAAACGTGTACTGGCCTCATAATTTTTTTATTCATTTTTTTTCTCACTCTTCACATTTTTGTGTTTGACACTGAACTGCCCTAGCTTGGTTTTCAAATTTTATGTGGTTAATTATTCTGAATTTACTCCCAATTTTCCAGTTTGGCAATTTTTTTTAACTTGATCCTGTCTCACTCGAAACTGAACTCTGCATTCACATATTGCTCCCCGTCTTGTACGTGTTCAGATCAAGGGAGGGTCTAGTGAGGGCAGGCCTTGTATGCGCACATTGCTATGTTAGCATAAGCTTTTGCACATGACACTGCATATAACTGTTGTTGTAAGTTAGGCTTTGTGAATGTCTTCAAATGAGAATGGCTTGTTTTCAACATCCCTAGACTTACATCATGATCCTAGTCTGCACAGTGAGTGCTAAAGCCTCCAAGGTTATCATAACTATGTAGCTGTTGTTCGGGCTGATCGACTCACGTTTTAGACATAACATGCAGACAGCTGCATCTAACGAAGGTTCTGCCACCTTTAATATTGCACTGTAGGCATGATTTCAGGCCCTTGGAGAACAATCCGTTTCCAGAGAGAAAGAGCTTTCGCATATCCTCATTCACTTCTGCTGATCTTGAAGGTATGGGGTCCCCTATTCAAGCCTCCTCCGCATGGAAAGCTCGATGTATCCATCTGGCCTTCTATTTTATCATTTTGCTGGATAAAAACCTATTCAAGCCTAAGAGACCTTCTATATTTTATAAAGCATAGTTCCTAGCTAGGGAGGGTGGCATACTAGGCACTATAAGTCCTGTTTCCACTATCATTCTAACATGATTTCTCCTTTTGTGTTTTATGGAATTGTAACAATGCTGATCATATTATTTCTAATCATATGTCTGCTTGTGTTAGCAAAAATACTGCATCTTAGAGCACGTCAATAAAATAAACATTTTAACCTTTCACGTGTCTCTTTTTACTCCTCTTGTGGACTGGTATGAGAATAACAAACGAAAGAGTGTTCTTGATTTCCACAGTTCCTGAGAGTACCCTAAGTCACATGTTCTGGGTTGTCTAATCATTGGTACATTTGCTGTAGAACGAAGAGCTAATGAGGCACTGATGCTAGTCGGTTAGGGGTTTCAGGTACTGAGGTGAGTTTTTTGGTCCACTACAATTCACTGAGGACCTGGGTCTCTGGGCACAGTTCTGTGTATGAGCAGAATCCCTGCAACAACACACTTGCCACACCTACAGACACAAATACACTAAAACATCCCAAGGTAGTGTATAAAAAACATTTATGGCCGATATAGATACTGATTTAAGCTCATTGTACCTGAGAAAATACTTAATGGATAACACGCCAGGCTGTGATGTTAATGTACATGCTGCATAAATAAAAAATACACCATTTGGTAATCCAATTTCTATATTAAAGCTTGTAGGAAATTGTATTTTTGGTTGAGGCGGGTGTTATACCTGCCAGGGTGAACCACAACAAGTTATTAAATTAACCTGTTCTTAAGGCATAAAAGCAGTCAGACTTCTTAGAGACACTATTTAGAGTATTTATGCAGTACTGTAACAGTAAAAAAAGTGAACACGCAACAGAAGAGAAACTCCACACTTAGGTTGTCATTAGTATCGCGGGCGGATCGCCAGCCCAGCGGTGGCAATCCGCCCGCCAAATGCCCTTGTTGGACCCCCTGCAATAATAGCATAGCAAGGGGCCCAGCAGCGGACGGAAATACTGTCCGCCGCTTTTCCGCCGGTCGGATTGCTGACCAGGCGGAAGAGGGAACTAATACATATTAGCATGGGCAAGCAGAAAAACCTTTCCATGGCGGTGATGATGCAATGGAAAGCCCGTCAGAGATTACTTTGGGGGCCGGTTACGGGCCCACATGTGGTGTGGGGGGTTGCACTTGGGGGGTACCTATGGTACCCTCCGACATTGGCATACACTAGGTGGCAGGCACCACACGGTGCCTGTCACGTTGTGCATGCCAATGCACAACATGCATATTGAACATTGTGGCTGGTGCAGCTTAGAGAACCGCCCGCCACAATGTTCAATATGCTGGATGCGACCGCCCGGGTGGTGGTTGCATCCTACTAAACACAGCGGGACCGTCGCACTCTGGCGGGCGGTCCCTCATACCGTTACGGTGACGGGCAGACAAAGTTGTAATGGCGCCCTAATTTAGGAAAATAGAATAAAATCGAATAAATCATTTGCCACCAAAATCAACAAAAATACAGTCAATAGAACTGGAATTATCAAGTTTTAAAGTTTTTAGTAAAAACAAATGCTTATTCATCAAACTGTCAACCGTGGGCATCTATTCACAAGAGACAGAGGTGAAGTCAAAAGTTATGTGGTTCTGATGCACAAAGTGGATTGGGCCCAGTCTCGGCTTACCTTCCAACTTGAATGCAATTTTGAACAAAAATGTATAAGAAGGTAAAGTTCAGCGGGGCAAGGCAGCCAGCGGTATCAGAGGAGGAGGAGGCATCATCATCGGGGAGTAGCTGGATGAAGTCACAGTAAAGATCTCTACGTTCTAACTTAGGACCTGATTTAAATCTTGGCAGGACTCTCGCTGTCCCTCCGTGGAGGAGTTTACAAGTACTCCGTCGAGCTGACGGATTCCCAACCACCGTACTTAGATGTGGGCTGGCTAATCCACCACCTGCATTGACAGAGTGTTTTTCAGTTGCATAAAAGGTTCACCATTGTTGATGTGGTGGGCTCCTTTGCCGGCTAACATTACTCTGTTGCCGTCAGGGTGGCGGGGTTGCGCTGAGCCTATTTGATTTCACAGTAACGGTGGGCCGTAAACTCCGCTCCTCCGGCAGAGTTCTTGGAGTTTGGCAAAAACTCAGCAGACAGAGAGGGGTTTACGGGCACGATGCAGCGCTAGGGAGCCGTGTTAAATGAAGGGAAACAAATTGGCTTGGAAGATAACATAAAAAAAACTGTGGCTGATTCCACCCAATGAGAAAAGAACAGTGCCTGCTTCTGCTCCCTCCTGTCCATTCAGGCAGTCGGGAGTTGCCAGGTCCTCTCTTTGAGCCCTTTCTTGCTCTTCCTCTCCTGCCCCAGTCTGTTAGGGTCGCATTCTGACCCTCCTGACATATCCTCCTCCTCACCCTCATGCCCTGTCTTGTCAAGGACGATGCACCTGTGCCCCCCTTCTGCCGCCCCCCCCTCCCATTGTGGTGATGTTTCCGCCTGGCGGCTCAGGCGCTGGTGTCTCCCTTCCCTGGGGTCGAGGAGCAGAGTGTGCACAGACAGAATATCGAGTTTTAAATATCGACATACACAAATATCGAGTTGGAAATATGGTGATACAGGAATATTGACAGCAAGAAGATCTTAGTCAAGAATATCGACTTTAAGGTAAAAAATATCGTTTTGAAAATATCGAAGTCAGTAATATCATTTGCAAGAATATTTTTGTTTAAAATATCAATGTTTAAATTATTGTTATGTATTTTAGTATGTATTTTGAAAATATGTGATCTATATTATTGTATAAGTATTGCTTTTGTTTTTTAATATATGTGTTACATTTTTAGTAGTGATTCATTTTATGTTAATTCAATTTTGCGTTTAGTTCTGTAATGGGTTGTGGGTCTATAGGGGAATAGGGTGGGAAGTAATTTCATTATAATAAATAATTATATTTTATTACTTATTAGTATTTATTTAATTTAGATTTTATAGTGTCAATTGTGGAAATTCATGTATTATTAATACATCATTAATTGGTTGTTAATTTTTATTAATTAAGTAATAATTATGTTATTTGTGTTATATTTGCTTAGGAGCGGGTTGTGGGTTTATAGGGGAATAGGGTGGGAAGTAATTTCTTTACAATGAATTAATTAAATTGTATTACTTATTGGTATTTATTTAATTTAGATTTTATAGTGTCAATTGTGGGAATTCATTTATTATTAATTATTATTAATTCTTTGTTAATTTGCTATTAACTAATTAATTGGCAGTTATGTTAATTGTGTTTTTTTAGGGGCAGGTTGTGGGTTTATAGGGAATATGGTGGGAAGTAATTTAATTATAATAAATTATTTAATATCTTTTATATATTAGAATTAATTTAATTTAGATTTTATAATCTTAATAGTGGGAATTCATGTATTATTATTCAATTATTAATTAGTTAGTAATTATTAATAAGTAATGGATAGTTATGTTAATTGTATCATTTTTGTAGGAGCGGTTTGTGGGTTTATAGGGGAAAGGGGTGTGAAGTTATTTAATTTTAATTCATTTGATAATTTTTATATGTTAATATTTATTTAATTTATAATTCATAGGGGCCCATTACGATGTAGCCACCGCCAGCCTGGCGGGGGCAATCCGCCCGACATCCACACTCGTTTCCCCCCCCCCCCCGCCATATTAGTATGGCGGGGGGACCTTGGCGGAAGGAAAGACCATCCGCCACTTTTCCGCCCCGGTCGCAAGGCGACCGGAGAGGAAAAGGGTTTCTATGGTGGCGGTGTCTGTCAGACACCGCCTGCCATATTAGGATGCGGTTTTACTAATGCCTGCCGCCACGGAAAGACATGCAGTCTTCACTCTGGGGGCCCCCTGCGGGCCCCCAGAGTGAAGGAGGGGTGGGGGTTGCACACGGGGGGTACCTGTGGTACCCCCCTTCATTTGCATAAACAAAGCGGCAGGCACTGCATGGTGCCTGCTGCTTTGTTTATGCAAATGCATTAATGCATTTATAGCATTGTGGCGGGCGTGCAGAGAGCACTGCCCGCCACAATGCTATAAATGCAGGATGTGCCCGCCACTGTGGTGGGCACATTCTAATACCCCCCACGGGACCCCCGCCCTAATGGCGGGCGGTTCAGATTTCCGACAGGATGGCAGGCGGAAAAAGTCCGCCCGTCATCCTAATGAGCCCCATAGTGTTAATTGTGGGGATTAATGTTTTAATAATTATTTATCAGATGTTTGTTAATTCATATTAATGAAATAATTAATTGGTAACTAATTATGTTAATTGCGTAATTTTTTAGGAATTGGTGGTGGGGTTTATAGAGGAATAGTGTGGGAAGTGATTTATTTAAACTTAATTATTAATTAATTGTTAAATAATATTAATTAATAATTAATAAGTTAAATATGGCAATTGGGTAATTAATTTGAGATGTGAGTTGTGGGGTTTATAGTGGTTAAGGGTGGGAAGTAAATTATTTTTGATGAATTAATAAGTGGTTGGTAATTGATAATAATGTAATAATATAAAATGAGTTATGGAAATTGTGTAATGATTTTTAGGTGTGTGTTGTGGTATTTATTGTGGTAGAGGGTGACAAGTATTTAAGGTTTTATCAGTTAATAATTAGTTGCTCTTTATTATTCGTTCATTAATTGATAAATATATATAGTAATTGTTTACTTTTTTTGTGTGTTGATTTTGGTTTTATAGGGGTAATGTTTGGTGAGTAAATTCATGTTTAACTGTTTTAATTAGCTTTTTAATTAATATGATTTTTGTATTTGATAATTAATTATGGAGGTACACGTGTTTTAGAAATTTAGATGTGTGTTGCGATTTGTGTGGTGTTATAGGGTAGGAAAGAAAAAATATTAATTTTATGTAACAATTAATGTTTTTTGATTATAATTAATTTCTATTAAATATAGTTATTTGTTTGAAAATTATTTTTCAAATTTTATAAAATTATGTTTGTAGGTAATGTTTTAGATTTTTTACCATTATAATATGTTTCTATCTTATGTAATTTTTAATATATTTATAGATGTGCGCTTGTTTTGTTTTTTAAATTTTTTGTATTGTAGATGATATTTAGTTTTTTTAAATTTTGTATTTACTTCAGTGGGAATATTAATTTTTATCCCTCTGCTATCCAACACTTTCCCTACTGTTGCATTCACCTGAGTGGGAATAGTAATTTGTACCCCTCCTCTATCCAACACTTTCCCTACTGTTGCACTCACTGGAGTGGAAATAGTAATTTGTACTGCTCCGCTATCCAACACTTTCCCTACTGTTGCACTCACTGGAGTGGGAATAGTATTTTTTACATTTGCGCTATTCAACCCTTTCCCTACTGTTGCACTCACCAGAGTGGTAATAGTAATTTGTACCCCTCTGCTATCCAACAATTTCCCTACTGTTGCACTCACTGAAGTGGGAATTGCAATGTGTGCCCCTGCGCTATCCAACACTTTCCCTACTGTTGCACTCACTGGAGTGGGAATACTAATTTTTACATTTCGCCTATCCAACATTTTCCCTACTGTGGCACTCACTGGAGTGGGAATAGTAAATGTTTCCCCTCCGCTATCCAACACTTTCCCTACTGTTGCATTCGCTGGAGTGGGAATAGTAATTTTTACCTCTCCGCTATCCAACACTTTCCCTACTGTTGCAGTCACTGGAGTGGGAATGGTAATTTTTACCTCTCCGTTATCCAACACTTTCCCTACTGTTGCTCTCACTGGAGGCTATCCAACACTTTCCCTACTGTTGCAGTAATTGGAATGGGAATAGTAATTTATACCAGTACGCTATCCAACACTTTCCCTACTGGTGCACTCACTGGAGCGGGAATAGTAATTTTTTCCCTTCCGCTATCCAACGCTTTCCTTACTGTTGCACTCACTGGAATGAGAATAGTAATTTTTACCCCTAGGCTATCCAACATTTTCTCTACTGTTGCACTCAATGGAGTGAAAAATGTATGTTTCAAAATTATTAAATATTGTAATGTTTTAATTTATAATATAATGTTTTATTAGATGTTATGTTATATGTGTATGTATATATATCTATATATATATTTGTAAATTTGTATATATTTATAAAAAAAATTAAAAATCTAAATTATTTGTTTATTGTTTTTAAAGTAAATATACATTTATATATAATATGTTATGTTTACATTTTTTAAATTACATTTATTTACTATATTTGTTAAACTGTACATTCCATCAAAAAAAATTTTTAACTTAAATTTCTTATTTAATTTATTTAACATTATTTTTTATATATTAAAAAAACGACATTTTGTACATCAATATTTTTAACATTGATATTTTTTTCAATATTTTAGTCATTTACATTATAAAGATAGGATGTCAGTATTTTGGCTATCGATATTTTTGAGTCGATAATTTTGTATGGGGATATTTTGGTAATCAATAGTATGTCATTGATCCTGATCAGAGCAGAGCAGGAGACAGCAGCAAGAGGGAAGGGGAGTGTAAAATATGTAGTGTGTGCGAGCCACAAGGTCTTGGATTTCATAAGCCTTCCCCACACGCCTGCTAGAAATTAATATAGCCAATCATAGTGCCAGACTGCTGTGGTAGAGGTGCTACGCCTAACAGAGTTGACCACATGTGGCTCCTGCTCATACGTACTGTGGTCAGAGCGAGGTACGGTACACTCTAAGGGGCTCATTACGATGGCGGAACGATCGCCCCCGCTGGGCCGGCAGTGGCGATCGTTCCACCATCAAAATGAGATTTACTAACCGCCATATTATGATGGTTGTGGGTATCGCAGCGGACGCAAAGTCCCTCCGCCGCTTTTCCACTGGTGGCAATCGTAATGATTGCCTGGCGGGTGGAGCAGGGCCGCTAATATGGTGGCGGTGCCTAGCAGGCACCGTCCCCCATATTAGGATGTGTGTATGGGAGAGACCTTTCCATGGCGGCGATGTCGCCATGAACAGGCTGGCGGAGATTGGGTTTGGGACCTGTTGCAGGCCATCCTTGTTTTGGGGGGGTCGCTGCACTGGGGGGTACCCATGGTACCCCCTGCATTTCCATGCACCAAGTGGTAGGCAGAGCGTGGTGCCTGCCACGCAGTGCAGGGAAATGTGGTGCAAGCACTTTCAACATTGCGCACTTTGCAGTGGTGGGATCGCCGCATGTCTGGTGGGCGGTCCCAGTCACCGCTGCGGTGGCGTGTGGACCAAGTTCCATTGCCATTGTGGGTCTAATGGGTCTGCGAGATGGTGGTTTAAATTATTGTAGTAGAGCCACAATTGTTTGGAGCCCAAATGCAAAATAAAACTATAGCTCAGAAAAGGCAAATGTGGGCCAGAATACCTGACAGAGTGAATGCTGTAACAAAGAGGAGGAAATAAGGAAGAGGTTAAATGAACTATGGGGGAGAGTTTATTCGCTGGCCTCCAAGTGTTGCCTGAAGGCCCAGAGGACTGGTGGTGGTTCCTCCAGAACCCATTTACAGTGTTTTCCCTGGGAGAAGGTATTGCAGATCTTACACCCTGAATGCATGACAGGAATCCCTAGTGGTGTGAAGACTGGTAAGTTATACTTTTGAAACTGTCACTAAACCAGAAATTTAGCTGTTGCTAATGTGGTTTGCACTGCAAATGTTTAAAACATATAAACCTATATATAAATCTTGTTCTCTCCATTTTTGTTTTAGGAAAATTGTAGCATTATTGTGTTTCTCTCGTTTTACTAATTGAAAATATGTGTTGTCAATATGTGAATTTAACGTCATGTTATGTTATTTGTTTTGCCTTGTTTTTTTGTTTGTCTGAATGTTTGTTGTTGCACTTAAGATTACAGGTTTTAATCTCCATTTAGATGCACTTGATGTTATGGTGCTTGTAAGTGTTTTGTCTCCTAATAACATATTTCATATTTGTGTTTAATGTTGTAAATGTCTGTTCATTTTCACTGCATCAATATTTCTAGGTATGTTCAACTTACAATTTTGTGTTAATAATTAATTGAAATGACTACAACTGCCATAATTCCTTGTTTTTGTTTAGTTAAAAATATCTAGCAATGTTATATTGTTCATTCTCTCTCTAATCATTTACTGTTTCACATATGCTATTTTATGCTGTTTTAAATGTTAATTTTGTGTGAAATTTGCATGTTGCCACTTTCTCCTGGTTTTATTGAATTGATGTTACTTGTTTCACAAATAAAAGTATGTTGACTAAAATGACGATTAATGAAAGAGTTTCTGTAATTTATCATAATAATACTGAGCGGTATAGTCATCATATTTAATAACTTTTTGCTTTTAGGTTGCTTAATTTTTTCCTACAAACTAATTTGATGTATCACCCAAAGTATTTAAATATTTATTTATTTTATATTAGATCCAACACCCAAGGTTTGTGGACAGTCATCTGCCACTGCTATTGACAATACCTCCACTCCAGACCAAGAACTAGCGAACAAGCCTTCAGTGAGTAACCCCCTCCTGGAAGTTCGGATGATGAAGAGCAGCAAGGCCCATCTGGTTTGACTGGGCAGACAGCTATAGTGAGTCTCACTAGGGCCACACCTACACCTCCCACCCCAGCTGTTACTACACCACAGCCTTTGGGTACCACCACTTCCTGTGTCCAAAGGAACATCACCCCAATATTGTGCCCCCCAGTCCTGGCTGCTGTTGATCTAACACCCCCACCACCACCACTACCACCTCCGATTCAGCCAGGACACAGTGGGATGGGGCACACTGGGTCAAGGGTACAGGGTAGGGGGTTAGGGATCGTGGGAGGGAATCTGTGGACCAGGCTCCCCCCATCAGTCACAAGCCATGATGAGCCAGGTCTGACTGGGGAGCTGCATGATACTATTAACCATATGTGTAGGGATTTTCCAGCAACTTCCTCCCCTTTCTGTGGTCCAACAACCTCTGGGCCAACTACATCTGCCTCAACCACAAAGAAGGAGGCCCTGCCAGAAGAGGTAACTGCTGCACCCACCTCAGGCCCTGCAACTGTGAATCCACGAGCCCCCTCAGGAGGAGACGTTCATCCAGACTACCAGGTGAGGATGGCAAGACCTCCACCACCACCAGCAAGAGACACAGAACATAATTTTCTCCAGTGTGTGACTACCATTCACTCTGTGGACTATTTTCTGGACACATTTACCTTTTTGATGTCAGGTGTATTGTTAACCTTGGATTTCAAACAATTTGGGGTCTTCAATAATTGTTTCATTCACCATGGATTGACTTTTAAAAATGTTGTTTGTTTTTTCATTTACATCCTGTTTCAGTTTATTTTGTTTATTTTTGTTGAATAAAATCTAAACTAACAAAGTCAAAGACTAGTGTGGTATTTGTTTTATCAAATTGTTAATTTTTTCCCTTCTAGCACACATTTTATAATGTAACATTTAAAATGCTTGTTTATTCATAAATAAATTCCTTGTAGGTAATATTTCTTACATTTTTCAAAAATGCTAACAAACAAATCCCAAACTAGCATTTTATTAAATTGCAATAAAGAATTGTTTATGATAGTTTACCAAAAACATTACAACCCGTGCATAACCCAAATACTTAGTGTCATTTTTACATTTACAGTTCCAGACCTTGCCACCATGGAAGAAGAGGATAAAATCAAAAGAATCATATTCACTAGGCAAATTACTATTGATTTATGTCATCAGATGGAGTAAAATATTTTGCCGCACAATAGCAACCCCACATTAAAAACACCAATAGTCAAAATTAGGCAGAACTCCATTTTGAGGCCACAGGATCAGTCCAATACAATGTTGCAGTATCTGGTGGAATGTCACAAACAACTTTAAGTGGTCCGTCCCTGTTGACGATCACGCGTGTTGTGTAGATGTCCCCGGTGTTTCGAAAAAAGCTGACTTCCCTCCTACCCGTGCTCCTCAAGAAGAATTTACATCTTAAATGACTCTAATTCCTGTCATATTCAAACCCACCCCTCCCCAGAAAGATCCTTGGGGTGCCTGCTCTGGGCACAATAGATGCCCCTTTCTGAGGAGGTTACCCGTTGACAGTTTGTATAGGAGGCAAGTGTTGGGTAACACTAAGGGGGTCATTACGATGTTGGGCGGATTGCCTCCGCCAGGCTGGTGGTAGCCACCGCCGGCCTGGCGGAGGCAATCCGCCCGACATCCACACTAGTTCCCCCCCCCCCCCCCGCCATATTAGTATGGCGGGGGGACCTCGGCGGATGGAGAGACCATCCGCCGCTTTTCCTCCCCGGTGGCCTTGCGGTGGGGGCGGAAAAGGAATAATATGGTGGCGGTGTCTATCAGACACCGCCAGCCATATTATGATGTTTGTAATTATTATTATTATTATGTTCTTTCTTATATAGCGCCAGATTCGACCCCTGAAGGGGTATCTCCGCGCTTGCCTTGGGAACCCGTCCTGGCTTTTCCCTGTAAGATAGCCCCTACAGGGCATCCCCAAGGTGAAAGCCAGGCATCCCGCCGCGGGGGGCCGTTGTGGAGATTAAGCAAGCTTAATGCCCAGAGTTGCAGAGTGTGAACCCATGATTAGGTCAGGCACCGAAGCGAGAATTATCGAGTCCATGGACATTCGAGCTCAAGACCCTGCCGCGTCGGGAATTGAACCCTGGTCCCGGGTCTGACCTCTGCTTCAGGGTCTGCCTGCTCTAACCAGTGAGCCACACTTCTCCACATTAGGTGCCTTTCAGCGGCGACGATGCCGCCATGGAAAGGCATGCGGTCTTAACTCTGGGGGCCCCCTGTGGGCCCCCAGAGTGAAGGAGAGGTGGGGGGTGCACAAGGGGGGTACCTGTGGTACCCCCCTTCATTTGCATTTACAAAGAGGCAGGCACCGCGCGGTGCCTGCCGCTTTGTACATGCAAATGCTGAAATGCATTTTTAGCATTGTGGCGGGCGGTGCAAGAAGCACCGCCCGCCACAATGCTAAAAATACAGGATGTGCCCGCCACTGTGGCGGGCACATCCTAATACTCCCCATGGGACCCCTGCCCTTATGGCGGGCGGTCCCTATTACCACGAGGATGGCGGGTGGGCAAAGTCCGCTCGCCATCCTAATGACCTCCTAAGACAGCCTATTGTTGTTGTTGTTGTTTTTGTTACCCTTTTATGGGTTGTATCAAATTAAAAGTATATGAGACAAGTATTTCATTTGTTAATAAATGAAGCATTTTGGTGCAAGCATTCATCATGTTAGGGACACTTTTTTAAAGTATTAACCCCTTCGCTGCGGGGGTTATTTTCCCGCTGTGCTGGGGGGGAGTGGGGCGCGCACGGCGCCCGCATGCTCATGACGAGCTGAGCTCCTCATGAGCCATGGCGCTCCTGTGCTCATGACGAGCTTGTCCACACCCGTTCCGTTGGAACGCTCAGCACAGCAGGGGAATTATCCCCGCATGCGAGCGTTCCACGGCTCATTACGAGCTGAGCTCGTCATGAGCACCGGAGCGCCGTGGCTCATGATGAGCTCAGCTCGTCATGAGCATGGAAGGAGTTAATACAGGTGTGTTTATTTGAACTTGATAAGTTATATTAATAAACACATATGCATTACACCATATCAAAATAAAGATACAATTATGTGTCCATTATTATGAAGGCAGCTTGCACCAAATGTGGAAAAAAACTTTTTACAGGTGTGTTTCTTAAAATTTCTCAAATGCCAACATTACACACATATGCATTACACATTAGTAAAATATTGCTGGTAGGAGAGATTTACAAATGCAGGATTACAGAGCTGATGCAAAAAAGACCATTCAAATGGAAACAAGTACAAGAGAAGCTTACCTTCGATTCCGGCGACGAGATGGTTGATTTGCTTTGTGGTCAATTAGCAGCAGCAAAGGAAGGACTTGGACGATCGGGTTCATGGCAGAAAAAAGTAGAAAAAGAAAAAAAGGTAAGTTTCTACCTTATATCCCTTTAAAACCACCAACTCGTGTATGGAGGTTTACACGCCACTGTTATGTAGTCGGAAAGGCACATCGTAATTGCCCTTGTAGAGAAATGGGCTGAACTCCCTCTGACAGCGGCTTCTGTCTATGAAGCCGATGACGCGGACACAAAAATATGACAGAGACGGCAGCACTCAGAAGGACTATTCTTCGTAGGGCTGCCAACATCTATGTAGAACGAGTGGACTGCCTAGTAGTTGGGCGTGGGATCCGACGGAAGATCCGCCAAGATGCAAATCAGCCCATTAGTAACCTTTTTAGAAGTCGAAAATCTCCAGTGGGACAAAGCTGCAAGCTGTAACTGATGGAGGTTCCACGATGCCAGATACCCCTTCTGTGAGGAGCTGCTGAACAGAATTTGCTAGCGGGAGCTGCCACAAAGTCAGACAGATGGTAATGCACCTTGGGCAGGTTGTTGAGCAGGTAGGTCCCAGACTTCTGTCAGTTCTTACTTCAATTTTGGCAGAAAACATTCTACGTCCCAAGTTTTGGTTTTTGACTGGTTAGAAACGGTGAGCACTACATCCAAGGGCCCAGGACTGAGTGGGCCCTTGGAGGGTAGGATTAACTTCAGGCAGGGTCCAAGTGCACGATTAAAGTTGTTGGAGCTTTTTGTATCCCCATGGCTCAGATCAGGAGGCCGGCCTATTGGCCCTTGGAGTCACTCTGGTAGTCACAGGTTCAAGCAGCAAGGCAGTCCTCCAGCAGCAGGGCAGGCTTCTGAGGGTTCAAAGCAAGCTTCAAGCAGAAGGGTGGTCCTCTGAACTACAGAGCAGGCATTAAGCAGCAGAGTAGTCCTCTAAAGTGTAGGGCACGCCTTCTGTCTGAGTACCCTTTGCATGCCCAGGAGTAAACTGAAGAGGGTCCAAGGGCCCTATTTATATACCTAGTGCCAGCTTTGAAGTGGAATTAAAATTCTGGAGTTTTTCATCCACAGATAATACTGGAATTTCCTTCCTCCTGCTCAGGCTCCAAGGGGGTCTGGGTTGACAAAAGGCGAGTGTGAAACTATTTGTGAGTGTGCTGAGGCCGCTCCTTTAAAATGTATTTGGGCCAGGGAACAGCTCTGCCCCTCCCATCCTGCCAACATCTAGTCCCCCTTTGTCTCACAGTGTGGGTGGAATACAAAAAGGCCAGCTGCCACTCTAGTCCCAGTCATGTGACCCAGGACACATGCTGCAGGCACCAAAAGGTTGAGATAAGAAAATGCCAACTTTCTAAAAGTGAAAATGCATGGATTAGACATCCAAGACTCCCAGATGCACTACTACAAGTCACTTAAAGTGTACTAAATGTTCATCAAAACAGTAAAGCTTGTATTCAAAATGGATTTGTTTGTTCTTTCAATGAATCTGCAAGGAGTCGAAGAAACCACTCTTCCAATCAGCAACCGGACTTGAAAAAGAGTTCAAATTCTTTTAATAGCCATGAACTGAAAACGAAGTGAAGAACTCAAAAGGCTTCATGTCAGATGCACAACTGACAGAATCACAATTCCCAATGCATTTCAAGCTGTTACGGGCCCTTCATCAGGGAAACCTGAAACATTAATATATTAGTAATGTGGTAGCAAAATTTACCTTGGGAGAGAAACATGAAAAAGAGGCTTAGATAGAAGACTTTCTAAAATTGGTATTCTCAGAATTGTGACTTAAATTCTGACTTAACGATTAAAGAGGATTCTAAATTGCAAGTCTTTAGAGACTAAACATAACATTCCTACATGTTCCCAAACAAACATTATCAACTATTAAATGTAATAAGGCAACCCAAGGTCATCCTATTGGAGAGGTAGGCCTCAGAGTAGTGAAAAACTAATTTAGGAGTTTTTTCACTACCAGGACATGTAAAGTTTAAAAGTAGTTGTCCAACATTTTAAATACAATGCACCCTGCTGTATGTACTGTGTAAGCCCTACCTTTTGGGTGACTTGTATGTATCTAAAAGGGTGGCTTAGTCCTGGCAAAGGGGTCATTTTATCCAAACAGAGCCCTCGGAACCCAAAGACTTCGTGTCGCACTGCTTATGGCTTCTAATGCCTATTAGCTTACATCAAAATGTAATCAAGGTTCTATATAAAGATAATACACAGTGATCATGAAGTTTTCCAATTATATCAAATTGTTTTACTTTTGCAATATAAAATTGTGAAAAACCAAGGGGTCATTTTGCCAGTCGAGTTGTCAGTTTAAAACTGCACAAAGACTGCAATGGCAGGCCTTAGCCATGTTTTAAAGGGCTACTTAAGTGGGTTGCAAAATAAGTGCAGCAGGCCCACCAGCAGCATTTAATTTACAGGCCATTGGTACATGTTGTACAACTCTACTAGGGAATTATATGTAAATAAAGGTTTTTAGGTGTAAGCCACCTGTAGCATGTTTTAAGGAGTGGGAACAAGCCCTTAAGCCAGTGACAGCTGCTATTAGTGCTTAGGGGTGGGGCCAGGGAGAGGGAATACAATAAGAAAACTATCACACAACAAAAAATAAAAAAAAGTTGACTTACCTTGTGCTCGGATGGCCGCCGACTTCCTTGTCTCCGACAGCGCAGGCTTCTGGAAGCCAAATCCAATTGCTTCTCTCATGCTGGGAATTTTATTCCCAGCATGAGAGAAGTGCTGGGATTGGTCTGATCGACTGTGTTTGCCACTCAGACAGTGCATTTGAGCCTTAGGTGTTTTTCCAACCTGGCTGTGCAACACAGTTGGGTTGGAGAAACTTAAGTGCACATTTGTGTTTGGCCGGCCTAGTCCAAGCACACATGCGTACCACTTCTGCCCCCGCCATGCCTCTCCAACAGGATTGGCTGGCCCCGCCTCACTGAAGACTCGCTCGTTAGCTTTTAGGCAAAAATAAAATTACTGCATTTATTATCATTCATTTTTCTCCTTTTAGCAGTGGGGTAGCGCTCGTCCGCCATTACAGAGGAGCCGCTCCTGACTTAACCACTGGTTAGCAGTGGTAAAGTGCACAGAGTCAGAAAGCCAGCAAAACACATTTCAGCAAAAACAGGAGGAAAGTTGACAAAAATGTTGGGGGAAGACCACCCTAAACTGACATGGATGACAGATCCATAGTCAGACATGTTTCTCAAGGTTCTAAGATTGTTGACGGTTACATTTTACCCTCAAGCTCCACCCTCAAACAGTAGGTGGCAAATACTACATTGAGACTACTGCTGGAACCTATCCCAGGAGGCACGGACAGCTCAATGATACTAGAACCTGCAGTGTCAGGTATTAAAAGTTTGTTATACCAAACCATTTTCTATTTTTTTCCCAGTTTTTAAAACACCAATGTCATGTCAGTTTCCTCAAGCCCCCACTATGTGAAGCATGACTGTCATGCAAGTTCCCAAGCCAAGTCATCAGATGGATCATTATTTTTCTGGAAGATTTAAATCTGGTTTGGCTTATGTAGCTTGACTCCTTCCCAATTTTGCTATGCAACCACTGATATGAAAGGAATTAAACCTGATCGTTTTTTATCAACAAAACCCTCTCTAATCTCTGACCCTCTAGTCCTAGATATTTGGTCAGAAGGCATCTTAAAACTATTCTCATTTTGTAGGCAACTCTAGGAGAGCTTTCATCAGATGAATGGTGCTGCTACTGTTGTGCCCAGGCGAAGGAAGTATCTGTGAACAGTAGAAAAGTAGACATAGACAGCTGCATTACAAATATATAAAACGTCTATACTATGCACCAGTGCACCTCAAGTCCTTCAGGCTGGTTAAAGGTCCAAAATGCTCTTGAGGTCACCATTGATAGGCAGATTTTATCTACCTCGCATGGTTACATCATTCTATATACAAGTATTGTGGCCAAATTGTTACTGTCTAACATGGTGAATGGGCCTCTTTCGCTGCCCCTCAACCCCGTGTCATTATTCTGGGTTTTTAAGGAGATAGTTATACCAGCCACAGTTAGATAGCTCTCAGCTATAGCACTAATGTTGACAAAGAGGAGGGTAGCATACTGTTGGTGGAGGCGACCTGCACCTACAATAAAGGTCTGGCTGACAGATCTAGTCTATTCTAACCATGCCATAGAGATGTATGTGACCGCTGCGCCTCTCACCAGGCCGGGTCACCCCCATGCTCCTCCTGCCGCCTCCTGCTCCTGCCTGCCAGCCTTGCCGCCTTTTTCCGCCGCAGACGCCCCCCTGGCCCCCCGAGCGGCCCAGCCTCAGCAGAGCCGCCCGCTCGCCAGTTTCCCGCCGCAGCTCGCCACAGGCCCCGCCCACCACCGGCCCTTTGGCCGAGCCGCTCCCGCCGCCCAGCTGACCCGCCCTCTCGTCCCCCTTCTTAAGGGGACAGCAAGGAGTGCTCGGGAGTAACCGCTGCGCCTCTCACCAGGCCGGGTCACCCCCTTGCTCCTCCTGCCGCCTCCTACTCCTGCCTGCCAGCCTTGCCGCCTTTTTCCGCCGTAGACGCCCCCCTGGCCCCCCGAGCGGCCCAGCCTCAGCAGAGCCGCCCGCTCGCCAGTTTCCCGCCACAGCTCGCCACAGGCCCCGCCCACCACCGGCCCATTGGCCGAGCCGCTCCCGCCCCCCAGCTGACCCGCCCTCTCGTTCCCCTTCTTAAGGGGACAGCAAGGAGTGCTCGGGAGTGACCGCTGCGCCTCTCACCAGGCCGGGTCACCCCCTTGCTCCTCCTGCCGCCTCCCACTCCTGCCTGCCAGCCTTGCTGCCTTTTTCCGCCGCAGACGCCCCCCTGGCCCCCCGAGCGGCCCAGCCTCAGCAGAGCCGCCCGCTCGCCAGTTTCCCGCCACAGCTCGCCACAGGCCCCGCCCACCACTGGCCCATTGCCCGAGCCGCTCCCGCCGCCCAGCTGACCCGCCCTCTCATCCCCCTTCTTATGACGCCCCCAGAGCGACCGCGCAGCGGACACGCACAGCGGGAGCACCGACTGAGCGCCGAAGGTGCGCCAAAGGTAAGCCTGTCTGCGCCCGTCCGCGCCTGGACCGCGCCCAGTGCCAGGACCCCTGGCCCCCGCAGACCCCAGCCCACCCGCCGGACGTACGACGCCGCCACTCTCAACGCACTCAACGCCGGCCGAATCCCAGGATGCTACCGAGCCCCCCCCGAGACGCACCCACGGACCCTTCTGCTGCAACGCCTGCAAGTTCACCTGCATCCGGACCAGCACTAATCCAGCACCAAGCAAGACCAAGACGAGCAACAGCAGCAGCCACCTGAAGTGCATCCTGCTCAACACCCGCTCCGTCCACAGACACGCCATTGAGCTCTGGAACCTGCTCGACACAACCTCACCAGATGTCGCCTTCCTCACGGAAACCTGGATGAACGCCTCTTCAGCGCCCGACATCGCCATCCCAGACGGCTACAAGATCATCCGAAGGGACCGCATCAACCAGACCGGAGGAGGCATCGCCATCATCTACAGGAACACCATCCGCATCACAACCAACACCGCGACACCCTCGCACCCGCCGAACACCTGCACTTCCAGGTCCACATCAACCCCAAGACCACCCTCAGAGGCACCCTCATCTACAGACCCCCGGGACCACGCACACAATTCAGCGAAGACATCGCCGACTTCATCAGCCCGCACGCCCTCCTCTCCGCTGACTACATCCTCCTCGGGGACCTCAACTTCCACCTGGAGAACAACAACGACCGCAACACCACCACCCTGCTGGACAACCTCGCAAACCTGGGACTCAAGCAGCTGGTCACCACCCCCACCCACTACGCCGGACACACACTCGACCCCGTCTTCTCAGCCAGCAAGGACATCGCCTTCAGCCACGCCACCGGACTCCACTGGACGGACCACAGCTGCGTCCACTTCAGCTTCAGAAGGACCATGATCCACCACCACCAGCAACAGGTTGCACGCAGAAGCTGGAACAAGATCACAGCCGACCAGCTCGCGACCTCCCTGAGCATGAACCCTCCCACCAGCGCAACGAACCCAAGCCAGGCGGCCACCAACCTTGCGAAGTGGATCAGCAACTGCGCAGACGACCTCGGCCCTCTGAAGACCCCGCCTAGCAGACCCGGTAGCAAGAAAGCCCCATGGTTCACCAACGAACTCAAGAGCTCCAAGAAGAACTGCCGAGCCCTCGAGAGACCATGGCGCAGAGACCCAACACCGGACAACATGACTGCCCTCAAGCTCGCCACCCGAAAACACCACCAACTCATCCGCGCCACCAAGAAAACCGCATTCAAGGAACGACTGGACAACAACGCACACAACAGCAAGGAACTCTTCAACATCGTTAAAGAGCTCTCCAACCCCAACGCCAGAAACAACGACATCACCCCTTCGCAAGACCTCTGCAACTCCCTCGCCTCCTACTTCCACAACATGATCGCGGACATACACAACAGCTTCAGCACTCAACCAACGGACGCCACGACCGAACCACCGCCCCCCACCACCACCCTCCGCGCCTGGACCCCGATCAGCACCGAAGACACCGTCCGCACGATGAACTCCATCCACTCTGGATCTCCTACCGACCCCTGCCCTCACCACGTCTTCAACAAGGCCGACGCTGTCATCGCACCCCACCTGCGGGACATCATCAACACCTCCTTCGACACCGCTACCTTCCCGGAGAGCTGGAAGCACGCCGAACTCAGCGCTCTACTAAAGAAGCAATCAGCCAACCCCACCGACCTCAAGAACTACCGCCCCATCTCGCTGCTCCCGTTTCCTGCTAAAGTCATCGAGAAGACCGTCAACAAGAAGCTGGCCGCCTTCCTCGAGACAAACGGATCCCTCGACCTCTCGCAGTCTGGCTTCCGGGCCAACCACAGCACCGAGACCGCCCTGATCGCAGCCACCAATGACATCCGAGCACTGCTTGACAATGGAGAAACAGCAGCCCTCATCCTCCTAGACCTCTCCGCGGCCTTCGACACTGTCTGCCACCGTATACTAGTGCAGCGACTCAGCAACGTCGGAATCCAGGAGAAGGCACTGGAGTGGATCGTCTCCTTCCTCGCCGGAAGGACACAGAGAGTCCGCCCCCCCCGTTCAGATCTGAAGCCACCGAAGTCATCTGCGGCGTTCCTCAAGGCTCCTCGCTCAGTCCAACCCTCTTCAACGTCTACATGAGCCCCCTCGCAGACATCGCACGCCAGCACAACCTCAACATCATCTCCTACGCCGACGACACCCAGCTGATTCTCTCCCTCACCAACGACCCCGCCACCGCCAGAGCCAACCTTCACAAAGGGATGAAAGAGGTAGCCGAATGGATGAAGAACAGCCGCCTGAAACTGAACTCGGACAAGACGGAAGTCCTCATCCTGGGATCCTCACCCTCCGCCTGGGATGACTCCTGGTGGCCCCCCCGCCCTAGGCAGCGCACCCAAACCAACAGACCACGCACGCAACCTGGGCTTCATCCTGGACTCCTTCCTCTCCATGACCAGACAAGTCAATGCTGTCTCCTCGTCGTGCTTCAACATCCTGCGCATGCTACGTAAGATCTTCCGATGGATCCCCACCGAGACCAGGAAGACGGTCACCCAGGCCCTCGTCACCAGCCGTCTGGACTACGGCAACTCCCTCTACGCCGGAACCACCGCCAAACTCCAGAAGAGACTCCAGCGGATCCAGAACGCCTCAGCACGACTCATCCTGGACATCCCCCGTCGCAGCCACATCTCCGGACACCTGAGAGACCTGCACTGGCTCCCGGTCAACAAGAGAATCACCTTCCGACTCCTCACCCACGCACACAAAGCCCTACGCAACCAAGGCCCAGGATACCTCAACAGCCGCCTCAACTTCTACGCTCCCAAACGCCAGCTTCGATCGACCGGCCACGCCCTCGCCGCCGTCCCCCGCATCCGAAGAGCCACCACAGGGGGACGGTCCTTCTCCTACCTCGCCGCCAAGACATGGAACTCCCTCCCAACCCACCTCCGCCTGACCCAGGACCACCTCACCTTCAGGAAGCAACTCAAGACCTGGCTGTTCGAGCAGTAGCGGACCCCCCTCCCCCAGCGTCTGAGACCTCTGGGTGAGTAGTGCGCTATATAAATGCTTTGATTGATTGATTGATTGATTGATTGATTGATTGATTGATTGATTCTGTTACTGCACACATCGAAACCTATGGATGTTTAAAACTTTTAAGTCTCCTACAGATCTCCCTGCTCAATATCAGCGGTAACTTTGGAGGTGATAGTGGGGACACCGTGGCTAGATCATGCTGTGAGGACTGAGGTGGAGAACTGACTTTGTACCACCTTCTGGACACCTGAGTGGAATGAAAGGGATGATGAGTTCCAGGACACCTGAGATTTTGTAGAGGGTACACAGGGCACATTACGCATCTCACACATTGATGACCAGCTTACACACCTGGAAATGTATTATTGTAAGCACTGTTTAACATGCTACTATGTAACGTGGTAGTTTCTTGTATAAAATGCAAAATGATTAAAAGAAATATAAATATTCTCTTTTTTTACCAAGCTAATCTCAACAGGTAGCTGGAAGTTACAAACATACCTTTTCACACACTTAAGGATTTAGACTTTACTGCCAAGATGCTCTAAATGTTTAGCTCTGAATTTCAAAACTTGGTGAGTCTGTTGTTGAAACGGTGCACTTGATTTAGAGTTTGGAAGATAGGATGCTCCATCAGAAACATAATCCATGTCCCGTCCAGCTTACTGCAAGTGCCATAAAATATACTGCACTTGTAATAAGCAGTATCCATCCCATTATGATGGAGTAACCTGGCTGATGAACTCTAGATCTAATGGCCAATCACTTTCCTTAGGTACAGTTACCCAAAGGTGGCCCTTGGGCACAAAGATATATTACCATGTGTTTGAAACAATATATACAATGAAACTGTAATACTCGTAATAGGAGCGGAGTGCACTTGGAGTGCATGCACGCCGAAACTGAGGACAATAATGAGCTTAAAAACAAGAAAAAACCAGGGTGTGCTGCAGATTTATTGAAACGATTCATATGACTGCCATTCCGACCCTGTTAGCACCCCATCGACAAGGTAGACGAAAAAGAAGAGCAATATGGTGCAGCTGCAACTGTACAAACCTAGCAGAATGTTACGTTCAACTACCCTCAGCCAATTGGTCATTCCCCGCACAAAGACGGTATCTTGGGGTGATCGACGCTTCCTGGTGGCAGCCCCGAAGCTTTGGAATACTCTACCCCTAAACATCAGGCAGAGCCCCTCCCTCCTTCACTTCCGCAAGCTTCTAAAAACTTGGCTGTTTGATCAATGATTGCTCTTTCCCCACTCTACTCATCACAAATAACTGGTTTATTAGCGCCAAGACGCCCGAGGGTATTTGCTGCGCTTTAGAAATATCAAAAAATAAATAAATATGGTCACGACATGGACTGTCTGGAAAAAGCTATCTTCAAGGAATGCTATTAAAGAACACGTCTACCCATATCATTATGGACATTTTTTTTAATAAATGTGATTTATTGAGGGGAGTTTTATTTTTGCGCACACGATAATGTTTTCTGATTCAGTGGTGATTAGGGGGCATTGGGGATCGTAACACTGTTGGTTTTGGGATTTCGGACAGAGGGAGTGAGCACATGCGTGAGAGAAACGTTTGGCTTAAAAACAGAAAGGTAGGCAGAGTGAGTGATTTCAGCATGGCGTTTTGCACAAGGTGGTTTTACGGTTCGAAACAACAGCATATTGATCACGGGTACAAACTGGGAGGTTGGGGAGAGTAGGATATGTAGTATTACTGAGCAGTTGCATGACAATGTTTTGGACTATTCGATCTGGAGAGGGATTGTAGAGACATCTAGCGTAAAGTATGTGGGGGATATTGAGGTTGAGCGTAAGGGAATTGGTTGGGGGAAAGATGGACAGAAGGGGAATAGGAGAAAGGTAAGGAGTGGTTATTTGTTTAGAAATATGTTAGATTATGATTTGGGGATGTAGGTATAATATGTGTTGGTGTTCAATTATAGGTACATATAAATGATATGGGTCTGACTTATGCATCTTTTAACACTTGTCGATACCCCTGAGGAAGGTTGGGAAAAAGACCGAAATGCATTGGGTGAAGCAATGTAATGGACTAATTGAGTTTTTATACGTGCCTGTGGATAGGCCTGGATGGGCAATCCGAGAGTGATTCAAAAGCATGACAATTTGGAACCTCGTTTTCTGTGACGTGACGGATAAAACATGAACAGAGCATTGAAATAAATTGGATGAACTTTTCTTTACTGATGAGTATGTGGTTACATTGTTCACAAATGTGCATAGGGCTATGCAACTCTTTGACACGTAAACCACGGGTCACAACTTCTTGACTGAAACTGTAATACTCGTGCACTTGGAGTGTATGCACACCGAAATTGAGGAAAATTATGAGTTTAAAAACAAGAATAAACCAGGGTGTGCTGCAGATTTATTAAAATTATTCAATCACTTTCCTCAGGTACAGTTACCTAAAGGTGGCACTTGGGCACAGAGACATATTACCATGTGTTTGGAGCAATATTCATTTACAGAGGATCCAGGCCTTTCCATACAAATCCCCAAAAGATCAAAATATTGATATTTTCTAATAAAATGTGTGCACTTGAAGTGAAAATATATGCTATTTTACCTATACTTTTCCTAAGTGAATAAAAAATTGCCTATCTATTCCATTCTATCTTTCCAAGAGGTTGGCGATTGTTTCCAACTTAAAATCCATTCGCTATGGACATGCCTCTTGACACAGAGAACAAATCTCACATTCAGGTTTTTTGGCCATATTGTACCCATATGCTATAAATGTACCTTACACCCCTTGGAACATTTCCTAGTCTTTTTAAGGTAGGCATGTGAAGCTGGTATAGGAACAGGCCTCATTCAGTTCTAAGGTCTTAGCTAAATTCCACCCTGTAAAAACGGCTTCGAATTTAAACACCGCGTTAGCAGGTATTCAGCCTTTGTTCTCTTTATGATATGCTAACTTCATAGTTAGAGGTGACCTCAATCTTCACCTTGAGGACATAATGTGTTTGTCCGCTGCCGTGCTGGTCGCAAATTTTGATCCCCTTCAGTTTACTCTGTTTGGGTGCACCCCTACACATAGATTGGGACACATGGTGGATCCCTTCTTTTTTCTAATTCAACTAGACTTGTGGCGGATCCACTTATTCCCCTTTTATTGTCTGACCATTGCGCCATACTTTTCCAAATTTCTCTGACTACACCAGTTCAAACTTCAAATGTAGGCAAGCAGGTCAGGGCACAAAAATAAGCTAAAATTACACCTACCATCTTTACAGAGGTGCTGGAGAGGACTGCCCTATTTTGAGTGACTGTGCAGACAGACCTAATTCACAACTTGAGGAGTGGATAATAGGGCACTTGATCAAATGGAACACATTACAGCTCACATTGTCAGACGTACCAACCTTCGGCAGAATGGTTCAACGAGGACTTACTTACATTGAAAAAGACATGCAAATGCCTAGACCATGTATGGCGCAAAAACTTCAGCTTCACTGACAAAGATAACTATCGAAGTGCCTTGAATCAATACCACAAAAAGCAGATCATGGCTACGCGTCTCCATTTTTATGCTGGAAAAATTGAGCAGGTTAAAAAATCCTCTCTGGAACTTTTCTCTTTTATGAAGTCGCTATACTCTTTGGATCGTGTGTCAGTGTCTACCATCCCCACAGAGGAATGTTGTAAATTGATTGCTCAGTTTTTCTCTGACAAAGTTTCTTCTATCTAGTCTACTTTCCCGTAGACAGTTTGAGATGCTCCAAGTCTCGAAGTTTGATTTGAACCATCTGCGGATGGGTTGGAGCTCCAGTTTTAATTATCTAGGTACAGAGAATTTACTTCCTCTGATGACAGCGGTTAAAATAAGTGCGCCATCCGACCTTGCCTCGCCCGCTGTTTTGGGCTGAGGGATGAATGCAATATTAGCTGTGCTTCTGGGGATACTGCAGCATTGATAATGCTGGATCTTAGTGTGGCCTTCGATACCGTGTCCCACAGCCTTCTGCTCAAATGACTGTGGAACTACGGAATCGGAGTCAAGGCCCTGAGGTGGCTAGCTTCTTTCTTACAGAACCACACTTTCCAGGTGGCTCAAAAACCTTTTTCATCTGGGGTTTTTTCACTGCAGCAGGGGGTGCCCCACTCTATTCAATCTCTATATGCACCTCCTAGCGGATATTATCGAACGTTACAGCTTCAACATCATGTTGTATGCCTATGATATATAGCATATATCACTCTGGAAGAAGAAAGAACGGTGGCTGTGTTAAAATCCGGATTGTCAGAGCTGGCTTAGTGGATGGACTAAAGCAGCCTTAACCTAAATGCCAGAAAATTGAGGACCTTATCATAGGGAAGCAACAATCAATTTGGGTCTCTGCCTGGTGGCCAGATTCACTTGGACCACTACTCTGCCCTCAGTCTAAAATTAAGAATCATGCATCTGATTTGATTTAAGATTCTAGTTTGATAGTCAGATTACCTGCCTAATGGGAAAATGCTTTGGGATCCTGAAAACCTTAAAAAAAGATCCTGGGACTTCTTCCAGAAGCCACTAGACAGTCAGTAGTCCAGGCTCCGGTAATATCCAGACTGGACTATTGCAATGTGTTGGACCAGGGAGTCTCACAACCCAGATTGTTGGGACTCCAAAGAGGGTAGAATGAGACAGCTTGACTGCTGCTTAACCTCCTAAGGCGATCGCCTACTGGTCCAGCTCTCGCCAAATTGCATTGGCTGCCTCTAGGAAAGAGAGTGTCCTTTAAAGCTATGTGCTACTGCCACAGAAACCAGAATAGGAAAAGACCTTGCTATCTGCACTCCTTTGTCAAAACCTGTGCTGCCCGGCAGAAGTCTCACATATGCAGGGGCCTCCTAGTCTGTATTCCTACAGTGAAAAGAGCACACATGAGAGGATGCTCTTTTAGTTTATTAGCCTCCAAAATGTGGAATTTTCTCCCTCTTTAACTTAGACAGGAAATCACTGAATTATTCTTCTAGAAAAAATTAAAAAGTTGGCTATTCAGACATGCGTACCCCTGCCATCCTGGGGGGTACGCACCGTACCAGGGAGGGCCGTTCCGTACCTGTTTTGGCACAAACTCTGCTTTTACGGCTGTTTTCAGCTCCCGTAGAAAAAGGGTCATACGGTGCGTACCTGACACGTATCGTACTTGCTGGGTAGTAAAAACCAGCCACGAACCGTACAGATGTTGCGTGGGAGAATCATACAGAGAATAGAGTCGTACGGTCTTTGTACGACTCGTACGAAGTACGGCTCCTGGCACGAATCGTACTTCGTCGAACGTACGGGGGACGTTGCAGGGTACGATTCGTACGGGAAAAATGCTACGAACGGCTATTTGGAGCGGTTTTTCCTGAATCGGAATCAGCCCCTTAATAAATATTACTTTACTCTAAAATAATTGTAATGAATTATGTTTGCAGTAAAAACAAATTGAGACAAATGTACAACTGGGATTAAAATGTAATTATTTTAAATTTATATCATGAAAATAAAAATGTACAGATAACATTAAAAAATGTCAATAAAATGATTTTCTTATTTCTTTTTTTATTACCCCCTTTTTGAAAATATTTAAATATCTAAAACATGCTGTGACTCTGATTAATTTATTTTAAATTACTATCAATTACAATATTAATTAATATTGTAATTGTAATATTGTTATAACAACTTTACCATACAACATGAGTTAAACATTGTTAATATCATTATATATACTCTCACAAAATACTAAACATTCATATATTATAATTTACTATTCCCACTCCCTCAACTATATATTCTACAAAGGTGCTGAACAGTCAACCCAAATAATGTATTATTCCCACTCTACCAAGTATAAACTCAGGGAAGGTGCCTGACCCTTAAACCAAATAAATTACTATCACCACACCACCAAGTACAAACTCAGGGAAGGTGCTGGACACAAAACCGAAATAATGTACTATTCCCACTCCACCAAGTGCAATCTCAGAGAAGGTGCTGGACACTCAAACAATATAATTTACTATTCCCACTCCACCAAGTAAAAAGTCAGGGAAGGTGCCTGACACAAAACCCATATACTTTACTATTCCAACTCCACCAAGTAAAACTCATGGAAGGTGCTGGCCACTCAAACAATATAATTTACTATTCCCACTCGACCAAGTACCAACTCAGGGAAGGCGCTGGACAATCAACCCATATAATTTACTATTCCCACTCCACCAAGTATAAACTCAGGGAAGATGCTATACACTCAAACAATATCATTTACTATTCCCACTCCACCAAGTACAAACTCAGGGAAGGAGCTGGACACTCAAACAATAGAATTTACTATTCCCACTCCACAAAGTACAAACTCAGGGAAGGTGCTGGATATCAAACCCATATAATTTACTATTCCCACTCCACCAAGTATAAACTCAGGGAAGGTGCTGGACACAAAACACATATAATTTACTATTCCAACTCCACCCAGTATAAACTCAGGGAAGGTGCTGGACACTCAAACAATATAATTTACTATTCCCACTCCACCAAGAATAATCTCAGGGAAGGTGCTGGACATTCAAACAATATAATTCACTATTCCCACTCCACCAAGTATAAACTCAGGGAAGGTGCTGGACACTCAACTCAAATAATTAACTATTCCCACTCCACCAAGTATAAACTCAGGGAAGGTGCTGGACACTCAACTCAAATAATTAACTATTCCCACTCTACCAAGTATAAACTCAGGAAAGGTGCTGGACACCCAAACAATATAATTTACTATTCCCACTCCACCAGTACAAAGTCAGGGAAGATGCTGAACACTCAACCCAATTAATTTACTATTCCAACTCCACTAATTATAAACTCAGGGAAGGTGCTGGGTATTCAACCCATATTATTTACTATTCCCACTCCACCAAGTATAAACTCAGGGAAGGTGCTGGACACAAAACACATATAATTTACTATTCCAACTCCAACAAGTATAAACTCAGGGAAGGTGCTGGACACTCAAACAATATAATTTACTATTCCCACTCCACCAAGTATCAACTCAGGGAAGGTGCTGGACAAACAACCCATATAATTTACTATTCCAACTCCAACAAGTATAAACTCAGAGAAGGTGCTGAACACTCAAACAATATAATTTACTATTCCCACTCCACCAAGTACAAACTCAGGGAAGGTGCTGAACACACAACCCAAATAAGTTACTATTCCCACTCCACCAAGTATAAACACACTGAACATGCTGGACAATCAACCCATATAATTTACTATTCCCACTCCACCAAGTATAAACTCAAGGAAGGTGCTGGACACCCAAACAATATAATTTACTATTGCCACTCCGCCAAATATAAACTCAGGGTAGGTGCTGGACACAAAACCCATATCATTTCCTATACCAACTCCACCAAATATAAACTCAGGGAAGGTGCTGGACACTCAAACAATATAATTTACTATTCCCACTATACCAAGTATAAACTCAGGGAAGGTACTGGACACAAAACCAATATAATTTACTATTCTACTTTTTTCTTTTTCTTTTTTAACATTTTTAAAAAAATGTTAATACATTTTACAAATTCAAATTTTTTAAATACTCCCCACCCTATACCCCTAAAAACCCACATTCCGCTCCTAAATTTTATTATAATTTTTTTTAAAAATGTAAACAAATTAAATTTTTAAAAATTAAAACAAAACTTTTTTTAAAATACAAATTTTTTAAACACTCCCCACCCTATTCTCCTAAAAACCCCATCCCGTTCCTAAACTTTATTATACATTTTTTTAAAACTTTTTTTTTAAATAAATAAAAATATTACAAATTCACATTTTTAAAACACTCCCCACCCTATTCCCCTAAAAACCCACATCCCACTCCTAAATTTTATTATACATTTTTAAAAATATTTTTTTCATTTTAAAATTTTTACTTTTTTTTTTTTAATTCACTTTTTTGAAACACTCCCTACCCTATTCCCCTAAAAACCCACATCCCGCTCCTAAATGTTATTATAAATTTTGTAAATTTTTGTAAACAAATTAAATTTTTTAAATTTAAAAAAAAACAATTTAAAAAATACACATTTTCAAAACACTCCCCACCCTATTCCCCTAAAAACACACATCCATTCATAAATTTTATTAAACATTTTTTTACATTTTTCAAAAATTTAGGGGCCCATTAGGATGGCAGGTGGATTGCCCCTGCCAGGCTGGCGGTAGCCACCGCCAGCCTAGTGGGGGCAATCCGCCCGCCATCCGCACCCAAATCCCCCCCGCCATCCTAATATGGCGGGGGGATTTGGGTGCGGATGGACCGCGGATGGAGTGCGGATGGACCGCGGTGGACGAAAACACCAGCGGCGGACGAAAACACCATGCTCCATGCCACTGGAATCAAGCTATCCTGGCTGATGAGGGCTGAATGCCCGAAACCGGTCCCAGGATGCTTGTTTCCAGTCCAGGGAGGACCTGGCTTGGCAGTTCGGGCTGGACTGTTCCCATGAGGCACAGGGTCAGACTGATTTGCATATGGCCATGGCTGAACTGGGAAGGCAGAGTGGGCTAAAGAACGGTGATAGATTAAACCCAGATCTGTTGCTGGGTGTGAGTGTTTGATTGGTTTAGATGCTCCGTCCATCACCACCCCCTTTTGTACCACTTTGATCGCCATAAGTTGGCATGGTATGCTCAGACGTGAGTCCCTTGCTCACTTTGCCACTGGATTCAACCAAGCCAGGCTGAAGACGGCTGAAATGCCAGAAACCAGTCCTCGGAAACTTGTTTCCGATCCAGGGAAGGCATGGCTTGGCAGTTCGGGTTGGACTGTTCCCATGAGGCACAGGGTCAGACTGATTTGCATATGGCCATGTCTGAACTGGGGTGGCAGAGTGGGCTAAAGAACGGTGATGGACTAAACCCAGATCTGTTGACTGGGTGTGAGTGTTTGATTGGTTCAGATTAACCCTGGGCGGAGTTGGCGGAGTGGGGCTTCGCGGAGCTACGCGAAGTGGGCGAGAAACTACGCCCACCTCCGCACTCCGCGTAGCCCCACTCCGCAAACACCACTGGCCGCCAGCCCCGCCACCCGCCTCCCTCCCGCCCTCCCTAAATACTTTCAAATAAAGGAATCAAATAATTTAAAAAGCACTTACCTTGCCGCCGCTGCCCGCCGCGTCCCCGGGGCTCGCTATCTTCTGTCTTCCGTCTTCTTTAGTAATGCGCATGCGCGGGCGGCCGCGCATGCGCATTTTCTCGTGAAAATGCGCATGCGCGGCCGCCCGCGCATGCGCATTACTAAAGAAGACGGAAGACGGAAGATAGCGAGCCCCGGGGACGCGGCGGGCAGCGGCGGGCAAGGTAAGTGCTTTTTAAATTATTTGATTCCTTTATTTGAAAGTATTTAGGGAGGGCGGGAGGGAGGCGGGTGGCGGCCAGCTACGCTCCGTCTGCGGAGCGTGCGTAGTGCCGCCTGGCTACGCCAGCTCCGCAAAATGCGGAGTAGGCGGCACTACGCACACTCCGTGCACGGAGCGTAGCTGGCCGCCCACCCCTAGTTCAGATGCTCCGTCCATCACCATCCCCTTTTGTACCGCATTCATTTTATAGGAAAGCATGATCTAATCCCCTCTTCCCTGCTACTAAGGCTAAATGATTGGATGAAAGATCTCTGAGGATTACTGGAAGACCCCATACCTTAGCACACACCGATGGGTGCTTTACATCTCAGCCAACGCATTGCACTTGTCTCAGAACTCTTCTTCCATGTGTGTGTTTGTGGCTCATGTACTCATCTATATGACATGGGAGCATATAGCCAGAAACCGGTCCTAGGATGCTTAATTCCGCTCCAGGGAAGACATGGTCTGGCAGTTTGGGCTGGACTATTCCCATGAGGCACAGGGGCAAGACTGATTTGCATATGGTCATGTCTGAACTGGGGTGGCGTGGTGAGCAAAATAGCGATGGATTAAACCCAGATCTGTGACTGGGGGTGAATGTTTTGTCAATGTGCAACATTCCGTCATCACCTTGTGTGTTTTACTGTTCACCCTTTGTGGGAAGGGTATGCCCAGACATGGGTCTCGTACTCACTACGCCACTGGAATCAAGCTATCCTGGCTGATGATGGCTGATAGCCAGAAACCGGTCCTAGGATGCTTGATTCCGGTCCAGGGAAGACATGGTTTGGCAGTTCGGGTTGGACTGTTCCCATGAGGCACAGGGTCAAGACTGATTTGCATATTGCCATGTCTGAACTGGGTCGGCGTGGTGAGCAAAATAACGATGGATTAAACCCAGATCTTTGACTGGGGGTGAATGTTTTGCCAATGTGCAACATTCTGTCCATCACCTTGTGTGCTTTGTTGTTAGCCCTATGTTGGAAGGGTATGCCCGGACATTGGTCCTGTGCTCACTACGCCACTGGAGTCAAACTATCCTGGCTGATGATGGCTGTTAGCCAGAAACCCGTCCTAGGATGCTTGATTCCGGTCCAGGGAAGACATGGTTTGGCAGTTCGGGCTGGACTGATACCATGAGGCAAAGGGTCAAGACTGATTTGCATATGGCCATGTCTGAACTGGGGTGGTGTGGTGAGCAAAATAACAATGGATTAAACCCAGATCTGTGACTGGGGGTGAATGTTTCGCCAATGTGCAACATTCCGTCCATCATTTTGTATGTTTTGCTGTTCGCCCTATGTGGGAAGGGTATGCCCAGATGTGGGTCCCGTGCTCACTACACCACTGGAGTCAAGCTATCCTGGCTGATGACGGCTGATAGCCAGAAACCGGTCCTAGGATGCTTGATTCCTGTCCAGGGAAGACATGGTTTGGCAATTCCGGCTGGTCTATTCCCATGAGGCACAGGGTCAAGACTGATTTGCATATGGCCATGTCTGAACTGGGGTGGCGTGGTGAGCAAAATAACGATGGAATAAACCCAGATCTGTGACTGGGGGTGAATGTTTTGTCAATGTGCAACATTCCGTCCATCACCTTGTGTGTTTTGCTGTTTGCCCTATGTGGGAAGGGTATGCCCAGACATGGGTCCCGTGCTCACTACGCCACTGGAGTCAAGCTATCCTGGCTGATGACGGCTGATAGCCAGAAACTGGTCCTAGGATGCTTGATTCCAGTCCAGGGAAGACATTGTTTGGCAGTTCGGGCTGGACTGTTCCCATGAGGTACAGGGTCCAGACTGATTTGCATATGGCCATGTTTGAACGGGGGTGGCGTGGTGAGCAAAATAACAATGGATTCGACCCAGATCTGTGACTGGGGGTGAATGTTTTGCCATTGTGCAACATTCCGTCCATCACCTTGTGTGTTTTGCATATAAACAACAACAGCTGCATTCGTGTGTTATGTTATGTCTAGGTGCTAGTGCCTAACCAGAAAGAATAACAAGGAACATTGTTGTTTAACGTTGTCGTGGTGTTAAGACTAAATCCCAGGAAAAGAACAGAATGCAATAATATATGCAGGTTCTGTGTGAAAGTACATTGTGGCACAAAAACAAGCGTGTTTACATTGCAATGGTTGCAAAAGAAAATGAGGCGTACAACATGTACATTTAGGCTAATATAGGGAAAATTACAATTGCCCTGCAGGAAACACATGACAAAATAAGTACTAAGTTAAGAAAAGGTACGGCATATTTTTTTGTTTTGTTTTGCTATCAAAGATGTCCTCTTTCTTAACAAAGTGGCCTGCATCAGGAGACCTCAATTATGGCAGTTATCTGTATCAGCAAAACAAACATATTTCCCAAGGAGGTAAAGACCATCACGGGGACAAAGGTGAAGTGCAGAGCACTGATGCACACTGACAGGGTCCATGTGGGATTATCAGGCTTGTTACATTTTTTATTACTTGGTGGGATTGGAGCAGCGGTTGATAGGCTGGTCTTAAAAAGGCTGCGGAGTATAGGCTATTCCCAAGCACTCCACGGCATCTTCCCGACCAGCCCTCTGAATCCACCCCCAGGGCTTAATAAAAAATGCAGAGATACTTCCGAGACCAGCATTTCATCTGTTGTTAGCAGGAGGGGCAGACAGTCAGGGGCTTTGAGATGAGGTGCGAGAACTGAAGGCTTGGGGGATTTGGGGCGTGAGAGTCCAGAGGGCCTCAAGCTCCGTCAGGCATTTGGCTCAAGCTTGGCTCAAGTCTTCGGTCGCTTGCCCCTGTCTATTTTAACTCGGCAAAGTGCTCTGAAGCCTTTGGCCAGGTAGAGCTTACTCAATATCCGGCAAGGTTTTTGAAAGCTTCCTCCTCTGCTGTTGTGAGATCTAGTTTGACAGTCAGGTTCAAACTGTTTCAGCTGCCTGCTTCTCCAAGATAAGAACCTTAAAAAAATTAATCAACTATTTACCGTGTGCTAACAGGAAAACCATTGTCCATGCCCTTATTATTTCCCATCTTAATTACGCTAATGGTCTGTATCTGGGTATCAACAAATGCCTTTGTCAGAAACTCCAAATGGTTCAAAACGCTGCTGCACGACTAATTGGTGGCCTCACCAGCAGACAGCATATTTCTCCATACTTAAGGGAACTGCACTGGCTCCCTATGTGCAGACCTATTGAATTCAAGGCGATGATACTTGCCTTTCGAACCACTAAGGGCCTCGGATCTGCCCACCTACAATCAACCCTTCGACCCTCCAGCAATCCAAGAGCCCTCCGATCTAATACCAAACTTATTCTGGCCACCCCGAGATTTAGGAAAGCCCGAGCGGGAGGAAAGACCTTCGAACTAGGAGCTGCTCAAAGATGGAATAAACTGCCTCTGGATCTCCGCAGAAGTAACTCAGAACGAGAATTCCGCAGATCCTTGAAAACTTTCCTGTTTCGTCTGTAACTTCCTGTCCACCGAGACGGTTTATCATCCAATCAGCGCCAGGACACCCCGTTGGGGTTTCTGCGCGCTTTATAAAAGACACTATAATAATAATAATAGTTTGGGTGGTCCCAGAGGTTACTGAGCTCCATCTGAAACAACTGAAGTCATTCACCACTTCACACTGTACTGCTTGCTTTAGTACTTCACTCTTAACAATAATAAGACAGAGCTGATCGAAGCTCACGGAAAATGGCAGTGCAGGCTAGAAACTCAGGGGCTTATTTACAAGCCCCTGTGCACCGCTGGTACATCACTTTTATTGACGCTCCGGTGTCGCACAATGCAGTGCCATATCTACAAGACCACGTCAAGCCATCCTACATGGCTTTTCATGTCCTTGTAGATATGGTGTGAGGACACAGAGTGCAAGTCACTGTGTTGCCTCACACTGCGATGGGGAGGCGTGCCATGGGCGTTACGGTGGGTGTTCCCACGTAACATCTGTGGCATTTGACACATTCCCAGGTTTACAACATTCTGTTAAACTGGGAATGTGTCAATAGCCTACGCCTCCCTAGGGGAGGCGTAGGAGAGGCACAACAAGGAGAATTTTTTTTTTTCTTATTGTTTTTCCTCTTTTTATGTGTGCTTCATTCAGCAGCACACAAAGAAGGAGGAAATCACCTCCATTGATTGTTTTTGTGCCGGAAGGTGTCTCTTCCTGCACAAAAACCAAGACCAAGAGTAACACACCCATTACATTGTGTAACTCACCAACCCCTTTTTAATAATACCAGCCACAGGATTATTTAAAGTCGAGGTTCCTAGCGACCTGGTATTTTTTAATATTTGTGCACTATCACTTTGAGCCTTCCACTCCTACACCAACAATATAGCTCCGAGATCTCGGTCGGTCGTAGCACACCCCATCAGGCAGAAGGGCGGGAAGAACCCGATGATGAAGCATGCCACCAGGGGGTCTTTTGGTGGCTGAGGGTTGTTTTTAGAAAAATTATTATTTCCCATCTGGATTATGTACATTTGGAAAGATACCATATTTAACAAATACTACTGAGTGGACTTCTTTTGATTAACTATATGATACAGGAGGCAAGGTCCACTACGTACCTCTCTCCCCTTTTTTAATTAACTTGCTTAAGTATTTGTGCAACACTCCAAACAGTCAAATAGTGAAAACACCACACATAAAGATCCACACCAGGTTAAAAAAATAGAACTTAATTTAATAAAATGGTAAAAATCCATTAAGCAGGACTGGAAATTGGACTTTTTTTTAAATAAACGGTAAAAAAGCACTTACAAGCAATAAGCGCTTACTTGGAAAATCAGTCCCCGGTAGCTTGTCTCCTTTCTGGTGAAGAATTGGCTTGGTAGTTTAGTCTGCCCTGTTCCCATGATGCACTGGGCCAGGGACAGACTGATTTGCATATAGCCAGGTTCTGAGCTGGGATGGGGCAGTGAGATAAATAACGGTGATGGATCAAGCCCTGATCTTTGGACTGGGTAAGAGTGGTCTGTTTAACTCAGACACTCTGTTCATCACCACCCCCTTTTCTAACATGAGTCCCTTTCTCACTGCTCCATCAGGATTCAAGCAAGCCGGGCCGAAGAAGGCTGAAATGCCAGAAACCGGTCCTCGGTAGCTTGTCTCCTTTCTGGTGAAGAATTGGCTTGGTAGTTTAGTCTGCCCTGTTCCCATGATGCACTGGGCCAGGGACAGACTGATTTGCATATAGCCAGGTTCTGAGCTGGGATGGGGCAGTGAGATAAATAACGGTGATGGATCAAGCCCTGATCTTTGGACTGGGTAAGAGTGGTCTGTTTAACTCAGACACTCTGTTCATCACCACCCCCTTTTCTAAATCGTACTTGGAAAATCAGGTAGCACCGGAATGGGACAAAGTCAAAAGTTCCGTCCGACGCCGATGGGACATTGGCTGGATACTGGGACCCAATCAGGCCCACTGAACAAAAGTACCTTGATCCAAACCGCGCCAAAGTCAAAGATGAGGGGTGCACCTGAAGCCATGCGTGGGTGTTGATCCACACAACCGGGGTGATGCGCCAGTCCTGATCCGTGCAGCAGCGATGATGCGCTGGCTCCGATGAATGCAGAGCTGTTATGCGGAGATTCGTCATCGTCAACAACAATGCTGTCGCTGGCAATGCAGAGACCATGTCTAGTGGTGGTTCCGACGGCGATGGTCCTGGTCATGCTACAGGAGTGATGCCCTGCTTCCTATCCACACAGCAGAAGTGATGTACTGGTTACAAACTACGCAATAGGGGTGATGCACCAGTTCTGATCCATGCAACATCGCAGATGTGCCGGTTTCATAAAGGATGCATTAGTTTTGCTGAAGCAAGCAACTTAAAACTCACTTCCAAGGGTCCAGGAATTGGGGAGGCACCACATGGTAGTGCAGACTCACAGACTCACAGAGTCCAGATGCAGAAGCAGGTAAGTTGGAGGTATTTTATATCTCTGAAACTTCAGATCAGGAGGTCAGCCAGCTGGTCCTTGGAATGATTCTGGGTTCAAGTGATGCAGGTCCAGTCCTTCTCATCCAGGAAGGTGAACAGCAGGCAGCTGGGCAGCAGAGGAAGGCAAGTGTCCAAAAATGTCCTTCCTCCTGGCAGAGTTTCCACAGGTCCAGAAGTGTACTGAAGTGGTGGTGTCAGAGGTTCAGTATTTATACCCAGCTGTGCCTTTGAAGTAGGGGAAAGTTCAAAGACAGACCTTTTATGTGCTCAGAGTTCCTCCATTCCTACCATGGCTCAAGACTCACTACAGGGGGGTATGCAGCCCTTTGTGTGCGGCCAGGACACAACCTATTCAGGTGTAAGTGAGGTTGGGCCCAGCTCCTCCTTCCAATCTTCCCAGGATGGTCCATCAAGTCACAGCTCAGCTCCCATTGTGTATGACTGTCTAGTGGGAATACACAAATCTCAGCTATCACCGTCCCCAGAGGTGTATCAGAGACAGGCAGCAGGCACTCAATGGTTAAAATAAAAAAATACCAACTTTCTAAAAGTGGTTGTTTCAGATTTGCAATTTAAAATCTGACTTCACCATAAATTTGGATTTTAAATTGTGATTCCTGAGACACCAACCTCAGAAAGTCTATTCCTTCTTGATTGGGGATTACACTTATAAGATATCATAAATTAATCTCGATAAAATCCTATGGGATAAGCCTTTCAGTAAAAAAAACGAATTTGAGGGTTTTTCATTACCTGGACATGTAAAACTTAAAAGTATTTGTCCTACTTATTCAGTACTTTGCACCCTGCCCTCTGAATTCTCCAGGGCCTACCTTAGGGGTGGCATATGTATAGAAAGGGAAGGTGTAAGCGTGGCAAGAGGTTTATTTTGCCTGGTCGAAATGGCAGTCTAAACTGCACCCACATGTTCTACAATGCCAGGCCTGAGCCATGGGTAGGGGGCAACCTATGTGGGTGGCACAATGAGATCTGCAGGCCCACTTAAAGCATTTAATTTACAGGCCATTGGCACATGTAGTGCGCTTTACTAGAGACTTGTAAGTACATTAAATATAATAACAAAGAGTGAACCCCTTTAGACCCTCCTTATCTCCTTTTTTCAAGTACATTAAATATGCCAGATGAGGATGAGCCAATATTACTATGCGGTAGAGTACATGCACTTTAATACTAGTTAGCAGTGGTAAAGTGCACAGAGTCCTAAAGCCAGCAAAAACAAGACCAGAAAAGTGGATGAAGTAGGTAAAACGTTGGGGAGAAGACCAACCTAAGGCTGTCAGGCATAACACACATCCTTATTTTAAATGTGCCATTTGCTGCATATTTTCATATGAATGGAGTGGAAGAAAAAAATAAGAAACATTTGAAAGACTGAGGACTTAGTTAAGAGTCATGCGACTGGTAAATCACGCCCTGAATATTTTTTAAATGTTTGGTAATAAAGAAATATCTTTAAACAGATCAGATTAGTTTTCACTAGCCATATCTGGTTGTCAGCGATACAACTGTAACTGTTACAGTTCACTGGATGATTTCTTAATTACAGAGTTAAAAGGGTTACACAGATTACATTCTGATTCTGGTTGCATTATACACTGACTTCTGTACTGATAGGTTTTTCTATGATCAGGTGACTAATAAACAGGAGAAAGTCATTGGAGACACAAAAATGCCATGAAAAGCTATCCCTAAATCGTAAAATTGTTTAAGTAAATTCATACGCCCAAAGTGCACCAGGACTTGCTATTTTTCAATATAAATTCATGGTGGAGAACACAGAGATTTGCAACCCCATTTCACCACGTAAAGTTGTTTTTTTATCCTTTTCAGATGGTATTAGGCTTTCACCGATGTTAAAACATGAATATGTTTAAATATGTACAATTTAAGGCTATTTTCTGATTAATTATATCAACTGTTATCCCATAAAGATTGTACAAATATACAAGACAGAAAGAGAAGAAATAAGCAGCTGGTCTAAATCCACATCTTCAAAAGACATCAGACTCTTTTTTTTTATTTTTTTTATTGAACAAGCCGTAGGAAAACATTGGTACATTAAATACTTCATAATTAGACAAATATTTCCAGACAATATACAAGAGGCAACACTAGACAAAAGAATACCACCGAAAAAGTACACAAACTGCAATAGCGTACGACTAAGCGTTTTGCCTTTCTTAACCCCTTCAGTGCTGATGACAAGGTCAACTCGTCATGGGTTTTACCTGCCCTGTGCTTATGACGAGTTGACCTTGTCATGAACAATGGGGATCCATTAAACTCAGCACAGAACGGGAAAACCCCCTAGCAGCCAAGGTGTTAAAGTGCTAGTACAAAGGCGTGCTCAGTTGAGTAATATAAAAACAGCTGGTAAAAAAAAACATCAAGATTACAATACGGTGTATAAAGTGCTAGTGCTATGAGGTATGAGAGCCGCTGATTTAAAACAGCGAAAGTATTATTGCAATTCTTTAAGTGCTAGTGCAGTAACGTGCAAAATAGGCATATATAAATTGACTAGTGCAGTAAAGTGCAGAAACCACCGATATATAGCAGCAAAGATATTATTACATTTCTTTAAAGTGCAAATGCAGTATTGCGCAAAATTGACTAATATATATACGATAAAGTGCACAAACAGCTGATATAACAGAGCAAATATAAACTTGCAGTTCTTAAAATGCAAAAGCAATACCATCTAAAAATTGACTTAAATAAAACAATCAACTTCCTTTTATCGATTCAAGCTCCTCAAAATATTTCCAATTCCTTTCAAATCTTGCAATCGCACCCACTCTACCTGCATACGCTCTCTCAAAATGACATGTTCTTCTCATTTTATTAATCCATTTTAATTGACATGGGATCACCGTAGATTTCCAATTTTGTAGGATCAAAGACCGTGCTACGACCGTAGAGATAAAAATAAACACTACTTCTGATTTGTTGAACCTATTCCTTTCTTTGCAGATACCGAAAAGGGCCACCTCTGCCTCTGGTAATAGAATTTTCCCAATTGCCATCTCCAAGTCTGCAAAAATCCCCTTCCAGAAGGATTCTAACTTTGGACAAGAGAAGAAGATATTATACCAACCACCCTGACCCCTAGTTTTACATCTGAAACATTTATTCTCACATTCAGGGAATATTCTCTGCAAGGCCTCAGGGGTATAGTATAACAGCCAGCGAGAAAAAAAGGACATTCGTTTATAATTAGCTGCTCGGAGTGCTTTGTTTCCTAAATAACATATAACTTCCCAGTCTTTATCTGAAAAAACACACTGTAACGTGAGGCTTATTTTTTCTAAATGACTAACAATTATAGGAGATGATCCAGAAGGGAGTAGCTTTTTATACCAAAATCCAATACCCGTATGTTTCTCCCCATATAGAGCTATTAGCAAAACATTGGGTGTTGTGTCTAACCCTCCTATTTCTTTTTTTATAAAATAAATCAGTTGTAAGTATTCAAAAAACCTGAGCCATCTGGGATGCGCTCTATCTGTTACCGTTTGCCAGCCAATTACCGTATTTTGAATAAGTAGGTGCCTTATTTCACAAAATCCGGCAGATTCCCGTTCTAACAGGTGACTCAAAGATATCTTAAGACCCATCTCAGCACATTCTACCAATTTCAAATAAATAGATCCATCTGAGCCGTATTTTTTAAATAAAAGTCGTAATCTTGATGAATACCCTATCAGTGTCTTATATCTTGTTTTCTTAGGAAGCTTTGCAGTTTTTAAAAAGAAAAAAATTTGAGAGCCTAATTCCTCAAGCATTTTATCCCAAAAAAAATTGTCTCTTGTCTATCTAATCCTTAATAATCCTGACACTATGTCAAAAAAAGTTGCTTCATAATATGTTTTAAAATGGGGAAGAGCGAGCCCACCTTGGTTTACAGAGAGTTGTACCACCGAGAGCTTGACTCTTAAGGCCTTTTTATTCCAAATAAATCTTCTCATCATGGATTCAAGTTCATTAAAAAAGGCCATATTGACTTTAATTGGAATATTACTAAACAAGAATAAAAGCAAAGGCAGTACGTTCATCTTTATCAATGCCACTCTGCCAATCAAAGACAAGGGCAATAGGTCCCATTGTTCAAACAAGATCTTGATTTTGTTCTTCATTTTTATATAATTCAATCGAAAAAGTTCTTGATACTCCCTGGTCACATAAATCCCTAGGTATCTTATTGGATCCCGTTTTTCTGCTTGAGGCTGAAGTTCTAACGGAAGAAAATCTAAATTTGAATTTAAAATAAGAACTTCCGTTTTTTTCTCATTGATCTTATAGCCCCCAATCTTTTCATATTACTTGAGATCTTTCATAAGATGTAAAATATTTTCTTTATCGGGAGCCATATACAAGATAATATCGTCCGCAAACAGTTTTAACTTTGACATTCCAGTGATTGGGGGAAATATTGCAACATTATTCCTTATTTTTATTACTAGAGGTTCGATAAAAAAGGTAAAAAGCAGGGGAGATAAGGGGCAACCCTGTCTAGTGCCGCGATTTATTTTTATCTTCCCTGGTTGCCTAGCATTGATTATCACCTGGGCTGATGCCCCTTCATAAATATTCTGTAACATACTAATAATTGGGGAAGGGAACCCAAAATAACCCAGGGAAGAAAATAACACTGACCAGTTGACTAAATCAAATGCTTTTTCTACATCAATCATTAAGATGCATGCAGAGATTGAATTAATATTAAAATAATCTAGCACCTGTATCAAATATTCTGTGTTAGCTGCCATATTTCGACCGGCTATTTACCCCGTCTGGTCTTGTTGTTGTATTACCTCCGGATTCTTATCTTTCTTAACTAAACTAATAATTGTGGACTCTTTGAACTCAGAAGGAACCTTACTGCCTACTCTAATATAATTAAATACATTTTTCAAGGGATCTTCTAATTCCTTCAAGAACACCTTATAGAATTCGATCGGGAACCCATCCATACCTGAAGCTTTCGCTCCCGCTGTTTCTTTTATACTATTTTGAATTTCCAGGGAACTTATTTTGCCGCTCATTTGATTGCGCCTAGAGTCTGAGATTTTGGGTATAGCCAGATTATCAAAATATTCCCTGATCAATATTTCTTCCACTTGAATATCTGTAGAGTAAATTCTCTCGTAATGATCAAGGAATATTTTCATGATCCCCTCGCTCCGAGTATCTGTACCACCAAGGGGATCCTGAATTTTCAAAATAATAGAAGACTCTTGTTTTTTTTTAATCGAATTAGCCAGAAGCTTCCCCATCAGTTGGCTATCTTCATACAGCTTTTGCTGAAAGGCCTTTGTGCTGTTTATCTCTTCCAGAGTAAAGAAGTCCCTGAGCAATACTTTGGCTTGTTCCCATTTATTAGGCATTTGATTCAGTTTTAATGCATACTCCTTCTCAGCAGCACACTGAAGGGCAGATATTTTTCCCTTTCGGACATTTGCCTTGTTGCTGGAAAATGCTATAATCTGCCCCCGGGCTGCTGCTTTAAATGCACCCCATACTGCAAAAGGCTCTGCTGAATCCTTATTTACTACAAAAAAAATCTTTTATCCACTCTTTGAAACCCTCTACCCATAATGTATTCTGTAAAAGGGTGCGATCCAGCTGCCACCTAGAACGCACCCCCTCTATACCCTCCAGAATCAATTCAATTTCAGCCCTCCCATGATCTGAAAAAGGATTACAACCTATCAATGCACTGGAGATTTGAAGAGATCTAGAGGATAAAAAAAGTCTATTCTGGAGGCTGTATGAAACTTATCAGAATAACATCAGACTCCACGAGGGTGGAACTTGGGCAGTTCTTTCACATTTTCTACTTGAATGCCAGGTATATCCTGCTGAAAGGGGTAGTTAGTCACTGCCCAATCCTCCTAAAAGCATACCTTAAGTGTGATGGGTATACCCAAATGGCTACTGTGGTCACTGTTCTACAGGAACCAATATGATGAGCCCCAAGTTGGCCAACATTGATCTGGGGTTACTTTAGCTCCCATTGAGAGTGGGTTTAGCCAGGAAGCTGGGGCTGGACTGTTCTGGTGGAGCAGGACTATTGCTGATTTGCATGAGCCTGGTTCTTGTCTGAGATGATATATACATAAACAATGGACTGGAATGTGGGATGAGTGTTTACCAGTGGCTGATATTAAAGCCAGTATTCCACCCTCACTTTTTGTTTTCCTTCCTATATAATTTGATGTTGTCCCCACAAAAGAACCTGATGCTGCAGTAATATTCCACTTTGTGTAGAAGATCAGACTTGCATGTTCAAATGCCCTTTGTGCACAGGTGACATCAACATTCTTCCCTTTCTCTCCTCACTGACAGGAGTAGCTGCTCAAAAAATGTGGCATGTTGTGTTCTTTGGCCCCCTAGACATTAGTATGTCAAATGGAAAAATGTCTGGAGAGAACATACTTTGTAAGGGATTCTATTGCACTGGATTCACAGCAGCCAAAGGCTCCTCAGCCTGTGGCAGAGTGGGTAGAGATGGTAGACACCTGCCCTGCACCAGCCAATCCCATCAGGTCATGCCTTGAAGGACCATTGCCACCCCTCCACCATCCTGGCTTGCCACCCGGGCATGTTCAAATCAGGCTCCTAGTATTATTAACCAATTCAAACATGGCGGGAGTCCAGTGGACTGTAGTCAGAGACAGAGGCAAAGGCTGTAGTAAAGGTGGAGGTTACACGACTATCTCAGCTTTGAAACTAGGTGTCCAGTGGCAAGAAAGCCAGACTAATTGGAGTAAATTTGGAAATTGCATGTTACTCTTTGACACAGAATTACTGATAATTACTCAATTACTCCTTCTCACATAATTATGAGTAACTTGGGGGGGAAAAATCCTAATGCAAGAGCAGATTTCCTGTTTGTGTTCTGTTGCATTTAGCTCTATTTCGTAGTGTAAAATAAATCCTCCTCCAATTTGGACGTGAGGGGGCATTTTGCGTTAAGAAAATAATACTAAATGTTGATAGTAAGTTGGAGGAAAATTTTATCTCAAGAGCACATTTCGTCTTCGCTTGCATTTAGTGCTATTGCTTAGCGCAAAATCCATCCTTGTGCCCACTAAGGATGCAAGGGGCCATTTTTGTGCTAAGAAGTATAGTTAAATGCATAATTACTCTTGCGTAATTCAAGCGTAATCTTATGGAGTTTTTAGGTATTCCACGTGATTACGCTATACTTTATTAAATAAGTTATACCCACGTCATCAGATAAGCGCTGTCCTTGCACTCGCTGGCCAGCCATCCCATATAGCACCATGGGTGCAGACACTAGGGGGAATATTTACAAAAAGATTTCAGACCGGTGTTACACCAAAATTGGTAACGCCGCTCTCTGACCTTTTTAAAAAGACGGGAAGCGCCGTATTTACAAAAATACAACACACCCCTGTGTTTCTCCTGGTGCTGGCACTACTAAAGCTCCCTAGTACCAGTGCAGGCTCTCTTGCGCCATGTTGCAAGGGTGCCTGCGCTGGCGCAAGAGTTTATGTGCAGGAAGGGACAACTTCCTGCACATAAACAATCAATAATGGCGCTTTCCTCTTTCCGTGCTGCAGCAGATATGGAAAGAGCAAAAACGAGGAGAAATTAATAATTTTTACTTGTAATGCCAGTTTGAGACAAGGTATTATCTGGTCTTAGTTTTTGGGTCTGCCCCAGCATTGTAAATGTGGGGCAGTGTCAACAAGCAATAGGTGTTGCAATGGAACACCCACTGCAACCCCCATTGCATGCCCCTTTCACGCTAAGTGAAGCGTGAAAAGGGGCCTTATTAAGAATGTGGCGTTAAGCCACGTTAAGTGGCATAACGCCGCTTTGAAAATAAGGAGATGGGCCTATCGGCACCAAAACGTCACCAAAAGTAACGTTTTGGTGGTGTTAACTCCTTGTAAATGTGCCCGTAATTGTGCGGAAGGTGCTGCACCCCGAGATGACAGAAAATACTGAGGCCCATGAATCAGTTTTCTTTTCGGGCAGCAGTTACAGTGAATGAAATAGATGACTGAGGAGAGCCCAAACAACTTTTACAAGATCACTGAACATTTCCCTGCCCTCTATATCTATGTTTACATCACGTGGCTTCAAACACATGGCATTCACTAAGATCCATTTGTCACTCTTGTGAACGGTCGAATGAAGGATGAAAAACAGAGGTTCGTGAAAGGAACCAATGTAACAAAATAGCTCCTTCATAAAGTTTACAAAATTAATAAGATGAGACTCAATTCGTCCTTAATTGTAGAATGCAGAGGCAGGCAATTTTCAACGTGAGCTAAGAAAACAATGGGCCTCATTTATGAGGTTTTGCCGTAGGGAAGCTCTTCCCTATGGAAAAAGAAAGGGCAGGAATGCGCCATATCTATAAGATACTGCGCATTCCTGTCCTTTTCCCCTGCCCCAGCGCACAATAGACTGCCGTGCGCCAGCGCAGGCACCTTTGCACAATGTTGCAAGGGTGCCTGCCTTGGGAGGATGATTATTTTTGTACAGGAAGGGAAACCTCTCTGTACAAAAATAATCACAAGAGGCTTTTCCTCTTTCTATGTGTGCTGCAGAATGCAGCACACATAGAAAAAGGAAATACGAGGAGAAATAAAGACATTTCTCCCCGTTGCGCCTTTGGCACTGCCTTAGATATACGATTTCTCGTAAATCTGGGGCAGTCTCAAAAGGCCATGGATGTTGCTGGGAACGCCCTCAGCAACACCCATTGCACGCCCCTTTAACACAGAACACTGCGTTAAAGGGACTGATATTTATCAGGCAGCAGGAGGCCAAAAAAAAGTGTCTTAGTGCTGCCTGATAAATATCACGCAGGCTTCTGCGCCATGGAACGTCACAAAAAGTGAAGTTCCGATGGCGCAAGGGGCCTCATAAATGAGGCCCAATGTACCTTTATTTTACCTTTGAGTGAAGGCATGGCTAAAACACCTCAAATGCATTAATGGTCTCTTTAAAACTACTTTTCTTTTTAAATAAAAATTGGCACAATTTTCACATATGTTTAAGAATACCGCACCATAATGCATTATTGAACCACAATTTTACAAAAAATATCCCGGACTACTTTCTCATCCACCTCCTTCCCTCACACAAACGCGCTTCCCATTTAAGAAGGTATTTTCGACACTTGCTCGGTCAATAACACCAGTTTTTTTTTAGTAACCCTCTATTTAGTATAAACTTAAAGGGATAAAAAGAAGGTCACAAGGTCAAAAAATATGGGAGCCTATAACCAATTGGATTTAATATGATTTAAGTACCTAACATTAATCGTTTGCATTCTAGAAATATAATTTATTATGTGATATCCTTCCTTTTTTTTCTTTCTTAATGATATTCTTATTTATCTGTTTGTTTTTGACATTTACTTTGCTCATTGTACAGCTGACTGTTGAAATAAATGCTAAATAAAATAAACATAAAAAAATAAATAAATAAAAAAGTACCCCTCTATTTAAGCGATCTATTTAAGGTGGTTACTGCCATCATCCCTAGTTATGAAATTGTTCCAGCAGCATGGACGGAGGTCCCTCGTGCTGTTGTGGCCTGTCACGCGCCTGAGGCACGCGCAATGCAACACACACTTGTTAATAAACCCCTCGAAACCTGGGATGTCACAGAATCCAAGACAAACGATGACAGTAAAACACGAGCTTCCCAGCCAACAGCCGGCGTTTACATCGGTTGTTATTTTATTTTACGTTTTTTTTGCATTTGACGACTTGATGCAGAAGGAAGATAAGCTTAGTTATGATCACAAAAGCAGCACACCATGTCTGCCCTAATTAAATCTTCCGAATCAGGCATCCCTTTTATTTTCTGTCATTAGTCTTCGTTGTGCCGTTTAAGCTGTTATTACCTTGTTTCCAAGCACGCATCTGTCACAGCGAAGCCGCGTTTCCACCTGACTTCTCTGCTCACTGATACGCACCTAACAGCCTTTAGGCGCTCATGCTAACAATTAGACATCAGGGCGCTGCAGGGCGCAGGTGCACGAGCTCAGATGTAAGCAGAGAGACCGCCAGAAGTGTCCCAATTGCACAATCAATCGGTTTCATTCTCAGGATAATGTTCAGGATGCAAAGCCTTAAAAAAGATATCTTTGAATTGTCATCATGACATAAAGCTAATTCCTGAAATAGGATGTTAGTGGAACATTTTCTGCCCTAGTGACATTTTCCTCAAGTAAACAAACGCCTTTGAGCCCCTTCTTTAATACTAAACAGCAGCGCTGGAGTGTCCTTTTTCCGGGTTTGATTAGCGCATTCACTTTATTTAATTCCTTTTACATTCCCTTAGGTTGGGAAGATGGCTCAGTGAGTTGAACTCTTGTTACAGCCTTAGGGCACAGGCAATGTGGGCAGGATCCACATAGAAACCATACCATGATCAGGAACAATGTGCATAAAAACAGATTGTTTTACTGTGACAGCTGCATGTGCATGCCTGGAGTACCCAACCTTACCCCTTGTACCCTGAATCAGTTGATGCCAGGTACCCTTCTGTCTCAAATGTCATTTCCTAATTTCGCCTAACTAGAGACACCTGTCTGTCTGTCTATCTTCTGACCATACCTCAACTCTTTCTATCTCACTTATGCCTACCTCTCTTCTCTCACAATCTATCTCTCTCCGTAGCTCTTATCTGTGCTGTGGGGCAATACCCAATCACGTCTATCGTCATACCGACATGGCGTGATTAGCATTAACGCTGCATCATGTGTTGCTGTTTGCTCAGTGGAGCACGGCACCTGTTGTGTTGCGTGTTTTTTGGTAAACATGCCACCATATTTGCTGCGTACAGGAGCAACGTGACGCTCGCGCCATGCGACATTCTTGGCAGCTGTCTAATCTTTGGTTCCAATAGAATCGCCTGCTCTGCAGCAGTATTAACAAGCACTGGCTGTGGTGTTTCCTTCAACAATGACAGGAATCTCTGGTAAGTTTCCTCCTGCAAGCTTTGGCAAAGTGGCATATCACTCCACAATAGGAACAGTTGGCTTTTATTGCAGAACAAGTCTTATCCCACGTTAGATGTTCCTTCTGCACGGGAAGCAGGCAAGAACTTTACCTTTGCCTTCAAGTAATGCAGGCCCCTGTGCCTTGTTTGTTACCTTGTTCTTTTTCTTGACAGTAGTGACCCTACTAACTACATCCTTATCCTTATTACTGTAGAAGCGGTTGCAGCACATCTTTTGAAAGTTGCCCTTTCTTTACAATGGCCACAGTCACCACTAACCCACAATCTTTCTTGCAAATTACTACCATTCATGTCTATTGTTATTTGGTTTCATTTGTGCTGTCCCAAACTTACAAGACTCAGCCAATTTTTTAAGTGCAGACACATAGGCCCTCACTTATCAAAAGTGACACATCGCTGCGAGAAAACAGCGATGCATCAATTTTCATTGCGCCCTTCTTGCCACTCGAGTGATATGTCATATTTACAGTATGACGCATCATGTCGCAAAGAGTCACAGATATGTCAGTATTTCAGAAGTATCTGTAGGTGCAAAAATGACCCATTGCTGGAGTGTGTCACAAAAGTGACGCAACTCCAGCAATGGATCATTACAAATGGGCAAGTCCCATGTTAAATATGCCTTTCTCAGTCCAAAGCCTACCATGAGGCAGGGGTAAGATATTTACGCATTTGCGTCCTAGAAGTGGCGCAGTGAAATCATATAGAATTCACTATGTCACTTCTACGACCCTTTCTTGCGTCGGAATGCCCCACCTGCGTACATTATACCTGGCACAGGTATAATGTGGGACAGGGGTTTACAAACTGACGCATCTACCTAGATGCATCACTTTATCAATATGGTACAACATGGTGCATTTTTTACACTGCTGGTGCGTCACAAAAAGTGACGCACCAGCTGTGCAAAAGTGACGTAGGGGCCCATGAATAAGCCCCCATTGTCTTTGGTAGGTTCGTGCTTTCTTGCTTCCTTTGGAAACAATTAAAATGGTCAATAGCAGCGCATACCGCTGGGTGATAGTAATTGTCTAAATTATGTTGTGCATGTGTAAAACATAACAGAAACTTAGGAGCATGTTCAGAAGCTTCTGTGACGTGGTATAAGAGCTTGTGTGTCAGCTCGCGAGTCTCGCACATAACTTTTTGACGACCCATACCACCTTATCACCTGGAACATCATTTGAACACTTTGACTGCCCTCTGACATTAGTTCAGTCTGCAAGGGGCGTTGGGGTGCAGTTCCTGTGTGTGCACGTTCCTCCTGTGTTGCTCACCGTAGCACCATGGAAAAATCATGTAGTGTTTCCTTCAACAACAACAGGAGGCTCTGGTAAGTTTCTGATGTTTTTTACAGGAGAGCAAGCAGCAACGTCTGCTCCCCCCATGTATTCCTCCAACTGCCTTTCCTCTACAATTCCAGAACCCCCACATCCGTTGTAACTGATCCCATAGTACCTAGGCTGTATCAGGTTAATTCAGACACCACACTGGCAATGACAATAGGTCAGGCTTTAAAAGAATGTTGGATGATAATGTGAAGTATTACAAGTAGATATTGGTGTAGATTAAAAGGTCAGGTGACAGTTGCAATGTCAAGCCAGACCTAAAAATCCAGGTAGGTGGATTGGTGTGGTGTGGCTCACTGGTTAGAGGTGGCAGACCTGGAAGCAGAGAACGGCCCGGGACCAGGGTTCATTTCCCGACGCGGCAGGGTCGTGGACCAGGGTCAGCGGACTCGATAATTCTCGCCTCGGTGCCTACACTAACCAAATATCACACTCGGCAACTCTGGGCATTAGCTTGCCTCATCTCTACAACGGCCCCCCACATTCGCCGGGGATGCCCGGTTTCACCTTGGAGATACCCAGTAGGGACCATCTCACAGGGATAGCCAGGACGGGTTCCCCAGCGGTCTACAGCGCCACGACGCCTCAGGGCAGCAGTGCGCTTTACAAGACCACATACATTACATACATTAGGTTAATAACTGCCCTCCTTCCATCTGTACGCTAGCCAGAGACAAACGCCATAAATTATATAGTTATCTAAGACAAGTTAATAGCACGAGTGTGGCCTTGAAAGTTCAATCTCAGGAAGATGCATAAATTAAAAAAATTACCACAGCTTTGCGGAGGGCAGGCACATTTTGTGCAAGTATATAAACAACAGAAGGAGGGACTGGTGGTGCTTAAAGGTCCAGCATACGGGCCCCTTTGTGGCTCCCGAGCAAAAGAAAATTTAGGAAGATTGGTTGGTGTAACTGTACCTATCCACAGTAGCCGGAGTCTCCTCTTTATGGATCTAGGGCCCTCACACATCCAGTTGGGTGTCAGGCTTTATCACAGGGCTTGCTCTTTGTCGGGCCTGTGCTGCAATGCGGGTGGGGGCACCCTAAAAGGGGCTCTTTACCAGAGATCTTTTAGTTCCCAAGCCATAATGTGAAGTGAAAGTGTAGGGCCTTGAAGTGTAGATGACTGTAAGGGTATGTGAGTAGTGTGAAGAAAAATTAAAAAAGTACTTGGTACTCTAAAAATATTTAATCAGTGAGTCCACTTGTCAGATCAAAACAGACTACCACCGACGTTATATTCTGGTAGATTCTAATAAATGGATGTCAACATGTTTCTTGCTGGGTTAGTCATGGAAGTGATCTATTAGCAATTCTTCAGGACCAAAAATCACAATTCTATCTACACAGTGGTTCTCATCCTGCTTAGTATGACGGGTAGACCATTCACTATAACAACCTAAATGTGAAGTGCCTGCTTTTGTACTGACCTAGGGAGATAAATAATGTCAAATATCAATACCATCTAAAACAGCATGCAGTAGAAGTCTTACCATGCTTTTAGTGAGTAATGGGCGCAGTGAAAAGTCAGGAAAAAAGTGACAAGCAAGTGACACATCTAAAGGTGTAAGCAGGCGGGCGACTCAACAAACACTATGGTTAAAAACATTATTCACGACTCACCCAGATGGGGTGGGTAACAAATTACATCAAATGCTGGCAGAGGGAATGCTAAATTACAGCGTCCTAACGTAGGAGAAAGAAAGAATAAACAAAAATTGTACCAGTAAGGAATGGTAAATATTTGTCTGAATCGATAATGATGAGGGGAAGGGAAAGCCGCAACTAGTTTGACCATGACGTGGAGCCCGGTCATCTGCTGATGCCTGGTTGCACAAGAATTACTGACGGTTCTGTTTAGGCTCACTCGCGGGCAATCCTACTCTTGCGGGGGCCGGACACCCCACTCTAAGATGGCCCCCAAAACCGGTTCAGTACCCCCACGGGGCTAGACACACCACTCTAAGGTGGCCCCCAAAATGGGTCAAGGAACCGGTTTAGTCCGCCCTTGGAAATCCATTACTTAAGACAACGTTGGGGTGGCCGGCTGCAGACTGCTGATTTGCACAGCGAACACGCCAAGGCCTGGAGATCCAAGGGGTTCTACCTATTACTGCTGGTAAGGAGTGAAAAAGCTGACATATTATAGTCAAAATACTAGTCAGACAAATAAGGGATAATGATATTAATAGATTGTTAATGTCACTTTAGTATGGGGCAGTTCTTCTAAAAGAAACTCCCTTACACTTGAAAGCACATTAAGATATTCGGACACAAGACTGAATAGTCTACCTCTCCAGGTGCAGAAATTATAGGAACCCCCTCCGGGTTGGAATTATCACCAAAACTAAGGTAGGGGGATCCTTCAAGGTTACCAAGTACACCGTATTAGAATGTACCCATTGCCATTCTTTAGCTTATGTGCCCTTTTCTTTGTTATTTAGAGACTACTTGAAACTGACCTCAGGTATCATATTGCAACAAAATATGTCCCCATACACATTTGTTTAACTACATAATATAGTCAGCATGTATTTACTATTGAGTGGCAGCATGAGAGAGCACTACTTTACCATGAATATAATGAAATGGAATTAATGAATAAACTCAGGATTATAAAAGCAAATGGGTAGATTGCATGCCCACACCTTGCCAACCACAGGATTACTCATATAATGGAGTCTAGAATACCAACTGTACTTGCATGTCTTAGAACGATAACATAAGCAACAGGGGGCCTTTTTTTGTTCTTTCTTTCCCCCATTGCTAAATTGATTCACAAAGGAGTTGTACGAAAAGCACATACAACACCAGTTTCACATGGACTTCCGCACAGTAATACTCACTATTTTATCATTCACACAAGTCACCGAAGTCACTTTGTCAATAATTTGAAAGATAAAGTTTCCTTACTGCCATTACATTCGCAAACAAGTACTTTTTTATATATTCCCTTAGCCCTGAAGAAGTCGCGGGGTAATCCCCTGTAACAACGATGAAACACATGTTGGCTAAGAAGGCTTAAGATCTTGAGTTAAAGACATCTGAAAATACATAGACAATCATCATTGTGATATTTTATGAAACTTTATGTATTTACTTTTTAACGTGCACAGAGGATTTGTATATATAGTAGAGTGGTCTGCTTGCCACACTTGGGGATTTGGTGGTTGTTCCCTACCTAATGCACAGTGCCAGATTACCTGCCATAACTGATTTGTACTTGTGAGAGACCTTAAAGCGCCATTTTGCCTATTGCTGACCACCGACTGAATACCTATGGCATGCAAGTTGGTCTGTCTTGCTCTTGTAATCCTGTAGGATACTGCAGTTGAGGCGTAGCCATTAGAACTGCCCAAAATGTAAGTTGAGTGCTTTAGGGTAGTGGCAGCTGTATAGGAGGAGGCTATTGCAATCTGTGGGTGTTTTATGGACAGTGGTGGTGAGATGACCATGTTAATGTGATCATGAGATCAAGGAAGGAGATTGTGTTGTTTGATATTGTGTTGGAAATGCGGTGGTAAGGGTTAAGGGGTCGATCCACTTACAAAAGTTTTCACATTCCATCTATTCCCCCTTCCAAAAAATCAGGATGCCTTCAATATATTGGCGCCATAGTAAGATGTTAGTGTTGTAAGGGTTGGATTTATAGAAGATCATCTGTCTTTCAAAAGCTGCCACAAACAGGCAAGCCAGACTTGGAGCAAAAATGCTACCCATAGATGTCCCCTGGGTCTGGTGAAATAGTTATTGTTTTAACTGAAAAAAGTGCTCAGTTAAGGTCAATGTGGTGCACACCATGATGAAGCTTATAGATGTGGGAGAATCCCAATTCTTTGCTAGTAGGGCCCTCTCTACCACCTCTAATGTAGCTGTCTGGTAAATGTTGGTGTAGCGACCTCTACATCCAGGGGTAATCAATCAATCAGGGAATTGTCAAGCACGCTACTGATGAGTCTGGCTGCGGTGTTCTGTATGGTCTGGAGTTTGCGGTGCTGACACGGCGTAGAGGGCATTTCCGTAGGCCAGTCTGCTGGTTATGAGTGTGTGTCTGACGGTCTTTCTTGATTCGGGGATCCATTTTAAGGTCTTGGCAAGGATGCAGAGGGTGTTGAAGCATGTGAAGGCAACGGCATTGACCTGTCGGGTCATGGAGAGGGAGTAGTTGAGTATGATGCTGAGGTTGCGGTGTGGGCAGTGGGGGTGGACGGGCCGCTTAGGGCGATTGGCCACCAGATGTTGTCCCATGCGGTGGGTGAGGGACTGAGGACCTCAGTCTTCTCCTAGTTGAGATTAAGGCACCTGCTGTTGATCCAGGATGCGGTGTCCTTCATTCCTTCTTGGAAGCTGAGTCTGGTGGTGAACTTGGTGAGAGAGACGATGAGCTAGGTGTTGTCAGCGTAGGAGACTGTTGAGTCCGTGCTGTCTGATGATGGCGGCAAGGGGGGCCATGTAGATGTTGAAGAGAATAGGGCTGATTGACAAACCTTGAGGTACTCCGCAGTTGATTTCTGTGGAATCGGAGAGGAAAGGTGGAGCTTAATTCTTTGGGTTCTGCCAATGAGCAAGGAGTGGGGCTATTCGAGGGAGGTTCCCTCTATGCCGGCGTCATGGAGTCCAGCGGTGAGTGTGCAGTGGGAGACGGTGTAGAAGGCTGCAGGGAGGTTGAGTAGGATCAGGGCCGTGGTGTGGCCTTGGTCAAGGAGGGTGTGGATGTCGTCAGTGAGTAGAGCAGTCTCGGTGCTGTGGTTGCTGTGGAATCTGGATTGGGAGGGGTCGGGGACGGAGTTCTCTTAGATGAATTTCGTTAGTTGGGCATTGACGGTTTTCTCTGTGACTTTGGCCACGAAAGGGAGGAGGGAGATAGGTCTCTAGCTTTTTAGGTCAGAAGGATCTGCCATGAGGTTCTTGAGCAGGGGCTTGACTTCTGCATGTTTCCTGTCATCAGGAAAAATGCCGTTTTTTGAAGGTGGTGTTGATGGTGCATCATAGTTCCGGTGTGATGGTGACGGCGGCTTTGTTGAAGATGTGCGGAGGGCAGGGGTCCATGGGTGCTCCTGAGTGGATGCCTTTCATGAGATGGTGGTTTGGCTGGCGTTGTTAGAGTAGGGAGTGATTTCGGGGTCCGGTGTCTGTTTGTTGAAGTTGTTGTAGAGGGACTGGATTTTCAGATGGAAGTAGGAGCTGAGCTTGTTGCAGAGGTCCTGGGAGGGGGTGAAGTCTGTGGCCTCACTAGAGGGTTTGGTAAATTCTTGAATGATGCAAAAGAGTTCATTTGAGTTGCTGTAGTTGGCGGTGATCCTGTTCTGGATGAAGGTCCTTTTGATTGATCTGATGAGTTGGTGGTATTCTGTCATGGCGCTTGTGTATGTGGTGTGGTCTCCAAAATTTTGCTGTTTCATCAATTCTTCTTGAGACGTCTGCAGGTGTGTCAGGACTCTTGGAGGTATGCGATGAACCAGGTGGCCTTTCTGGGGCATTGTCTGTCGTGGTCTCAAAGGTGGTCTCAAAGGGGTGCGAGTTGTCTGCGCAGTTGATGATCCATCTGTGTAGTTCTTTGGCTGTGAGGTTGGTGTCAGTCGAGGTGGAGGGGGCATCGCTGTTGAGGGTATAGTTGAGGTGCTCCTCGGTGACCTTGCTCCAGTTCCTTCATGGTGGGTAAGGGGCAGGTTTGGGGGCAGTGGATTTGTCGACGTGGAAGTGTACGCAGTGGTGGTCCATCCAGAGTGGTTGCGTGGTGTGGCTGAAGTGTATACTGTGACCAAAAGATCGATCTCATTAGTGGTGTGGATGTTGGCTATGAGTCGTAGGACATCCCTAGTGTCTTGTAGGAATGAGGGCATTTTCTGTACCACAGGTTGTAGAAAGTGGTCTCAGAAATGAGACAGAGGCTCTAGCAGGGTATTGATTCCTGATACGATGAGTCGTCCAGGTGGAGTATGGAGACCTTTGTGAATTTTCAGTAGAATATAGAAGTAGGCCCACCTAGGTTTCCTATTGATGAGGAAGTCAGCTTTGTTCCTACTGATCCACCCCTGGGTTTCTGCTGTTGAGACTATGGCAGTAATGAGTGTAGTCAGGCGACCAGTGGGGTCACTAGTAATGGGTGTATAGTAACGACGGTCGGCCAACTGTTGGTTGCATTCATCATCATATTCCGTAGTAGACATGATCACAGTGGCATCTCCCTTATAAGGTACTTCACATTTAGGTTGTTATAGTGCTTGGTCTACCCCTCACACTAACCAGGACGCCAGCCACTGTGTAGATAGATTTTCGGTCCTGACGAACTGCTGATAGATCACTTCCGTGACTAACCCAGCAAAAACATGTTGACCTCCATTTATCAGCAACCACCAGAACATACCATTGGTGGTAGGCTAAATGTTTTTTTAATCGACCAATACTTAAGCACTATCCTTACATTTCTTGAAAACTAGCTTATTTAACCAAATGTTCTTTTATTTTTTAGAAGCACATTTAAGGTTTGGTCATGCTTGTTAAGTGTTTGTGTGATTCAGGAGTACTATTTATGCTTATCTATTGTCTTTTTTGTGTTTGTATGCATCACTCCTTTTTCTTCTCTCGCTTAATGCTAGAGCTACTTTTCATTTTCTCCATCTTCTTGATTAATACTTCTATTCTGTCTTCACTCTTCTGTTATGATGTCAAATATTAAAGGTATTAAAATTGTTTCTTTTAATGTTAAAGGTTTACGACATACATACACAAATGTTTAACATAATATTAATGTATATTGTCCCACAAATGATGATCCCAACTTTTTGTCTCTTTTTACAGCAGAGGTGTTAAAATTGGGTAATGTTCCTCCTATTAATGGAGGTGACTTTAACCTTATATGTGATCCATTAGTAGGCAGAACTTCCCAAACCAAATATTGTCCTCCAAAGGCTTACTTTCGCCTAATTCTTTTTTAAAGCTACCAAACTGATTGATACCTGGCGTTTGCATCATCCAACAGACAAACAACTCTTTTTTTTCTAATCCTCATAATTCCTATTCTCTAATTATTTTTTATGAATATCCTGTCAATTAATACATGTTATATCTGATCTTACTATTCAGAAGATTGATATTTCTGATCATGCGCTTGTTTCATGCCTTTTATATCCTAACTCAACAATCTCATGGTCGATGGTGCTTGAATACTAATGTGATCCTTAATGATATTTTTTTTTTATCTGCTATACTTGATTTTTGTTAGTTTAATCCTCAAGGTTCTATTTCAATTGTTAATCAAAGGGATGCATATAATGCATATGCATATGTCAGAGGGGCGGCCAATATCTATTATGGCACATAAAAATAAATCATTTAACTCTAGAATTAAAGAATTAGATAAACAGATAGCTAAGCATGAATGAGTGATTATTACATCTAACCACATTAAATAAAAGATACAACTACAAAAACGTTGTCATGAATTAACTTCGATATTAAGCAGTGGGGCAGGCATACAAATTGCTAAAAACAAAGCTAAATTTAATTTTGATGCTAATAGATCTGGAAGATTATTGGCACACTATCATTATATTAACCCCTTCGCTGCTCATGACGAGCTCAGCTCGTCATGAGGCACAGTGGAGCTGATCAATCGATCAGCACAGGAGGGGAAAACCTCTAGCAGCCAAGGTGTTAAGAAGGATAAAAATCAAATTAATGCTATTCACAATTCTAATGGTCAAATCATGTTATCCGATAAAGAAATAGTTAATGAATTAATGACTTATTATTCATCTTTATATAATAAACCTACACCTAATGATACATTAGAGATCGATAATTTTTTGTAGAGGTGTGATTTAACAACAATTTTGACATTAATCAGTAGAAAACTTGATTTACCAATGGCGTTAGAAGTACATTTAGGTCAGATGGTTTACCCGCTGAATTTTATAAAGAATTTTCTCCTCACCTTTCATCCCATTTACTCACTTTAGTTTTACAGGATTAACTTCAGGTCTTTTATTGAAGCTTTTATTATTGTCCTCCTGAAACCTAATAAAGATACCTCTATTGTTTCAAATTATTACCCCATTTATTTAATCAATTTAGACTGCAAACTTTATGCTAAGTTTCTTGAAGCTCTATTGGCCTCTGTGCCTCCTAACATCGTTAATTTTGGCCAATGTGGTATTATGAAAAATAGACATTCAGTCTAGAATAATGTAGGATCATTAATCCATACAATTGAACTAGGATCATCAGTACCTCAACCAGCTGGTCTTCTAGCATTAGATGCGAAAAAGGCTTTTGATAAAGTCCATTGGCAGTATCTTTTCCGTACCTTGTATGCTCTTAATTTTCGGCACGCCATGTATTCTTATGATTTCAGCTCTTTAATATTCTGGACTGTCAACAAATCTTTTTATTAACAGGCACATTTCTAATACTATTACCTGTGCTTTTTCTTCTTGCTATTGAACCTTTATTAATTGCAATCCGAAATTGTATAGAAATTGAAGACCTCATTATAAATAATGTTACTATTTAAACATCAGCTTATGCTGATGATGTGCTCTTATATATTAAAAATCCAGAAACATCATATATTCCTCCATTATTAAATTTAATTGTCACTTACTTTTATATTTCAGGACATACGCTAAACTATGAATATATCAGATTTTTTAAATTGATTTATTTAACTTATATCGCGCAAACAAATCATCCCATAATGGATCTCTCAGCGTTTTTGGCAGCACAGTGCAGGCGGCTAGGATAAGAGTTACAACTTTAAAACAACCAAGTATTTATAGCTTCTTAAATTGTTCCAGGCTAGGGCATGCGCGCAGCTCATCCGGCAGCCGATTCCAATGGAGAGGAGCAAGACATGAGAAAGCGCGTCCTCCAGTTTTCGTTTTCTTGATTTTACATGGGCATACCAGATTTCGGTTACTAGATCTTAGCACGCGCAGTGGGGTGTAGGCTGTAATCTTTCTTCTTATGTAGAGGGGGCCAATCCCCTGCCGTGCTCTGAATACCATAACCAGTAACTTGAACAATGCTCTTTTCCTTACAGGTAGCCAATGCAACTGCTGCAGAAGAGGAGGAGAGGGGATACGCCATGGTTTATTAAGGACCTGTCGTGCTGCTGCATTTTGCACCACTTGTAGTCTTGTTGCAAGATCCTCTCTAATTCCTACCAAGAGCGCATTACCATAGTTTAGTCTACTGACTAGTAGAACCTGTACTAAGGTCTTTCTGTCACTCATAGGGATCCATGGGAACATTTTCCTCAGCATTCAGATGATACCAAACAGGTTCCTGATACTGCTTTCACATGCTCCTCCATTGAGATTTTATTATCAATCAGTATGCCCAGGTTCCGTGCTTGCATCGCTGGGTTAGGTGCCTCCCCCAGTTCCGATGGCCACCAGTCCAAGGACCATATCTCACTATATCACTTGCGTGTCGTCCGCATACGAGATTGTCTCAAAGCCACAGGCTCTGATAATAGAGGCCAAGGGAGCCACATAGATGTTAAATAAAGTGGGGCTTAGGATTGAGTCTACTGCCATGGTCTGAGGGACAAATGTGTCCAATTTAACACATTGAGTTCTGTTGTTCAAGAAACTCTGTATCCAGGCCCAGGCTGAGCCTCCAACACCAATCTTCCACAGCCTGTCCAACATGACATGGTGGGAGATGGTATCGAAGGCTGCCGAAAGATCCAGAAGCACAAGCATAGTGGGGGTCCCTCTGTCAAGTGACAGCCTGATGGTATTAGTGGCTTCCACCAATGCCGCCTCCGTGCTGTGGGCTGCACGTAATCCTGATTGGGAGGGGTCGAGTAGACTATGCTGTTCCAGATATTGCATCAGTTGCTTATTTACCAAAGTCTCCATGACCTTCTACTCGGAAGAAGGGAGATTGGTCTATAATTTTGCAGCTCAGTCGGGTCTGCCAGCGCCTTTTTCAGCAGAGGTTTTATATGCACCTTTTTCCCGTTTCTAGGGAAAGTAGCTGTAGCCAAGTAGATGTTGCAGACTGCCGTTAATGAGGGCGCTAAGATTGGCGCAAGGTCGACCATTTTAAATGGCAACACAGGGTCTGCAGGAGCGCTCGATTTAGTTAGTGCCAGCAATGTTTCCACTTGCACTATGGTAATGTTAGAGAAGGAATCTAGTCTAGGTAGTGTGGGGTCTCTCCCAAGAGGAGGTATCTTGATAGACATTTTTTCTACTGCCAAAGAGCGGTATATCTTATCAATTTGTTTCCTTAAAATGGTTTTTTAGGTCATTATATAGCATAGTAAATGTTCATTGTACACCTGCTATGCTCCCAATCAAATACATTATTTGGTTACATGACAAATTTAAATACCTTGGTATAATATTTTCTTACTCCATAAAACAATCGGTCTCCTAAATTGTGATTTTATTCTTGTTCATATCAAGGATACATTTCAACAACTATCTTCATTATATTTATCCTGGTTGGAAAGAGTTTATGCTAATAAAATGGTTATTGCTCCTAAAATGTTGTATCCCTTTTCTATACCTATTCAATTTCCTCTTAAGTTTTATAAAAATGTGCACAGTTATTTCAAAATGTATTTGGAATAACAAATCACCTTGTTTAGCTTATAAAAGATTGCAATTGGCTAAGAGCAAGGGAGGGTTTAGTTGGCCAGATTTTCTTCATTATCATAAAGCCTTTCTTAATTATCAAATTACTTTATGGTTGCAGAATACGGAGTGTATTAAATCACCTTCATGGCTTCGTATTGAACGAAGTTTGATATCACCATTTCCTTTACCTGAATTACTCACAGGGCCCGATTCACAGAATGAACTTAAGACTCAATCCTAAAGTTACTACTGTTTTGGTATTCACAGAATGCACTTACTACTTTTGGCATTCACAGAATGAACTTACTACTTTTGGTATTCACAGAAGTTAGGATTTTGTCTTAAGTCTGTCTTAAGTCTGTCTTAAGTTTGGCTTAAGTTTGGCTTAAGACAAACTTAAGACAAAATCCTAACTTCTGTGAATACCAAAAGTAGTAAGTTCATTCTGTGAATGCCAAAAGTAGTAAGTGCATTCTGTGAATACCAAAATAGTGGTAATTTTAGGATTGAGTCTTAAGTTCATTCTGTGAATCGGGCCCACAATGACTAACACTACTACTTTGCTTTCCGTTCTAGTTGGTTGCCTGTTTTGTTTTATCAAACTCATTTCTTTATAATGTTTAATTGTCTGTGGACTCCATTAAGGTTATTTAACGCAAAACGTTTAATTTACTTGATGGAATTATTCTTCGGCTACCGGCGTGTTGAGACATATGCCTTATGAAAGTCAAATTGTTAGTAATTTTTGAGGTTTGGAACATCGTGACTAAAATATTGAATATCATATATGATTTTTCATATACTATATTAAATTGGAAGTCAGTTTCATTTTCCACCAAACTGGCTGTTCTTCTTTGCAAACTTTTATATTTTTACATTTCTGCAGCTGTAAAATGTATTATTGCCAATTGGAAGAATGAGACATCACTATGTGTTTGTGCATGTGGGCATGGATTACTTTTACCATAAGAGGAGCTAATTTGACTTTATCAGGTGTTACTCATAATACTCCTAATTATCAATTATTTTGAAAACCAATTGATGATTATACAGCTTTACATCTAAAAATGTGTTGTATCACTAATAATTAATGTTGCATGCATAGATATATTGGTTACATTCAGTAGCCCTGATTAGAGTTATTGTACTGGTGATTATTGTTATTCCTTTTTCTTTTTTATTATATGGTTTTAGTAACTATTTACAGGCACTTTTAACTTTTACTTATCTTGCTATATAAGTGTATATTTCAAAATAAAATAGCGCAGGTACTCCGTACCGGGTAGTACACGCAATTTAAAGCACTGGGCGGAGTGACAGATACAGATTCATTCAGAGGTGGAAGTACTGACGTTGGTGCTAATGCTACCTCATGCGAGGGATCCAGTGCCATACCTTCTCACCCTATGAGCAAAAAATATGCAGTGAGACAAGTGGGACAAACGAACAACTAGGAACAACTGTACTTACTCAATCGCTCGGGAAACCGGAAGTGAGGTGAATTGCACTGATTTGTGTTTATCCATCTATTCTCTTCAATGTGGCTATCTCAAGGCATGAAGGGGAAAAATGAGGCATAGCTGGTGGCAAACGCTATTGTTCATATTGGTAAACAACCTTTACAACGCAACTTTTACAATGCAGTGCCTTTATGACGCAACTTTTACAACGCATACCATTACAACGCATTGTGCTGGGGGGCGCTCTAAGATAGGGAATAGGTTTAATTTACTATCCAACACCTTTCCTACTATCCACGGGGACTGGAGTTGGAATAGTAAATTAAACTATTCACTATCCAGCGCCCCAAAGCACTATGCGTTGTAAAGGCATGCGATGTAAAAACCGCGTTGGAAAGGCATGCGTGGTAAAAGTATGCGTTGTAACGTCATACATCCGTTCATATTGTGTTAAGAATATTAGAATGGTGACTTTATCTATTAGAATATAGACATAAGTCAAAATAGACATATTTGCACATTGTAGACCCCATTAATATCGCTAGTCTTTGGTGTACATGTCTCTGCCTTATCAGTAGTTGTGTGGATTTGCCCTTTCTGCAGGGTCATTCCCAAACATTTTGCCTTCACCGTCCTGATATCTGAACCCTTTGTTGCTGGCTTTTAGGACTTTGTGCACTTTATCACTGCTAAAGTGATTGTCTTCTCTCCCTTAAACATGGTGAAATTGGCTTACACAAATTGTACATATATTAGGTCGAGCCTAGGCAGCATGCATGCACTGTCTGTAAGACTTGGTGTAATTGATGAAGGGCTTTGCTCCCGCCTGCTCCTTACCATTGGTTTACTGCAGTGTTGCTCTTGGTTCATGCATTGATATGTCACTTCCGTTTTTTGGCAGAGGAGCACTGCCTTAGTTCGGTTTCATCCCCTTCAATTCTTTATCTGTTATTTCAGAGAGCTATTTTTTCTAATTATTGCAGCATGGCATGACAAGGTTTATTTCAAATATGGAGATAGGGAGGCCACGCCTTTCACGGTGGGCTTGTCTTGAAACAAACTTTCACTCTTACCGCGGCGCTCATGAAATGGGTGCTGTGCTTTATGTTTTAATTGCAAATCACGAACACAGTGTGCTGCAGGCAGTCGCATTCCTGCATGTGCGGATCGGGAGGTATAGAGCAAGGGGCAGCTCGCCTTCGAATATACTTTATGTGTGAGTGCTCTTCACATGCTTAAGTGTGAGGCGATGGGATCCCTCTGCTCTCCTCGCTTCATCCCTTCTTGTTTTTATTATTTCCTTCCCTGGCCCACCTCTCGGCTCCCATTGGCAGTTTGACTCCTCCCAGGAAGTTCAAAAAAGCAAAAGAACAAAAAAGTCCGAAAGTAAAAAGAGAGGAGGCAAAAGTGTAGTCTTCAGGCCAAAAGGTCTTTTAGAGAATAATTTTGAGGTGCAGGCTTCTCCTGTTGCCTTCTCCCCACCCCTTCAGATTATTATATTCTTTCTCGCCCTGTGAAGTTGACAGAGGAAAGAGGAGTCTGGAAAAGGACAGACGGGGGGCCCCCCAACCCAACCTGTGATGATAAGTCTGTGCCTCTTATTTTATTTTCTCTTGTTAGAGCAACACTCCGCCAAAGGCAAGTAAAAGAATTAAAAACACTCTGAGGCCTTCCTGCCCCATCTGGTCTAGCCCCTCTAGGCACAGTAAAATGACTTTACGTGATCTCTATCCCTGATGCGGCCACCCCTCTCGATACCCCGTGTCTGCTTCAGAATTCCGAGTTTGTTTTCAACCCTCTTTTTCTTGATCGTTGTTTTTGAAATATGCAATTATGCTTAAATCATGGGTCTTCAACCCTTTTGTGATGAGAGCTGGCTATGTTCAAGGAAAATCATCCAGAGCTGTCAACATCAACCATGATCACATAGTGACCACATCAGACTAGATTACATTGGTGGCCACCATATGCAAAATTACTAGCAAAGATCAGACCAGTGAGTCTAGCTTGGTTGCCAGCATTAACGTTAATAAAAGGTTTTGTCAATTTGAAAAGCAGCGCAACACATAGTCATAGCTGCAATGCTCCTGGCACAAACATAGGGGCTAATTTATGAAACATGCTGCATTGCTGCGTGAAAACAGTAATGCAACAGTTGTTACTGTGGCCTCCTTGCGTCAGGATAGATGCTCAATATTTAATGTAAGGCGCTTCATGTCGCAAGGATTTACAGCTACGCCTGTATTTCTGAAGTATCTGTAAAGTGAGGCAGTTCCACAATGGGTCATTACACATAGGAAAGTCCCATGTTAAATGTGCCTGCGTCAGTCTTATGCCCACTGTCAGGCAGGCATAAGATTTTGAGGCAGTGGCATCCTAGGAGTGGCGCAGTGAAATCTGATTTCACTGCACCACTTTTGCGAGGTAATCCCACCCTGCATACATTATACTTGATGCCGGTATAATGTAGAGCAGGGCTTTACAAAGTGATGCATCTGCTTAGATGCATCACTCTGTAAATAGGGCGCAGCATTGCTAATTTTTTATGCCGCCGGTGCATAACAAAAAGTGATGCAACAGCGGCGCTAAAGTGTCTCAAGTGCTCATAAATAAGGCCCTTAATAGTTACTTAATAGTTATAAGTCCTCCTGTTAAAAGTGTGGACTATTGCACTGTTCACTTATTTAGGGCCAGATGTAAGACCCGTTTTTGCATGCGCAAACGGGTTTGCGAACCCGTTTGCGCATGCAAAAACATATTGGGCCTTCTACATAGTCTAATCAGTGCGTCCCAAATTTTTTGCGACTTGCTAAATAGGTTTTGCAACTTGCTATTTGGAAGGGGCATTCACTTCCAAATAGCGAGTCTCAAAACAATGTAGTACTGTTTTGTGACCGCAATTGCGGTTGCAAAACATTCGCAATTACCACCTCCTTCAAGTAGATGGTAATGCATTTGCAAATGGAAAGGGGTCCCAGTGGACTCCTTCTTCTTTGCAAAAGCCTGCCCTTAAAAAATTCAACGAAAACATTTCATTTTTTTCTTTTTAAATGCATCCCGTTTTCTTTTAAGGAAAACAGGCGGCATATTAAAAAAAACTGCTTTATTAAAAAGCAGTCCCAGACATGGTAGTCTTCTGAGCCCAGCAGGCCACCATCCCTGGGAGGGCTGGCATTCACAATGGGCGTGCAAATTGCGAGAGGCTCGGTAATATTAATGAGCCTCGCAATTTGCGACCCCATTGGGGATTCCAAAACAGTGTAATCACACTGTTGTACATTTCAATTAGCCCCTCGCAATTTGCGATTCGCAATGCGTCGCAAATTGCAAGGTGCTAAATGAAAGGGTCGTACATCTGGCCCTTAGTGTTTCTTGCCCCATTTCGTTCAGTGCTCATTGACTCTAGTCCACCCTCATCCCTTAATCTTTTGTATCTTCCATTCTAGTTTTTCTCATATAACCTGCCTTCCCTTACATTCCGTTTAAATAACTTATTCCCCCCCCCCCCCCTACAACTTCCTGGTAATCCACTCAACTTCCAAACTCCAACCCACTAATTTTCTCTACTTCCTTTCCTCCATATCACTTTTCTCCTCTCAATCCCCTAAAGTGTGCATTGTTTCACCTCTCCTCTTCTCCATATATAGCTTCCAAAATCTACGGGCGTTGATACAGGGCTAACTGAACTAGATCGCTTCTTGAATGATCTGTTCAGGGGCTCCAGTGACAGGTGGATAGATGGATGGTTTATGTGTCTCACCCGTTGCAATGTCGAGGTTGCTGTGCTTTATATCCAGGGTCACAGCATTAGACGTAGCTAAATTGTGCAGCAAGGAAAACAAGTTATGATGCACAGCTTTCCATTAAAATCAGCTCTACAGAACAGTGTACATGTAATAATGTATATATAAGCGACTCACTAGAATGTACTTATGCATAGAGCACGTGCCCTCAAAGCTTTCTTTGGGAGTTAGAGCCCTGGTTGGAATTATTGCATCTTTAAGTGTACAGTCTATAATGTGAAAAATAATTTGTATTTGTTGGTTTTAAAATACCATCAAGTCAGACAACAGTTCTGCCTTCCTAGTTTAAATTGCATTTAACAGTTTACAGTTTTTGTTTATTTCTGCAGACAAAAGCCCTTGCGCCAGTACATTAAATGGGGATGCTCAATGTATGTGGTCAACATATTCACCTCTTAGACTGGCTAATTACAGCAATTAGCAGGTACAAGGTGACACATTTACATTTGTAGAGTGACTAGTGTGGCATTGTTTCACTAACTTTTGATTTGCTGGAGCTAGAAACGTTAAAATGTGGCAAATATGTAGCAGATGATGGAATATGTGGCAAGTTCCTGTTTACGGTGTGCAGTCGCATTCGTCCAGTGGCCCTGCCTGTATCCAATGTGACTGCTCATCCTGCGCATGTCATTGTATATAAAGTTATTTCAGTGTTGTTTTATTGTAAGAGGTGCTGCATCTAGCATAGCGTACCTTGATTGTTAATATTATAATTATTATTACCCACAAACAGACCAAATTCGGACCCACACACTGACATGTCAGACAATTCTGTCAGGCACTGCTTGATTGCTATATGCTGACATTTTTTGGTGCAAGTAGTGTGTTTCAATTTTGTGAAATTGTGCGCAATGAAATGCTGCCTTTCTTAGAAATTATATTAAATCATTTTTAATCTTGGTGACACAATCCACACAAATAAACTCCACACCACGCTACATAATTCCAAACACCATAATTTCGCTCAACGCCACACACTTCCACACCACACAATTCAACTCTACACATTTCCATTCCACACCACATAATTCAACAACAAACCACATAATTCAATTAAACAACACAATTACACAGCACACCACATACATCCAATCCACCCCACAGAATTGCCCATCATGCCATAAAATTCAACAGTACACAACATAATTAAACTCCACTACATACCACTCCACAACACAAAATACTATTCTACATAACTACACTCCATGACACACAATCCCACTCCACATAATTCCAGTACACTCAATATCACATATTTTGACTACACAGATCCACTCCACCACACACCACATACATCCACTCCAAACCAATACACATGGGTAAAAGACATTGGGCAATATATGGGTAGCTTAATACCGATCGGTAACGGACGAAAATGGGCACATTTTCCGTTACCGACCGGTATATTGCTTTTTCCAATGTAGGTGGCTTGATTTTAGGATTCAGTAATTTACCGATACGGTAATTTAAGAATTCAGTAAATTACCGATTGCTTAAAATACCGAATGCTAAAATCCTATGTAGGGAGCACTCAAGTAAGTGCATTTTTGATTTAAGGATTCGTTATTTACCACCAACTACAAGTTGGTGGTAAATTACCTACATATGTTCAATTGTCATTTATGCCATTAGCAATAACTCTCACAAATACAAGACCTATTGCATCGCAAATGCTTGGATTACTTGCAAGTCCCTAGTAAAGTGGTACTACATGTAACATGGGCCTGTCAATAAAATGCCACTAGTAGGCCTGCAGCAGTCATTGTGCCACCCAGTTAATTAGCCTTTTAAAAATGTCTCAAGCCTGCCATTACAGCCTGTGTGTGAAGCTTTAACGTGCCATTTCTACTTGACAAAATAAACCTTTGGCTAGGCCTAAACCTACAATTTTAATATATTTAAATCACCCCTAGGTGAGGCCTTGGACAGCTCATAGGGCAGGGTGCAGTCTATTTAAAAAGTTGGACATGTACTTTTAACTTTTACATGTCCTGGTTTGTTTGTCACTACTGCAAAGCCTAATTCTCCCGTAGGATAAAATTGGTTACCTTTCTACATTTAATAAGTGATCAATTTCAATTGCGAGCAGGTAGTAATGTTGGGTTTTGTGTCACAGGAATTGTAATTTAAAACCTTCTTTAATGGTAAGTCAGATTTTAAGTCACATTTCTGCAAATGTCACTTTTAGGACACTTTCATCACAATCGCTTTGCACTTAATTTCTGTCATCTTTGAACCCATCAAGCTCACATTTTTTCTTAAGTTTGGTTAGCATGACTCAATATTTGGTTCTCTCCTCCTATAGTTGTGAGCCCTATGTACATTGTCCTTAATACTTTCGGTTATTTTTGCTTTCTATGCTGACAGATACCCCTGATGAAGGGCTATCCCGTAATGCCCGAAATGCATTGGGACTTTTAAAAGATTGTTTATGCTGATGTAAAGCATTCCTCATCTTGTTTTTGTGAAAATATGTGAAGATTACGAATTAAAACTCCACTCGTAGATCTACATCACCAGAACTCCAAAGCTTTTTGCTTCATTTGATGTACTGCGTCCATGTTGTTTAATTTTGATAACTATGTATAGTTTTTTGCAACAGATGTTAAAGTTCATGTATCAATAATTTGAAACGCAATTTTGCGACATCCCCTGTAGTGCATTGGGTATTCCCATATCATTATCTGGGCATTTTTCTTAACTTTTAGGACATTGGCATTTTCATGTCCCAACTCTTTGGTAGCTGCAGCCTACTCCTGGGTCACATGGCTAGGTGTAGCTGGTAGTTAGCCATTGTGTAGTGCTCCAAGACAGTACGACAAATGGGGAATAGGTGTTGGCATGATGGTCCATCTCTGGCTTGATAGGGGACAGAGGTGTCACCTATCACATTAGCACATAAAAAAAAACTCTGCCTCTGCACATTCAGAAAGGGTTTCACACTAATCCTTTGTGCCCCAATACAAGCTAGGGCCAGGGCAGGGAGGGAGGAAGTTCCAGACATCTCAGGGGGTGGAAGCCTCTAGAAACCCTACCCGACTTCAAGGCTGGAACCCAGGATATATAGTGGACTCCCAGACCCAACTCTTCAGAACACCTCTGGACATGTGGAAGATTCAGAAGGACTGCTGTGTTGCCCTGTTGCAAGGAGGACTGATACTCTGCTGCCCAACAACTCTGCTGCACTACTGCCTGAGTGGAAAGGACTGGACCAGCATTGTGATCCCAGGACCACCAAAGGAACTTCCAGTGCTAGTGGGCTGGCCTCCTAATCAGTCATAGGGACAGAAAATACTCCAACCACCTTGAACCCTGCACTTGGACTCTGCCTGCTGTTAATTGTGCCCCCCAAGTGGTGCCAGCCTAGCCCTGGACCCTTGAAAGTGAGCTTGAAGGTGCTCACCAAACCAGCTCTGGTCTCTGCCAGAAGTGAAGCAGCGCAATGCAACTACTCGCAGGTCCACATCGGAATCGACATTGTGTGACACATCCCTGACACAGGACCCTGTATCTCAGTCAGTAGTCCAGTGCAACTGCCGCTGAGTGGCACATCGAATGACCTCTCATCGCAGATGCATCTCCAAAGTGAGACTTTGAATTGCAGCTCGCTACCCATCGGAACCACAGCTGCGTGATGCATCCTCCACGTGGGATCTCACATCACTGCCCAGAACCGCCACTGAGCGGCGCACTGCTCCACAGACAGGATTTAAGGTACATTGTTCAACATGCCTAACTTGGTCCCTGAATCCTGTCCGCACTCTTTTGTGGTGGGCTGGAACTCGTGTCTTTGTTCCTGTCTAGTGCAACCAGGTAGCCACACTTGGGGCCAGATGTAGGTAATTTTTATTTTCCGACCTCTTAAATACCGAGTCATACCGACTCGGTATTTCAGAGGTCGGAAAATAAAAATACCGAGATGTAGGTAATTGCAGATGTGCAATTACCGAATCGGAAACAGTCGGTAATTTCCGATGCGGTAAATACCGACCAGTTGATGCCCATGCATTCCTATGGGCTTTGAAGCCCATAGGAATGAACGGGCATTTACCGGTCGGTATTTACCACATCGGTAAATACAGATAGCCACAAGGGTGCAGGGGGTGTCACTTTGACACCCTCTGGCACCCCCAAAAGAGGCTCGGGTGCCATGTGGCAGGCATACCTGCCCTAAGGGCAGGTCTGCCTGTCATATGGCATAGGTGTGCATGCACACATGTGCATGCACACCTGAAACGGTATTTTACCATCAAGTATTATTTGATGGTAAAATACCGATTTTGTACTGCTTGTGGGACTCAGAAGAGTCCCACCTACATACCAATTTACCGGTAGCCATAATGTTACCGACTCGGTATTTTACATACTCGGTAAATTTACCTATCGGTAAATTTACCGAGTCTGTAAATTACAGGGACCTACATGTCAAATTGCTTTTACCGGATGGTAACGGCCGAATTCGGCCGTTACCACCCGGTAAAAGCCTACCTACATCTGGCCCTTGGTGATTTGAGTTTTTAAGCACTATTTTTATCTAAACGTTTAAAATTTCATTTCTGTGGATCTCTTATTTGGATTTTTGTTATTTTAGTCTGAAATTATTATATTTTTTTTTTTTATATTTTTATTGCAGACGCTCAAATGGGAAGAAATCCACAGTAACATACATGTTTCAAAGTACGCATCAGTACACTACAAAGTAAACCCACGGAGTCCTCCGCTCTGCCCTAGGATAATCAGCAAAAACAGTCCGGCGATAACAATGTCCAAATCTCCATATATCATTGGCTTAGTGAGGGAGGCACTCATGTGAACCATTCAAGCGGCTGCTTTTGTTTTTTTGGTAATACCCCCTCCCCCCTTCCCTTGAACAAACAGCATAGTGTGTATGTAAAAAATCATCTTAACATCTATTGTTCAGAACTAAACTGTGCAGTCATAACATTGGCACCATACATTTCCTTCAATTTCCAACCTCCCATCCCGCCCGGCAGGCATGTGTATAAGAATGCTGAACTCTCAGTGCGGTCCTGTTGCATCAGGTTCAATTCAAGACAAGTATCTCGGTCCCCTTCGCACCCCATTTCCATCTCACCAGTCATGAATCATACGCCCCCCAATCCCAGCCCCCCATCCATCCCGTGATAATGTCTCCATTTCGACCAGACCCTCTTAAACTTGTTCGGGCAACCCCTGGCCTTGTATGTCACACGCTCTGCTGCCATGTAAAGATCCAACCCTCTCCTCCACTCCTCCACAGTAGGGACTGTTTCCACCCCCCAGTACCTCGCAATATCCCGTTTTGCCACCACTAGCGCCAAGGTCAGGAACACCAGCAAAGGACGTGGGAGATCAACATCGTTCGTCATGCCCAAGATGGCGAGCTTGGGCTCTAGGTTCAGTGGTACCGACAGGACATCTTTAAGTTCAGCAAAGATTAGGGTCCAGTAGGACTGTATTTTATCACATGTCCATAGTGTATGGAAAAAATCCCCTCTCTCGCCCTGACATCGGAGGCATGTGGCGTCCATGATTCTCCCCATTTTAAACAGTCTCACCCTATCATAGTACGTTCTATGTAGTACATTATATTGGCTTAGGCGAAGCCGGGATTTAATGGCCACCTCCCTGGGGTGCATTAAAACTGTGTCCCAGTCTATGTCCTCAAGTGTGCCCACATCATTCTCCCATGTCGTTCTAAGGCTCGCAAGGTCCCCCAGCATATTATTGGTGAGTGTTTTATATGTAAGCGATACAGCCTTGCTCGGTATTCGTTCTTGTAACAGTCTGCCTTCCAGCGGGGCATACTCGAGGAGACCTTCTAAAGTCAGGGACTGTGCTCTCCATGCATGCCGCAGTTGGGTGTATTTATAGAACTGTGTTCGGTGTAAACCATATTCTGCCTGTAGGGTTGCAAAGGGTTTCAGGTCACCTCTAGCGATTACGTCGCCTATCGTGGATATCCCTATATCATCCCATCTCCTAAACCCGGTAAGTTTATACAACTCAGGTAGCCACTTGCAGTGCCAAAGCGGGGTCTGCCTCGTGGGTCGCTTATCCCAGCCTGTGTGTCTCGTGGCCATTCTCCAGGCTCGGAGTGTGATGTTTGTGGCCGGGAGCAGCGACTTTGTCGCTGTTCTGCCATATAGGTACGTTAGCAAAGCATGGGGGGATAGTTTGGCCCGTTCCAGTGCATACGTGGGGTGATCCTCCGGGGCGTGTAACCAGTCATTAATGGGGGATACGTGTTCTGCCCAATAGTAGGCTTCAAGGTTGGGGAGCGAGATTCCACCACTATATTGATGTCTTTGGAGGGTGGTCAGTGCCACTCTCGGCTGTCTGTCTAACCATATATAGGCTCGGAGGTCTGCATGGGCTTTACGTAGTACGCTGTCTGGGAGCAGATAGTACTCGTTTTGGAGAGCGTAGAGGTACTTAGGTAGTATGATCATCTTGTACATCGCTGCCCTGCCCAGGAGTGTCAAGGGGAGTCGTCGCCAACGGTCCATGTCCGAGGCAGAGTTCAAGAGTATTCTGTCTACATTTTTGCGACGCGACAATTGCCTGTCAAGTGTGACGTAGATCCCTAAATATTGAAAGCCCTCCTCAGAGACTACCAGTCGTTCTGGAAGCACCTCCACTCGCGCACCTCCACTAGGGTCGTAGAGGACAGATTTGTGCCAGTTGATGGCATAGCCGGAGTGGCTGCCATAGCGCTCCAACTCTCTGAAGAGTTCGGGCACTGTAGTCCGCGGGTTAGTGATGTACAGAAGAATATCGTCCGCATATAACGATATTTTTTCCTGCGTGGCGTCCGCGGCAGCAATCCGGAAGCCTGAGATCCTGTGGTTCTGCCTAATCCTGGCTGCCAACACTTCAATGGTAAGTGTAAACAGGAGCGGTGATAGGGGACAACCCTGACGGGTGCCCCTTTGGATATCAATGATGCGGGAGAGCCTCCCATTGACTCTCACTCTGGCACGTGGGCTGGTATACAGAAGTCGTATCCACGCACAGAATTTTGGGCCAAGGCCAAATTTTTGCAACACGGCCTCCAGGAATGGCCAATGTACTGAGTCAAAGGCCTTCTCGGCGTCTAGGGAGAGGAACCAATGCGGCAGCTCCCTATCCCGCACCTCCTGCAGCCAGTTATGTGTGCGTCGGAGATTGAATTTCGTGGCTCGGTCTGGCAGGAAACCAGTTTGGTCCAGGTGTATCAGGTCAGGCAGTATCGCCTTTAACCATCGCGCCAAGACAGTGGCGAGGACCTTCACCTCAGTGTTTAATAGGAGATAGGCCGGTACGAGGCGCAGTCCTCTCGAGGTTTGCCCTCCTTATGTATAGGTACAATGATTGCCATGGCGAGGTCAGCCGGCAGGCCTCCTTCCCGGTAGGCCGCAGTAAAAAGATTTCGCATGTGGGGGGCTAGTATGTCCATTGTACCCTTAAAGAATTCCGGGGGAAATCCATTCGGTCCAGGGACCTTACCCGGTTTCAGCTCCGAGATGGCGGTCTTCACCTCCTCCAAGGAGATATCAGCCTCCAGTGCCGGAAGGGCCTCAGCGTCCACCACGGGCAGGGTGACCTGTGTCAGGTAGAGTAGGGCGTCGTCGCACGTGCCCAGTGGTCTAGCTTCATAGAAGCCTTCATAGTAGGCTGCGTATGTGTCTGCAATATGAGGGTCCGTGCACACCATCCTTCCCCTGTCGTCCCTGACTCCCTCCACCCATCTCGCCGCTTGCTCTTTACGGCTAAGCCACGCTAGAAGTTTGCCCGACTTATCCCCCACATCATATAATCTTTTTGCTTCCTCTAAGACCAATTCCCGGTATCGCCTCTGAGTGTCTAGAAGTTTACGTAGCACGGTAACGCTTTTAGTACGGAGGTGTTCCCTCTCGAGTTCCACTATTTCCCTCTCGACGTTTCCCACCTCCTCCTGTTGCCTCCTCTTCTCCTCCCCCAGTCCCCCATTTATTCTATCCCTCATTACCGGCTTCAGCGCTTCCCAGAGGGTCACAGCTGAGTCTACCGAGCCGTCATTGTCAGCAAAGTAGACCCGGGCGTCGGCTCTAATGCCTTTAAGTATAGTTTTATTCGTGAGGTCCCAGGCGGCCAGGCGCCACAAGGTCTCTCCTCTATGTCTAGAGCGGCCTAGCGATACTAATAGAGGCGAGTGATCAGAGAGACCCCTCGCCAGGTATTCCGCAGTGTCCTCCATGGCGAGCTCCTGCCTGTGCATAAATACATAGTCCAGCCTAGAGAATACCTTATGTGAAGCTGAGTAGAAGGAATATGCAATGGTGTCCAGGTGCAGCAGTCGCAAGACATCGGTTAAGCCTATGTCAGACATTGTTTGGGCAAGGGGGGTCCGCAAGCCACAGGTACTGGGCGTTCCTGACCTATCCATAGTCTTATCCATTACGTCATTAAAATCTCCACCCACCAACTGAATAGAGTCTGAGGTGTCCAGGAGTATGGTCGCTAGCTTCTTCAGAGCCGTAGCCTGCAGCTTCGGGGGTGCATATACTGAAATGAGAGTGTAGGTGCGCCTGCGCCACATTCCCTGTACTCCCACACACATTCCTAGTGGGTCATCCCAGGTGCGTGTGACACGGAATGGGAAAGTAGTCTTGACAATAACCGCCACCCCCCTGGAATCAGTCGTGTAGCCCGCGTGTCCCAGCACTTTATATCTACCCCTCGCTATAAAGGCACAAGCCGACCCCCTGAGATGAGTCTCCTGTAGGAAAACTCCGGGCCTACTCTCTTCAAATATTTATTCACCAGACGCCGTTTGATTTTGTTGCCCAAACCATTCACGTTCCATGTCAGAACCCGTATTTTCTCTAAAGCCATGTCTGGTGTCAGCATTGCATTAGCCATCCGGGTGGTAAGGGCGGGAGACCTCCGGTGTGGAAGTACAGCACATAGCACCAATCCGTCTGACTGCAAAAAAACAACATACCCCCCAAACGTTTAACCAGAACCCTTCCCCGCAAAAAACTGTAGCAATTGTTCCCCTCCTACCACCCCCCTCCCCACCTTTTCCCCCCATCCAGTCCTTACAAGAAACCATGCGCCCCTAGGACTTTCAGGTAGTAAAAGGTATGTCGCCCACCCAATAGGACATCTATCAAACTAGCCCCAGGGCTCAAAACGTGAGTTCCACAGGGGCTGCCAGCTTCATGGGTGCGTTGTGTCCCGAGGCTTGTCGTATCTAGAGCAAATCAGACCAGTGTCCCACAACCGCATCCCAAAAGCCCCAACTGAGTACATATAATGAAAAGAAGAGAAAGAATGTACGTATAACTTGCGTGGTGTCAGCAGCGGCCCGCCGCCAACACAAATGTAGGTCCCAAACCATTTCAAGACTGCGAGTCTTGCGTGTCAATGTCTTGTTCCTGTGTTCCACCTGTCGCCCCCTGCTCCATCTCCTGTATCAACACCTCCAGAGGGTGCGTCGAGCGGTCCGTCGCTTCCTCCATCTCCGATAATGTTCCGTTGTCCAGTTCTCCCTCGTCCGTTGAGAGCCGAAGGGCCCGACCACTGGATCCGGACTCCCGTTGGTCGGTAACAGCAGAGGACGCGTCACAGTCCAGCAATCCTCTGTCATTCTGACGGGGGTTCACATATGGTGACGGGTGCGAGCCTCTCCGCATTCGCGGAATTTGGGATCTCTGGGGCTTCGGTGAGTTCCTCCGAAAGTTGGCTGCCGCGAGCTCTGTCCGGATTCTGCGGCCCTCCTCCTCAGCCTCTCGAAACAGGGGTCTCTCTTCCAGCCATTGCCAGGCCTCCTCCGGGCGGCTGAAGAAGTGCGATTTCCCTTTAAAGATCACGTTCAATTTTGCCGGGAAGAGCAACATATACGATATATTCAGATTCCGGAGTTTCACCTTGACCGAATCGTACGACCTTCGCAGCTTCTGGACGTCTTGGCTGTAGTCCGGGAAGATCATGATGTGCGTGTTTTCGAAGTTCAGCTCACCCGCCTTCCTGGCTTCACGGAGGATGAGGTCCCTATCCGCGTAGTTTAGGAAGCGCGCGATGATCGGCCGCGGCCTCGCCCCCTCCGGCGACCTCGCCAGCAATGCCCGGTGCGCTCTTTCGATCACAAAGCAGGTAGAGAACTGGGCATGCGGGAAGGTGGTACGCAGCCAGCCCTGGAGGAAGGCTGCCGTGTCAGTCCGCTCAATCCCCTCTCTAAAGCCCACAAAGCGGAGGTTATTTCTTCGCGCCCTATTTTCGGCGTCATCTACTCTTCACAGCAGTTGCCTGTGGGACGCCTGTAGCTCCGCCATTTCTTTGCGAAGTGTGGCGACGGAGTCCTCCGTCTCCCCGATTCTGGATTCCGCTGTGGTTACCCTCTCAGTGAGGTTGCGAAAGTCCTGACGCAATAGGAGCACCTCGGATCCTACTACGCCTATTTTAGTTTCCAACGCCATTCTGGAGTCTTTAATGTCGATTCTAGAGGCCTGAATCGCCTCCAGAAGCGAAGCCATGTCCGTGTGCTTTTCCGGGGGATTCTGGGGTTGCTCTTTCTGCGATTTTGCCATTGTGTAGGTCTCAATGGATTCTTGTCGGGCAGTTCGGGCAGGCGGGTCTCTTTTCCCCATCGTTCCCCACCAGTTAGGTACAAATGTCCGGGAAATGCAATGCACGGTGGGTGGGGGGGGTCAAGCTCAGTGTCTTCCTCGCAGCTCGCCCAGTCTCACACAGCGTGCACACAAACAGGTGCCCCCCTGGTGGCTCACAAAGAAGATCAGGGGTGAGACCACCAAGCAATATATGTTGCCCTCTGCCACCCAGGTGATGTGCTGTGGGCCCCCCGCTGTTCAGGCTCGTCCCAATGTGCAAGAGCCTCCTCCGTGGCCCAAAATCCGGGGGGGGGGGGTCCGCTCCGACCGAGGCCCCCCGCAAAAAACAGACTTTCCAGCTCCCTCCGCGGCGGTTGCAGTCACTGGGGGGGGGAGGGGTCCAGGGAGGCGCCGCCGGTCTCGAGCTCAGGCTTCCCCGTATCAAGGCAGGCACTCACCGATCGGGGGGAGCGATGACCGGGCGCCCGCCCATGCAGGCTCCGATTTCCTCCGGCACTCATCTCCGCCCGCCAGCAAGCTCACGGGGCACCAAGCCGGGTCCTCGCTCCGGTCACTGCTGGGTTCGTCGGCTCCCCTCGGGCGCCATCTTGCCGTCCCAGCGCGGCTCCAGCCTCCGATGTTTCCCAGGCCGGTTGCGAGCTCCAAACTGCGGGGGGAACCGGCAGAGCCGCGGTCAGGGTATCCGCACTGGCTCCGGTTGCCGTCACTCAGGTTTTAAAGTCGTTTTGGGGTGAAAGTATATGTCGGATTTAAGCGGCGGGCCAGGAGCTGAGCTGAGGCACGTCTCACTCCTCCATGCCGCTAGCCACGCCCCCTTTAGTCTGAAATTATGTATTAATTTTACAGTATTTTTTCTAAATTGCTGTGGGATTTTTCTTGAATTGTCTTTTCGCTTTATTATTATTTGAAGTGCTGCATACATACTTTGCATATTGCCTCTAAGATACTCCTGACTGCTTCTGTGCCAAGCTACCAGAGGGTTAAGCCCAGATTAATTTGGAGTGTGCTTGTGACTTCACCCTGACAAGATTTGAGCTTTCTGCCTGAGCAGGGTTTCACCCCCCTCAACCAATAACCCAATTTCTTACAGCATTAATCACAGAGACAATGACACCACAGCCACCATTTTTACATGCTTTTATCATGTATCTAGGAGCTGTGGATGCAAATCTGTTTAGGTAAAACATGCAGAGGTTCTTCCTTGAGCATTGCATTTACATGGAAGGACAGAAATCAGAAATCGTAATGGTGGAAGGGAAGATTTTGATAAATTTGAATAAACTGTTAAACAGCTAAAAAAGATGTTAACTATTCTAAAGAGTGTGATATAAAGGGAATGTGAGTTATTTTTCCATAAACGCCCAGTAGCTTGTTGTGTAATGGTAAATGAAATCTACTACCTGTAATCTGGGAAAGTTCATCATAGTGTGAAATTGTTAGAATATTAATGTTAATAAAGTGTGACTTGCTATCTCCAATAATTCTGCCTATGTTTAGGAGATAGGTCTGTTGGGGAAGTGGCTGGGTGGCTCTGTGGAGCTGCTTGTGTTGTGCCTGTCTCCAGTGGCGGCTCCTCCACTAAAGTGGAGGAGTGTTGCCACATTGCACAAAAAGGAAAAACAAAATAACAATAACTTATCGTTATTGTCATTGTATTTTTCCTTTTGCATGCAGTCAGTGGCCAGTGTGCAGTGTGGGGCGGAGCTGGCCAGAGAAGGGGAGGAGTGGTTTGCACTCAAAAAGTACATGTGAACTGTTTGGCCAGCCCTCTTGGGCTGACCAAACGGTTCATTTGCACTCTGCATGTTCCTACCAGGGTGCACTACACATCCTGCTCAGGTACATGCAGAGGCTCCCAGTTTCGCTCTGAGCGCCGATCTATGGTGCGCAGACCAATCACAATGCTGCATTGCAGCATTTTGATTGGCTCAGGAGAGCCTGTGTGTCCGGTGCTTCCTGCTGCCAGTCGGACTGCAGCCATGAAGAAGGAAGACGATGCAGGGGAGGTGGCGTCCGTCCGTCCGTTTTAAGGTACGTTTTTTTTTTGGGTCCACCCCACCCCCATCTGGTAGCAGACTCTACTGCCTGTCTCACTATGTTTCATGGTGTGTAAGGGCAAAGGCATGTTGGGTAAATAAGCATTGTCGCGTGACAGCTGTTCTGTGAATGTTGTGAATGAGTGTTGTCTTTTGTAAGATGATGTGCATGTACAGAGGAGGTTGCAAAAATCATTAGGGCTCAGCAGCATCCAATGGTTGGGGGATGTATGTAGCAAATATTACTAAGGTGAGCAGGGTCGTCTTTAGCTCTGGTGGCGCCCAGGGTGACAATGTTTGTTGGCACTCTCAATGACCACCTCCTCCACGGAATCCCTCACTACCACCCTTCAACAGTGCTCTTCAAGTCTCCATAACAACTCTCTATCAGATGCATTTACTGGCACATGCATCAACGTAGGCTTTTGCGATTCCTAAATAGCGATTTTTAAGGAATCGCTATTTTGGAATCGCAAAAGCCTATGTATGTAGGAATTGCTATAAAAATAGCAATTCCTAAACATTCCTTAATTGCTACTCGCAAATTGCTAGTCGCAATTAAGGAATGCTGTCCCATTCATTCCTATGGGCCTACAGGCCCATAGGAATGAATTGGAGATTGCATGAGCAATTTGCGAGTACCAGTAGGTACTCCCAAATTGCTAGTGCAATTTCAAGGGTGCAAGGGTGTCAAAATGACACCCTGTTGCACCCCTGAAATTCATCTCTGCACATATGTTGCACACACACATGAAACTTATGCGCAACATGAAACTTTGAAAAATGCACAAAAGTTTTTGCAAATTACCATGAAGTTCAACTTCATGGTAATTTGCTACTCCTATTAGCGAAATCGCTACATTTTTAACTTTCATGCATTGCATTTAAGGAATCTCAATTTGGGATTCCTTAAATACAATCGCAATTTAAGGAATCACAATTTAGAGATTCCTTAAATTGCGATTTTTGCATTTGGGATGAATGAATGAATGAATGAATGGGGCTCTTGTATTGCGCAAACTTAGCCCAGAGGCGTCAAGGCGCAGCAAACAGAAAAACATAGAGAGTCAGATAAGGAACATAGTTCAGCATCTATAGGCCTGAGAAAAAAATCCGGTGGCAAATGGGCAGATTCTGAGAATCTGCCCGTTTGCGACTGGTTTTTGGTTTGATGTATGGGGCCCATAATTAGTTTTATAGCTCCACTCATAGTATGGTGTCAGAGCACTCAACATTACACACACTACAGAGAGACAATAAATCATAGACGTGTAAATCAGTGTATAGGAAATGTTACAAAAGACAAAGAACTACAAGGTGTAGGAGTCCCATGTCAGCGATACTGGTAGACAGTATAGTTTAAAAGTGCTTGGTCTGGAGAAGCACAAAGTCAGAATTTAAAATGTAACACCATGGTTACGGGTTTTCTTTAATAATCATAACTGATTACTATCCAAATTAACACTTTTTCCAACATTAGGATAATGAAAGACTGAGGAAAAAGCATAACGCTCTAATCTATACTTTGCAGTTTGCATGCAGCTCTTTGTTGACAGTTAATAGCTCACTGTTCTATGTTAGGATTCAACCTATAAAATGCAAGTAACAAAAGGATCTCTCAAACAAACACAGTAACCCAATGACCTATTTGCATTATACGCACTTTGTCATCTGCATGGCATCCGTTATTTGCAGCAGACATATTAACCCTTTGTGCTACCTTGCCAGGAGCCAACACTTCCACCAGACAAGCCTCCAATCTCTCTCTAGGAAGAACATTAATCGCCGGAGTTATCTTGACATTTGTATTGATGCCCAAATATTGCTGTAGTCCAGCAGGTGCTTTTCAAACCATAATATGCTTGCCATCACAACGCCCCATACAAAGTCAGCGCCTGGTGCGGTCGCACTGGTGGCAGCGGCCTAAAGCCGGCCCTGGCGGGGAGGCAAGCAATACACTAGACTTACTTTTCCTCTGACCTGCTGCAAGTCTTCATTACAGCATCACTCCTCCTAGTTCCTTGCCCATTTGTCCTCTCCATTCACCTGCACTATCTCTGGTTCTACCTGCCTGCCTACAAGTTATTATGCTTTGTAATTAGCATCTTTCCTGCCAGGTGAAAGCCAGGCTGCTTCTTTTTGACTGGTTGCCAGACGCTGTACGATCTATCCTGTCCTGCTTTTAAGCGTCTACTTCTGACAGAGCTCCATTTTTGTAATTAAAAGTCAAATGCACTGCTGTGGGACATTGTCTTCCTTCCTGCCCCTTCACTGAGATTTTTAAATCCAAGCATTCAACAGAAGCCACTTTAATCACATCGCAGTTTTCCTCCCGCTGAAATCAGACAATGGTGTTTTTCTATCTAAAAAGAATAATAATTGCCACCTTCATTGTAGTAGTGAAAGCAAAACAAAATAGACTTGCACTTGCTGTTGAGCTCAAAGTGCTGGGAACAGCAGAGAAGCAGAATGGAAAAAGCTACGTTTTAAATTTGTATAAGTATTTTGAAGGATCGTGTAATAGAATAAATGTTAATTGTCGTCAGGGCAGCAGAAAGGTAAATTAAAATTATCAGTTGAAATCATATCTACAGTTTTCTGAATTGTGTATTTATAGAATGACTTTATATCTGCTATAATTACCTTCACTGATTTGTTGGCGTACTGTTTATTTTTATTTCTCTTATTATAATGGGCTGTGAAATATTCATTATGGGCTCGAATTACATAATTTTGGGGATATCTCGGTGAAACTTGGGTGCCCCAAAATAACGCAGGTAAGATAGTAAATTTGACATTCTGATTCACAGAATCAGAATTTGGGAATTTTATGAACGCAAATTGAAATTCCTAGTGTGGGACATTTTTCTAAATTGTAAATGTAGGGTTGGGTGAGAAAGCAGGCATTCTCGGCAGGCACTGTTCACCTTCAAACAGGTAGGTTTATGAATAAAGCAAATATTTTACAAGTATAGTTTCTACACTTCCATGTATTCCAGTTTAAGAAAGGAGTACTGTAAAGTTTAGATAATACTCAGACGAGGTAATTTGTATAGTGTATTTATTAACATAAATACTATGAACCATTACTTAACAGAGCCATGGAACATGAGTCAATTAGAATCCTGACCAATGGTTCTGCTTGTCACCAATGGCCAGGATGCCACAAGTACATTACTTTCCAGCATGGATAAGAGAAACAAACATCACAGGGTGTGTTTACTACACTTTCACGCAACCTTGTGCAGCAGGCAAAGTTGCTGCTCTGAGTTGCGTGAAAAGAAGAAGTAAGAAATGCCTCAAATTTGCAAAGATATGGAACATTTCTGCTCTCTCCTTGCGCCGGCGCACTGGGTGCTGCCTAACGCCAGCGCAGAAACCCTTGCAACCTTCCTGCACAAGAACACGTGGAAAAAGGAAATAAAAAGAAGAAATAAAGATATTTCTCATTGGTACACCCCCCTTTGGAAGGCATGGCATGTTGTCTCATTCCCAGGTTTAAAAGTCTTTGTAAATCTGAGAATGCGCCAAAATGCATGCTGGAATGCATGGGAATGCCCATGCTGCACCCATGGAACTCCTCCCACGTTGAAATGGAACAGGGCACGAGTCCTAAAAAGAGAAGTGGGGGGACGCTGTCACCGGAAGTGGCGTCACAAAAGGAAGTGACGTCATGAAAGGTGCACTCCGATCTCGTCCCAGAGGCCTAAGAGTGAAGTCCAGCTGTTTGGCAGGGGGTCGTGTCCCCCCGGTAAAATAAGTGGGGGGATGCCATCCACCCGCGTGGTACCCGGACTCGAGCCCTGAAATGGAACGTAACGCCGTGCAAGCAGCTGTGTTGCATTACAATTCTTTACAAAACCACGTAAATCAGGCCTTGCACAGCTTTGTAAATATTACTAAAGCCATTGCATGATGTAAAGGCATCATCAACATGGGCCCCCATTTTTAGGTTTCGCCAGTGCTACAAACAGCTTGAGATATCTGTTCATCACACCTATTGTTTCTAATAGTTAACAGGTAAGAAGAAAGAGTGTTAGATCAGTCTCCTGCTGGTGATTGGATGGCTTTGTTGTCTAGCTCACTTTCTTGCTTCATATTTAAAAACTTTCTTCCCGATTCTTGTGTTTGTCTAGGACTATTTCGGTCTCACAGTGTGTAGATTGGTTGGAGTATCCTTTTACTGGTGACATCAGAACTTACAGTTCAGTGTAGCTTTTTTTCTCTCACTCTCCTTGTCATTCTTCCTCCTCATTTCCTTCTCTTGCCCCCACCTACTTTTCTCAATTCTTACTCAGCTTCCACTACTCCTCAGTCCCCATCCATTTTGTGCTTCACTTCTCACCTGCTGAGATATAGGATGACGGCCATTTTAAATATATTTTGTAACTATTTCTTGATTTCCGCCCATGCAGGCCACGCGCACACACAACTGAGGTGGTCACCTTAAGACCTTGTTATATTTTAACAAATTGCATTCAAAATGGCCACTTTAGATTCATGCACACCATAGCAGTCATATTTGAATGGAAGTTGTTAAAATATTAGAAAATTTGTGAACAGATGGTAGCTTTGCATGTATGTATATAGTATTTCTATAGAGCATACCTTGCCAAAAGGTAGCGAAGCACAGTACATGGTCAAAGGCAACCTAAAAGTTGATGAGAAATAGGAGAGGAAGCGGAGTTGTGGACAGTTAATAAATAGTAATGTACTATTATGTAAAGAGGCAACTCTTTCCAAAATTGGAGCAGCGTTGGGGCAGTCCTGATGGATATGGAGATGTTGTTCCAGATCCTGTGTGCATAGATGAAAAAGGCCTGTTGTCTTGTTTTTTCTTCTTTACACTTCTTCAGTCTGCTGCTGTCCCAACTGCAGGTGTGCAGAGAACCACTGGAGATGGTGAGCTTGTCTGCAAGATAAGGAGGAGCGCAGGTTGTAATGGCTTTATAATTGATGTGCTGGTTTTGAAGCTGAGCTGGTACGAGCCGGGAAGGGGAGCCAACGGAGTTCCATCAGGATGGAAGTGATGTGATCATATCTCCTCAGACCCTGGATAAGATGTACTGTGGTATGTAGGATGTCCCTAAAGGGTGCCAGTGAGGAGAATGGGAAGCCATAAGGAAGGGCATTATCGCTATCCAGATGAAAGAGTAATAGGGCTTGAACTGCAATTTTGAAGTCACTTTCTGGAAGAAATGGTTTGACTTTATTTAAAAGAGAGTGCTGGTACCAGACCATCTTACTTTTGTTTTTTGGTACTGTGTTTCTTGAGGAAGAGGGTGGTGACCAGTGTGAATCCAAACGATTTGGCATGTGTGAGTGGTGGAATACAAAGCTGTCAAGGTCCAGGTCACTGAGCCAGGTTTGCAATGTATGTTGTTTGTTGTTTTTTGCAAATAGCATTATTTCAGTCTTGGATGGGTTGAGCTTCAGTTAGGTGGTGGACATCCAGGTTTGGATGATGTGCAAGCAGTGTTTGAGGGGTTGGATGTCTAAAGCTGAGGAGTCCCTCAAGGAACATTGTGTATCATTGGCATACAGATGAATCGTTATGTTGTTTTTTGTAAGTAGGGCATCAAAAACAAGGTAACGGATGGCATGTTCGAATGAATATCAGCCACTGGAAATCGCTCGGGCCACATCCCAATACTTAGTTTTTAGCCCACTGTCACATAAGTTTGGACCCAGCCATGTGCAAATCAGTTTTGGCACTGGTCCAAGGGGAACAGTCCAGGCCGAACTGCCAGGCCAGGTCCTTCCTGAATCAGAACACAAGCAACCTACGACTGATTTCTCTCTTATTAGGGTTCATCGGCCAAGTATAGCTTGGATCCAGTAGCACAGAACCCACGTCTGGGCATCCTCATCAGACTTAGTGCATCCAAAACAAGGTAATGGACGGAATGCTTGAATCAATGTCAGCCACTGGCAATCGTTTGGGGCTATATTCCAATTCATAATTTTTCACCCACCACAAGGCCATAGTTTAGGCCCTGCCAAATGCAAATTAGTGTTGACCAGTTCCAGTCCAAGCAGCAAGGCCAGGTCCTCTCTGAACCAGTTCTACCCTTATCGGGGCTCATCAGCCAAGTATAGCTTGTTTCCAGTGGCACAGTGAGCACGGGACCCATGCCTGGAAATACCTGTCACACTTAGTGCATCAAAAACACAAGGTGATGGATATAATGCTTAAAATAATCTCAGCCACTGGCAATCACTCAGGGTTGCATACCAATCCTTCATTGTTTGCCTACTATGTCACCTCAGTTTGACCCCAGAGATATGCAAGTCTTGACCCTGCTCCAATGAGAACAGTCCAGCCCAAACTTCTATGCCAGGTCCTACCTGAACCAGAGCACAAGTAAACTAGAACCTGTTTCGTCCTGATTAAGGATCATCAGCCAGGAATATCTTGGTTCCAGTTGCACAGTGAGCACATGCATGTCTTTTCCAGTGTTCTCCTGCTGTTGCAGAGCTGAAGGTTACCCCTTCTATTCACTTCAGAAGATTCAAGCGTGCCAGATCACCTCCAAGCTCCTCCCTCTTTTCCCGCATTTATGCAGAACAGTTGTATGGCTTCTTCTGAAATGTGGATGTTTCTTCAAGAAATATATATATTTTTCATTATACCAGAGATGTACATTTCACAGAACTTAAACCACAAAGGAAAGCCCTTACAAATATGAGTATAGAAGGTGTCCAAGGGGAAGCTTCATGTCTGTACATTTCCCAATAATGTGAAATCCTTGGACTAAAGGCATGGCTTCAACGCAACTGAGTTCACTCACTTCTGTTCTGGCTGTCAGGCATAAACAAGTGTGTCCTCTACAGTCTTCTTCTGCTAGAGAGTGCAGAGCTCATGGTCTTCCTTTTTAATCACGTCAGAAGATTCAAGGGCACCAAAACACCTGCAAGATGTGACTTTTGGGAGCTTTTTCTCAAGATTAGTTGTTCAGCTACTCATGACATGTTGACTCTCCTTGGAGAAATATATGTATTTCCATTGTGGCACAGGTGCACATTTAACAGAAATTAAATATCCTCAGGATACACCTACAAATATGTCCGAGTTGAGACTGTACATTTTTAATTCCAAACAATCTGAAATGCTTGATTGGAATAAAGGAATTGTGTAGACCTATGCAACATCAATCACTTCTGTTCTGGCTGTTAGGGCAAAGACAAGTGTATCCTCGATACTATTCTGATTTTATAGCAGGGCTCATGGTTTTCCTTTTTAGTCACTCCAGAAGTTTCAAGGATGCGGAATAACCTGCAAGTCATCCCCTCCTTTCTCTAGAGCAGTTTGGGTGGTAGTTGCAGACACGTAGACTCTTGTTGGAAAAATATATCCACCATTTTCTTTCAGATGCAAATTTTACAGATGATAAACTTTAGCAGAAGGCACTTACACATATGAACTTTTCAGGTGCCCCAGACAATGCTCTCCTTCAATAAATTCCCAAACAATCTGAAATTCTTGATTGTATTGAAAACATTACGTTGACATAAGGGATCTCAGTTACTTCTGTTCTGGTTGTTGGAGCGATGATGAGTTTATTGTTTCATCTTTTAGTCTGCTCTGAGGGAAGAGCCAGTCCCTTTTGAATCACCTCCGAATAGTACAGAACACAAAATAACCTGCAAAATCCAATCTTTTTTCCTGCTGTTTCTGAAGAGTAGTTGATTATGGAACATGCAGTCAAAGACGATTGTGGTGGACACACGTGCATGAATGATGTCCATCTTTGAACACGGCTTCTTCAAATATAAGAATGTGCATTCAAAGATGGTCATGTAGGGTACATTTGTGGTGGCCATATTTAAAAAGCATGTTCAAATTTTTGAAGAAAAGTATTGAAAGAGCATTGCCCTTAGCCAATAGGTTTCAATGACGAGGATATCGGCTTTGTCAAAGCTTGGCAGGGCGTGTTTATGGTGTCCCTTCTAAATTCTGATTCAAAATGCTGTGCATCAATGGTTTGCGACACCTGACAGTCTGATTTCACACCCATATCAAAAGTGTTTTAAAGGAGAGGTGTTTTAAGGTCTAGGTTTTGACAGCATTGCTGTCAAACAGATGTATGTTTAACAAAGCACATAGAGTAGGATTTGGGTCTGCCACGTTCAACTTTGATTTATAATTAATTTCTGAACCCAATGTGCGATTCAGTAGCCAGTAACTGAATCTCAAAATGGGTTTGGTACATTTGAACAAGCCATTTAACTGTTACAAACCATGTAATTTAGCTAACCACAGGCTTTGCAACCACTAAATGGCTTTGTACTCCTGGCCCCAAGAGTTCTAGCATTTTATAGTGTTTATTCCATTTTTTTTGTAAAGTGCCGCAAAAAGCAGAAACAGTCAATGAGCGACAGGGGGTTACGCTCAGGTCGTAATACACCAACAAATGCAGTGATTCTGCTTAGAAATAGAAATGTGCTGGGACCACGGGAAGTCAGAATGTAGGGACTGAGTCTCCTTACCACATCATTACCTATGGACTCAAATCTGACCAGCTGACAGTGCCTTACCTACGCTCCTAACCTTTCTATAGTAACAGGTGAATTGACAACATAGAACACAACACTCTAGTCCCCAAGATAACCGTGGAAACAGATCATCCCCTTTTCTCACTCATGCATGTCCATAATGAACAAAAGAAAGACACTGGAAAAGTTTACAATATTTATTGAAACTACCATTATCTATTATAAAGCTGTTCTATAGCGATTAGAAAACATACACAACTAGGCAAAGTAATCAACATTAAGAGCAAACTGTAACAATCAAAAGCCCTACCATGTTAAATGATATATCTGTTTAAGCCTGCCCTCACTACGTAAGTACAGGGAGATATAAATGGTCTCGGGGATTAGCACCAGGCCCCAAACCTGGTGCTTGTAGTTAGGTGGCATGCATCATTATACGTGTAAAATCAGTTAACGCAAGGCTGGTGTACTTGTACCAGGACCTTTCCCCTCTCCTAGAATTCTCCTCTTGGTTTATTTGATAAGTAGTGTAATGTTAGAAAACAGCAGCTGTGCCTCTGTGTTGTGTCTAAACATTAGGAGATGTTGCTGACCGAGCACAAAAAACAAGGCACCATGTTGTTCAACCTTCTACGAAATGTTCAGTCTGAATCCTAAGAAGAAGAACTGAATGAGAATAACAAGTGCATCGCATTTCGAAAATAATATCATGGCACAAAATAAATGTGTTAATGGATATGGGGATCAGAACTTGGGAATTTTCGAATGTGTGTTTTATGATGCCCATTGTAGATTTATGTTGATCGTTGTATCTCCACTGGTATCTGGTGTCGCGTTAGCCACCATCATCTTAGTGGGAGTACCATCTTGGTACATACCGTGGGGGTAGCATGCGTCAGTTCCCATCCAAGATTGTCTTAGATACAACTTAGTGTTTCACAGCTACCTTGTGCAGCTCAAAGGAGGGATGGTCCATGAATGAGCTGTAGACAGAAGATCCTACAATGAAAGACATAATGACGGTCAGTATATCTGACAAGAACAGACTCACCAGTCCCTACCCTATGTACCTACTCTGACTCTAAAGGGTATACAGTTGACCTGAAACAACAAAGATATCCACCCAAAAAGGCGTGAAGGACCTCTTGATTCCCAGACAGTTCTTGAACTCCCAGTGTTTCATTGAAAGTCTGTGCGTGGACTTTATTTTATTAGAAGGAGAAAAGAACTAGTTAAAAGGGCTGGAGAATGCTGTGTTGTTTTGGGAATTGAAGAGAGGATGGGAAAATCCTGAAAGTGCAAGAGCAAGGGAACACCTTGTGGATTGTATGCTGAGCCCAAAGTCAGACATAATTACACCAAATAGCTGCTAGCTTTCTGATATCTCTGGAGGACTTACAGGATAGAATTAACCGCCCTTGTGTGGGTTTTCAGGGGTGGGACTTTGAACTATTGTGATAAACTTTCTGGAACTTCGAACTGCTGTGGTATTCAGTGAAATACTGCCCATTATGGTGGCCTTTATTTGCCAGCTTGACAAGGGGCAGCGGTAGGTAGGGGTGTTAGTTAGACAGTGTTAGTTAGACTGCTAGATCGAAGCTGGAATGATCTAAAGGAATGTTGCAATATGTTTAATACAATTACTGTATTTATTGTATGTACTAGTTTTAAAACGATTTCATAACGTTAATGTGTACTTGTCATTTAAAATCTATATTCTAAAATATTATTTGTAACCAATTTATTGTATGTGTGGTGCCGCTTGAGAGAGAGACTTTGTGCTTGGGAGTCCGCCCTGCTCGCTACAGGAGTAGCTGGGAGCTTTCACCTTGTGGGCTGATTTTCTGCTGTTCCCGGAGGTCTTGGCCGCAGAGGAGGTGAGAGGCACGGCGAGCGGGACTGCGAGGACCAGCATTCCTGCATAACATCTCCAGCTGGTTCCTCTTCCCGCCCGCGCCGCGCCCCCTCCCAGTGCCACGCCCCCCGCTTGAGCGTTCTTTACCTCTCGCGGCCCCCGCTTCGCGGGAGCCGCTCGAGAGAGAGACTTTGTGCTTGGGAGTCCGCCCTGCTCGCTACAGGAGTAGCTGGGAGCTTTCACCTTGTGGGCTGATTTTCTGCTATTCCCGGAGGTCTTGGCCGCAGAGGAGGTGAGAGGCACGGCGAGCGGGACTGCGAGGACCAGCATTCCTGCATAACATCTCCAGCTGGTTCCTCTTCCCGCCCGCGCCGCACCCCCTCCCAGTGCCACGGCCCCCGCCTGAGCGTTCTTTACCTCTCGCGGCCCCCCCTTCGCGGGTGCCGCTCGAGAGAGAGACTTTGTGCTTGGGAGTCCGCCCTGCTCGCTACAGGAGTAGCTGGGAGCTTTCACCTTGTGGGCTGATTTTCTGCTGTTCCCGGAGGTCTTGGCCGCAGAGGAGGTGAGAGGCACGGCAAGCGGGACTGTGAGGACCAGCATTCCTGCATAATATCTCCAGCTGGTTCCTCTTCCCGCCCGCGCCGCGCCCCCTCCCAGTGCCACGCCCCCCCACCTGAGCGTTCTTTACCTCTCGCGGCCCCCGCTTTGCGGGGGCCGTTCGAGAGAGAGACTTTGTGCTTGGGAGTCCTCCCTGCTCGCTACAGGAGTAGCTGGGAGCTTTCACCTTGTGGGCTGATTTTCTGCTGCTACCGGAGGTCTTGGCCGCAGAGGAGGTGAGAGGCACGGCGAGCGGGACTGCGAGGACCAGCATTCCTGCATAACATCTCCAGCTGGTTCCTCTTCCCGCCCGCGCCGGGCCCCCTCCCAGTGCCACTCCCCCCTGTCATACATAGGAGCCCCTGGATACGCGCATCGCGGGACGCGTGCAGGGCGGTCCCCGGGGCAAAGAGCGGGCCGTTTTAGGCCGTTAGAGGCCGGCAGAGACTGGACCGGGCCCCCCCTCTAACGTTGTGCTTGTCCCAAGGCTCTTCCCCTCACTTCACTAGCCTGCGGTTCTGACTGTTCCCTCGCCATGGCTAACAGAGTATTCAGGAGCAAGGCTGCCCAACAGTGCTCTAGTACACTGGAAAAATTCTTTCCCAAGGCCAGTGCTGCAGTCAACAAAGGTCACACAGTGCCAGACACTCTCCCTGAGGTGAACACAGAAAATGTGTCAGTGGGCCCCTAGGATTCCTCTTCAATTGATGTTAGTACTCCAATACCCCTTGACGCTACCCATTTATCTCTCATGGATAGTATTGACCAGACAATTGAGTCAGTCCTCCAACAACTCAGGACCCCGTCAAACTTACAGAGGGATAGTGAGTCCTTGCGCCTCTCCGGGGTGGTGGAGACCACTCCCTATGTGAACTGTGCGGAAATGACTAAGTCGCAGGATGAGGGCCAAGTTGTAGTGCTAACGGAATCCGTAGGCAGCAGAGTGGACCATCCTCCAAAAAGGAAAAGGTCAAGGAAGCTAAGAGGGGCAAAAAGGGCCAAAGTGGATAAAACCAACCCAACACTGGATGTTAGCTCGGACATTTCGGCTTCTCCCGAGGTCACTTCCCCGGGAATTGGGTCTGATCAATCAGGCTCGCCATTAGTCACAGCTGTACCAGGGTGTTCTGGGCCGTTTATATTTGGTGGAAACCCTCCTAATATGTCAGATGCTCTAATTGGTTCACTTACGGACATTCTTAAGAACCTGCTGGAACCCTTGTCTGCAAAACTGGACTCTATAGATGCTAGACTCATGGCTATAGAAAACGCATACAACAGAAATAGTCCTAGTAGGGGGTTGGGCCCAAGTGCACAGACGGCTCCCCGGGAATTTGCAGGGAATAGACCTCCTACTGCTGAAACAAGCATACAGGCCCCGACTGGGGCACAACACAGTATTACAGGCAGCCATGTCCCCCTACTGCCCTCTTCACAAACGTCTAGGCCCCCTGTCCCTGCACCTAGAAGATCTAAGCAACCGACACCACCCCAACCAACGAGTGAGGGGTGTGCTACCAATGAACATACTGGTCGCCCCATTAGCCCTAACACTAGGCGTAGGGCGGTCAATCTGCCCCCTGAGGCAGTGCCTTACACAGCGATTATGGTGGGAGTTCCTGAGCTCACTGGTGACACTAGAGAGCCACAGGACTCACTCCGTAATAAGGTAATTAGCTGGCTTAACATTAACAGGCCCCTCCCTCCCAATATCAAAGGAGATGTGTTGATGGTCAGAAGGATCCCATGGATTGGAGTTACCCCCAAGAACAGGGCGGGGGACTGTATCATAATCAGCTTTAAAAGCCCACTGGTTGCCCCTTATATTTGCAACTGGCTGGTAAGGCCGGATAAGTCCAACATAGAATTAGTGTCCCTCTCATACTTCTACCCAAATGTTTCCAATCTAGATGTGGGGAGGGAACAGAGCTGGACTAGAGTGGGCTTCGCAGTAGATGGTTCACGGTACAGACCCAAGCATAACACACTTCCCGCTCATGGCAATTTTGTCCATCAGAATAGATTCTCATGCCTGGACCAAGTAGATTGACCAAAAAGGGGAGACACACTACAACACCCAGAAAAATCTGCCTTTGGGTTTCCAGACAGGGGGGAAGGTACACCTGTTCCCGTAGCTGACAAAAGGATCCTGGCCCTTGTCAATGAGGGGGAGACCTCATTGGGAAGCATCCAAGCTCAAGCTGAGGATTCATCAAGCACACTCATTGCTTCTATAATGCAATCAGTGGAGCTTGCTGTATTACCCACCCCGTCGCCCACCATAACTGGTTTGGGTGACCCGGGCAATCCTGCATATGACATCCCGCCTGCATCAAGTGAAGCAGGTCCACAACTTCAAGGTCCAGGGTTGAGTATTCTCTCCTGGAATGTGGCAGGCATTTCAAGTAAGGTGGGCACCCCGGAGTGGGAAACCCTGGTTAATAAAAGTGACATCCTCCTTTTCCAGGAGACGTGGGCAAGGGAACCACAGCTTAGGAGGGGGTATGATATTTCTGAAATCCTGGCAAAGTGGAATGGGAGAGGGAGACCTTCGGGTGGTCTAGCAATTTGGGTGGCGAGCCACATCGGGTGCCAGGTGGAAAGGATGGACACACTCTCACAGGACATTCAGTGTGTGCTCCTCAGATGGCCCGGTAAAAGAACATGGGCCATTGTTAACGTCTACTCACGACCAGTCGCTGTGGGCAATGAATCCCCCACCCTAGTTGATCTCTCATCTTTTCTAGGACAATTGCCAGGTGGCCTGAAAATAGTGATGGGAGGGGACTTCAACTGCCACTTCGAACCCCTGGAGGGCCTAATGGAGGGTGCCTTTACTGCCGAGGATGATCACTGGGGAGTTCCACCTTCCTCCTCACCTCATCCCAAAGCTTGGTCTCCGCTGGCAGTACAACTTACTTCCCTAACCTTGAACTTTGCACTGAGGGCGTGCAACGGACGCACCCCTTCTGACACTCCTTCGGTGTGCACATTCAACAAAAAGGGCCATGAGTCAAGGCTGGACTACATATTTATAGACATTTCCTTGTGGCCCAAAGTTCAAGATTTTAGAGTGGTCCCGAGGTCAGATAGTGACCACAATTCCCTTCTGCTGGAGATCCAGCATCCAGCCCCTGCAGTAGGGCTGTCAACTACTGACTCCGGAGTCGACCAGGGAGACATACTTCTCACTACAAGTAGGCGTCGGGTGAAATGGGGGAAGCTGGTTGACAAAGAAGATGCTATAAATAAGTTATATGGCTTAGCACTCCCCAGGTTCCAGGAGGTGGATGCTCTCATTAACCAACTAAGACCCTCCGATTACAATGAGAGACTATCTGGCATTCACCAGGCCTTAGTGAGGGACCTTGCAGATGTCTTCAACCCGGCGGTGCCCACCAGAAGGAAAAAGACTCGTACCCCGACTTGGTACACCTCTACCTGCAGGAAAACTAAATCTGAGTTACTTTCCGCTATTAAAGAGGGTAGTGATAAGGTGAAGGTTGCAGCCCTTAGGAGGGAGTACAAGTTAGCACTGGCCAATGCAAGGGCAGAGTGGGATTGGAACCATTGGCACGAACTGACAGAAGCCCTTAAATCCAAAGATTCTAGAAAATTCTGGGCCCTGGTAAATAATGGAACAGGGGATCTGACATCCGCAGTAGAACCCAATATTGCCCCCTCTATCTGGGAGGCCCACTTCGGAACACTATATCAAGAATCCACTCTTTGGCCCGAAGGGATGGCGGTGGAGTCCCCTTGTCCTCCAGATATGGCCCTGGAATTCTCCTTAGGTGAGGTGAAGATAGCACTGGAGCGCTTAGCGCTGGGGAAGGCACCGGGGTTGGACAAGCTACCCGGTGATCTTTTCAGACACCATCCTGACATCTGGGGCCCGTACATTCTTATCCTTTTTAATGCTATATTGGGAGGTATGGCGGTCCCTTCCTCTTGGCTAGGGGCTGAAATAGTTCCGATCCACAAGAAAGGGTCCCCTCTGAGTCCGGCAAACTATAGGCCAATTAGCCTTATAGATGTCCCCCAAAAGCTTTTTGCGCGTCTCATTTTGAACCATCTATTAGACTGGGTAGAGGATAATGACATCATGAGTCCCTTGCAGGCTGGCTTCAGGAAAAACACGTCGACCATGGACCAGATCTTCCGCCTCGTCCTCCTCTATTGGAAGACGGTGAGGATCGAGGGGGGAAGATTGTACATGGTCTTAGTGGATCTGAGGTCAGCCTTTGACCTAGTCCCGCGCAGGAAACTGTGGGAGGTGCTGGAAAAGCTAGGAGTTCCCCCCCAGCTACTTAACATCCTAGCCAGGCTGCATGCGAACAACTATGTGCAGGTCAGGTGTGGGAGAGATGGCAATCTCTCATCCAGGTTCCCTGTCCGTCGAGGTGTGAGGCAGGGTTGTGTCTTGGCACCGACCCTGTTTTGTTTATTCATCAATAACGTCATCTCACACCTGGATAACGTCAAGGACAACGACGCCCCATGCTTGGCAGGTAGGAAGGTACCGGCAATCATGTTTGCCGATGACACCCTCCTCCTTTCCAAATCCCCCATGGGGATCCAGAGGATCCTGGATGGATTTGGTCTTTTCTGTCGTCAGCACGGGTTGGAGGTGAACACAGAAAAGACCAAGTTTATGATCTTTAACCCACCCTGGGGACTGCCAGCCTTGAGAGGGTGTCTACTTTCATATATCTGGGGGTAACATTGCAGGAAAATTTATCATGGGACCGCCAGATAGTACGATCTAGGGTCAAACTGTCCCAACTGTCGGGCACAATCCTGAAGGTGACCAATACTTCTTCTTTCAAGCCCATAAGTCAGGCCCTTGAAACTTACAGGACCCAGGCCAAGGCAGCGGCCATGTATGGCAGTGAGCTATGGGGGTATAAAGCGGTGAAGGACTTATCAACAGTTGAAAATAGTTTTCTTAGGCGCCTATTAGCTCTCCCACGTGCTACGCCACTCCAGCCTCTGAGAATGGACATGGGTCTCCCCCCTATTGCAGAGGAGCTTGTGTCAAAGCCAGTGAAGTTCTGGCACAGGCTCTGGTCCACGGATGAACTTCACCATTATAGGGAGGATCTCACCCATGTCATGAGTTTAAACTGCAGTGGCAAAATCCCCTGGCTCGCCTTTGTGAAAAACGAACTGTCTGCCATGAATCTCCGCGACCTCTGGGAGGACCCTGCGCGAGGCTGTCAAACAATCTCGCGCAAAGCCCTGTCACAAATCTACAAAGACAGGTCCCTTGCACACTTGATGGACGCTCAAAATAGCGACACCCTAACTTTGCGATTTTTAGAATCCAAAAATTCATATGCTTTTGAACCTTTTATGGATTTTATTTTCCCCATCCTGGCGAGGAAACTGTTTGTTCAATGGAGGCTTGGCACACTCCCCATTAACTCATACACCTGCAAGTGGACAAATGGGGGCGATAAAACATGTCCCTGCTGTAACAACCATGTGGAAGATGACCTCCACATCTTGTTTGTGTGCCCCGTATATCAAAGGCCCAGGAAATATTGGATAGCGCCGCTATGTAAGAACCTGGGGTTCAGAGAGTATGCACAGGCATACAGGATCATGAAAACCAGCACCTTGGGCCACATTGTGTTCGCTGTTTCCAAATTTCTTATGGCTATATGGTTGATTAGAAAGAAAAGATCCTCTGAAGCCCCCTGAACTTTCTAGTGTTATTATAAATCCTTCCTCGATGGGAGAGTGAATTTTATTTAATGTATTTTTAAAAAAAAATGTATTTTAATGTATGTAATGTTTGCACTGCATCTTTTATGGTCTATATGGCCGAAATAAAGAATTTTTGGATTGGATTGGATTGTATGTGTGGGCTGGTCTAACTTTTTTTATGTAAACTTGCAGCTTCTCTTTTATGTTCTATATTGAAAATAATAACATTCTTTTTTAAATAAGTTAAGGGTACATGTAAGGGTAAGAACAAGAATAAGTGTAGGAGTAAAGGTAAGGGAAGAGTAAAGAACAGGCGGTATAAGGCTATGTTAGGGTCAAGTGTAAGGTTAGGTAACGTTTTGGGATATATCTCGTTTGGCAATATAAAACACTGCCAATGTAATGGTATGTCTGCAATTATTTGATTAAGAAAATAATAGATAATTGGTATGACTGTAATAGTAAGCCTATTTAATGGTTACTCTGTAAAGGTTGTTGATGTTAATGGAGGCAAATGCAATGACATAGATTTGCTTTAATTTTAAACATTCTTTCCCTTGTCCTCGCCTTATAATTCATCTCACATCTTGCTTCTCCGGTCCATGTCTCCAGGCATCATCACAATGTTTGGAACAGCAGCAATTGTGCCACATTTTGGTCTTAGATTTTCCGTGCTTATAGACTTTCTGTGCATATATGCTGCTCCTCTTTGAGACTGTAGCATTTTGTGATGCCCTATTTTTAATTATACAATTTGATCCAGTTGTGCACTCCAGCACCCTCTGCACAACAGTGGCATTTTAGGAGGGTGTTTCTCTGATGATCCCTGCCTTTTCACCACCACCCATTAGAAAGTGTGTTGTTTGCCTGCTTGTATACATTAATTGCCCTTTTTCTGGTAGACGTATTATGCTTGTACCCGTGTGACACGCTGTTTTGTTGGTTGCAGGGCCAGTCTTAGGCTTTTCGAGGCCCTGAGCAAAAGGGAATGTGTGAGGCCCCTGAAATTTACATAAGTGACACCTTCTGCTTTGTGCAGACTCTAACTGGGATGCAGCTTCTCCTCTCAGCCACCCAGGCACCTCTTGTACACTGGGCCGGACTGGGAACCAGAACCGGCCCTGGCAAAGTGCTCGGACGGCTTCCCCTCCCCCCAGGGAGGGTGGGGCGCGACCGCGCTCTTTGCCGGGGCCGGTTTTCGGCCGATTTGGCAGCTATGCTGCAAAAACGGCCCTGTAACAAAATCGGCCTCCAGGGGCCCAAAACCGGCCCTCCCCTGTGCAGCGCACCGGGGGATTGCCCGGTGCCCTCAAGGGCCAGTCCAGGCCTGCTTGTACAGCCCATTTTGGACTGAAGGTGTGAGAATTGCTTGGGGGCTGAGTTAAACCTGTGTGGGCTAAAGTGCTGACAATGGGCGCCCTGCGGAGTCTCTGAAAGGGCAGCCCGAGAGGTGTCTCCCTCCCCTAGGCCTTCCCACACCATCCCTTAGAGGCCCCAGGAGGGGGGCCCACTCCCTTGAGCCCAATTGTAGAGAGACTCATTTCCTTCACATTGATCGGCAGGAGTACACGAGGACTGGTGGGGTGTTGCCATTGTGCGGGGCCCCATCCTGGTAGACAGAGTGCGAGGCCCTGGGCAGCTGGCCACACTGCTCATGCCTAGAGGCGGCCCTGGTTGGATGCTTCACATTTTGCACATGCACAGGTTCTGGTCTAGGTCCCAACTACGGTGGCATGGTCATGGCCGGACTGAGAACGCAAACCATCCCTGGCAATTAAGTTGGACCGGGCCTGGTGGGGAGGGGGTAGAGAGGAGGAAGGTGCTAGTGGGAAACACTGCTGCTGTTTTTGTTACAGGCGGCTGATATTGCAGCACTTCTGCAAAAGCGGCCCCCAGTAACAAACAAATAGCCCACACTGCTCCAAAACCGGCCCTCACCGGGAAAACGCGCAGTGCCCGCTACGGCCAGTCCGGACCTGGGCATGGTGTGCAAAATAAAGATGGACTGGGATGTGGCCAGAGTGATCACTAGTGGCTGAGATTTATTCAAATACTTCATCCATCACTGTTTTGTGCTCATTTTGCACTGGCACAGTTTCCTCATCTGCGTCTCCCACTCTCCCTCTGGGAGTACAGCATCCATTTGTGAACAATACCAAGTATATAACTGTGTCTTTGATAGCTTGTCTTGTTTATATCTAATTTTATCTACCTGTACATTTCAATTATCCTTCAAGACTCCTCGTGTAATTATAGAGTGAAGGCTTCTCTTAGGCAACAGAATATATTATCTGTTTTCCCACTGAGATAACTTAATTACGAGGTGACGTGAAGACATGAAAACAAAATAAGCATCAGTAAGGTATGATTTTCAATGCCTCATTTAATGGATATATTAAATATAGCTTTTCAAACCGCTGCCACTATATGCTTGTAGGAGAAATAGAAATCTCATTTAGGGACATTTACCAGGCATGCCTTGCTTGCTTAATCTTTTTGTCATGAAAAACGACTCTTTCTGTAAAAAAGAAGCAGCTATTGGCTGTAGTTTATTTTCCCTTATGGCTTCAGTTAGTTTATAACAATATTACTGTCAGCTTAAGCACAGAAGGTGTCATTGGCCCTTTCTCTCCTTTATGTAGTAGAAATTAAGCAATACACACAGTAATGGAAGACTATTTGGGGTGTTTACCCCAGATTTAAGGCAAAATATGAGAGCATGAGTTTTTCTACTGGGTACTGTCTACCTCTATACCTTTGTTGAGAATTATATTGAAGAGTTATTTGCATCCCTCACGGGGTCTAATAATGCAAAGTCCCAGGACCTACAGAGCTTGCAAGGCCCGCCTCTGTATCATGGCACAAACCTACAGCCTGCTTTTATTAATTCATTTGAAGATTTCTGAAGTGGGACGGGTGCCCTTGGAAGGGCCTCCTGGCGCTGAGACTCGTAGGGGCCGATTCACAGAACTAATTTAGGACAAAATCTTAAATTAGGACAAAATCCTAACTGAGGACAAAATCCTAATTTAAGACAAAATCCTATTTTAGGACAAAATCGTAACTTAAGACAAAATCCTAATTTAAGACGAAATCCTAACTTAAGATAAAGTCCTAATTTAGGACAAAATCCGATTTAAGACAAAATCCTAATTTAAGACTACTATCCCCCAGATGCATCAAGGTATCCATTTTGCGATTCCTTATTAGCGAAAAATAAGGAATTGCTAATAAGGAATAGCAAAATGCTATGCAAGAAGAAATCACTTTAAAAATAGCGATTTCTTAAATTGTCTTACTTGAGACTCGCAATTAAGGAATACCTCCCCATTCAGTCCTATGGGCCTAGTGGCCCATAGGAATGAATGGGAAGACATTCTCAATTTGCAAATCGCAAAATGAGAATGCGATTTCAAGGGTGCAGGGGGTGACACCCTGTTGCACCCCAGAAATTGATCTGTGCACATATGTTGCGCACACACATGCCCTTAGGGGGCGCAACATGAAACTTTGAAAAATGCACTAAAGTGCATTTTTCAAAGTTTTAGCAAATTACCATGAAGTTCAACTTCATGGTAATTTGCGAGCCCTATTAGCAAAATCGCTATTTTTTAAACTTTAAAGCATTGCATTTAAGGAATCTCAATTTGAGATTCCTTAATTGCAAGTAATCGCAATTTTGCGATATCTTAATTTGCGATTTTTGCATTTGGGATGATTCATCCCAAATGCAAAAAATACCGGTCGCAAAGGGGCATATTCTGAGAATCTGCCCCTTTGCGAGCGGATTTTTGCTTGATGAATCTATGCCTAAATGCCTTTTGTGAATACCAAAAGTAGTAAGTTTAGGATTCTGTCATAAGTTAGTCTGTGAATCGGGCCCAAAGTCACAACCAGAGAGGAAAGACCACGGATTGTGTCCAAAGCTATCGACAGGTCAAGTAAGATAAGGACAGTGGATCCACCATGGTCCAACAGAAGGCAGATATTGTCAGTATCTGCAAGTGGAGCAGATTCTGTACTGTTCCGGATGGAGAAGAGCCTAAATGTACATTTTATATTTATATGAGAATTTAGTGCCAAAAATTTTTTAAAGAGCATTTGTTCAAAATTATCAGCTAAAACCGATCATGTTTGACAAACCTATAACGAGGGTATGATCTTACTACCCAAATAAATATTTAATTAGTACACATCATTGTTACCTCCTTTGGAGATGGCCACAGATAGTCAAGCCAAAAGCTGCCACGACAGAAGGTGGCAGGAATGTTTTTATTTGTGAGAACAATTACAAAATACATTGACCTGGTGAAATGGTATGGATGGGGTAGGCACACGTGCATATATCGCTGACATGTGACACACCTACTGCCCTCCCTATAGGTTTGTTCAGAGGAATCTTCCTGCTATTATAACTTTGCACTTCATCTTACTCTGTTTCATTGTATAGCTGTCCATATCATTCATTTATTTTCACATAAAAAAGAAGTAAATATATACCTAATTAAAAAAAATAATGATTCATGGGTACAAAGTTGTAATACGGTAAAATGCCTAGATTGTTGAAGAAACATATGTGTGTGGGGGGCAGGGGAGGCTAAGTTGGAAATGAACTTGCTAATGGAAAAAATATGCAGGTAGCTCAAAGTTAGCAGGAACTCACGTTTTATTGCTGCCCTACAGTGGTTAATTTGTAAACAACTAAGTGCCAGGGCTCATGTCAGGAGGCAGCTTGCACCAAAACATTTCTCCTATTAACGCCACTTAAAACAGATTCAACTGCTGACACTGAAGTTGGGAAAGGATGTGGCCTAATGGCCAGAGCTGCAGACTTGGGCGTGGGGGAACCAGGTTCGAGACTCCGCGTTGGCTCAACAGCCTGTGAATCTGGGCAGATCACTTAATCTACCTGTAAATGAATGTGTCCTTAACTAGTGTGCATGAAAATCTCTGGTGTTGCTGATTAAGTGTCGGTGCTGAGCACCGGAAACACTGCTGTCCTATACTAAGTTTGCAGTTAATGATTTGATTAATTACTGCCTGGAATAAGAACACTGCACATACTTAGTCTGCCTTTTGCAATAATACTGGGCTTTTTAGATCTTCTAAGTATTTTTTTTCTTACAATAGAGAGAGGGATTCCAGTGCTGAGGGGCCCGTGAAGGGGACTGCTGTTTTTTGTTGTTTGATTGCTGTCATTTTTAGGTTTCAACAAAAGGTATGGTGCTAGTTTGTAAATGAAAAAAGGCTAAATGTTGTCATTTTCCTCACTTATCCTTCCTTCTTCCCCCTCCCTCCCCAACATGCTACTCCTACCTATAGGACATAATATAGAGCAGGCATCGAATATCTGAAATTCGTATATATTTGTTTATCTCAGACCATTACCTGGATTGTAAATAGTGTGTCTTTCTTTCATGGACTCTTTGCAGTGAGGGGTCACTGCCTGTTGGAAAGGGCGGCCTCAGGCATGTGCAAGCTGTGCACCTGCACAGGGCCACCAAACCCCAGGGGCCTCCACGCCAATATATATCCTTAATATAATAATCCTCTGAGGATGGATACATATTTGCGTGGCGGCCCCTGGCAGGGATTTGGCGGCCTCCGGCTCTGTTCCACTTCCTAACAATCTGACCCCCCCCAAAGGCTCCCGACGCCCCCCGCCCCGCCTCCACTCCTGTCCCGCCCGGACCCCCTCTTCCGGGGTCCCCTACCTACGCTCCCTGCCCAGGTCCGCCATGAGCCTAGAGCCGACCCTGCTGTTGGAAAGGGATAACGCAGCCCACCTCCCTGCGCATTTATCCCCAAGGGTGGAGCTTGTTCTTTATTCCAAGGGTCTCAAATTACGATTCAGAACAAGCTTGCGAAGTGTGCACGTGCATACAAAATGGTCACAACTCACTGGTGGAACGCCCCTTCTAAGAGTACTTGTGAGAAGAGGCTGAGCATGGTATTCACTTGCTTACAAAATGCTTGCAAGTTACAGTACCAAACTAACACTCACGAGGGAAAACTCTGAATCAAGTAGGAAATACTCCAGGACAACAATAGTGGAACAAGATTGTAAACCCCGCCCCTAATTCCCACCCATGCCTAACCTTCGCCGAAGCAATCAGTCACTTGCTTCAATAAGTCCATCAGAAGAAAGGCCGCATCTGCTGAGGCAACTCTGCCTGTTGCTTAGCAACATCAGACATTCAGCTCAGCACTCCAATTTTAGTGAACCCCTGAGCAAGCAGAAAATGTCTACTTAAACATTTGTTATTGACACTCTTTATTTCCCCCGCCAGTCGGTGGGAGAGAGTAGAAAAACTCTTAAGCAGTTGTAATTGCTTTGTGGCATTTGTTACGTAAATTTAAAGACAATAGCCCAATGATGGGCCAGGCGTGTTTCTGTGATGCATATTGACAAGCGGCCCTTTTCACGAGGATGCCTTAGAGCTATGCGTGTTTTTTCACTCTGCAGCACTGAGCACTACTTGTGAAAGTGTTCGTATGCTCTTTTTTATTAGTGCTGGCTTGCAAGAATTGATGACTAATTTTTCTGACTGTGGTCCTCATTTCATAACCAATCAAGCACATTCTAGCTTTTCGAACTGGAAAGATCTCAGAAATGATGGAAGTGTGCAGACACTACAATAAAGGAAGGATGGCTGAGTGAAAATTGTGCAGAGTTGGGAAATAATCTGAAATCAAAATACAAATAGCACTCAGGATAAGGTGATGGCCATCCACCATCAACCAAAAGTATAGAACAATCTATACCATATACAATCAAAAAGACAGATATATCCTGAGCTTGCAACAATAGTAGATCAAGTTCTTAATAAATCAAGGTCGAGACGATCTTCTTATCTTCATTTATTGTATAGTACTTCTTCATAAGTAATCCTAGCCGCCAACACGTGTTTCGTCTTTAGTGGTATAAGCCACAGACTTCGTCAGGGCTATTCGTAACAATGTATTTCTATACTTAAGCAGAAGTATCAATGGTGTCAAGCAAGTATTGGTAAGTAGGAAGGGGGCTTGTGGTAAAGTAGATCAACCAAATGCAAAAGTATTCAAAATTGATGACAATGCTACAACGAACCTTAAAAGCAGCGCAATCCGGCACGAGTTTTGGGAAGTGGCGTATTGCCAACACTCGTGCCGGATTACGCTGCTTTTGCATTTGGTTGATCTACTTTATCACGAGCCTTCCTACTTATCAGTACTACTTGGCGGCTAGGATTACTTATGAAGAAGTACTATACAATAAATGAAGATAAGAAGATCGTCTCGACCTTGATTTAATAAGAACTTGATTTACTGTTGTTGCAAGCTCAGTATATATCTGTCTTTTTGTGTGCAGACATTAGGTGTGGGAGTTGATTCTGTAATGACACTAACGGCCACATGCATCATCCCGGGTGTTTGCGAATTCTTAATTGCGAAAAATAGCGATTCGCAATTTAGAATTCGCAAAACGGGATGCATGAATATTTTCGGTAAATTTATGCGATTCGGTAAAAATCGCAATTTTTACCGAATCGCATAAATTACCGAAATACAATTTGCGAATTCGCTATTCCCATTGGTTCCTATGGGCCAAAAGGCCCATAGGAAGCAATGGGAAGGCATTAGCAAATTGCGATTTTCACTTTGAAAATTGCAATTTGTTAATGCATTTCATGGGTGCAGGGGGGGGGGGTCCAAAGGACCCCCCCATGCACCCCTGAAATGTATTTTTCGCATCATGTTTCACACACACATGTCCTAAGGACATGTGTGTCCGTAACATGAATGTTGAAAAAAATGCATTTTCAGCGTTTTAAACACTTTTTGCAAATTTACCGAGTGGTTCAACCACTCGGTAAATTTGACCCCCTAATTGCGATTTCGCAATTTTAAAAGTAATCATGCATTGCTTTTAAGAAATCGCAAATTTGCGATTTCTTAAAAGCAATCGCAATTTTAGAAATCGCAAAAATGTTGTGATTTCTAAAATTGCTTCATGCATCCCAAAAAGCACTTTTGGAATCGCAAACGGCCGATTTTAAGGAATAGCACCGTTTGCGACTCCAAAAATGCCTGATGCATGTGGGGGTAAGATTCTTATTTTCCTCAAACAACATTTTTTGCCAACCCCCTACTTTATCACAATGACTCCTACCTGGATCGAAATCGTTCGGTTCACCGCATCTGAAGAGTCTCTTACTCATCAGGACCATGCTGCCACTCCCTGGTGGATCTGATGGTGAGCTCGAACATCAGTCAGACTTGTACCTATGAAGATACAACCTTTTCCTAATGTTTTCGAAAGTGACCCAAGTACCTCTAGGGCCCTTGACTGAGTCCCAGGGGTTTGTACAATGAACGCTTCATGAAGAATGAATATTGTCCGAAGCAATAACACAAATATGACCACTAATCCCGACAGAGGTGGCAAATGCCCAGTTGCTGCTCGTCACATCTCACTGTTCTTGCTATCAAGTTCACTGGTTATGTGTTCTCCCTGGTCCTCACTCTTTCTTTTCGGGTGCCGCTGTCCAAAGAAACAAGTACGTGGTCTGAATGTTCTCCAAGATGTGATGTACTTGTCAAAACGTTTTGTTAGGTAGGTAAAGCCAAGCAATCAAATCAACTAACCAATATGAACAACCATTGTCACACAAGAAAGTGGAATTCCAACCACAATGTAATAAGCTGTGCTACAGAGAACTGTGTGCTGTTGTGCTGCTTCAGATTCTAGTAGCCATCATGGCATACATTTCTTATGACAAGCAAGAGCGCAGATTAACCAGGTAACTTCCACCTGCTTCCATACCATCAAGGTCCTTAGGAAAGTTTTACCCTACATCCCTCCAACGTTAAAAAAAGCTGTAATGGGCGCCCTGGTAATGTCCCGAGTGGATAATTGCAACTCACTCTACTTGGGCACAGGAGAAAAACAACTGAACAAACTAAAGGCAATCCAAAATGCCGCAGCTAGGGTTCTGCTGAACTTACCCTACCGCCACCCAACATCCAAAGTCATCAAGGGACTTCACTGGCTTCCAGTCAGGTGTAGAATACAGTTTAAGGCCCTCTGTCTGGTCCACAAATCCTTGCACGATATGGGACCAGACGACCTCCCCAAACTTCTCCCTCGATATATGCCATTGCGTACGCTGAGATCAGCCAATCATGATCTAATATGCCAGCCTAAAATAAGAAGAATGCAATGGGGTGGCAGGTCTTTTTGCTACCAAGCTTTCAGACTATGGAACTCTCTGCCCCCTGCACTGCGCTCACAAAAGTCTAAACTGTGTTTTAGAAAGGCACTGAAAACCTGGCTTTTTTCTTCGCATTAAGATCGTCTATCACCGCTCTCTTTAGTCATTCTAGCGCCAAGACGCCGCGGCATTCAAGCGCTTTATAAGTATTGCAGTCAGTCAGTTGTGTTCAGGTGCTATCTGTTTATATTCTTAGCATGTCCTAGATGGACTATAGCTCCCGAAAGCTTAATTACTGTACGTATTGGGAACGGCTTATGCTCTCCTACGACCAGCATGTGTAAACCCTGATACCCAGGGCCAGGACAGCTCGGAACAGTGATGGACCTCATTTATTAAAAGATAGTGTGGTTGATCTGGCTCCATGTATGTGGTTATTTGTCATCTCAGTACTAAAGAGCGGGTGGTCTAACAGCTGAACTTTGCTCTAGTACGGGTTGTCGATCATACAGGACCCTCTGCAAATAGGACGTGTGGCCGACAAATACAGAAGCATACACATTCATTTCAATCAGTGCCCAACGTTAGGTGTACTTTGTAGAAAACAGAGTTTTCAAGCTAAGACCCCAAAATAAAAATGTATTATTAAAAAATGCATCTTGGGAAATGTGTAATAGGGTTCTATAGTGCCATTTTGAAGTTCTGGTGACATTTAGAAATCACTCGGTCTTTGGCCTCGAGGTCTATAATGTCATTCCCCAAAGGCAATGGGTAATAGTGTTATATGGGCTTTTAGAGGGATTCTGCTGAAATGTATAAACCTCAATGCTTTAGGCCTCAGTAGGAAGGCTTACACTGTCCCACATTGCACTTTATTTTCTTTCTTTATATATGTCTTGCTAAATCTACCCTATACTATCAATGTTCTACAAAAGAAAAGCACATTGTAAAAACATATTTTTAATTTACAACAACACATTTTTCATTTAAAATTGTACTTATAGTACACATTGTTGGATAAATCACGTTTTAAATATTAGGACAGACATAACACCCCAAAAAGGACACATTTCTCAAACCATTGGCAGACATATCTGCAGTCTGAAGGACTGGGTTATTTAAGACCCAGCGGTGCCAGGGGACAACACCTGAAACCTTCGTGGGTAACCTGTTCCGGCGTACAAATGACAGAGACACGGGACACTTCCTTCGGCGTCAAAGATTCGAGGTTTATTTACTGCAGGGAACACAGAAGTCACGTGAAGTACACAGCGGGTATGTTCGCGGGATCTGCTTCAATTTGCTACTGTGGATCGCTCCTTTTTATACATATTTCTCTCATAGGTTAACATGGTACACAAAGGTTTACAACTTGGTTCCCATAATTATCCCCGAGAGGGGTCGCTTTGATGTATTCAAGGTCCGGAACATAAGTACAGAAACATTTGGCGGTTCCCAACTGTAAAAGCCCATCTTCCCACCATTAGTACATTCCAATCGGCAGTAAACAGATCGAAGAAGGAACAGAGACAGGTGCAGAGGAAGGCAGAAACAGTGGGGAGATCGGAAAGGGTGTAAAAGGGGTGGTATCGGGAAACACGAGCTGCAGGCATCAAAGGGACATGCCTAATGAGATGCACGGCTGAGGCAATAGACCGGCACGGCAAGATGAGCCTCGAGCAGGGCCATCTGCCTTACAGTATCATCCCCCTCATCATAAAGACACTTTCAAAGGAAATGTGTCTTCCGCAAGAGTCTTGGGAATCCCAGGGTCGCGAAGCGGACAGCGTCCGTTCGCTGGCTACTTGAGGGCAAGAGACAAAATGGATGCCATGTCTAAGATGGAACCCGTGGGTACAGATAGAAAACCCACAAAACAAACGAGTGGTTCAGGTTAGCACAGCGAAACTGCGCACACCCACTAAACTCGTCATTTGCGGTTCATAGATACCAGACTCGACCATATTCGTGCGAGTCGAAAACACCACTTACTACCGTCACGGAACCTCAGACGCTCCTTTTGCCCTCATGTAGGCAAGCACTAGTCAGAATCATACTCGATATTCATCAGACCGTCTAGATGTTGTTGCAACATAACTCTGTCCAACTGAGCTCCTTTGGTAACAGGCGGCTGTCTTATACACGTCGTAGCACAGAGGCCACATAAGGCAGGACCACACTGCACACAAAGGCAACACGTGAACAGGAACGCTACAACAACTCCGATGATCATCAGAATCTTCCAACCCCAAGTCGACATCAAGCCCCAAAACCACCCAAGCAGCGTCCAATCCCCTACGTCCACGTGTATGGACTCAGAGATCTTATGCAACTTTGAGATGGCTTGATAGACAGTCGGAGCGTTATCTGGAATGAAAATACAGCAGCTCGAATGGATCACCTTACATACTCCACCTCGATCTGCTAAGACCACGTCTAAAACCATACGGTTTTGTAACGTCATAAGCCTTTCCGCCTGAAGTTCTGTGGTGATATTACCAAGGGCACTGGCAGTGATATTAGCTGTCGATTCCACCACACGAGTCAACTGTCTCAGGTTCCTACTATTGACCATAGGTCCCCAAAACGGGAGGAAACCCTTGAAAAAGTCTCCTGCCTCTTGACCGGCAGTGTCCTCTTCGCTAATCACGCCTCTCACAATTCTAGTCTTGTGATAGTCTGCACCTACAGTGAACGTCGAAGGCAACAGATTTGCGATAAAACATGAGCCCACATAGTCGGAGGGCAACCATGTATACGCACGATCATAGCAGACAAAGTGTGTACCCTTGGCAGCCAGAAACACAGGGGACGAGACCATCGGCAGGATATAAGTCTCGGAGCAAGCACTCTCTCCAAGACGAGCTTTCGATCTTCGGCCACGACCCATTAGACAGAAATTACCAAGGTGGGGTACGACCCATATCGGAGGCGAGCTTCTAAGCTGTTTTTCACTCGTGAGCGCACTATACTCGACCTTACTCAGGACCCTATAGGCTTGTACCTCTTCCTCTGGGATGAGCGACGGCTCATAGATATCTCTATCTAGATCCTCTATCGCTATAGACAAAGGCTTCTGATACGAGCCAGGACCAGAGTAGGGAGAACGTGGCTCTCGATTGGGGTAGGAATCTAGTGCACTTCGAAACATTGTTTGGAATGCTCGAGCTGAACCCTGGGAACTAGAAGGTAGGACCAGATATGGAATTCCCTTATCCGTGGTATGTGGCATTAACCCACACACCCAAAAATTAGTAGTGTTAACCACTAACTGATGCTGATGAAGGAGCTGAATAAAGGAATAATTTCTGAATTCATCACGTCTAGCCTGTTTGTGTTCGGGTAAGATATGGAAAGAATGAGGGGATGCAGTGGAGGTAGATTTGGGTTCAGAAGTAGGAGTAGGTATGGCAGAAGAAAAGAAGTACGACATCATGCAATACACCCCACCCGCCAATAGCGAAGAAACAGTCAGAAACAGTAGGAACACTCGAAACATAAAACATTTGATACGAATGATTTGTTGCAGTTTGAATCTTTGCGCCTGAGCTTCTTCCAAGTCCATCAGCTTTGAAAACGCCATCCCCTGCAACCGTCCGCAACGTTTCTTGACGCACTTCGTTCTGTGTAGCAGTAGTCAATCCCTAGGAGTTCCCAGGAACCGACGGTCTTTGACCTAGCGCCAAGACCTACTAACCAGAAGGAAGTACACGCGCGGCCCTACGGTACACCTGGATGCAAAGTATCTTACTCACAATGTATATACAAAAAGTCTCTTAGCTGTGGAAGTAAAAACACATAGATGGAACGAAACTCAATATTTACAAAAATAATCACAATTATACGGGTGTTTTAGACTGATCGTGGCAAATGGGATAATGCAGTTATCAAGGGACAGAATGGAAAATCTTTATTTGTCTCTGGTGTTGGATCGCAAAAAGTATCGAGTTTTCCCAGGACGTGTCTGTTCATCAAACAATGGATCCGATGAAGGAGCAGAGTTCTGCTGATCAGTCGATTGTTCAGATCTTGAGTCTTGTGATGACAAATGTTCAACAATGTCTTTCTGCTGCACTGAGGATTCTCCAACAGGCTGTGCGTCGCTAAAGGGTACAAAGGTCGGTAGTCCTTCGGTTTCAGATGAAGCAATGCCCTTCCTCACCCACGAGTCTGCTGGCAAAGGTATAGGGACCTTCTTGGTATGAGTGGCATGCACCCAATTTTTGCGTCCTTCCAAACGGACGGCAGTTCTCGTGGCAAGGAGGACCTGAAAGGGTCCAGTAAAGCGGGGTTCCAAATTCTTTTTGCGAGCAAAATTGCGCGTAACCACCCAGTCTCCGGGTTGGAGCTGGTGGCCTGGACCCTCCGTCTGCGTCGGCAGTGCTTCGTAAACCTGTTGGTGAATTAACCTCAGTTTAGCAGTCAGATCATGAAGATAATCAATCAACATTGGGTACTCAAGATTAGAAAATACACCCGGTCTAGGAACCCCCCAAACATTCGCAGGACGGCCGAACACTATTTCATAGGGACTGAGCCCTACTCGGGAGTGTACTGTCGCCCTTGTTGACAACAAGGCAAGGGGCAAAGCGTCAGGCCACGAAAGACCAGTCGTAGCCTGAATCTTAGCCAGTTTGAGTTTAAGGGTGCCATTATACCCCTCAACCAAACCTGCTGACTGGGGATGATTGGCGCTATGGAATTTTTGATTAATTCCAAGGCCCTTACACACACTCTTCATCACACTCCCTAGAAACTCACTTCCGTTATCAGACCATACAATTCGAGGCATTCCATACCGAGGAAAGTATTCCTTCAGCAGGATTTTCGCAGTAGACAAGGCTGTATTATCTTTCAGAGGATAGGCTTCAATCCATCGGGAAAATGCGCAAACCGCAACTAAAACGTATTTCAGGTTATTGCATCGTTCCATATGGATGAAGTCTAACTGGATTACTTCAAAGGGATATGAAGGGGGAGCAAAATGGCCAGGAGGTGTGGGGGTCCCCTTACCAGGATTGTATAACATACATATCATGCAATTCTTGACCAATCTCTCAGCACATTTCGTAATACCATCATTCTTCCACACAGGAGACAACAACTTACAAATACCTTTCGCACTAATATGTGCTAACCCGTGTGCCATTGTCACAACAGCCAGCACATACGCATCTGGCAACATCCACCTCTTGTGCTCCGACATATCGACCCAGCAACCATTCGCATCCAACTTTCCCGTACTCTCTTTCCACTTCGTCTTTTCAGTCTCGGTGGCCTCATTCTGAATTGCTCTCACACTCTCAATAGTGTCCTCACACATACTAGTCTCTGTAGGCCACCTAACCAAACTCGTCACATACATTCTAGTGCTAAGGTTCCGGGCAGTCTCCTTAGCAATCTCATCCGCAAACGCATTACCACGGCCAACATCATCCGTCACCTTACGATGCGCACTACATTTAACAATCGCTACCTGCTTAGGCAACGTAAGTGCATCCAAAAGATCATTCACAAGCTGTCCGTGCTGAATCTTCGTGCCATGCGACGTCATAAAACCTCTCTCTCTCCACAATCGTCTAAAGCTATGAGCGACGCCAAAAGCATATTGGCTGTCGGTAAACACATTCACTCGTTTCCCTTTCGCCAACACACACGCTCTAGTTAGAGCGATCAGCTCTGCAGCCTGGGCAGAGTTCCGATTCAATCTTGCAGCTTCCACAATAGTATTCAACGTTACCACAGCATAAGCAGTCGTCACATCACCATTCGGCAATTTAAAACATGATCCATCCACATACAAAGTCCCATCGGGATCTTCCAAAGGAGTGTTTTTAAGGTCCACTCGACCTTTTGTTTCCTCCTCAGTCCTTAAGTAACAGTCATGCGCTGCTACTTCATCTGACTCTGCACTAATTGGCAACAAAGTCGCCGGGTTCAGGATATTGCAACGTTTTATCTGAATATGACTTGCCAAAAGAGTCAACTCATACCCAGACAACCTCGCACTCGTCAAGTGCTGAGTTTTCGTACGATTCAAAAGAGTGTCAACTGCATGCGGAACCATCACCGTAAGCATATTATCCATGACCAATCCTGCTGATTGTCGGATGGACACCGCAGCTGCCGCTGTTGCTCTCAAACAACTCGGCAATGCTCTAGCTACCGGGTCCAAGGTCGAGGAAAAATATGCACATGGACGTTGCTTATCACCGAAAGGTTGCGTTAAGACACTCAACGCACAACCTTCCCTCTCGTGAACGTATAGTGTAAACGGCTTGCTATAGTCAGGAGTACCTAACACAGGAGCCGAACACAACGCGTCACGCAGTTCAGAAAAACTTTTCTGACATTCTTCCGTCCATGGTAAAGGAGTTGAAACATCCTTGCACGTAAGAGCCACCAATGGTTTCGCTAACAATGAAAAATTCGGAATCCACTGTCTGCAGTATGACGTGATACCTAGAAAGGCACGCACATCTCTTTGGGTTGTTGGCACAGATATTCGCGCCATGGCTGCAATTCTCTCCGGGGTCAACCTTCTTCCCTCCTTTGACAATAAATGACCTAGGTAGGTTACTTCTTGACAACAATATTGAAGTTTAGAAGGTGACACCTTGTGATGTAAGTCACAGAGATGTTGCAACAACGATACCGTAGCAATTTTGCAAATGTCCTGAGTATCTGCAGCCACCAATAAGTCGTCAACGTATTGGATTAAAGCCGCACCAGCCGGCAACATAAACGCATCCAGTTGACCCTTCAAGGCTTGACTGTAAATCGATGGACTCTCACAGTAGCCCTGAGGAGCACGTTTAAACCGGAAGCTACGGCCACCAAGAGAGAAACCGAAAAGGTCTCTGCTTTCTTCAGCAATCGGAATACTGAAGAACGCATTCTTCAGATCGATTACTGAAAACCAAGATGCAGACGCTGGAATCAGAGTCAGTAGCGCCGTGATGTCAGGCACAACAGGGAACTGAGGAATCACAATTTTATTTACCTCCCGTAAATCGATAACAAAACGATAAACAGGCGGTTTTGAAGGATCGATACGTTTCAGAATAGGCAGTACAGGGCTGTTGCACACGTTTCCCCGAGTCTCCTCAATAACATCTTTCTCGATCAAATCATAGATGATCGCCAACAATGCTCGTTCACCATCAAGGGAGATACGATACTGAGGAATACGTGGCAGTCGCACATTAGATTTCACGTGAACAACATAAGGGGAGATGTCAAGTAGGCCCACGTCATTTGGACCTGTTGCCCACAAAGATGTAGGAAGAGACCTCAATTCTGGTGGAAGCTTATCGAGAGACAAATACATTGGAGAGACGACTCTCTCACCCAAAGTAAGCTTTACTCCCGCAGGAGAACAATACAAAGTCGCATACAGACGTTTTAGCAAATCCAGGCCCAAGAGATTTTCACCACAACCAGTGGTCAAAATCAGCGGAGCTTTCAGCTCACGAGGCCCAATTGTAAGAGGCAAAGGGCACGAAACCGGATTGCTAACAGGGGCGCCAGAGAATCCAACAGAAACATTTGTTAAGCCAGACAAAGGTGCGCCAGGGAGTTTCGAATGCATGATGGAACTTTTCGCTGCACCAGTGTCCAACAGAAAAGGCTCAACGACGCCCAAGGTGGCAACTGCGACGTAAGGCCCTCTCTGATCAACCGGAACTGATACCACTCCCTCTCCTTGTCTACGGCTGTCCTAGTAATTACCGTCGTCAGCATCCTGATCGACGTAATAGTCATCTACATTATACTGTGCAGATCGTCCTTGCGATGATCCGCGTTGATCAAAACAATTGTTGGAATTTGACGAATTGTCTGAACGATCGTTGGGAGCACCACGACCCCTACCACGTGATGTCTGCTGAGCACCACCACGACCTCCTCTAGACGAATTACCACTGTTACGCTCATTCAAAACAGGACAGTTGAATTTTAAATGTCCCTCCTGTCTACAATAGGCACACTGATTGTACCCTAACGAAGATCTTTGCGATGAGGAATCATTTCGTGATTGTGACCTATTAGATTGCGACTGCGATCGATTCCGTTGCTGCGAATCATTCTGATTCGAATGCGGAGGATACGCTTGCTGCAACAACACCTTAGTTTTAAGTTCTTTCGTCTTTTTATCGGCGCGGTCATTCTCTTCTTTTTCCCTATTCTCATAATATTGTGCCGTGGCCAATATTTGAGCAGATGTAGAGACAGCCCACGCACTCTCAGAATTTTTTAATTTATTGCTCAAGTCGGGCAATAAGTAAGAAACAAATTTATCCACAAACAACCGCTGACCACCCTCAGTACTCATATCCTGACCACTGTGGTCGATAAATGCCTCCTCAAATCTTGTAAAGAAATCAGAGACACTCTCGTCCTTCTTCTGTCGACAAGCTGACAACTTGTCCCAGTTCACCCTCATAGCTGGCATAAGTGTTTTCATCAGGGCAATGATTCTCTGAGGGAGAGCAGTAATGAGCTGTTCAGGCTTAGCCCCACCAGTTTGTCGTGTATCTGCCGCAGTAAGAGCAGCCCAATCAGCACCTAATTCGTTTGCATGATCTTCCTGACGAATCTTGACCCACACCGGTTGCGGTACGACATTGCCAAACAACATATCGATATCGGCAAGATTCATTATCGTAGCGTCTACAAGCTGCGACAATTCCTTATAATACCCTGCAGGATTTTTGCGAGGGTCAGGAAAAGATTGCTTCACCTGTAAAACTTCCGATCGTTTCCATGGGAGATGTATCCATACTCTCTGGAAATACGGTAAAATAATGGGGTTAGCATTGGCATCACCTGGCATCCACACTGGTGGAACTTCGCGCATGGGGTACTGACCAGACGCATCTAACTGTCTCTCAACATCCTCAACGAACAATGCTTGAGGTATCGGAGAGGGACGGAGGGACAATAATTGCTCGATGGCACGTCGAACATTGGTACCCACCACCATTCCGCTCGAAAACTGAAGTTGTAAGTTAGTCAAAGCAGTTAATACATCTTCCGATGCATTTGCCGATATTTGATCACGCAAAGCCTTGCACATTTCTTCAAAAACATATCGTTGTGTCGGTATATTGAATTGACTAAACGTATTTAATACCGATCGTGGTGGATTTCTATAGGGGTGCAGCATCCACGACATCGCCATATTGCACAACGCAGCACGTTCCCTATTACCAGGAAGCTGACTACGTCTTTGTGGACCGTCCGAATCAGCGGACTCAAGAATAGGTCCAAGAGAATTAGCAAAATTAGCAGCCATTGAAGGGGTACGACGTCGAGTAGTTGGAGAAGTATACGATAGAGTAGAAACGAGAGAAGGAGTAGGAACAGAAGAAGCAGTAGGAGTAAGTAGAACCGGAGCAGTAGCGGGAGCAGGAGTATGTGGAAGTACAAGCGGAGGAGCAGTAGGGACAGCAATAGGCAAGGGAGCAGGAACAGTCGGAAGAACAGGTTGAGGAGCGGGTACAGGAGCAGGTACAGGAGGAACCACGGGAACTGTGGTACCCTGTGCGTACAGAGGTGGTGACTTCATAAGATAGGACATTAAAGGATCCTCAACTAATTCCTCCTTCTTATCCGACTCTGTTGGCAAAGCGGGATAACATTTATCTATAGTCATACGCTGAAGCCTATCAAAAACTTCCTTTTCCTTTTCCTCCTTATCACGCTGAAACTGCTCTGCTTTCTTTACAATGGTAGCAACACCATCTCTCTGATTACGTTTTGTCTGTCTGATCTCTTTCTGTCGGGCTTCTTTACGCCACAACCGAAAGGCATCAAACATGGCCGGCCTTGACTTTTTCTTAAACAATTTTGCCTCGAGGTTATCTAAAATCGGGGTCTCGAAACTACCATGAGGTGGCCAACTAAGGACACCATCTTTTTTGGTGTAACGAATCCAATATTCATTAAAGGTGATTGGACCTAACCCATGCTTACTGTAAAGCTCATAAGTCGGAGTTCCAACCGGAGGTATCGGACACGAGTCCTCCAGCCAGGAATCCGTACCACAACGTCTGAAACAACTGAACAAAGTACTACGACCAGGCATCTTGCACACTAGCCGAGTTTCACAAACTTCAAGGGTTACGGGATTTACCAAGTCCCAGCAAAGAGCAAAAACCCTCGGTTTTTGGCGGCTGCAGTCGTCAAATATCACAACAAAGAACCAAGTTCGAAGAACCACAAATGCAATGGAACCATGCAACCACTAAGCAACCATAACCAAGGACTCTGGGAGCGACCCACAAATACTTAACTCAAAGATCGATGGCGTCACCAGGAAGGCCCGTCAATCGTCTCGCTGTACCAAGGTCTACGCCAGACGCCAAAACAGGTCTACAGTCAGGGCAGCAGTCCGTCGCAGCCGTCAGGAGGCGGGAATCTTCGCGGGAAAAGTCGTCGGGCCACTTGTTTCAACAACAGGATCGATGAAGCGGGGTGCACCTTCCCTCGGAGATTTCATACGAAGTTCCTCACGATCGTCGGGCTTGGACCGGTACCACTGATGCAGCCCCACGTTGGGCGCCAACTGAAGGACTGGGTTATTTAAGACCCAGCGGTGCCAGGGGACAACACCTGAAACCTTCGTGGGTAACCTGTTCCGGCGTACAAATGACAGAGATACGGGACACTTACTTCGGCGTCAAAGATTCGAGGTTTATTTACTGCAGGGAACACAGAAGTCACGTGAAGTACACAGCGGGTATGTTCGCGGGATCTGCTTCAATTTGCTACTGTGGATCGCTCCTTTTTATACATATTTCTCTCATAGGTTAACATGGTACACAAAGGTTTACAACTTGGTTCCCATAATTATCCCCGAGAGGGGTCGCCTCAGGCAAACAGTTAATACTAAATAGATGAAATGTCCTAAATCTTTCAAAAAGTAGTCTAATCAATTAATTAATCATTTAGTTTAACAAAACATAACAAGTGACATATGTAATATGGCCCTCTATTTCCAAATTGGGTTTTAGGTAAACATACATAAACAACTTGGCTTTCAGCTTTATACTTTATAAATGTTGCCAGAACCCCTCAATAACAATATTAAGCTATATGTCACAGTTACATGTAATACATTCTCTCTCTCTCGCTCACTTTCTCTTTCTCTCTCTCTATCACTCTCTAAAACACAACACATCAGGAAGTCTAAAGACCAAATAGCATTTATTGCAAATTAGCAAGCAGCTCATTGGATTGATTAAAGGCAATTGTAATTTCAAATGATCAGCTAGAATGCTAAAATAAGGAAACATGGAGCATATTGTTACAAATACTTAACATTTAGATAAGCATATATATGCTTTCTCTCAGTGCAAGTTTAAGAATCCTAGGGCTACATTTACAAAATTACATTGTGGTCGCAAACGTATCAAATCACAGAATCGGACCGTTTGCGACTACAAGAAGCATTTTGTAATGTGGAAATGTCAAATTGTGATTCCGTAACTTGTTACTGAATCGCAACTTGGTTTAGCGATTTGGTATTTGGAACAGGCGTGTTTACTGTGTCCCTTCCAAGTACTGAATCCCAGTGGTAAGTATCAATGTTTTGCTACCAAATTATGATCCCTAAACATGATTTTTTTTACAGACTACTAAAAGGCAGTGGGAACCATTCGCAAAAGGGAAGGGGCCCCAAGTAACCGCTTCCTATGTGAGAATGAAAATAAAAATATTTTTAATGTAGGCAATGGTACCTCTGATACAGCAAAACACACAAGGTGATGGACGGAATGTTGCACATTGGCAAAACATTCACCCCCAGTCATAGATCTGGGTTTAATCCATTGTTATTTTGCTCAAATCAGTCTTGACCCTGTGCCTCATGGGAACAGTCCAGACAGAAGTGCCACGCCATGTCTTCCCTGGACCGGAATCAAGCATCCTAGGACCGGTTTCTGGCTATCAGCCGTCATCAGCCAAGATAGCTTGACTCCAGTGAGCACGGGACCCAGGTCTGGGAATACCCTTCCCACATAGGGCGAACAAAAAAACACACAACAGACGTGAGTCCCGTGCTCTCCATGCCACTGGAATCAAGCTATCTCGGCTGATGAGGGTTAAACGCCCAAAACTGGTCCTAGGATGCTTGTTTCCAGTCCAGGGAGGTCCTGGCTTGGCAGTTCGGGCTGGACTATTCCCATGGGGCACAGGGTCAAGACTGATTTGCATATGGCTGAGTTCAAACTGGAATGGCATGGTGAGTGTGAGAAGTTGGCCTGGTATATAATGCTCACTAGTTCTAGTGATCACTCTGTACCATGCCAAGCAACCCTTATGATGATGGTTGTAATTCAACCTTGTAGACCAGTTATCCTAGTGGTAACGTGGACAAAGCAGTCTTAGGCTAAACTCTGAAAGGCATGTGAAGCCAGCTGTTATACCATACACAACCCCCTTGAATACCAAATGAAAGGGACACCACACAGATATATATTGAAAATATATATTGATTTATTAACTATAAAATCCCCTGGACTCTTTATGAGCACAGAAGCACAAGCGTTAAATCACAAGACAGTTTAAAATACACAAAAGTTGCACAATATGGATGAGCCCTAGGGGCCACCTAAACCATATACTAAATAAGTGGTATAAGAGATACCAGGAGGAAAGTGAAGAGGCCTAGGGCCTTGGGAATCGCTGGAGCTATTCGAGACTGGAAATAACTAAGTCGGGAAAGGCCCACGGGACTCGGGTGCAGTGTTCAAAGTGCACGCACTTTACAATACAAAGTCTATGGTGCGTAAAAAGCACAAAGTTAGAAAGTTAGGAACCTTCCGAGTGACCTACGGAGCTGAAACTTAAAACACAGGCCCTTGGGATGTGTACCAGTGCAGGAGCACCGGCGGAGCTGAGTTACCTCACCCACAGGAAGCGGGTGCACAGGGTCGAAGATGTGTCGGGTTTCGTCACGCTGGTCGATGGTGCTTGGAGCTGAAGATGCTGCAGGCGGCTCGATGAGAAGAGTTCCGGTGGATCCAAGGGTGGATCTGAAGAGTTGAAGACCTGAAAGCAGAGGGGACAGTGTTCAAAGTCACTAGCCAGTGACTACCGTGGAACCAGATTGGAACCAGGCGATGTCGGGTGCAAACAGGCGTTGTCGGGTAGCTTCTTTCTTCAGCCACGTGGATACCCGGGGTCGAGGACGTCCAGGAGTCGGTCACGAGCTGTCCCACGTAGGCTTCTCGCTGTTGGCGGTGTTGGCGACCTGATCGGAGCAAACAGGCCTTGGCAAATGCAAGCCACGCAGAAGTTGAAAGATGCTGTTCACTCGGACCAGCAAGGTCAGAGCGGGTGCTCCTTTTCACAGGAGCTTGGGTAGGTCTGGAGCAACCAGACCTGCTGTTTAAATCTTCGGGTTCGTCGCCAAGATGGCCGCTGGCCGCGTGGCTAGTGGCCGGGATGGCGCGTCGAGTGGCACAGTGCAAAAGGGCCCCACGCAGATCGTGGAGATGCTGGGGGGCTGATCTTCGGTGCAAGGGCTGCTCGGTGGTGGGGGTTCTCAGTCCCCAAAGCACAACGTCGAGGATGCCTTAGAAGCTGCGCAGTCAGCTTTACGAGTGTCTTCCAAGAGGTCCGGTCCCACGTCACTCGGTGCCTCCACGGGTCCCTTCTTTGCAGGGACTGTGGATCGGGCTCTGAGAGGTCTGGGAATCTGGTTCTTGTCGGGCTCTGGGCTCGGGCTCCGGCGGGAGGCGGCGGCAAAGCAGACGTCGAGTTGCTGGTTGGTGCCTGTGTTCACAGGGTGGTCACTCCTTGGCCACAAGGGAGATTCTTCTTCAGTCTTCTGTGCAGCAGAATGTCGAAGTCCAGTCTTCTTCTTAGTTTTAAGTTGATTTCGGGATGATCTGCTGTGCAATGGCACTGCTCCCCCTCTTATTCCAATCTAGGGGGTGGATCACCTACTAGGTCCCTCCTCTGGGAGGAACCAGGAAGGGGGGCGGTTACACCCCCTTTCCTTTGTCCAGCTCCTCGCCAGGACTGGGGCTGGAAAGCCCCAGAACCGGTTTGGGCTGGCTTATGCACAGGGACACCTTGTGTGCCCCAGGCATGTCTCAATCTATTCAGCCCTGTCCTACCCAATACACAAAACCCTGTCTGGGGTGGTGCTCGCACCTCCCCAGGCAGGAAACCCTTTGTCCAGGCCCTCCTCGCTGGAAGGACTCCCAGCAGCAGGAGGTCAGACATGTGTCTGTGGTGGCAGCATCCATTTTGTGATGCTGAGGCTCTGTTTAACTTTAACCGGGGTTAAGGCTACACACATGTCGTGTCCCTCTAGAAGGGTGGAATGCTATCCCCGTCGCCAGAACTGGCGAGGGGATAGTATTCCAATTCGTATGACACCTTACTCGACATGTTTTGATAAAGCCAAACCAAAGATAGCATTTAACCGCGAGGATTATAATGCACTTAAGAGTATATGGTATGGCAATATCCCGGAACAGCTTAGGGAGTGGTTCCCGACAGCTGCAGACAGGCTCAGCTCATGCTAGAGCACCATCTCACATATTTCCAAGCACTCTGCCTCCAGGATTGATGAGGCCTTCCATAGGAGTGGCTGATAGGAACATATGTGTCCAGTTTAGGGTTAGGCACAGGCATACTGTACCTAAGTAAGAGGTGATTACACCAACTTACCCCAGCTGAGTGATCAGCCAGTTGTGTCAAATATGGAGGCCAGGCCAGGGGTGGCACAATACATGCTGCAGCCCCTGGTAGGCCTTGGCTACACCTATGCCCTGGGTACCTATGGTACACTGTTACAGGGGCCTATAAGGTGAACCAATTCCAATTGTGTTATGCACCTAAGGTACATGGAGTCCATTTTAAGGAGAGAGCAATCAGCCTGGGGCCCTGAATAGCAGGATCCCAGGCCAACTAAGTCAAAAACCAGCTAAACACCAGGCAAAAAGTTTGGGGGTAACCATAGTCAGATATCCACCTTCCTACATAACCCCCCCCCAAACGAAAGGAGATAAGGCTATCCTCGACCAGGTAAGCCTATATTGCCTAAGTGGCCATATAAGGAAGTACCAACTCTGGCTTGGTAACCCCCTGTCTCATGGTCCACTAAGCAATCCCTCACCCTAAGGGTATCTGAGGGTCTCCACCATAGGGAATCTCTACCTGTGGTGTGTCTTTGCAAAGTCAAAGGCTGGTGTTGAGATGGAGTACTGAAGTGAGTTTCCTCTGTAGGGCTCAGCTTCCTCCAATCACTCTCCACCATGTGTGCCTTTCTTTCTCTGACTGAGTTGCACTGTGCTCTCAGGGTCAACCTCTGGCTACCTAAAGCTGGAGGCTGAGTCCCTCTGTTTGGCTTACTGGAGGGACAGTTCAGGTTTGGGCCCTTAGGGTCCCAGGTTTGGCTGTGCCCAACAATATCCATCTGGGGGAGGTCCCTAACTACTTTTAAGGGGGATCCCTCAGGAGTTTTTAAAGTTTTCACCTCACTAGGGCTACTAGTTTCGGTGCCCCTAATCTGTTGATGGGGGTGCTTTATTTGACAGGGGGCCCTTTGGGTCTCACTGTCCTTCTTGTCCTCTGCAGCCCTGGGCTGAGTAAGGCAAGGTAGAGAGGGGCAGGTTACCTGCTCCAGACTGGGTCCCTCCTGAGAAGGGTCCACTGCCATCAGAGGCTCTGTCAGGCCAGGCCTAACAACCTCTGGGTCAGTTCCTTCATCAGGGGTAAGATCAGTTCCCTGAGGAGGCTGATCCTTTCCTAAAGTCTGGTGGGAGGGAGATTTCTCTTCCTCCTCAATGCTCTCTGTTTGGGTGGAGTGATCCATCATTTCAGGCTTCACTACCCATGTATCAGTTTGAGTTTGGGCTGTGGCCATCACAGCCCCACCAACCTTTTCAGGAGGAGACTCAGTTTGGGTATGGGCTGTTACTAGTACAGCCCTGCTACTCTTTTCAGGAGGGAGGTTATCTAAAGATGGGGCTGAGGTTTGCTCAGCCCTCCCAACCTTTTCAGGAAGGACATCTTGGATTGGGGCTGTAGCCATCACAGCCCCACTAACCTTTCCATGGAGATTTACCATTCTAGAATGGGTTTGCTGTTCAACCTCAGCCCAGGCTGAGATTTCCAAATCATTACCCAGTAGGCAATCTACAGGCAAGTTTGCTGACACTGCCACTCTCTTTGGGCCAGTGACACCTCCCCAGCTAAGATTGACTACTGCCATGGGATGATTGGTTTCTATGCCATCAATGTTTGTCACCTGATATCTGGCATCAGGTAAAAGTTGCCTTGAGGGGACTAGACATTCAGCCACCATGGTGATGCTAGCCCCTGTGTCTCTGAAGGCCTCCACTTTCAAGCCATTGATGAGGGGCTCCTGTCTATACTTGCTCAAAGTGTTTGGGCAAGCTGTGAAATTGGCAAACCCCATGCCAGTCTCATAGACAAGAGTATCTGAGTTAGGGGACCTGGATAGGCCAGAGTCCACCTGTCCTCCAAAAGTAAACCCACCCAAATTCTTGGGGGTGCTCCCACCACCTGGGGGACCACTGCTAACAGTGACAGGAGGTGTTGGAGCCTTACCTGGAGGTATATTCTCCTTATTGCCATTCTTGGGACAACAGCTATCTGTTTTGTAATGCCCCACCTGTTTACAGGTATGACAATAAGGCTTTTTCTGGGATGTAGAAGTGTCTTGGGACCCACCCCCATTCTTGGAGTTTTGGGGCCCTGGGGAAGTCTTTTCCTTACTTTTATCCCCACCCTTCTCTTGAGGCTTGGTAGTCTCTTTCTTTTGGTCACCACCCTGGTTCTTAGGCCTGATCCTGGTTCTGACCCATTTGTCTGCCCTCCTACCCAATTCTTGTGGGGAGGTCAGATCAGAGTCAACCAGGTGCTGATGTAGAAGCTGATTTTGACAATTACTTAAGATTTGCTCTCTCATAATTAAATTATACAATCCTGTATAGTCAGTAACCTTACTTCCCAGCAACCAGCCCTCCAGAGCCTTAGTGGCACACTCAACAAATTCAGACCAGTCCTGAGTCTGTGTCTTCTGGGTATCTCTGAACATTAACCTGTACTGTTCAGTGGTTAAGCCTAACCCATCAATCAGAGCACTCTTCAGGACCATGTAGTTTCTAGAATCCCCATCACTAACTGTGAGGAGTCTGTCTCGGCCTCTACCTTCAAAGGAGAGCCACAAGATTGCTGCCCACTGCTCCTGAGGGATCTGCTGTACTCTGCAGGCTCTCTCCATTGCAGTTATCCATTTATGGATGTCATCCCCAGCTTTGTAGGGGGGCACAATCTTACTCAGGTTTCTTGTATCAAAGGACCTGTCTTTATCCTTCTGGATATTGCTGCCACCAGTGGGTTCTATTACCCCACTCTCTCTAGGCTGTCTTGCTCTAGCAAGTTTCTCTTGGGCCAGGGCAATCTCTAACTCTTGTCTCTGGACTCTCAATTCAGCCTCTCTAATTTGAGATTCTCTCAATTTGGTCTCATGTTCCCTTCTCTGAGGGCTAGTCATCCTCCTCCTGGAGTGACCATGAGAACCTCTAGAAGCATAGGAGTTGTCAGAGTCACCTGAGTGAATCCTTCTCCTCCTAGGCTCCTGGTTAAGTCCACCTGAGGGTCTGAATGGGTTGTTACCTGATTCATTCCCAAGTTGACTTAAGTTAGCCTGGTTCAGTCTACTGACCAGCACCTGACTATCTCTGTCATCATCTGACTCACTGCTTTCCACCTCCTCCCCCTCTTCTTCTTCCTCTTCCTCTACATCTACTTGAGGAGCTCCAGTGATGGAGGCATCCTCATCTACTAGGATGATAGGGGCAGGGGGGTCTACAGTGTCATCCTCTGAAGGATGGCCTCCTTCAGCATTCCCTGTGGGGTTTGCTTTAGAGGTCTTTAGAGCTTCAGACTGATCCAAAAGCTCTCTTAGGTGGTCTGCAGTAGGGGAAGGCCCTGTCTTCAGACCCCTTAAGACACAAAGCTGTCTTAATTCCTTAAAGGGAAAAATAGCAAATTTGGATGGTGCCCTTGGAGGGTCACTCTCAACAGAGACATTCCCAGTGGAACCCTCTGCTCCAGACATTGCTCTAGTGTGGGTGGATGTGTTGCAATCTACCTACACTGGTGTTTACCTACTAAACCTATCTAGTAGTTGTAGCTAGGGTGTGCTACTCCCTTTGCTCTACAACAACTAAGTTCAGTAGAACTTAAGTATACTAGTCTTGTTTTATATGTACCTAGCAGGTACCTGTATGATCTTTCAAATGATAATCTCAAAGATTGTAATGGTAAAACAACAGCAAGCTCAGATCCCAATCCGCTGCTCACCAATGTGAGAAGTTGGCCTGGTATATAATGCTCACTAGTTCTAGTGATCACTCTGTACCATGCCAAGCAACCCTTATGATGATGGTTGTAATTCAACCTTGTAGACCAGTTATCCTAGTGGTAACGTGGACAAAGCAGTCTTAGGCTAAACTCTGAAAGGCATGTGAAGCCAGCTGTTATACCATACACAACCCCCTTGAATACCAAATGAAAGGGACACCACACAGATATATATTGAAAATATATATTGATTTATTAACTATAAAATCCCCTGGACTCTTTATGAGCACAGAAGCACAAGCGTTAAATCACAAGACAGTTTAAAATACACAAAAGTTGCACAATATGGATGAGCCCTAGGGGCCACCTAAACCATATACTAAATAAGTGGTATAAGAGATACCAGGAGGAAAGTGAAGAGGCCTAGGGCCTTGGGAATCGCTGGAGCTATTCGAGACTGGAAATAACTAAGTCGGGAAAGGCCCACGGGACTCGGGTGCAGTGTTCAAAGTGCACGCACTTTACAATACAAAGTCTATGGTGCGTAAAAAGCACAAAGTTAGAAAGTTAGGAACCTTCCGAGTGACCTACGGAGCTGAAACTTAAAACACAGGCCCTTGGGATGTGTACCAGTGCAGGAGCACCGGCGGAGCTGAGTTACCTCACCCACAGGAAGCGGGTGCACAGGGTCGAAGATGTGTCGGGTTTCGTCACGCTGGTCGATGGTGCTTGGAGCTGAAGATGCTGCAGGCGGCTCGATGAGAAGAGTTCCGGTGGATCCAAGGGTGGATCTGAAGAGTTGAAGACCTGAAAGCAGAGGGGACAGTGTTCAAAGTCACTAGCCAGTGACTACCGTGGAACCAGATTGGAACCAGGCGATGTCGGGTGCAAACAGGCGTTGTCGGGTAGCTTCTTTCTTCAGCCACGTGGATACCCGGGGTCGAGGACGTCCAGGAGTCGGTCACGAGCTGTCCCACGTAGGCTTCTCGCTGTTGGCGGTGTTGGCGACCTGATCGGAGCAAACAGGCCTTGGCAAATGCAAGCCACGCAGAAGTTGAAAGATGCTGTTCACTCGGACCAGCAAGGTCAGAGCGGGTGCTCCTTTTCACAGGAGCTTGGGTAGGTCTGGAGCAACCAGACCTGCTGTTTAAATCTTCGGGTTCGTCGCCAAGATGGCCGCTGGCCGCGTGGCTAGTGGCCGGGATGGCGCGTCGAGTGGCACAGTGCAAAAGGGCCCCACGCAGATCGTGGAGATGCTGGGGGGCTGATCTTCGGTGCAAGGGCTGCTCGGTGGTGGGGGTTCTCAGTCCCCAAAGCACAACGTCGAGGATGCCTCAGAAGCTGCGCAGTCAGCTTTACGAGTGTCTTCCAAGAGGTCCGGTCCCACGTCACTCGGTGCCTCCACGGGTCCCTTCTTTGCAGGGACTGTGGATCGGGCTCTGAGAGGTCTGGGAATCTGGTTCTTGTCGGGCTCTGGGCTCGGGCTCCGGCGGGAGGCGGCGGCAAAGCAGACGTCGAGTTGCTGGTTGGTGCCTGTGTTCACAGGGTGGTCACTCCTTGGCCACAAGGGAGATTCTTCTTCAGTCTTCTGTGCAGCAGAATGTCGAAGTCCAGTCTTCTTCTTAGTTTTAAGTTGATTTCGGGATGATCTGCTGTGCAATGGCACTGCTCCCCCTCTTATTCCAATCTAGGGGGTGGATCACCTACTAGGTCCCTCCTCTGGGAGGAACCAGGAAGGGGGGCGGTTACACCCCCTTTCCTTTGTCCAGCTCCTCGCCAGGACTGGGGCTGGAAAGCCCCAGAACCGGTTTGGGCTGGCTTATGCACAGGGACACCTTGTGTGCCCCAGGCATGTCTCAATCTATTCAGCCCTGTCCTACCCAATACACAAAACCCTGTCTGGGGTGGTGCTCGCACCTCCCCAGGCAGGAAACCCTTTGTCCAGGCCCTCCTCGCTGGAAGGACTCCCAGCAGCAGGAGGTCAGACATGTGTCTGTGGTGGCAGCATCCATTTTGTGATGCTGAGGCTCTGTTTAACTTTAACCGGGGTTAAGGCTACACACATGTCGTGTCCCTCTAGAAGGGTGGAATGCTATCCCCGTCGCCAGAACTGGCGAGGGGATAGTATTCCAATTCGTATGACACCTTACTCGACATGTTTTGATAAAGCCAAACCAAAGATAGCATTTAACCGCGAGGATTATAATGCACTTAAGAGTATATGGTATGGCAATATCCCGGAACAGCTTAGGGAGTGGTTCCCGACAGCTGCAGACAGGCTCAGCTCATGCTAGAGCACCATCTCACATATTTCCAAGCACTCTGCCTCCAGGATTGATGAGGCCTTCCATAGGAGTGGCTGATAGGAACATATGTGTCCAGTTTAGGGTTAGGCACAGGCATACTGTACCTAAGTAAGAGGTGATTACACCAACTTACCCCAGCTGAGTGATCAGCCAGTTGTGTCAAATATGGAGGCCAGGCCAGGGGTGGCACAATACATGCTGCAGCCCCTGGTAGGCCTTGGCTACACCTATGCCCTGGGTACCTATGGTACACTGTTACAGGGGCCTATAAGGTGAACCAATTCCAATTGTGTTATGCACCTAAGGTACATGGAGTCCATTTTAAGGAGAGAGCAATCAGCCTGGGGCCCTGAATAGCAGGATCCCAGGCCAACTAAGTCAAAAACCAGCTAAACACCAGGCAAAAAGTTTGGGGGTAACCATAGTCAGATATCCACCTTCCTACAGTGAGCATAAAAACAATGGATTTAGGCCCAGATCTCTGTACTGGGGTGAATGTATTACATTGTTCTGCATTCTGTCCATCAACCGAATTTTTGCATTTGTAACCCCGAGTGGGACGGGTATGCTCAGACATGAGTCCCGTGCTCTCCATGTCACTGAAATCAAGCTATCCTACCTGATGAGGGCTGAAAGCCCGAAACTGGTCCTAGGATGCCTGTTTCCAGTGCAGGGAGGACCTGGCTTGGCAGTTTGGGCTGGACTGTTCCCATGGGGCACAGGGTCAAGACTGATTTGCATATGGCTGAGTTCAAACTGGAATGGCATGGTGAGCAAAAAAACGATGGATTTAGGCCCAGATCTCTGTACTGGGGTGAATGTATGACATTGTTCTGCATTCTGTCCATCAACTGTTGTTTTTGCATTTGTCACCCCGAGTGGGGCGGGTATGCTCAGACGTGAGTCCTGTGCGCTCCATGCCACTGGAATCAAGCTATCCTTGCTGATGAGGGCTGAAAGCCCAAAGCAGGTCCTAGGATGCTTGTTTCCGTCCAGGGAGGACCAGGCTTGGCAGATAGGCTGGACTGTTCCCATGGGGCAAAGGGTCAAGACTGATTTGCATATGGCTGAGTTCAAACTGGAAGGGCATGATGAACAAAAAAACGATGGATTTAGGCCTAGATCTCTGTACTGGGGTGAATGTATGACATTGTTCTGCATTATGTCCATCAACTGTTGTTTTTGCATTTGTCACCCCGAGTGGGACGGGTATGCTCAGTCCCGTGCTCTCCAGGGGCCAGATTCACAGAACTAACTTAAGATAAAATCCTAAACTTACTCCCATTTTCATATTCACAGAAGCCACTTACTCATTTTTGTATTCATAGAAGACACTTACTCATTTTGGTATTCACAGAAGTTAGGAGTCCTAACTTTACCTAAATGCCTTCTGTGAATACCGAAAGTCCTGAAGTCAGGATTTTTCTCAGTTTAGGAGTCGTAAAGTTAGGACTCCTAAATGCCTTATGTGAATACCGAAAGTCTTAAAATTAGGATTTTTCTCAATTTAGTAGTAGTAAAGTTAGGACTCCTAACTTTAGGACTCCTAAATGCCTTCTATGAAAACCGAAAGTCTTAAAATTAGGATTTTTCTCAGTTTAATAGTAGTAAAGTTGAGAAAAATCCTAATTTTAAGACTTTCGGTATTCACAAAAGGTATTTAGGAGTCCTAAAGATAAGAGTCCTAACTTTACTACTACTAAACTGAGAAAAATCCTAATCTTAAGACTTTCGGTATTCACAGAAGGCATTTAGGAGTCCTAAAGTTAGGATTCCTAACTTCTGTGAATATCGAAATGAGTAATGCCTTCTGTGAATACCAAAATGAATAGGTGCCTTCTGTGAATACCAAAATGGTAGTAAGTTTAGGATTTTGTCTTAAGTTAGAGAGAAAATGGACTGCATTTAAAAAAAAAAGATTGCTTCATTAAAAATCAGTCACATACAGGTTGATCTACTGACCCCAACAGGCCACCATTCCCGTAATGGGCATCATTCCTAATGGGTCCCAATATGCTACCTAGCTCATTAATATTCATGAGGTACATTGATTTGCGAAGCACTAGGAATCATCATTTAATAGTCCAAGGATTACTTACATTAGGAATTGCAAATTGCTAATTGGGATTCGGTAAGAATCACAATTACTAATTTTCGGACATCTGGCCCCTAATTATGTGACAGAAACTTGTTATTTTCAGGATAAAATCTAATGAGAAGGTGGCAGGACCTTTTTCCAGAGGAAGGAGAAGACGTCCTTGAGGAGGAGGAATTATTCATAACTACAATATTGGGCTTCTTATTACCCTAAAATCCTGCTTCCATCTGCTAAATTTAAAAACAAGGTTGCGCTTCTTTAAATGACAAGGCTTCTGGGCCTACTTGAACCAAGGCGATTAGGAAAGATCTACTGTATGTATTAAAACAATTCAAAACAACATACATAGTTGATTATAAAATAGCAATAAATTCGTAATCATATATATGTTCCTGTGCACTGCAATATTGTTATTTTTACCTACGAGTACAAGAATTAGGAATACATTGAAAATGAACAAAATGAGGGGGTTCGTTGTGTTATAGAAATTATGGTTGGTGCTCTAGAGAGCAAAAATATGGACACATTTTGTACGAGTTCTCAAATGTCCGTTTTATGCTGTCAGTAAAATATTCTGGGATGCAGACTGAAACATGTAATGTCGACACCAGCAGCAGTCTGTCAGGTAAGTCCTCAGCCTTGTACTGAAGCTTCCCATAGTGTGATAAAGACCGCCTGGAACACTAACATTCTGTATTTATGACAAACGTGTGACACACCTCAAGTCATCTTGATGGAACCAAAGCTGTAAAACCTAAAACTTTTTCTTCATAAATTAAAAGAAGGAGGGGGTTCTTTTTGTTTTAGAAGTTACGGTTAGTGCTCTAGAAAGCGAAACTAAGAATACATTTTCTGTTAGTACTGAAATATCTGCCTCATCCAGTTCAGTAAAACAGTCTGACAAGCAGAGCGAATCATGAACTTCCAACACCAGCAACAGTCTGTCACTTTACTCCCTTGTGATCAACTGGAATGTAACACGTATTTCTCATGTGAAACTAGAGTACTAACATTCTGTATTCATGACAAAAGTGTGGCACACCTGAATGCCATCTTGATGGAATCAAAGCTGTAAAACTGAAAGCATTTCCTAAGGAGAATACTGCAGTAAATGAAAAATTAGGAGTTTTTTCTGTCATAGAAATTATGGTTAATGTTCTAGAGAGCTAAAATTAGGTCACTGTTGCTATGTGTTCTCAAATATCTTGCTCATCCATTTCAGTAAAACATTCTAGTACTCAGAGTCATTCATGTATTTCCAACACCAGTGGCAGTCTATCAATTAACTCCCAAGTAATCAACTGCAGTGTAGAGTGCTAACATTTTCCATTGAAAACAAAAGTGTGGCACTCCTGAATGCCATTTTATGCAAAAGTAACTGTTGAATTTAAAGCCTGTCCTGAAGAGCAAGTTGGAGTGAATGGTCATTGAGATGCTGCTAATGCAAGCATGAAAACAGGGGGTAAAAAATGTAGGGGAAGGTGTGTGTTGGACTTGGTCCTCTTTGCAGAGTCATTACCAAACTTTTTGCCTTCACCTTTCTATTTTCTTAACCTGTTTTATTTGGCTTTTAGGACTCCATGCACTTTACCACTGCTAAACAGTGCTACAGTGCTTGTACTCTCTCATTTAAACATGGTAAAATTGGATTGCAGCCAATTGGCACATTTAATTTACTCATAAGTCCCTAGTAAAGTGGTACAATATGTAAATTAAATGCTACTAGTGGGTCTGTAGCACTCATTGTGACGCCCACTAAGTACCCTTTTCAACTTGTTTCAGGTCTGTCATTGCAGCATGTGGTTGCAGTTTTTAAACTGCCATTTTGACCTGTCAAAATACGCCTTTAGAGGGTGTTGTCACCCTAAATGTAGGTAGCCCATTGTCTACTATCTGGTACTCCCCTTAATGCCCCTATGTTGAGATTTTAGGTGGCACCCCTTGACCCAGAACTTCAGATTTGACGAACTTAAAGACGAAGGGGACAAAGAAGAACTTCTGAACCAGAGAACTCCTGTCTGATCCTGGGTTCCAACAATGCTTCTCTTTGATCATTTTTGGCCCTCTTTACTACCAACGGCGGGTAGTAGCAAGCTTCTAAATTTTCGCTCAATGTTGTAGCTTGTTTTTCATAATCTCTGATGTCGCTACAGTTGTGATCAAGCATAAGAACTACCCGCAGGGAAGCTTATCACGAAGGGCTTTTTGAAGTGGTGACTGTCATAGAGTAGTACATTATTACAGTCTGTCTTCATTTTGAAAGTCGTGGTAGCCTGATGTCCATTATTCGATGCGCTGAGGAGATCCAGGAATGTAATTTCACTGTCAGAAACCGTCTTAGTGCATCTTAGAAAGAGATTGAAGAAATTGATCCATGTCGAGAAAGCCTCACATATGGTGAGATCACCACTCCAGAAAATGATGATGTCATCTGTGTAGCCTCACCACAGTTTGATTTTAGCATGGTAGGATTATTGTCACTAGAGATATAGAGGTGTTCAAATTCTACCATGTACAGGCAGGCTAGACTTGGGGGAAGGTTGATGTCCCCTGTATCTGGTGGAACTGATGGTCCTGAAATTGAAAGAAATTCTCTCTCAGGGCTATTGTCGCACATTGGACTATAAATCTCAATGGTGCAGGAGATGTCCATGCTTCTGCCAACAGACAAACCTTGATGACTGCCTTAGTCACCTCCTATGGAATATTAGTGTTTAAAGCTTCCCCGTCAATGGTCATCAGGAGGTTGATATTGTGTACTTTATTCCTTTCTGCAATCAGGTTCAAGACATCTATAGTGTCTTTCAAGAAAGAAGGAATTTTCTTCACCAGTGGTTGCGGAAAAAAATCACAGAATTTAATGAGGGGTTCTAAAAGTGATCCAGTGCCCAAAACAATGGGTGTACCCGGAGGAAGGGAAACAATCCCCTTTGTGTACCTTTTGCAGAATGTAATAATATGGTATCTTTGGGGTGGTGTTCACAAGGAATTCTGCCTCATTCCGAGAGATCAAGCCTTGATATTCAGCTGAATTTACAAGGGTTTTCATTCTAGTCCGCTTGACGAGGAGCATCCAATGATGAAGCATGACACACTACCAGGTGTGTGAGGGCACTTTGATCTGATCACTCGGATCCCATGTGTTCAGTACAATCGGACTTTTGATTCTACCTAATAGGGCCTGTAATGTCCCTTACTTTAGGAACTGCTCCCCCTGTGTTTATCATATATTGATTCTGGAGGAGTATGGGTGCAGGACCTCGTAAAAGATTTCTCCTCCTCCCACCCTTGAGTATTTGTCCAAGCAAATCCTGGAGGCGAGAGGTTCCCTGGAAAATGCAAATAATAAGAGGGAAAGAGGACATCCCGGCCTTGTGCCTCTTCCCACGGGGAATGGTGGCAAGATCAGCCTACCCAGGCAGGACCTGTATGTGGGGTCAGTGTATATAGTGGACTAGTATGTAAGGAATGCATCTAGAATGTCACACTGTGTATGTAGGATGTTGCAGGAGGGCAAAGTTATCTCCATGATCGATCCTGAGTGAGCCACCTTTTACACCACCCATGCAAGAAGGCAACCGGATTTGTCCCCCTCACTTCTGCCACTGAAAGTATTGAGATTCAAGAAGCACAGCTGCTCCAGAGGAGCAGCATGTTGGGTTTTAGCCTCAGTCAGTGTGCAGCCCTTGGAGGCATATAAGACTGTAACTTTTTCTAGAGTGGCAATCTGTTTTTTAGATTCTCCTGCTAATTCCTGCAAACAGACTCCCCTAATGTCCACCTTAAAGGTATCTCATTTGAGTGCCCTGGTGGATGCCATGCCTCTGTTCTCCGCCAAGTATTGCTTAATATGTAGACCTTGAGATTCAGAGAAGGCAGAGTCTTCCACTGTTACCCGTGGTAGATGCGAGGTGGGCACCAGGGAATTGGGGCGTTCCACGTCCTGTCTGTTTTGTGTAAGTCATGGTTGGAAACAATACGGCGTAGGTAGTCGCCGTGTTTGATCAAGCGTAAAATGGAGGTTGAGTACAGGATGCGGTCAAGGCACATATAAAGGACATGCACTGCAGAATAGAATGAGTAGACTCGAGAGTGGGCTGTAGGGACCTCCAAATGTCCACGAGTTACCATTGGTGGATCAATTCCGCAAAGCATTCCGCCTGGGCATATGGGGATGAAAGGAGCTGGTGGGCCAGTCTAGCAGCAAGCCAAAAATACAATTGAAGCCGCCACCCAACATCCACTGTGTTCCAATTCTATGTGCCAACACCCCAAATAGTGTATCCCAAAAGGCCTCCTGGTCTACATTGGGGGCATATATGCTACCCAGAAGGATTCTGGATCCATCAAGAAGACCTTCTAAATGTTTTAATCTTCAGGTAATCAAGGGGAGCAAGGCCTATAAACAAAAACTTTACGAAGAGAGTCAACATATAGGACGTTATTTGGCCTGGGAAACAAAAATTCTGAATAGTCAAAATACAGTCACTCCGATTAGAGATCCGGTCTCGGATCCAGTTGTAAACTCTAAAGAGGAAATAGCAGGGTGCCCTCTACGGCAATTTAAAACGATCTATGAGGAGAAGCAGGAAATTACTCAAGCATCACTTATCTTTAGAAATGCCCTCTATCTCGAAGACTTTGCAGGACTCTTGATAAACCTATTTCACAAACTGAAGTCAGCAACGTATTAACATCTATAGCTAGTGCAAAAGCTGCAGGTAATGACGGTATCCCTGTTGAAGTTTTCAAGACTTTTGAACCCTTGCTTTTACCGTTTCTTACTAAAATGTACAATCCGATAAAAAATGGCATCCGATAAAAAATGGTGAACCAATATCTAATATTTTGAAAGACAAGGATCCTACCATCACTGGCTCATATAGACCCATAAGTCTTTTAAACATAGATTGTAAACTTTTTATGAAAATCTGGGCAGTAAGGTTGACTCCGGTTGCACAACAGGTGGTCCATCTAGATCAGACAGGTTTTATTTGTCATAGATCTATGGCCTCTAATACATATGTTGTGTGACAAGCAATTGATTACCTGTCAGCCAACAAGGTCATGGCAGGAATTTTAATGCTTGATGCAGAAAAAGCATTTGACCTAGTTGACTGACAGGCTTTGATTTTTATATTGTCTATGTTCGGCCTGCCTGAGCTCTGGTTAAAATGATAAAAAAATTGTAGTCAGGCTCGGAGGCTAGAATTTTTTTCACAACAAATTTTATTGATTGATCAGGTAAAAGCACATATACAGTTCTCCACAATCAGGAGGTCACTGCAAATTATCAACACATATATATCATTGTAGCCCAATCAATAAAAGAAACATTTTGCCCTAACCCTCCCACCTCCCACAGCCACCCCGTAGCCCCACTACCCACCCCTTATCCCTCCCTTGCCCTGTACACGCGATCATATCAAGCCTCCTGTAAGTGCTGTCTGTATGCCAGGCGCCATGCGCCACTCTAGGCCTGGCGTCCATCACCCAAATCCAAATCGTCGTCAGGTTCTGCTGGGGGATCCAGAGTCTAACCTCTGTAATCTGCCCACCGTTTCCAGATTTTGTAATGTTTCCGGGGGCAACCTCTTGCCTCGAACACTGGGCGCTCCAACCCCATAAAATAATCCAGTCCAGCCTTCCATGCACTCAGGGGGGGCTCGCTCATTCTTCCACGCTCGTGCCAAGTCCCGCTTGGCCACCACTAGGCCCAACAGCAAACGGAGGCTAGAATTTTGATCAACAGAGAATCGACAGGTATAGTTAAGATCTGGCACTGGACTAGACAGGGATACCCGCTGTCCCCTCTTTAATTTTCACTGGCAATTAAATTTCGCAATAATCTACAGATAGTGCCTCTAATAGCAGCCATGCCGAAGATCAAACTATTTGTAGATGATATTATTTTTTATTTATCAGCAGAAACATCTAATATCCTAAATGCATTTTAGGCAAGTAGAAGAGTTCACATAAATAGGTGCGCATGGGTTAAATCAAGCTAAGATGGAGATGTCCCATCGGTGTCGCTGCCTTTTCTTCCTCAACAGAATATGTCCAAACCTATAAGATAGTTAGGTTTATATGTAACTAGGCATTCTGATCAACTTTTTTTTAGGCTAAATTATGGAAAAAGCCAAGAGGCTTTTAGATAGATGGTCTCTTCTTCCGTTAAAATTAATTGGCCGTGTATCATTGGTCAAAATGTCCATTTTACCATTATTTGTATTTTTGTTTACTCATCTCCCGATTAAAATTCCTAAATCATATTTTATCGAATTGCATACATTAATCAGTCTCGCCCTCCCTAATTTCGAGCTCTATAACCAGGTAGCATTATTGAATTTCCTGGTCAGCTCCCATTGGCAGCATCGAACTTTGAATTTTTTTTGCTAAATATTATGGGGGAGTTCAACTACCCGCCTTTCTTTGTCTTTTTTCCAAAATTTCCAAAAAAGTCGAGATATAAGGTAATATCTGATTTAGCTTGTTGTATACAAGTATTTTTCAATGTACACAAAATTCCTGGATATCATTTATTTTAAAAAATTGTGAGTGTCATGCCTTGAGCTTGCAGCTTTCTCGGGGGTCTTTGCAATTATGTTTTGAATGCTTGGGTGTTTTTTTTAGTATATCCAATTTGATCACCAGCGAGATGTTATCTCAGCAGCTGGGCCCTAGAGTTGTAGATTTAGCGATAAGGTTTAATCAAATATCTAGCTTTTTAAAAACAAATTATGTGCTTACTAGTAATGCAGCATCAAACATAATACACCAATTATATGTTCAGGGCCTAAGTGGAGTCGGTAATTGGATTTCTTGACTAACTGAGCTGGGACAACAGAGAGTGCTCAATAACTTATTCTAAACTATTAAAAGAAGCTGGCTATAGTTTTAGCAAAAAAAGAATGTCAGTCTCTATGTGAAGTAGGCCATAAAGCGCTCAGAGCTGCCAATTATACAAAAATGGCTAATCTATTATACGCCTAAAAGACTGAATACTATATTCCCGGTCTCCTCTGAGTTTTGTTTTAGATGTGGGGACCCAGAGATAGGGTCGTGAAACCACATTGTTTTTTACTGCTCCGGCTTACAATCAATTCTGGTCCAATGTTTTTCTAAGGATTAATCAATCTCTAGCACTAACAATCCATATTATTCCTACTATCAAATTAGCTCATTTTGGGTGTTCAATAGAGGTCCAACATTTGTCAAAATATCAACAATATTTTGCTCTATAGCTATAGCAGTGGCCAGGTCACTAATTCTACAAAATTGGAAGTCTGATAAGTCACCTTTGAATAACGCAATGGCAAGAGAAGATGGTCAAGACATACTTCAGGGAGGAAGCATATAACAGATAGGGTATCTTCGTAGATTTGTAGCGACCTGGTCAGGGTTTTCCAATAATGCATTTTAAAATGGTCATTGATACTCACACCCTCAAAGGGTTATAAAGCTAGCCCATTACATAAGAGGGACTTGAGCTGGAGGGGATTCAAGTATTTTTAAATAAATTGCACTTTATTACTGGTTATAAAACAAGACACTGCTATCGATATATTGAATAATGGTTAATGTTTTCTTGTATATTTTAGTGCCATGTGTTTTTTATTCTTGATCCTGTACTGTTAGTTCCTTATTCCCATCGCACTAGCACTTTACCGATTTATTTATGAATCGATTGTGTCATTGGACACATGCTTCTGGTCTCCTTATATTTTGTAGACATTCCCTGTTTTCACTCTTAGCACTGTATCGTCATCACATTAGCACTTTACTGATGTATTCTATTCTCGATCCTGTGACGTTAGCACCATATTCCTATTCCACCAGCATTTTACCAATGCATTTGTGAATCGATTGTCTAATTGGAAAGAAGCTGCTGTCTTTTTTATATTTTCTTGATATTCCCTGATTTAACTCTTAGCACTCTATAGTCAGTGCATTGATGTATGCAGGAATTGAATGTTTCATTGGATGTAAGGCGTATTATGCAATTGTGCTGTTTTTCTTTTCTGTTGCAATCCACTCAAAAAGAAATAGACCTTCTACAAAGGCACCCCTGGCTGATCCAAATTAATGTCCCACTGGAGTAGGCAGAGTAAGTGATAGCTATGATGAGCCCTCTCCAATGCTTTCATAGGCTCTGTAGCTCCACTGACGTGGTGTGTTTCTCCTGGAGGAATATGATGTGTGCATTCTGGAGTTTAATGTAGGAATAAACTGAGTAGTGTTTCCTCGCTGCGTGCATACCTCATGCATTTTGGGTGAGGGAAGCTTGTCTTATCGAGTGGGACCATGGGGTTAATGGGTGGATATACCTGTAGTGGTTACTGGGTTGGGCAACAGCAGCCTCCAGAGGGCACCAGTGTGGTACCCTCTCTTCGGTGTGTATAACGAGATGTACTGGCCTGGCCAGATCGCTGGGTGGTGAACTGTGGGAATCGGGGTAATGAACTATTTCAACTTGCAGAGCCCACTGCAAAGCAGTATGCCCAACATTATTAATATATCAAACCATGAATGAAGATGGGGGAACCACCAAGTTGCAAGTTGGTGGTGAGAGACAATAGGCAGGTGTGAGTTGCCCCTGAATCACAGCAGTTGGTCTAGCAGGATCTCAGCATCAATAGTATAGGGAAGGCAAGGGAGCAGGGGGAAGGGAATGGAGATGAATCCCCCTCCACCAGCTTCCCACCCCAGAAAAGTAATTCTGCAAAGGGTCTGAGTGATGTGGAGGTCCATAGGCATCATGGAGAAGAAGCCAAAGTGTATGCCAAAGTCGGCAGTACTCTGGCAATGGATAGGAGTAGCTGTGATCATATTATGCTGTTCACTGTTTGGGGTGTGATTAAATGTGGTGTCTGAGAATTGCAATAGGGTCCATCTGTTACTGTGGAGTTGTCATCCAACATGAAGATATGTGGGCCCACTCCCCCTCCAATGAGCTGGCATCACCACCCAAAGATGCTGCTGCCTGCAAAGCCCAATGCTGGTCCTCTATCATTTGCTCTAGGAGTGGGGTTTGATCATCGTAGAGAGTGGCGAGGGGCCCTGCCAGGCCTGGTTTCATCTCCACCATCACCTTGCCGACTGGCAGAAAAGCCCCCCCTTGAGGGTCATCTGCAGTCCAGACTGATGTCTGTCAATCCAGTCCCAGACATCCTTGGGGTCTATGAAGATGAGGGATTTACCCTCAGCTACTAGCTTGAGTACGGCGGGTACAGCAGGGAGTATGGTTCGCAGAGTGGCTTCTTTGCTCCTAAGAAGGAAGTATAGTCAGGAAACAGCATGATGGTTTGGTTCTCGAGTTTCAGAGGTTCAGTTTACCTCTCTGACTCATGGATGGCATTGCGGTCCCTAAATGGGAGTTGTTTGGTGAGCACGGGGTGCAACAGTGCTACCGGTATGGGCAGCCTCGCCTGGACCCTTTGGGCTCTTTGCTGTTGCGAGAAGAATGGTGTGAGGTCAGATGCAGAGTCGAAGAAGCGGAACCAGCCTTCCAAGAAAGTTAGGGAGTCTGAGCCTTCCAGTCCCTCCGGGCAGCCTATGATTCAGATGTTATGTCTGTGGGATCATCCCTCGCATTCCCCTGCCTCCTCTTCAAATATCCTCACTCGACTCTGGAGGTCATTGAGTGTGTGTTGGATGGTGACTATCGGGAGTTGCAGCATAGAGAGCTCCTTTTCCTCCTCCGTTACTCTGCCCATGAGTTTGCGGTGATCGTCCCAGAGAAAGTCCAGTTCACCCACCAAAGAGCCCATCTTAGTCTACATGCAGATTTTGGGATTTTGGGATTTCAATGTCCGCAAGGACTTTGTCGAGCTTGTCGCCAGATGGCGGTTGCGTGAATAGTTTTCAGGCAGAGGAGTTTCTAGCACAATAGTTGGTGGATCGACCGCCATAGGTGTCGGCGTAGTCGCAGTGGATATCATATGGCCCGTTGTAGGCGGAAGGGGACCAGAGAAGGCAGAAGGGAGGAAGAGGCATTTGTGTCAGGGGAAGACCAGGAAAGGAGAACAGACAGTAGAGAGTCTGAAAATGTGTTTCTTGTCCATGGGGGAGATGTGGTTGCTCACTATAGGTTGGGTCTTCTCCAGTAACTCGGCAAGAGAGGGATATGTGTTGGCCGAATGCCTGGCTCTCAGGGTGGTAATGAGGTGGACCAGTGATGTGCAGGGATTCCGCCTTAGGTAATAGGGTCTCCTAGGAGCTTCGCTAGTGGCGGGGGTAGGCAGCACTAGGTTGGGGAGGCAGGTTTACAGTCCACAAACAAACACATGTATATATATATATATTTTATATGTATATATATATGTATGTTTGTATGTATATAATATCTATATATTACCTACTGCCGGTCGCCAGTAAGTATATATAGTTAGGACCTAGTTACCATAGGAAATCCCCAACATTCTATTGGGAATAACTTTGGCGCCGATTGAGGAATCTGCGTGTAATTTTCCTTAAAACTGCTTCGCTCCGCTCCGCTCCTTCCCTGAAAGTTTAGGGGGGATTCGTCAAGCGGGGGCCGAAAAGGGAGGCTCAAAACATGTTTTCCCATGTTAATTTCCATAGGGACCTTTAGACACAGTTACAGCCCGAACGGCTGAATGGAATTACACCAAACTTGGCAAAATGGTAGGGCCTGGTATGCAGATGTGCCTTTGCTATGTTTGGTGAAAATCCCTCCAGTAGTTCTTGAGAAAATTTAATTTGAAATTGTTCAAATGGCATTTTCTATGGGACCATTAGACACGGCTACAGCCCGAACGGCTGAACGGAATTACACCAAACTTGGCAAAATGGTAGGGACAGGTATGCAGTAGTGCCTTTTCTATATTTGGTGAAAATCCCTCCAGTAGTTGTTGAGAAAATTAAATTTGAGCAAATTATATATCTATATGTGCTCACCGTACGCGCACCGTGCGCGTACCCTTACGTGCGCGAGCGAGTTTCTGATTGGCTGGCAGTCGACTGTCAACATTCCAAACTGTCCAAACCAGGAAGTGTTGGCCCCCATCTTGTTTTTCAGGAGAACTGAGGCACAAGAGAGCCCAAAACAAGAGTGGAAAACACGAAAAGGGGGCAGGGTAGAGACCCCTCAACCCCCCAACCCTCTAGCCCTTCTCAGATCAAAAAAATAAAAAAATTCAAAAATAGCAGGGTACGCGCACCGTACGCATACGGTATGCGTACCGTGCATGTACTCCGCGATTTAATTTTTTTTTTTTTTAAAGTTGCACTTGGTGGTCCTTCTGGGACCCCCTGAGAAGGGCTAGGGGGTCAGGGGGGCTCAACCCTGCCCCCTTTTCGCGTTTTCCACTCTTGTTTTGTTCTCTATTGTGCCTCTCTTCTCCTGAGAAACAAGATGGCTGCTCAGGTGGTCCCAGAAGGATAATAACATATATAAACGTTATCTGCTAATAGAATTAGCATTTACAAAACCTTTGAAATTTATTGAAAAAAAATATAGGTTTCACGCCTGATATAGTTAGGAATTAGCATTTAAAAAACCTTGCAAATTCACTGAAAAAAACATAGGTTTCAAGCCTTATATAGTTAGGAATTAGCATTTAAAAAACCTTGCAAATTCACTTAAAAAACCATAGGTTTCAGGCCTTATATAGTTAGGAATTAGCATTTTAAAAACCTTGCAAATTCACTTAAAAAACCATAGGTTTCAGGCCTTATATAGTTAGGAATTAGCATTTAAAAAAACATTGAAATTCTTCCTATATAGTTAGTTGTACTAACTATATTTCGCGCACCCACAATCCACTGCTGATGATGTCACATATTACATCATTTATGACATGGTCAGGGACATCACTGATGACATCACTGATGACATCGTAAATGACATCACTGATGACATCACTGATGACATCTCATTTGACATCACTGATCACATCACTGATGATATCATTCATGTGATAATACGATGCACCTCCTCACACTCTAATATAACCTTTGATACACCCAGTGTTAAATACAGACTATCGTTCTTGAAACCATTGACACACCAATACCAGTTACTACATACGCACTCACTGATTCCTAGGTCTACACACACATTCACTCATTCACCCATAGAATCACTCATACATACAGTCACTCATCAATACAACACTATCATATGCACTCATACACCTTTACAGACACTCACACACTGCCACTCATCCATGGAGTTACGAACACACCTAGTCAGTCATGCAAAGAATCAATCACACTTCCATTTCCTCAACTATACAGTTATACACACAATACCTTACTTATTCAAACATATACTAACACATACTTACTCTCTTATACAATCACTGATACTAGTACACAATGATCCATGCAGCCACTCGCACATTCACTGGCTCTCATGTATAGTCATTTATATATGCCAACTCTCACATGCACTGTGTTTTACATATGTACTTACTTGGACATGTAGCACTGAGATATCCATTCACTCACCAACACACCCATGCACACAGTCAACCGCCCATATAGCTGTTTCCACATGTACTTTTGAACTCATACAACTAGTGAATCAACTGCTCACACATCTATGCACAGAGTCACACACCTCCCAGCCACCCACACACACACTCAGTCTCCCATTCAAATACTTGGGCAACCAATCAATAACCCATATAGCCACTCATATAGCTACTGATCAACACATGCAGTAGCTTACACAACAGACATACTGATGCACACATTCAGACAGTTTAGTCACTAACCCATGAATTTAGTAAGACACATTTAATCACTCACTCATACAGTCAGTCACGCACCTACTAAATCCTTCATCCAGACACTTATACATCCACTCATTCTTCAATATGTAAAACATATTTAAACTGTACAGAAACACACAGTCACTGGATGATGTCATCAGTGATGTCAAATGAGATGTCATCAGTGATGTCATCAGTGATGTCACTGACCATGTCATGAATGATGTAATATGTGACATCATCAGCAGTGGAATGCGGTGCTCGAAATATAGTTAGTACAACTAACTATATAGGAGCAATTTCAATGGTTTTTTAAATGCTAATTCCTAACTATATAAGGCCTGAAACCTATGGTTGTTTAAGTGAAGCCGTGTTATCAATTGTTTTAAATAAACGTGATGTCTCACGAACCTGTGGAGTGTGCTCCTCTCCCTTCTCTTGGAGCAGAGAAAACTCGGAATAATTTAATCACAGCCTGGGTCCTGGCTGACGAGCGATGCACCCCCAGCCATGTGCGCCGGAATCTGCTGAACAAAGGACCAACAACGAAGACGGTGAAAACCAAGCTCCTGCAGCGGCGCCACCAAAGACCAGACTTTGGAATGGGCCCCTAAATGCTCGAAAACAGCGCCGACGGGGACACAGGCACAACGAAAGTGTAACTATTAATTTTGACATTTTCCACCAAAGGGCTGGCCCAATGGTTGCACTACAAGGACCACAATGCTCGAATTTATATCCCACCTGAGGGCAATTATTTACGGAGCTACTAAAAGCCTTGCTGTGCTTCCGAGGGGCCATCCGATGTCAAAAATGGCTCCCCCTACCCTCCGAAGAAGGCCGATGCGGCCGAAATGCATCAGGACACTGGAGCCGTGTTATCAATTGTTTTAAATAAACGTGATGTCTCACGAACCTGTGGAGTGTGCTCCTCTCCCTTCTCTTGGAGCAGAGAAAACTCGGAATAATATATATATATATATATATATATATATATATATATATATATATATATATATATATATATATATATATATATATATATATATATATATATATATGTATAAAGAGAGAGAAAGAGAGTATTGAGCAATAGAGAGTGCTCCTGACTCATATCTCTCCATCGACACCAAAAAGACAAACTCGGATGACCCCTATAAAAATCGATTTTTGAGACTGCACACTGTATGTGTCACTGGAATGAGTTGCACTTCTTCGATGTAGAGCGGGTTGACAAGAATCGCACACACCTGGGAGCAGGGACACAGCTCTTCAATCAGTCTAATGGCTCAACCGTAGCTCAGTAAGATCTCCGGTAATCTCGCTTGACAACCAGAATTGATGGCTGGTGGCTTGTGAAGATTGCGAGGGGGCTTTTTAATAATGCCTAGTAAATAATTAGACAGCTCAGTCAATCTCTCGGCGAGAATCCGTGCTGTCTTTTTTTCCTTTTAGTTTTGCTGGGTGCCGTAAGAGAAAATAAAAATGGAAAACAATACCAGCAAAGAGCCAGAAAGACTAATGGGGAAGCAACCATTAAACCCAGGTACGTCAATAGCATTATATGTCAGCAGATTCCCTTAAATGTATTGCACTTATTTTTGAGTTTAATAAAAAGCAAAGGCGCCTGTTTGCAACAGTTAATAAAACATACATTCGAAAACATCGAAGCAAAGTATTTCATTTATGTATACTCTGCGGACAACAAATGGGAAGGTGTATGTTTAGATTTATTGCAATTATGAGTTGACAGCGCGATGCATGTTAGCAGGAATCTGTCGCACTCATTTACAGTGCTGTGTAAATTGTCTCATGTACTGAATTTTGGCACCCCTTTAAGCGACGGGAACAAAAATGACGTACAAACGTTTTTTACACCCGTTGTCGTGCTTTATTGCCCCAATGTTGCCATTTTTCGCTTGCCCTTTCCAGCTGCTGAAAGTGGGAGGTAAGGATAAGAACAAAACCAGAGAGAGGCCTAGTTGCGTACTTGTAAAGCAACAATGTACTAAAAAAGGTGCAAATGAACACATTACTTACTTTTAGTCATGCTCTTGCTTGTGGATTCTCTAGGTCTCATTTACAGGTTTTTTGGCGTGGGGCAGCGCAGCAGGCTTTGCTGCTGCTCTGCCCTACGACAAAAGAAAAGGGCAGGAATGCGCCATATCTATTAGATACAGCGCATTCCTCTCCTTTCCCCTGCGGCGACACACAATGGGCTCCCATGCACCAACGCAGGCACCTTTGCACCATGGCGTTGCAGGGAAGAATATATTTGTGCAGGAAGGGAAACCTTCCTGCACAAAATAAACACAAAAAGGCATGCAGCACACATAGAAAGAGGAAAAACAAGGAGAAATAAAGATATCTCTTCTCGTTGTGCTTCCCTTATGCCAGAGGCGTAAGTTTTTGGGTCTGCCTCAGGCTTACGTTTTTTCTTAAATCTGGGGCAGTGTCAAAAAACCATGGACGTTGCTGGGAATGCCCCCAGCATCACCCATGTAACACCCTTTCATGCAGTTTTCTGCGTGAAAGGGACATATATTTATAAGGCCATGAAAAGCCACGTAACAGACTCAATCTGAAAACTTTTCATAGCAGTACTCCCACACCCTACTAGGTGGCGCTGTGCATTTCTTCATTGGCTTTGTTCCACCCCAGGTAAGTTTAACAAAGACGGTTGGTCTGGTAAAAATAGAATGGCTGAAAGGGCTGGCAAACAACCTTTAATAGTGGCATTGCTGAGTCAAATACAAAATAAACAATACCACATCCATCAAGTGGTAGATCGAAGGCTGTTAACTGATTCCATTTCCATCTCCATGCATGCAGATGTGGATTTTGCAGGTTTGGGTGCAGAACCCTGCCCTTCTATTGGGACAGATGATCCTCCTGAGATGGTAGCCTGATTGGGGCAGTCGCTTCTGCCCAGAAGTTCCGTGTACCTCACTTGCCTTGCCCAGTCTGGAGCCACAAGGATTTCTTAGGCCAGGTCATTCCTGATCTTCTTTAGAACTCAGAGCAGGAACGGAAGAGGCAATGAGGTGTACAGTAGTCCTGTGTTCCACTCAAGCCGTAATGCCTCTCCAAGTAAGATTCTTCTTGGGAACTTCAACATGCAAAAGTTAAAACACTGTGTATTGTTGACAGCTTTGAAAAGATCTAGCTAGGGTTCCCCGCATGGTCAGAAAGTGTCCTGTGTGACCTGGGGATGGAGACACCATTTGTGATTCACCAGGCACGGCAAGCTGAATTTGTCAACCCTGAAATTCAAGGTTTCCCCCAGATGAATCATCAGGGAGATTCCTTATGCTCCAAACAACTCCAAAGATGCAGAGCTTCTTGACACAGGATCCATTACCCCACTCCACACTCCTTGTTGCAGTACCCCACGGCAGTCATGTTGTCCATGAGAACCTGTACCAGCCTCCCCCAATGAACAGCAGGAAAGAGTTCAGCATGAGACAAATGCCTGTAACAACAACAGATCGATATGGAGTTAGGTTTCCACTAGAGATCAGAGTCCTCTGATGTCTACCTCCTCCAGATGGCCTCCCAACCCAACTTTGATGCATCCATATCCATTGTCAACTCAAAGTGAGGAAGGGAGAGGGGTCTGCTGCTGATCCAATTGTGGTCGGGCAGCCACCACTGCAGATTACATGCACTCTCCTCCGAAACCTGGATGACATCTGATGGTTTTCTTGAGGCTGGGAGAAAAATGGGACTTCATATTTGACTTCAGAGTCTGCATTTGCCATACTGACGTAGTCGACAAGCAAGATGCAGGAGACTATCAGAATAAGAAGCCTCAGAGCTGCTCTTACTGAAATCCAGGACCAAGAATGAAACATCAGGATCATACCACAAAAATCCTGGACTCTTTGCAATGGAGGAAAGGTCCTGAACATAACAATGTCCAAGCCAGCTCCTATAAATGGAAGTCCTTCAAAGGAGGCAGGTCACTGAGACCTCCAGTGTTTTCTGGAGATGGTTTATGGGTGTCCATGGTGAACCCCCCTTTTACAGCGATGTCTGGGAAAACTGGTATTCCCAGCCTCTGTAGATGGGCGGTAATTACCACTATCACTTTCATGAGTACACTAGGGGCACTACTGAGGCCCAACGAGAGTATAGCAAACTGAAAATACTCTTTCCCTAACTTGAAACATGGATAATATCTGTAGAACAGAAAGAAAGGTTTGTGAAAATACATGTCTTGCAGGCCCAAAGCCACCATCAGGTTGCCAGGAACCAAGGCAGACCGAACCTGGGCCTCCAGCGAACATCACTCACTCACAAGACCTCTGCAATTAGCTTTTGGACTTCTTCAGCCAGAAGATCACCTCCTTATATAGCAACTTTGACTCTCACCAACACCTCATTGGTACTCAACTTCCCAGCCTTGCCAAAGGAGAGACATTGCCTGTTTGACCCCCCATCACCACATTCAAAACCACCACAGCTATGATGTTCATCCACTATAGGGCCCTGTCTGACCCCTGTCTCTACCAGGCCTTCACAAACAGACTCTACCCCATCAACAAAGGGCTCACACCCCACTTCAATGCCTTCATCTTCTCAGCTATCTTCGCTGATGTTTGAAAACAGGCCCCACTTAATTCCCTACTCAAGCAACCTATGTGGACTCAGCCAAATACAGGTTGATCTACCTCTTACCAGTCCCAGTCAAAGTCCTAGAAACACTCATCAAAAGATGCCTCACTGACCACCTCAACAAACATCAACTCCTCAGTGCCACTTAGGCTAGCTTCAGACCCAACCACAGCACAGAAAAAGTGTTCATCGCCACCACAGATGACATACACGACATACAAATGATCCTGAACATTGGAGGCACAGTGGCGCTCATTCTCTTGTACCTCTCTGCAGCATTTAACATGTTCTCCCATTCCTACCTCATCTGACACCTGCATGAGATTGGCATCTAAAGACCCACTTTCCACTGGATCTGCTCCTTCTTGAAATGCAGACCACAAGCTGGTAGCCTTGTCACAAACTCATCAGAAACCCACAAATTCATCTGTGGAATGCCACAAGGTTCCTCCATCAGTTCTACCCTCTTCAATGCTTATATGATCCCTTTAGCCAGGGTCATCCATGCCAGTGTCATCAACATCCTCACCTATCCTGATGACATAAAGCTCATATCTCCTCCGACAAGAACCTCAACACACAGAAATTTTCAGCGCATGCATGACTACAGTAGCCAATTGAATAAAGTCCAACTGACTCAAGCTAAACACTGACAAGGCAGAAGTAGTGATTTTCAGCAAGAACACCTCACCATGAGACTCCACCTAGTGTATAGCAGATACTCGACCCACACCCATGCCGGCAACCTCAGAATCATCATTGACAACAAACTGGACATGACCAACCAGGTCACAACCGTCACAGCATTATGCTTCTACACCTTGAAGACACTGAGCAAAATCTTCAAATTGCTGCTGAGCAACACCTTAAAGTCCATCACACACACCCCAGTGACAAGCAAGCCGGGCTACAGGAAAACCCTCGACACAGGAATCATCAGATGACTTCAAACCATCCAGAACTCGTCAGCCAGATCCACATCAAACCACACCTCAGTCAGTTCCATTTGCTCCCGATACACAAATGTGTACAATTCAAACTCCTCACTCACACGTTCAAAGCACTAAACAACATCTCGTTCTACAAACCCTCCAAACATCGCCACTCAGCCATACCCCTACTCACATATATAACATGACTATACAGAATTGAACCTGGAGGCTGGGCCTTCTCCTACATCAGTCCTAATGCATGAACCAACCTCCCACTACATATCAGAGCCTCAGTCTTTCTTCTTGAGTTCCACAAGAGGCTGAAGACCTGCCTCCTTGAATATCCCTTTTTACCCTAGTTGAGGCAAGACTCACCTGCTTAGTGCCAGTGCCCTTCATTAATCCACATAACACAACACAACATATCTATATGTAGCTGATCCAGACACCAACATTGGATTCACAAAACACACAGAACCAAACTCATACACATCCCACTAACTGCCACACATCCTTAAGCTACGGAATAAATACTCATTAATGCTTGCTCTGCAGTGCTCAATGTACAACACATCACAGAAGTCATCTCTGTCACAAGCTTGACACCCTCTTCTTCAAAGAAACGTGGTTAGCCCCACATCTTAGCAGATCTTGAAGTTCCTTCTTTCTCAGGACACATCATTCATCATGTGGATTGCACACATAAGAAATGAAATGGCCTCACTGTCATCGATTAGTCCCCCAGGTCCTGCATCCTAGTCAAGCAAGTAACACTCGACTCCATGGAGCTGCTGGCATGGCATTTTCCACTCTTAGCACCTCAGGCTGCCACCCATGTCTCCCAGGCAGAGCAGGGACTTCAATGGTGAATTCTAAGATCTCCTCAACACTTCGTCTATCCGAGATGTCAACCCCAGCCTCTTGGATGACTTCAATCTCCCTGACAACACAAACTTAAAAAACAAAATAAAAAATAACAGACTCCATTGTTAACCTTATCAATACACTCAGAGTGTTACAGCATGTCACACAACCAACACACTACAAAGGCCACATCCCCAACCTTGTCTTTTCAATGTCATCATCAATTCAATGCAAACGACCGAACCCATTGACTGTACTAATCATTCTGCATCACTATTTCCCTGCTCAGATTACTACCAACAAACCAAGGTAAACACAAAAGAGAAGACCACACCTTCAGATCATTCAAAGACATCTCCATAGAGAAGCCTGAAGTTATGTCTCACCCTATCAACTCCACAGCCAATGTGAACACCCTTCTAAACAATGTCAACAATCTTTTGGAAAGCTGTGTAAAAACCCACATCTCATTTGCAACATGCAATTGCAAGTGAAAGCCTTCAGCACCCTGGTATTCAAAGAACCTCGTTGACAATAAATGACCCATCCACAGACGGGAAAGGAAATTGAAGAAAATAACAGAACTCGTGAGGAATGTTTGATACAGAAGTTTCTCCGTGCAACACAATTCAATGAAGCTACCAACAGCAGCAAATAGCACAGTTTCTACCCCCTGCCAGACCCAACCTATTCCTCACTGCACAGGAATGTGCAATGCCATCAACCTCTTCTTCAGTGAAAATATACAGAAGCGAAACAGCACATTCACAATATTAAGCCTGCTTCATCTCTTACGGTAACTAGTCATAATATCGAATCCAAAATATCGAATGTTGTTATTGTTATTGTTGTTATTGTTAATTTCGACTTATAGCGCGCCCAATCACCTGCAGGCCTCTAGGCGCGTGGAAATCGATGTCATACAATAACTCGGTTCACTCCTAAGAGAGATGCAGCTACAGGACTACACTGTGGTCAAGGTTCTTCTAAACAGCAGGGTTTTCAGAGATTTCCTGAACCGCAGGAGATTCATCTCCCTGCGTAGCCCCTCAGGCAGCTTGTTCCATAATTGGGGGGCCAGGACGGAGAAAGCTCTCCCTCCCTTAGTCACTAATTTGTAGCGGGGGCAGACCAGTAACTGAGCGTCTGATGATCTGAGTGCTCTTGTCGGGTTGTACACTTCCAGGCGGGCTTTGATATAGGCCGGCGCATGGCCGTAAATCGCCTTATGCGCTATACAGAGGCTCTTGAATTCAACCCTCTCCTTAACAGGGAGCCAGTGAAGGTTTTGAAGAAGAGGGGAGGCCTTTGTTCGTCTGGGCACTCTGAAAATTAGCCGTGCAGCGTCGTTCATTACAACCTGGAGTCTGTTTATCGACATTTTTGGGAGGCCAAGGTACAGGGAGTTCCCATAGTCGATCCGGGAGATGACAGTTGCTGCTACAATTGAACGCATCATCGAATGAGAAAGGAAGGGGGCTATCTTTCTCAATTGTCTGATGATGTTCGTGCAAGTTCCAACAACAGCGGAGACTTGACTGCACATTGACAGGTCGCAGTCTAATTTAATCCCCAGACTCTTTACGTTGGCACTAGGCTTTGGGGCTGATCCAAGCTCAGCAGGCCAATACAGATCACTCCACGGTGAGGTGGTAGATGGAATTACCAATACCTCGGTCTTATCCGGGTTGATCTTTAGTAGGTTTTTCGTCATCCAGCCTACGGTGTACCTCAGGATATTTTGGGCTTGGGTTTGTGCTGTCCCTGTGTTATCGATACTCAGTACTAGCTGAGTATCGTCAGCATAGTTGTAAACTCTGCAGCCCAACTCAGCCAGGGATGCAATCAAAGGCTGCAAGTAAAGATTGAACAGAAGTGGGGACAGTGCGGAGCCCTGTGGGACTCCGCACTCTAAGAGGCCCTAAGAATGGGCAAAATATCGAGTCAATAATATCGAGTGTAGAGAAATATCGAAAGTAAGTATATCGATGTAAAAAATATTGTTTTATATTTCACTAATAAAATATCGAAGTACGAAATATATAATCAAAAATATTGTGTAGTGTAAATATTGTGTTGCTAGTGTAGTTAAAAATATCGAAATCACATATATAGAATGTAAATAATATTAAAAAAATATATTGATAGTATAAAATGTATGTAATATTAATAATATAAGTATAAAAAAAGAGTTATTATTGAAAAATGTGTTATATTTATTAAATTTTATTTTTGAAATAACATTTTATTTGTGTTATTTATTTTTTGGGAGCGGGATGTTGGGTTAATAGGGGATAAGGGTGGGGAGTGTTTTAAAATAATACATTTTGAATTATTTAAAATAATTTATAATATTTTAGAAAATGATTTCTAAATTTTAGGAGTGGGATGTTGGGTTATTAGGGGATAAAGGTGGGGAGTGTTTTACAAAAATGCATTTAAATTTTGTAAATATGCAATGAAATGAAATAAAAAATAAAAAAATAGAAAATAATGTTTGTTTTTTTAACATATTTCATGTTATTTTAGGAGCGGGATATAGGGTTAATAGGGGATAAGGGTGGGGAGTATTTTAAAATATTTAATTAAATCTTCAAAATTGATGAAAATATATCTTTTTTAATTATATGGCAAATTTAAATTTCAATTTTTAAAATGTAAGTTATTTTTAAAAAAATTTACATTACAAAAAATTATTACATTTTTAACATTTAAATAAAATAAAATTTAACATTTCATTTATTGTGTGTAATGGTCACATTTTTAACTCATAAAATATAAATCTAATGTAAATGTCATGAAAATTTCGGGTGCTTTTAAAAAATGTAAATTTTAAAATTTGATATCAAATTTTCAAATATAATGAGTAAAATATGTTCAAAATGTATAAATCAATATATGATTTAGAATTGTATTTTAATTTTTTTAAATTTAGAAATTGTTTAATATTATAGAAATATAATAATAAAAGATTACATTTTTTATTACAGAAAATAAAAATTAATTAATTTTACACATAAATATTATTTTTCTAAAAAAATATATTAATATTTAGATGGGAGGATATGTTAATATGGGTAATATGATATATTGTTAGACTTATATAAATATTATATTACAATTAAAATTTTGAAGTAGGAATAGTAAAGTTGATATGATTATTATCCAGCTATTTATGTCAAAGTTATTTTATTGGATTTGGAATAGTAGATTATATTGGGTCAGTGTCCAGCACCTTCCCTGACATTTGTCAGACTGGAGTTGGAATAGTAAATTATATTGTATCAGTGTCCAACACTTTCTATGATATTTATTAGATTGGAGTTGGAATAGTAAATTATATTGGGTCAGTGTCCAGCACCTTCCCTGACATTTGTCAGACTTGAGTTGGAATATAAAATTATATTGGGTCAGTGTCCAGCATCTTCTCTGATATTTGTTAGATTGGAGTTGGAATAGTAAATTATATTGGGTCAGTGTCCAGCACCTTCCATGACAATTATTTGACTGGAGTTGGAATAGTAAATTATATTGGGTCAGTGTCCTGCACCTTCCCTGACATTTGTGAGACTGGAGTTGGAATAGTAAATTATATTGGGTCAGTGTCCTGCACCTTCCCTGACATTTGTGAGACTGGAGTTGGAATAGTAAATTATATTGGGTCAGTTTCCAGCATCTTCTCTGATATTTGTTAGATTGGAGTTGGAATAGTCAATTATATTGGGTTAGTGTCCAGCACCTGCCTGACAATTATTAAACTGGAGTTGGAATAGTAAATTATATTGGGTCAGTGTCCTGCAACTTCCCTGACATTTGTCAGATTGGAGTTGGAATAGTAAATTATATTGGGTCAGCGTCCAGCACCTTCTCTGATATTTGTTAGATTGGAGTTGGAATAGTAAATTATATTGGGTCAGTGTCCTGCAACTTCCCTGACATTTGTCAGATTGGAGTTGGAATAGTAAATTATATTGGGTCAGTGTCCAGCACCTTCTCTGATATTTGTTAGATTGGAGTTGGAATAGTAAATTATATTGGCTCAGTGTCCAGCACCTTCCCTGACAAATATTTTACTGGAGTTGGAATAGTAAATTATATTGTGTCAGTGTCCAACACTTTCTCTGATATTTGTTAGATTGGAGTTGGAATAGTAAATTATATTGGGTCAGTGTCCAGCACCTTCTCTGATATTTGTTATATTGGAGTTGGAATAGTACATTATATTGGGTCAGTGTCCAGCACCTTCCCTGACATGTGTTAGACTGGAGTTGGAATAGTAAATTATATTGGGTCAGTGTCCAGCACCTTATTCACTGTTATTTGAATGGAGTGGGAATAGTCATTTATATATGTTTTAAAATTATTTCTGAAAAGGCTTGTAAAATGAAATTATGATGTTATATTCTAATTGTAGAATAAATCTTTGTAATGGAAAAGGAAGATGTATATAACATTTTAAAAATAACGTTTTAATATTCTTTGTCAAATAAATAGACATGAAGTTTTAGCAATTTTTTTATTGACAGATTGTATTCATAATATGTACAGTACAGTATACAATAATTCTAATGTTTTCATTAAAAAGTTAGGTAAATAGAATGTATTACATTACATTTATTTGTATTCATAAATGTTTTACATTCCCATAAAAAATATTCTAAACAGTATTTCTTAAAAAAATATAGTGTTGTTTTAGAAAATTTTGAAAACAATTTGTAACATTAATTAAATAAACATTTTCTTTTTCTATCTAATAAATATTTAATTAATAATGTTAATATATAATATATTAATATTATTAATTATATATTTAGAATATTTACATAAACAGAAAATATTAAACAGGTAAGTATATATTTCCATCATTTACATGCAAAATATTTTTTTAATAACATCTATAAATATTAAATACAATGTTCTCAATAAAGACAAAACATTTAAATTAATTAATAATAACAATATAATTGTGTTTTGACCAAAAAAATAAATTATAATACAGAATGAAAAAGTTATTTAGTTTACCAGTTGGATATAATGTTTGATATGTATTTTAAAATTATTTACATACATACTCTTGCACCTGTATGGTGGTAATGTCATATTACATGGCCTCCCAGACTCCACACTGCCACCCCTTAGGGACATCCTACAAGCCACAGCATATATCACCCTAGGCCTGAAGAAATTATCACATCAGCCCGATTTTAATGGGACTCTAGTGGCTCCCCTTGCGATTAACACAATATTCAAAACTAGTTGCATCATTTACAAAGCCAGCACTCAGCTTATCTTGATGACAAGCTGCAAGGTGGATCTGAGCACAACCTCACCAGGACACCATCAGACTGCAGACTAAGCGGTGCAAAAAAGAAAAAGAAGACAACAGGCTTTTACCATAAATGCATCGAGGATATGGAACAACACCTTTGGATCCATCAAGACCACCCCAGCTCTGCTCTAGTTTGGGAAAGATTTGAAGGCTCACCTGTTTAAAAAACGCTTCATCATAATGCATTAGCCGTCCACAGCCTAGCTTCCTTTCCTGGAAGTCATGGACATTATGCTGCCTTTGACCATGTACACCACTTCTCTGCTTTTTGACTAAGTTCACTTTATAGACATACCATATCCATGCACACATACATAGAAACTTAGAAAAAGACAAAGCTGGATTAAACAGGAAATGTTATGTGGTACCCACACCAGATGTCTGCAAAATATAGTTAGTATAAAGAAAAGTGAAGGAAATGACTCAATGCTAATACCATCCATGGTAAACAGGGGTGGGGGAGGAAAGGTTGGTAGGTCTATTGTCATACATCATCGCAAACTATGACACAGAAAAATGAAGCATGACAGTTTGGCAAAGTAATCTTTCTTTGCTGTCTTGGTGGCTCTATTAAGGTACTTCTAGGCTAGGTTTGGAGTGTCCCTTTTTATGAGGACTTCCTTTTTTGGATACAGAGAGGTGGTATGCTTTATCATCAGGCCCTGCTTGACTGGGAAGTTCAATACCTATTGGGCCACAGGTTTTATCCTCAGTTAAGCAATCTGAACTGGATTTACCTCCAGAAGGTTTTTCCAAATGGTTTAAGACTGGGCCAAAGGAATTATGTTAAACGTATCTGTGGAATCCATGATATGATTAAAAGTAGTAAAGAAATTGTTAGACCTAATTATCTATAGAGTAATTAGCATGGGTCGACATGTTTTTTGCCCGTACTAGCCCCGTAGGGTCTGTGGCATTCATCAGGACCAGTGAATAGCCCTAATATAAAAAACAAGAACTAAATAGTGCCAATTCTCGTCATGCATAGATGGCTGTGCAAAACATTGTTTTATCAAAAAAACTCACATGAAATCCTGTTAGGGACATAGCCCTGCTATCTTGTCATCAGGGCCCCATAGGGACCACAGGCCTGGTCACATTGTCTTAGGAGAATTTTACCCCAAACCAGATTAACCAATATTTAAACCTGCATATGTGAAGCTCACTATGCTCCCGGATGCTTCAGAGGGCACCGCAGACTCTGCATTTGACGGTTTAAATAAAGGTGTGGCAGTAACCAATATCGAAAAAGGAAGCTCACGACTGGGAAACATTTTTTAAAGAGCAGCACCTGTATCTTTGAGAGACATAGTTTGCTTAAAAAAAATATTTCCCAACTGGAAACACTGTGGCCACCCAAAACCACCAGACCCCTTTGTGAATCATTTGCTGCCACAGCTTGAGAGGTGGTAACTTTTAATGTTTTGTGAATGCAATTAGTCTCAAACCCTTGATACATTATTTTGCAGCTCGAAAATTGATGAGAAACATTATTTTTATACTCTTTCTGGTTGTCTTTTGGAAAGGGTTTCAAAGCTACTTATCTCATAAATAAAAAGTTTTATAAACTCTAAAAAGTGTTTTGCAGTCGTAAATCCTAATTCACAGGCTATGCGAATGCAAAAAACATTAGGACATGAAGTTGTATGTCTATTCATCTCAGTGGGTCTTAAGTGGAAAGTTCTAAAACCTATCTCCTTTATTCTCTGTACTTGATTCAGTAAGCTACATATTGTAACCAATGAGTCAAGGACTGAACTCTGTGAAGGGCTTTCTAATGTTCGTCTTTCTTACCAGAAGAAATAGTGTCTCCTCTCAGCAGCCACATTGCCATCCTTCACTTTACAGGAAAGGTGGGAAGGGTATGCCCAGACCTGGGTCCCGTGCTCACTATGCCACTAGAGTCAAGCTATCCTGGCTGTTGAAGGCTGGTAGCCAGAAACCGGTACTAGGATGCTTGATTCCGGTCTAGGGAAGACATGGCTTGGCAGTTCGGGCTGGACGGTTCCCATGAGGCACAGGGTCAAAACTGCTTTGTATATGGCCATGTCTGAACTGGGGTGGCTTGGTGATCAAAATAACGATGGATTAAACCCAGATCTGTGACTGGGGGTGAATGTTTTGCCATCCAGCAACATTCCGTCCATCATCTTGTGTGTTTTGCAGTTCACCCTAGGTGGGAAGGGTATGGCCAAACTTGGGTCCCGTGCTCACTATGCCACTGGAGTCAAGCTATCCTGGCTGATGAAGGCTGATAGCCAGAAACCGGTACTAGGATGCTTGATTCCGGTCCAGGGAAGGCATGGCTTGGCAGTTCGGGCTGGACTGTTCCCATGAGGCACAGTGTCGAGACTGATTTGCATATGGCCATGTCTGAACTGGGGTGGCTTGGTGAGCAAAATAACGATGGATTAAACCCATATCTGTGACTGGGGTGAATGTTTTGCCATTTAGCAACATTCCGTCCATCATCTTGTCTGTTTTGCTGTTCACCCTAGGTGGGAAGGGTATGCCCAGACGTTGGTACCGTACTCACTACGCCACTGGAGTTAAGCTAACCTGGCTGATGAAGGCTGACAGCCGGAAACCGGTCCTAGGATGCTTGATTCCGGTCCAGGGAAGACATGGCTTGGCAGTTCGGGCTCGACTGTTCCCATGAGGCACAGGGTCAAGACTGATTCGCATATGGCCATGTCTGAATTGGGGTGGCTTGGTGAGCAAAATAGCGATGGATTAAACCCAGATATGTGATTCGGGGTGAATGTTTTGCCATTCAGCAACATTCCGTCCATCATCTTGTGTGTATGGCTTCCTGAAGCCACACTCACCTCTCAGCATTCTGCATTACTCGTCTTCTGCATTGCTCCCTGGCATGGCGACTGAGAGTCTTGCTTGAGCCAGTTGTCTCCCTCCCTTTGTTGGAAGTGGGCGGCACCTGAGGGCTCTGTGCAGGTCCCTCCTGTTTTCTCTCCCACTCTGCAAAGGAGGACGTGAAGCACACTGCTTCCTGCTCATTTTCTGCTGCCCTGTGATGTCCTCACTCACTGGCGGTAGGTGGGGTTGCCGAACTCTGCTCTCCAAGCGGAGCGCCGGAGTGGCAAAACTTTGCAAACTCCACCAGCTGAGTCGAATATGCCGCCTACACTTAGAAAAAAATCATTTTGTAGCTGCCAAGGTCATATTTCAAATTTAGTGATTTTGCCACCTGGTCCATGTCTGAACTGGGGTGGCTTGGTGAGCAAAATAACGATGGATTAAACCCAGATCTGTGACTCGGGGTGAATGTTTTGCCATTCAGCAACATTCCGTCCATCATCTTGGGTGTTTTGCTGTTCACCCTAGGTGGAAAGGGTATGCCCAGACGTTGGTCCCATGCTCACTACACCACTGGAGTCAAGCTATCCTGGCTCGAGAAGGCTGATAGCCAGAAACCGGTCCTAGGATGATTGATTCCGGTCCAGGGAAGACATGGCTTGGCAGTTCGGGCTGGACTGTTCCCATGAGGCACAGGATCAAGACTGATTTGCATATGGCCATGTCTGAAATGGGGTGGCATGGTGAGCAAAATAATGATGGATTAAACTCAGATCTTTGACTGAGGATGAATGTTTTGCCATTCAGCAACATTCCGTCCATCATCTTGTGTGTTTTGCTGTTCACCCTAGGTGGGAAGGGTATACCCAGAAGTGGGTCCCATGCTCACTACGCCACTGGAGTCAAGCTATCCTGGCTGATGAAGGCTGATAGCCAGAAACCGTCCGAGGATGCTTGATTCCAGTCCAGGGAAGACATGGCTTGGCAGTTCGGGCTGGAATGTTCCTATGAGGCATAGGGTCCAGACTGATTTGCATATGGTCATATCTGTACTGGGGTGGCTTGGTGAGCACAATAACGATGGATTAAACCCAGATCTGTGACTGGGGGTGAATGTTTTGCATTGAGCTCCATTGCATCCATCATCTTGTGTGTTTTGCTGTTCACCCTAGGTGGGAAGGGTATGCCCAGACGTGGGTCCTGTGCTCACTATGCCACTGGAGTCAAGCTATCCTGGCCGATGAAGGCTGATACCCAGAAACTGGTCCTAGGATGCTTGATTCCGGTCCAGGGAAAACATGGCTTGGCAGTTAGGTCTGGACTGTTCATATGAGGCACAGGGTCAAGACTGATTTGCATATGGCCATGTCCGAACTGGGGTGGCTTGATGAGCAAAATAATGATGGATTAAACCCAGATCTGTGACTGGGGGTGAATGTTTTGCCATACAGCAACATTCCGTCCATCATCTTGTGTGTTTTGCTGTTCACCCTAGGTGGGAAGGGTATGCTTAGACGTGGGGCCCGTGCTCACTACGCCACTGGAGTTAAGCTATCCTGGCTGATGAAGGCTGATAGCCAGAAACCGGTACTAGAATGCTTGATTCCGGTCCAGGAAAGGCATGGCTTGGCAGTTCGGGCTGGACTGTTCCCATGAGGCACAGGGTCGAGACTGATTTGCATATGGCCATGTCTGAACTGGGGTGGCTTGGTGAGCAAAATAACGATGGATTAAACCCAGATCTGTGACTGGGGGTGAATGTTTTGCCATTCAGCTACATTGCGTCCATCATCTTGTGTGTTTTGCAGTTCACCCTAGGTGGGAAGGGTATGGCAAAACTTGGGTCCCGTGCTCACTATGCCACTGGAGTCAAGCTATCCTGGCTGATGAAGGCTGATAGCCAGAAACCGGTACTAGGATGCTTGATTCCGGTCCAGGGAAGGCATGGCTTGGCAGTTCGGGCTGGACTGTTCCCATGAGGCACAGTGTCGAGACTGATTTGCATATGGCCATGTCTGAACTGGGGTGGCTTGGTGAGCAAAATAACGATGGATTAAACCCATATCTGTGACTGGGGTGAATGTTTTGCCATTTAGCAACATTCCGTCCATCATCTTGTCTGTTTTGCTGTTCACCCTAGGTGGGAAGGGTATGCCCAGACGTTGGTACCGTACTCACTACGCCACTGGAGTTAAGCTAACCTGGCTGATGAAGGCTGACAGCCGGAAACCGGTCCTAGGATGCTTGATTCCGGTCCAGGGAAGACATGGCTTGGCAGTTCGGGCTCGACTGTTCCCATGAGGCACAGGGTCAAGACTGATTCGCATATGGCCATGTCTGAATTGGGGTGGCTTGGTGAGCAAAATAGCGATGGATTAAACCCAGATATGTGATTCGGGGTGAATGTTTTGCCATTCAGCAACATTCCGTCCATCATCTTGTGTGTATGGCTTCCTGAAGCCACACTCACCTCTCAGCATTCTGCATTACTCGTCTTCTGCATTGCTCCCTGGCATGGCGACTGAGAGTCTTGCTTGAGCCAGTTGTCTCCCTCCCTTTGTTGGAAGTGGGCGGCACCTGAGGGCTCTGTGCAGGTCCCTCCTGTTTTCTCTCCCACTCTGCAAAGGAGGACGTGAAGCACACTGCTTCCTGCTCATTTTCTGCTGCCCTGTGATGTCCTCACTCACTGGCGGTAGGTGGGGTTGCCGAACTCTGCTCTCCAAGCGGAGCGCCGGAGTGGCAAAACTTTGCAAACTCCACCAGCTGAGTCGAATATGCCGCCTACACTTAGAAAAAAATCATTTTGTAGCTGCCAAGGTCATATTTCAAATTTAGTGATTTTGCCACCTGGTCCATGTCTGAACTGGGGTGGCTTGGTGAGCAAAATAACGATGGATTAAACCCAGATCTGTGACTCGGGGTGAATGTTTTGCCATTCAGCAACATTCCGTCCATCATCTTGGGTGTTTTGCTGTTCACCCTAGGTGGAAAGGGTATGCCCAGACGTTGGTCCCATGCTCACTACACCACTGGAGTCAAGCTATCCTGGCTCGAGAAGGCTGATAGCCAGAAACCGGTCCTAGGATGATTGATTCCGGTCCAGGGAAGACATGGCTTGGCAGTTCGGGCTGGACTGTTCCCATGAGGCACAGGATCAAGACTGATTTGCATATGGCCATGTCTGAAATGGGGTGGCATGGTGAGCAAAATAATGATGGATTAAACTCAGATCTTTGACTGAGGATGAATGTTTTGCCATTCAGCAACATTCCGTCCATCATCTTGTGTGTTTTGCTGTTCACCCTAGGTGGGAAGGGTATACCCAGAAGTGGGTCCCATGCTCACTACGCCACTGGAGTCAAGCTATCCTGGCTGATGAAGGCTGATAGCCAGAAACCGTCCGAGGATGCTTGATTCCAGTCCAGGGAAGACATGGCTTGGCAGTTCGGGCTGGAATGTTCCTATGAGGCATAGGGTCCAGACTGATTTGCATATGGTCATATCTGTACTGGGGTGGCTTGGTGAGCACAATAACGATGGATTAAACCCAGATCTGTGACTGGGGGTGAATGTTTTGCATTGAGCTCCATTGCATCCATCATCTTGTGTGTTTTGCTGTTCACCCTAGGTGGGAAGGGTATGCCCAGACGTGGGTCCTGTGCTCACTATGCCACTGGAGTCAAGCTATCCTGGCCGATGAAGGCTGATACCCAGAAACTGGTCCTAGGATGCTTGATTCCGGTCCAGGGAAAACATGGCTTGGCAGTTAGGTCTGGACTGTTCATATGAGGCACAGGGTCAAGACTGATTTGCATATGGCCATGTCCGAACTGGGGTGGCTTGATGAGCAAAATAATGATGGATTAAACCCAGATCTGTGACTGGGGGTGAATGTTTTGCCATACAGCAACATTCCGTCCATCATCTTGTGTGTTTTGCTGTTCACCCTAGGTGGGAAGGGTATGCTTAGACGTGGGGCCCGTGCTCACTACGCCACTGGAGTTAAGCTATCCTGGCTGATGAAGGCTGATAGCCAGAAACCGGTACTAGAATGCTTGATTCCGGTCCAGGAAAGGCATGGCTTGGCAGTTCGGGCTGGACTGTTCCCATGAGGCACAGGGTCGAGACTGATTTGCATATGGCCATGTCTGAACTGGGGTGGCTTGGTGAGCAAAATAACGATGGATTAAACCCAGATCTGCGACTGGGGGTGAATGTTTTGCCATTCAGCTACATTGCGTCCATCATCTTGTGTGTTTTGCAGTTCACCCTAGGTGGGAAGGGTATGGCAAAACTTGGGTCCCGTGCTCACTATGCCACTGGAGTCAAGCTATCCTGGCTGATGAAGGCTGATAGCCAGAAACCGGTACTAGGATGCTTGATTCCGGTCCAGGGAAGGCATGGCTTGGCAGTTCGGGCTGGACTGTTCCCATGAGGCACAGTGTCGAGACTGATTTGCATATGGCCATGTCTGAACTGGGGTGGCTTGGTGAGCAAAATAACGATGGATTAAACCCATATCTGTGACTGGGGTGAATGTTTTGCCATTTAGCAACATTCCGTCCATCATCTTGTCTGTTTTGCTGTTCACCCTAGGTGGGAAGGGTATGCCCAGACGTTGGTACCGTACTCACTACGCCACTGGAGTTAAGCTAACCTGGCTGATGAAGGCTGACAGCCGGAAACCGGTCCTAGGATGCTTGATTCCGGTCCAGGGAAGACATGGCTTGGCAGTTCGGGCTCGACTGTTCCCATGAGGCACAGGGTCAAGACTGATTCGCATATGGCCATGTCTGAATTGGGGTGGCTTGGTGAGCAAAATAGCGATGGATTAAACCCAGATATGTGATTCGGGGTGAATGTTTTGCCATTCAGCAACATTCCGTCCATCATCTTGTGTGTATGGCTTCCTGAAGCCACACTCACCTCTCAGCATTCTGCATTACTCGTCTTCTGCATTGCTCCCTGGCATGGCGACTGAGAGTCTTGCTTGAGCCAGTTGTCTCCCTCCCTTTGTTGGAAGTGGGCGGCACCTGAGGGCTCTGTGCAGGTCCCTCCTGTTTTCTCTCCCACTCTGCAAAGGAGGACGTGAAGCACACTGCTTCCTGCTCATTTTCTGCTGCCCTGTGATGTCCTCACTCACTGGCGGTAGGTGGGGTTGCCGAACTCTGCTCTCCAAGCGGAGCGCCGGAGTGGCAAAACTTTGCAAACTCCACCAGCTGAGTCGAATATGCCGCCTACACTTAGAAAAAAATCATTTTGTAGCTGCCAAGGTCATATTTCAAATTTAGTGATTTTGCCACCTGGTCCATGTCTGAACTGGGGTGGCTTGGTGAGCAAAATAACGATGGATTAAACCCAGATCTGTGACTCGGGGTGAATGTTTTGCCATTCAGCAACATTCCGTCCATCATCTTGGGTGTTTTGCTGTTCACCCTAGGTGGAAAGGGTATGCCCAGACGTTGGTCCCATGCTCACTACACCACTGGAGTCAAGCTATCCTGGCTCGAGAAGGCTGATAGCCAGAAACCGGTCCTAGGATGATTGATTCCGGTCCAGGGAAGACATGGCTTGGCAGTTCGGGCTGGACTGTTCCCATGAGGCACAGGATCAAGACTGATTTGCATATGGCCATGTCTGAAATGGGGTGGCATGGTGAGCAAAATAATGATGGATTAAACTCAGATCTTTGACTGAGGATGAATGTTTTGCCATTCAGCAACATTCCGTCCATCATCTTGTGTGTTTTGCTGTTCACCCTAGGTGGGAAGGGTATACCCAGAAGTGGGTCCCATGCTCACTACGCCACTGGAGTCAAGCTATCCTGGCTGATGAAGGCTGATAGCCAGAAACCGTCCGAGGATGCTTGATTCCAGTCCAGGGAAGACATGGCTTGGCAGTTCGGGCTGGAATGTTCCTATGAGGCATAGGGTCCAGACTGATTTGCATATGGTCATATCTGTACTGGGGTGGCTTGGTGAGCACAATAACGATGGATTAAACCCAGATCTGTGACTGGGGGTGAATGTTTTGCATTGAGCTCCATTGCATCCATCATCTTGTGTGTTTTGCTGTTCACCCTAGGTGGGAAGGGTATGCCCAGACGTGGGTCCTGTGCTCACTATGCCACTGGAGTCAAGCTATCCTGGCCGATGAAGGCTGATACCCAGAAACTGGTCCTAGGATGCTTGATTCCGGTCCAGGGAAAACATGGCTTGGCAGTTAGGTCTGGACTGTTCATATGAGGCACAGGGTCAAGACTGATTTGCATATGGCCATGTCCGAACTGGGGTGGCTTGATGAGCAAAATAATGATGGATTAAACCCAGATCTGTGACTGGGGGTGAATGTTTTGCCATACAGCAACATTCCGTCCATCATCTTGTGTGTTTTGCTGTTCACCCTAGGTGGGAAGGGTATGCTTAGACGTGGGGCCCGTGCTCACTACGCCACTGGAGTCAAGCTATCCTGGCTGATGAAGGCTGATAGCCAGAAACCGGTACTAGGATGCTTGATTCCGGTCCAGGGAAGGCATGGCTTGGCAGTTCGGGCTGGACTGTTCCCATGAGGCACAGTGTCGAGACTGATTTGCATATGGCCATGTCTGAACTGGGGTGGCTTGGTGAGCAAAATAACGATGGATTAAACCCACATCTGTGACTGGGGTGAATGTTTTGCCATTTAGCAACATTCCGTCCATCATCTTGTCTGTTTTGCTGTTCACCCTAGGTGGGAAGGGTATGCCCAGACGTTGGTACCGTACTCACTACGCCACTGGAGTTAAGCTAACCTGGCTGATGAAGGCTGACAGCCGGAAACAGGTCCTAGGATGCTTGATTCCGGTCCAGGGAAGACATGGCTTGGCAGTTCGGGCTCGACTGTTCCCATGAGGCACAGGGTCAAGACTGATTTGCATATGGCCATGTCTGAATTGGGGTGGCTTGGTGAGCAAAATAGCGATGGATTAAACCCAGATATGTGATTCGGGGTGAATGTTTTGCCATTCAGCAACATTCCGTCCATCATCTTGTGTGTATGGCTTCCTGAAGCCACACTCACCTCTCAGCATTCTGCATTACTCGTCTTCTGCATTGCTCCCTGGCATGGCGACTGAGAGTCTTGCTTGAGCCAGTTGTCTCCCTCCCTTTGTTGGCAGTGGGCGGCACCTGAGGGCTCTGTGCAGGTCCCTCCTGTTTTCTCTCCCACTCTGCAAAGGAGGACGTGAAGCACACTGCTTCCTGCTCATTTTCTGCTGCCCTGTGATGTCCTCACTCACTGGCGGTAGGTGGGGTTGCCGAACTCTGCTCTCCAAGCGGAGCGCCGGAGTGGCAAAACTTTGCAAACTCCACCAGCTGAGTCGAGTATGCCGCCTACACTTAGAAAAAAATCATTTTGTAGCTGCCAAGGTCATATTTCAAATTTAGTGATTTTGCCACCTGGTCCATGTCTGAACTGGGGTGGCTTGGTAAGCAAAATAACGATGGATTAAACCCAGATCTGTGACTCGGGGTGAATGTTTTGCCATTCAGCAACATTCCGTCCATCATCTTGTGTGTTTTGCTGTTCACCCTAGGTGGAAAGGGTATGCCCAGACGTTGGTCCCATGCTCACTACACCACTGGAGTCAAGCTATCCTGGCTCGAGAAGGCTGATAGCCAGAAACCGGTCCTAGGATGATTGATTCCGGTCCAGGGAAGACATGGCTTGGCAGTTCGGGCTGGACTGTTCCCATGAGGCACAGGATCAAGACTGATTTGCATATGGCCATGTCTGAAATGGGGTGGCATGGTGAGCAAAATAATGATGGATTAAACTCAGATCTTTGACTGAGGGTGAATGTTTTGCCATTCAGCAACATTCCGTCCATCATCTTGTGTGTTTTGCTGTTCACCCTAGGTGGGAAGGGTATACCCAGAAGTGGGTCCCATGCTCACTACGCCACTGGAGTCAAGCTATCCTGGCTGATGTGTGTTTTGCTGTTCACCCTAGGTGGGAAGGGTATGCCCAGACGTGGGTCCTGTGCTCACTATGCCACTGAAGTCAAGCTATCCTGGCCGATGAAGGCTGATACCCAGAAACTGGTCCTAGGATGCTTGATTCCGGTCCAGGGAAAACATGGCTTGGCAGTTAGGTCTGGACTGTTCATATGAGGCACAGGGTCAAGACTGATTTGCATATGGCCATGTCCGAACTGGGGTGGCTTGATGAGCAAAATAATGATGGATTAAACCCAGATCTGTGACTGGGGGTGAATGTTTTGCCATACAGCAACATTCCGTCCATCATCTTGTGTGTTTTGCTGTTCACCCTAGGTGGGAAGGGTATGCTTAGACGTGAGGCCCGTGCTCACTACGCCACTGGAGTTAAGCTATCCTGGCTGATGAAGGCTGATAGCCAGAAACCGGTACTAGAATGCTTGATTCCGGTCCAGGAAAGGCATGGCTTGGCAGTTCGGGCTGGACTGTTCCCATGAGGCACAGGGTCGAGACTGATTTGCATATGGCCATGTCTGAACTGGGGTGGCTTGGTGAGCAAAATAACGATGGATTAAACCCAGATCTGTGACTGGGGGTGAATGTTTTGCCATTCAGCTACATTGCGTCTATCATCTTGTGTGTTTTGCTGTTCACCCTCGGTGGGAAGGGTATGGCCAAACTTGGGTCCCGTGCTCACTATGCCACTGGAGTCAAGCTATCCTGGCTGATGAAGGCTGATAGCCAGAAACCGGTACTAGGATGCTTGATTCAGGTCCACTAAAGGCATGGCTTGGCAGTTCGGGCTGGACTGTTCCCATGAGGCACAGGGTCGAGACTGATTTGCATATGGCCATGTCTGAACTGGGGTGGCTTGGTGAGCAAAATAACGATGGATTAAACCCATATCTGTGACTGGGGGGTGAATGTTTTGCCATTTAGCAACATTCCGTCCATCATCTTGTCTGTTTTGCTGTTCACCCTAGGTGGGAAGGGTATGCCCAGACGTTGGTATCATGCTCACTACGCCACTGGAGTTAAGCTAACCTGGCTGATGAAGGCTGACAGCCGGAAACCGGTCCTAGGATGCTTGATTCCTTTCCAGGGAAGACATGGCTTGGCAGTTCGGGCTCGACTGTTCCCATGAGGCACAGGGTCAAGCCTGATTCGCATATGGCCATGTCTGAACTGGGGTGGCTTGGTGAGTAAAATAGCGATGGATTAAACCCAGATATGTGATTGGGGGTGAATGTTTTGCCATTCAGCAACATTCCGTCCATCATCTTGTGTGTATGGCTTCCTGAAGCCACACTCACCTCTCAGCATTCTGCATTACTCGTCTTCTGCATTGCTCCCTGGCATGGCGACTGAGACTTTTGCTTGAGCCAGTTGTCTCCCTCCCTTTGTTGGCAGTGGGCGGCACCTGAGGGCTCTGTGCAAGTCCCTCCTGTTTTCTCTCCCACTTTGCAAAGGAGGACGTGAAGCACACTGCTTCCTGCTCATTTTCTGCTGCCCTGTGATGTCCTCACTCACTGGCGGTAGGTGGGGTTGCCGAACTCTGCTCTCCAAGCGGAGCGCCGGAGTGGCAAAACTTTGCAAACTCCACCAGCTGAGTGGAGTATGCCGCCCACACTTAGAAAAAAATCATTTTGTAGCTGCCAAGGTCATATTTAAAATTTAGTGATTTTGCAACCTGGTCCTGTGTGGTGTTTTGCTTAATTTGCTGTCATGGGTGAATTGTTTCTGTATTTAGTTAATGCCTGGTGATACTTCATGTTTTGGGCTACCAAAGCATATTTTACATAATTAGTTGCAGGTTCCTGTATGGTATTAAAATTGAAGATTCTTAATGTAATGTCATTGTACTCTGTAATTTATTCCTAACCAGCCTCAATCTTTGATTGTGCACTTCCAAGATGGGTGCTGACTTGTGAATGTTGTCTTGAAACACAACTCCCCATCCGTATCTCCATATCATCCCTTAACCAAAGAAATACAGACGCAGCAGATGCTAAACCAAATGGCATGCCTCGGAAACAAAATGTAACTTCTGATGTAATAAATGTGGGAAGATGGTAACAATCTCGTGACAAGTGGAATTCGAAGATAGGCTGCATGCAAATGTAGTGCGGATTAAATCTTTGATAGACCCAAAGGTGCAAATATTTGCTGTATTTAATTAGTGGATGTAAATTTGTCCATTCTTCTCTCTAAGGTCAGGACACAACATCAACCCATTTCATTCTGACCGAAACTATAGCACAAACGCATTCTGAGCTCTCAACTGATTGAATCACACTTTCCTTACACATATCCTTAAGCATACAGGAATGTTCATCTCTGACATTTAGTGGTCCATTTCTAACATTGTTTTTAACAGACAGAGCATTGTCTTTGATTTTAATCTGATGTGTGAAACCCTTAATACATCCTAGGTCCTATCTGAATACCTCTTTGTACTAATAAAATCTAAAATATTCTTATCCATTCCCAGATGAGAAATACATGAACTGGGGCATGCAGAGACTGGTCTTAACGTCGTATTTGGATGGCTCCAAGCATAAAAAAGATTCACTTTGCTAAAAATAATTCTCCTATCTTAATATTAAATTGGAGAAATAAAGAAACTAATCATATGAATTGTGTTACCATCACATTAATATGTGTTGAAGTTTGGTTTTGTAAATTCCTAACTTTCCAAGTACCATCTAAAAACTTGCCTGAAAGAATAGTAAACAAAGAACCTGAGTCAACAAGAACTTGTGTGGAAACATCTTCAATATTAATAACACATTTCGACGGAACATACGCTTTCTCATCAACTCCACTGAATGTATCTAATACATAACTTTCATTTTGGTTAGTGCTTGTATTTACTGTAAGAAGCATAGTCATCTTACTTTCTACCGTTTCTAATTGAGTAAAATCCTTCCCCTCTTCCAAATCATAAATATTTTTTCTATTACTATGAGACACAGAGTTGTCGTAAACACTGGAAAAGTAACCTACTTTTTACATTTAAAACCGCGTTTCTGAAGTGCTGGGCACCCTTTATAACTGGCATTGCAGACTCTAGTCCTACATTTATAACAACTATATTTGCTAGTATCAGATGCACAACTTTATTCTTGTCTCTTTCATTTCTTCATAACTCTTAGTATCGAACTTTCCGTTCGGGATTAAAACCTCAACATTACCTTTAGCATCCACAATTTATTTAATAGATCGTATAGCTATCTCAATGCTCTTAGCTTTGTCTATAGTTTCTCTTAAAGAATGACATATGTGCATAAGTCATTACAGTAGTTTATTCCTTAGAGCATCTGCCATGTAGCTTGCCACTAAACCGCTTCCATCTGAAATGCCCAGTAAAATGCTCACACACAAAGATAAACCCAGAGCGTGGCAAGAAACTATACATACACTGGTAAAGACAACCAAAACTGAAATACTATGTAGCTGCATCTTAGTAAAAGACACTGTGGAAAGTGTCAGGGTGCAAGCGCTGAGCACTATGGGGGTACAAAATGCAGCCCATACAGTTGGGCAAATAATTACAACCACACATTAGCTGGCTAGATTGGACCGGAAGTCCCGGGCGACGCCGTCCCCTTTATTTAAGCTCTCTGGCCATGCCTGTCCAGAAAGTGCTACATTGTGTGGGAGTGCTTCCGGGTTCTGTCCAGAGGGGACATAAACACTAGACTTACAGAAAGCAAATGCCCCACAAACCACAATTAAAAGAGAAAAAATGTACTTCAAAAGTGGAAATTTGAATACAACCTTATTTACTCAGAGATGAAAAAGGGTTTCTGAGTGTGACATTACTCAAGGCAAACATTAAACCAGATGTTGATCTTTTATGTTTTTTGCTTGGGTACCACCCAGGTAATCAGTCTAATTCAAGAGCATATCAAATCTCATTAAGAAGTAGATTTAACTCCCTTCACTGCTGGTAGTAAGTCCACTTTGGTGTCTGCTGGAAGAAAGTGACCACATTTGTGTTGTCTCTCAGACTGCATTCAGCCACCAAAAGTCAGACAGACTCACCAAAGAATTACATAGAACTACATACTAAATTATCCTTGCCTCATCCGTAGATAGCATGTGCTGAGCTCAAGGCTTATTCTTGGAAGTGAAAAGGAGAACAACTAAAAAGCATTTGGGTGTACAGTGTTTAATTTGTAAAAGTATATGCCCTGGTGCCCAAAGTTTTTCTTAAAAGCGTGCTGCTGATGTTATCAAACATTGGGATGCCGAAAACCAAGGCTGCATAGTCTTGATTCCACCAGACACTTCCTGCTGCCTTATCTCACTCACTCAAGTTATTTTTCATGATTGCTTTCCTTCTTTGACACCGTTTTTACTTTCTCTTCTTATTTCCCCCTTTTGTGTTTTTCTCTCTCTTGCTCTGGGTCAAAGTCTGGTGAACAGAAATGAGTGCGTCCACCTGCAACCAATAACTCAAATTAAGCATTGAGTGTAAACAGCTTTCATAAAAAGTAAAAGCCAGTACCACAACCTGAGACACCCAATAATGATTATTAGAAAAGTAAATTAAACCATTTGTCAAATAAAGTCAGTGGTTCAAACCTTTAACTCGTTGACATATAGAACCAATTCCCAGAGGAACTGTGGGAAAATTGGGGAAATGTTAGACTGCTTGGGAAGGTGGCTTTCCTCCATTAGTTCTTCTTTTGGTCTGAGGTTGTGGCTTTACAGGGTTTCATGGCAATGACAGAGCTTATTGGACCTGTGCCAAGGATTGTTTTCGGGGCTGCAAAAGTTCCAAGCGGAGTAAGGTGCGATCACGTGCGCTCTCCATCAGCTCTGGTTTGAATTTCATCCTGGCCCTGTTTTTTTTGTAGTTGCACTCATGCTCAGTGGTGTAACACAAGCCCCAGCAGCCCCTGCAGTGTGGGGGCCGAGCTGTAGGGGGCCCCCTCAGCACAGTACTCCTGCCTGAGAGCTCCTAAATCCAGAACAGGGACTCCTCCATGTACCTTGCAGGGGGGCCCTGTCATGGTTTGTTACGCCACTGCTTAAGCTATTGAGTTCAGTTATACATGGCCGTCTCTACACATGTGATGGAGCAAGGTTTCACATATACCGAAACTTGCTTGTATTCAACCCTCTCGAAATAAAATATAATATATTAATCAACATGTTTTGTCCATTAATATTTGATTTTCACAACATATTTAGTAAGTTGGGGAAGCTTGCATATGTGCTTTTTACTAAAAATAACCCAAGTGTCTTAATATGGCCTCCGAAAACGCAGGAAAGTTTCTGCGCATATGTCCACCACATCTATGTGGTGTGACGTATCTCTGCTTGGTGGGAAATCTTTGCTTCTGCGCACTAGTGCCAAGATGGCAGCTTCATGCTTACTCATACTTTTGTGCATGCTGCTGCTTGTATTAAACTTGTTCGTTCTGCTTAACTACTAAAGCAAAAGTTAAAATAAAGTAATGGGGTTAGAGTAGAGATAAGTGGTATACAGTGCATTCATTTATTTTTGTATTCTAAAATGTTTCTCTTTGACTTTGTTAATAGCTCCCATTTGGGCCTGAGGGGTGACTTGAAACGCCATTTTGAATATGCACCGCGAATGTGCTGGGAGAACGCAAACACCTCGAGCTGTGCCATTGAAACCGTGCCAAGGACTGTCTTACCCGCGATGCGCCTGAGAACCTCACCCCATGACCTGGGAAAAGGAAGACAACTTGCAAAATTTTACAACATTGTATGCTAAAATGAAATGATATTGGTGGGCTGAATAAAATTGTGAGAAAATAAATTATGGGTGGGAACTTAATCAAATGACCTAATGAAGAATGATCTCATCTTGGTATGGTGGGATGACCTCTCCTCGTCTTTCTGACCAATCACATAGATATGCAACATTTAGGGTGGTACATTGCCCTCGAAATGGTATAATGAAAGTAGGCTTAGATAGAGAAATTGTCCGACTTGTCCGAGTAGCTGACCTGTCACGGACCCAATGCATGCTATAGGAGATCGAGAGCAGAGGTGCTGGCAGAGCACTCTGTCAAAATAATCGAGGTATTTGTGGAAAATTATCGATTACCCAGTTGGGGTACTAATTGGCCTATAGAGAGAGGGATGTGACGCTGGTGTTGCACATAGCGGAGGTCACCTGTCCTGATCTGCACCTGTGCTGTCCTATGGGCACCTGATTAGTCGGGAGCCTGGTCCTTATTTGCCCCAGCCCATGGCTAGGATTGATCCTTGCACCATACTAGGTAAATATAATCCATGTGGTATGTCCTTGTCCTTGTGCTATTTTCCTTTCTCACGCTTCCCAGGTACCAATGTCTAAAGGTGTTACTGTCATTTCTTATAAACTTTATATCCTATTAGTCATATTCTTACTTATTAAATTTATGGTCTCTGTAATTTGGATGAAGACTCACCTAAACTTGCATAGATAAAGTATTTAAACTTCTCCTGAGTCTGTGGTTATTGCAGGAAAGGTAAAATTGTTTAATACTACTTATTTATTCTACCACCTTTTCGATCCTTAGGACTTATAGCTAAGGTAACAAAGATTGGTAAGTCATGGTCTGCAGATATAAGTCCTAAAAGGACCCAAAGTACTGATAGACTGTAAGTAGTAGAAGCCAGGACTACTAGTTCAAAGTGTGAATGTTTTATGGGCCCAGGTGAGTATGGTAAAATTGAGCTAATGATCCTGCGCGCTCTATCAGTATACTTTTTTGGTAGCAGAGCGACAGTTAGGGTTTAGTTAAAAATAGGTAGTTAGTTGCGTATCTATTATTGATTATTGATTTTAATGTACTCACCAAATATCCGCTTGTATTGTTAAATGTTGTTTGGAATATCCCGGGATACTGAAAGCGGCTGGTAACTGGAAGCCACACTGCTGTGAGGTTACTTGCCTAGATGAAATAGGTGTGGAAAGTTTGGTAAGACTTGAAGCACCAGTTAGGGATTATTTTTATAGTATAAAAGTGAGAGTGATTGGTAGCAAAAGAGTTCGCTGGTGAAACTTTGGTCTTATATCACCTAGAAAGGGTAATTCTGAAGGAGTAGCAGGTTCTTTTTTTTTTGCTTAAGTGAAGAGTAAACGGAAGGTTGTTTTACTCGTAGTGCATGAAGAGTAGACGGAACTACGTTTGCTCGTTGTGAAAGAAATTGTCTTTCCTTTAGAACTTAGTCAATCAGGCACAGTAGCAAATGTTTTCATGTTGTCAAATAATGAAATGTGTAACTAAATTTGAAAAGAAATTGAGTTGTCGTATGACCTTGCAAAAAAGGGAGTCAGTTGCTCGTTCTGCACTGACGTCATAGGGAGCCGCGCTGGGATTGGTAGAAACAGCGGGTATGTAACCATAAGAAAATTGTAAAGTAGGGGTGAGTGCCTAGAGTAAGATTCACATCACAGAAAAGCCACACAATCATTGGTTAACGTTGCCTGTAAGTCAAAACCTCATTTGTCATTGAAAATAAGAGACACGCTTGTATTTGAGAAATATTTCTGCAAAGTAAACAAACTGAATTAATTGAATTTACTGAAATTCCATAGAAAATTACATTGCGGTATATGTGGCATCTAGATCCAGCATTTATAGGATATCATCCTGATAGAAAATATCTAGGATTTGCTAAAGAACAACAGATTAGAGGAAGACCTTATATCATGTACGGAGAAAAGAGAAAAATGTTGTTTTTCAGGAAAATAAATAAATATTTCAAAAAGGACAAGGCTATTAAACAAGAGAATGGATTATTATTCCACCTCCTAATACGCCCCCATCATACATGATGGTAGAAAGGGTCTACCACAGTTGTGTGTGGTTAGAAAACTGGGTAGAATATACTAAGGAAGATGGTATTTTGGTATTTCCAGAACATGGTACCTTTAATGGTATAATTTTGTATGATTTAAGAACGCGCATGAATGAATTAGATCCCAGACCAAGATTAACCCAATATGAAGCCCTAGAGGAGTGGGAGACAGAAGCTTTTGAGCACGATAGATCTCGAGGTGATAAAAGTCTTAGTAGATATTATCCCAGATTTCCAAAGGATACTCGAGATGAGCAAATGAAAAGAGGGAGACATGTTAGTGGAAGGATTGTATCATGTATTGACCATAGAAGAACGGACTGGAAGTAAAAGTACTGAGAAAACGAGACATTTAATGGCTGGAGGTGGTGATTCGTATGATGATTATTTAGATGATTTGTTAATGAACAATCTGCCACCTTACCATGAAGAAACTCATAGAGTTACTCCCAGTGCTCCGCATTTACAACCACCTTTAGTTCTGCATATTATACTTGAAACCTCATTGAAAAAGTACTTCTAGAAAGGGAGAAAGAAGCTTTAAATAAACAGAGTAGTGAATTAATTCGGAAACGTTCTCAATTTAATACGATTCCTGAAGCCCTGACAATCCCAGTAACAATAGGTCTGGCAGTTTCTTTATATGGAGATAAGCAAGCTAGTCCTAGAGCTCCCTTTATGACTACACCCATAGTACCGCCTAGGAAAGAAACTTTAATAGTTGATGATCAAGCAAGTGAGTGGGAATCAGTAATTTCCCTGTTGGATTTACCTATAGGAGATCCAGTGAGTGACTGGATCAGGAGAATTACTCCCCGATGTTCAAAGGAAGTACAGATTGAGACATCTACAGGAATGAGAAGTGCAACTGTAGTAAGCCCAGAAGAATTGGATCGATGGACCCGAGACATAGAAAAGCCAAAATCACAGCCAAAAGTATTGGACATATTCGAATTGAGGGTAGAATTAGAAGAAATGGTAGCTGGAAATGTGGGATTGGAACGATTAAATTCTGTTGTTTATATGCAGAAGTATTACTCAAAATACAAAAATATACCATGAAATGTTAATGAATTTGGCTTCTGAAATGAGAATTGACATTGAGCAGAATTTTCTGACAAAGACTTAGAAAACATGAATGTGTCAGGACGAAAATTGCAGATAAAGGAATTGTTGTTGTTGTTGCAAAAATGGGGAGATTTAGACAAATGGAAAGCTAGATGGACAAAGAAAAAGGAACAGGCAAATAAAACGACATCTGAGTATTTACTAAAAGAAGCAGAAAAGGTCGAAAGATTGTGTCTGATGAGAGAAGTGCCGGGAGGAGGTTATGTACATGTCCTATGGTCCTGACAAGATATTTTATCATTTACTATGGACTTCCCAAAGCTTAGAGTAAAACCTGTTGAATGGTGCCGACAAGTTGAAACGTTTGTGGAGGTTTTGAAGGTACTGTTAAAAGATTTAGATGGGTTGTTTGACATTGTTGTCCCAGCTGATTTGCGGACCGAGTGTAAAATCACAGAAGATTGCCCATATGATGAATACGCTAGAGATCCAAAGAGAGGAGCCCAGTCAGAAGATGTAATGAAAAAATACAATCAGGTGATAACATACTTAAAGGGAAAGATTCCTCCAAAAGAAACAGATTGGACTAAAATAGACAGAACCACACAGAATAAAGGGGAATCTGTACATGCATATTATGAACGCCTTTTGCAGGTATTTGAACAGTACAGTGGTTTAGAAAGCATTGATAATAAGGACATGACACATTTTATTTATCGTTTTGTGTCCGGATTAAATCCAGAAATTTCTCAAACAATTAAAAACATAAATTATGTTGGCAAGCAAAGCCTGTCGACGAAATTCTCAAGTATGCAAAATACTGTGAGGATGAAATTGATAATAAACTAAAGAAATTGGAAGAAAAGGTAATGTGGGCTAAAGTAAAAATGGCATAACAACAGGAACTTCAGTTAAGTCAGCAAGCGAATAATCAGAAAAGAGGTGAAGGCCACGGTGAAGGAAGTGGAGGTAAACCAAGAGGAAAAATGAGTAAAGAAGAGGCAGAGAAAAAGTTTCCTTGTCATGGGTACCGAAAATTGGGGCATTGGAGAAACAAGTGTAATTTAATACAGAATAATAATGTCCAAAATCAAATTTTAAATCCACAGACACAGAATGAGGTGTCAATGAGACAGCTGCAACAGGTAATACAGAATCAGTTACCACAAGCCCCTATGCCAGATTTCGTGAGTCAACCCAAATACAGTGTGGACACAGGATTTTGGGAGGGAAGTGGTGGGAAAAATACTGTAACACCACAGTTTATTTTGCAGGACACATTCTTTGATACAGAGGATTATTGACGGTGCCTGAGAGAGGGGGGAAGAGGATTGCATTCTTGGCGCATCCTTACCGGTAGATCAGTCAGGTCTTACATTGAAGGAAAAGTGGAGGGAAATGATGTTACCTTTTTGATGGACACTGGTGCTACTCGTTCTACCTTGAGAACAGCAGATATCCCAAACCTACCCCTCTCTGGAGAAGCGATCCAAGTAGTGGGTGTTTCTAATAAACAAATTAGGACCCCTGTCACAGAACCAATGGAAGTCTATATCGGTAACTTTAGAGAAATGCACACATTTGTAGTGTGCGATTCTAGCCCTGTAAATCTGCTAGGAAGAAATCTACTTTGCAAAATGAACTGCATAATCTTTTGTACATCACATGGTGTTGAAATTCAGACTCCAGATGAGGATGGAGTGTATACAATTATGCTAGGCAGACAAGACACCGAAGTTAAAAAGATGTCCTTAGAAGATTTTCCAGGAGAATTAAAAACCTTTGTGAATCCTGATGTGTGGTATTTTTAAAGGAAAAGAAGTAGGTCTAATGGAAAATGTTGATCCCATAAAAGTGACAGTGAAAGAAGGTGCAGTGTATCCATATATTCGACAGTACAAAATGAGTCCAGAAATAAAGGCAGGGGGTTGCAAAGGAAATAGAGCGTTTGGTTGAAAAAGGCATTCTAGAAGAAATAATGAGCAGTTCTTGCAATTCACCTATAATTTGTGTTAGATCTGGGGGTCTCTAGTTGGCAATGGTATTCACCTTTGTCCAAATAGGGACCCTTGCTTCTAAGGCAGGATAATGGGATTACACTCCTAAATAACCCCTGCTCACCCCCTTGGTAGCTTGGCACGAGCAGACAGGCTTATCTCAGAGGCAGTGTGTTAAGCATTTGTGAATATACAGAGTAATACAGTGAAAACACTACAGATGGACACAACACAGGTTTTATAAAAATAAGTATTCTTTATATACACTTAACACAAGACCACAAACAACAAAAATCCACAATACTGTATTTAAGATTGACTTAAAGATGGTAAAAGTTGCTTAGTTCAAGTTGGTGATCAATGCAACCAAGTTCTCTACAAAGTACCTGAATGAATAACGCAAAATGAACAAAAATGCTCGCAATAGGGGAGATGCGCCGGTTCTGTGATACGGGGGAGATGATGTGTGGCACCTCAATGCTAGCGCAGAGTAGGGGATGTGTCATGATCCTTACCGGTGCGGGGATGATGCGTAGGTTCTCGGCTTGTGGTCCGGTTGCGATGTGCAAGCTGGCGCCTCAATGCGACAATCCTGGTGCAATGAGAGAAGATGGCGCCCTTGATGCGACGATTCGACGGTGATGCGTAGACGCCCTGGCAGCCTTGCGCCGACTCTGTTCTTTGGAGCTGCAACAGGCCCTGCAACACGCTTCTCCGGTGATGCGATGGCGACTCTTTCAATGGCGTCATGCTTCTGCGGTGATGCGACAGCAGGCAGCTTTGACGAAGACACGCTTTCTGGGAGATGCGGTGGCGGCACGCTTCTCCGGTGGTGCGACGATTTCAGCTGCGGCGGCAAAACACTTCTTCTTGTTGCGCGTTGCTTCCAGCTCCCAGCTACATCAGGCTTCTGCAGTTAGAATTCCCAGCAAGGAAACTCAGGGGGGAGCTGTAGATGAAGTCTTTTGTCTCTGAGACTTCAGCAGGAGGCAAGCACAAAATCAAGCCCTTGGAGAATATTCTGTAGATGATGAAAGTCCTTAAAAAGTTCCTTCTCCTTTCCCTTGGCAATAAAGAAACCACTGCAGGCCACCCGAGCAAACAGCCCACTGGCAGAGGGGCTGTCCAAACTCCTGCAGCTTCCTTGGTTCTTCTCCTTGGCAAAAGGTTTTTGTTCCCAGAAGTTATCTAAAGTTCTTGGGTCCCAATATTTATACTGCTTTTCTCTTTGTTCTCTGAAGGCAGAGGGCCTTTGCCCAGTCCAAACAGTTCCTGAGCACTCTGTTTAAAGGACTCCGTCTTCCCTTTCACAGTGCAGGGCAGAAACATCAGACGCCCCACAGGAGGTGGAGCCAGCATTATGAAGGGAAATCACAGCCCTGGAGCACTTTGTTGACATGATTCCTTCTCTTCTTTTACAGTGCAGGGCAGAGACATCAGCCGCACCCCAGGGGGTGGAGAAGCATTGTGGAGGGAAGGCCCAGCCCTATTCAGGTCCCAGGTGCAACTTCTCCCTCCCATCTAGATGCAGATCTCCCTATTCACCACTCATTCTGTCTCCTGGAATCCCCCAGCCCTGTCACTCAAACTCCAGACAAGGAATACACAACCTAGCAGAGGCAGGCTTCGGATAGTTAGACAAGACAATACCTACTTTCTAAAAGGGGTATTTTCACACACAGAATCTTAAAACCAACTTTACTAAAAGATGTATTTTATCATTCTAAGTTCAGGCATACTAAATTCGAACTTCTACCATGTTCCCTGTGTCAGTTAGGATTATCAGATGTAATAATCTAACTGCCCATTCTGGGCTATGGAGAACAGTTAGCCTTGCAATAGTAAAAAACGAAAAAGGCTGTAATTCACCATTAGGTCATACCACACACACCAGGGCATGTCCTACATTATACTTACAATACACCCTGCCCTTGGGCCTACCTTAGGGGTGTCTGATATGAAGCAAAGGGAAGGTTTAGGGACTGGCAAGTGGGTGCACTTGCCAAGTCGACATGGCAGTCACAGACTGCACGCAGGCCTTGCAATGGCAAGCCTGAGACACACTTTACAAGCTGCTTCTGTGGGTGGCACATCGAGTGCTGCAAGCCCAGCAGCAGCATTTAAATTACAAGCCCTGGGCACACATGGTGCACTGTAATAGGGTCTGACAAGTAAATCAAATAACCCAATCACGGAATCCCTAATTAATACATCAATTTAACATAGGGAGCACTTGCACTGTGGCACTGAATAGCCAGCAAAAACAAATCAAAAACAGAGGAGGCAATCAATAAAAAAATGGAAGGGAGACTCACGCCAAGGATACCAGGTCTAACAATTGGCATAAAGAAACCAAACGGAAAGTACAGGGTGGTCCAAGACCTCCGAAAGATTATTAAAATTGTCGTCCCATGTTGCCAGTAGTACCAAGTCCAGCTGTGATTCTGTATCAAATACCATGATGAGCAGGGTGGTTCACTGTAATTGATTTATGCCATGCCTTCTTTTCCATACCACTGCATCCAGATACCAAGTTTTTATATTCGTTCAAATTGTTGAGCATGTTTACGTTTGGAATCGTGTTCCACAAGGGTACACGGAAAGTCCATCCATTTTTAATCAGATTTTGAAAAGGTGTCTAGAATCACTGGTGCTGCCCGGACAATCAGTCCTGGTACAGTATATCGATGACCTATGATTGGCATCAAGAACTCGAAATGATTGTGTGATTGATTCCATTGCATTATTGAACCATTTAGCAAAAATGGACATAAAGTATCACCAGAAAAATTGCAATACTGTACAACCTCAGTCAAGTATCTGGGACACCAGATAGAAAGAGGGTTCAGAAAAAGGGCATCTGAAAAAATCAAATAATTAAAAACATGAAGCGACCCCAAACTCAGAAAGAAATAAGAATTTTCCTCGCAGTTAGAGGGTACTGCAGGCAGTGGATTGTGGGATTTGCAGTGCTGGCTAAACCATTGATTCAGATGACAAAGAAACAAGCAAAATACCCAGTTGAATGGGATGATGAAAGCATGCCTGCTTTCCTAAAATTGCGAAACAGTCGATGTGAAGCTCCTGCATTAGGGATGCCTGACTACTCAAAAGAATTTGCACTATTTTGTGACACAAGAGACAATTGTGCCCTTTCAGTCCTAACCCAGACTCATGGAATAATGTGATGACCTGTGGCATATTTACTGCCACATTGAACCCAATGGCATCAGCATTACAAGGTTGTCTGAAATCAGTAGCTGCAACATGCATGAGTCTTGAGCAAAGCGAATCCATTGTCATGGGACACCCTGTGACAGTGTATGTCCCACATTCAGTCGTGATTCTGTTAACCAGAACACGTAATCAGCACTTAACTCCTAGTCGGATGACTAAATATGAAAGAATTATCCTTGGTTCATAAAATGTGACAGTAGTGAGAGGCACTACTTTTAATCCAGCGACCTTGTTGCCAGATTCCCGCTTTGAGGAAGTAAGAGAGGAAGTCGAACATGATTGTATCGACCTTACTGAATTCAGTACTAAACCATGTGCAGACATACAAGAAGTACCTTTAAAAGACCCAGAGCATGAGCTATATGTAGATGGCTCGTGTATGCGCCATGAGGAAGGAGGACTAAGCGCTGCTTATGCTGTGTGCACATTATCTGGTATAGTAGAAGCATCCTATTTACCAGGAGTCAAGTCTGCACAAGTAGCCAAATTGATTGCTATAATAAAAGCGTGCAAAATTGGGAACAATTGGAGGGTAACCATTTACACTGATAGCCAGTATGGTTACGGGGTTGTGCATGACTTTGGCCAGCTATGGATGCAAAGGGAGTTCATGACTTCTTCAGGAACCCCTATTAAAAATGGACAATTAGTAAAAGAATTACTTGAAGCAATTCCATTGCCAAAATAATTGGCCGTGGTCAACTGTGCTGCTCACCAATCTGGAAATGACAAAGTGACAGCCGGTAACCGTTATACTAACCAAGTGGCCCAATATTGTGCCAGATATAAAATGTCAGTAAATAAGAAAATCGAAGTATGTGGAAACAACTGCCAACTTATGCTATTGAGAGGTGTGAATACATGGGAGGAAGTGAAAGATTTACAAGGTAAAGCAGAGCCCAAAGAAAAGGAAGACTATCAGAAAATAGGGTGCCGGGCAAGACCTGAAGATGGTGTGATAGTTTACCTAGATGGCAGACCAGTATTACCTGACTGTATGCTTGCACCAATGGCTAGGATGTACCATGGGGACACACATATAGGGAGAGATGCAATGATCCGATTGTTCAAACAGGATTGATTCAATGCAAGGTTCAGGAACATAGCAGAGAGTCTTTGCCAGACATGCTTAACTTGTCAACGAATGAACCCTGGTAAGAAAACTTTGGTATGCCCCAGGAAAATTGGGAAAGCAGAAGACCCCTTTATTAGACTGCAAATTGACTTCATTCAGTTACCTGCTTGTCGAGCATTAAAATATGTTTTAGTCATTGTTTGTTTATTTTCAAAATGGGTAGAAGCATACCCTAGACACAGGAATGACAGCTTAACTGTAGCAAAACTCTTTTTAAGAGCGCTCATTTCTCGATTCAGTTTCCCAGTAACGATTGAGTCAGACCGAGGGAAACCTTTTAATAATGAAATTATGGGTCTAATCAGTGAAGCATTCAACATGAGCAAAAGCTGCACTGTGCATACCGCCCAGAGGTTTCTGGAGTGGCAGAACAATTGAATGGCACAATTAAAGCAAGATTGGGAAAGATATGTGAATCTACCCAATTAGAATGGCTTGATGCTTTACCTCTTGTTCTGATGGGACTCAGAAGCATTCCAGACAAGAAAACAGGCTTGAGTCCCCATGAAATACTCATGGGAAGGGCAATGAGGCAAGCATGTGTAACAGGACATCAGCTGTTAACTATATCTGATGATTTAGTGTTGGAGTACTGGAGTTGGCTGACCAAGTGTGTTCTATCTCTCACCAGGTTGGCGAAGACGCTGAAGCCAGACATTCAACTCCAGCACATGATTTGAACCCTGGAGATTGGGTAGCGATAAAAAAAATCACACCCGGGAATCTTGCCAAGCACCAAGGTGGGGAGAGCCACATCAAGTGATATTGGTCATCCTCCACAGTTGTAAAATGCAAGGGAATCCCCAACTGGATCCACGCAAGCCACACTAATACAGTAACAGAACCTGACGAAGTTGAGGCTGAAGGTTGTGCAGCTGAAAGGTCTCAAGAAGTTGATCCTGAAGTAGTTGACGAAGAACAACTGAGCACCAGTCAGGATGAATGGATCCCAGTGGTTGATATACCTGAAGTCAGAATAAGAATGAGAAGTCAAACATATTTAGATAGTCAGACTGATAGGACGAGACAGTAATAGAAGAACCTACTCGGATTACAGAAATTCAAGCTAATGGTAATTGTAAAGAGGACAAGATAAGGAAAGAGCAATATACTCAGACCAACGAAACACCCACCAGAACACCTCTGTCTGAGGAGGGACAGATAGGTACTAGACAAAATGCACAGGCAGAAGACAATCAGGATTCTGCAAGACCTGTGCAGGACCAGACAGGACTAGCAAAACAGGTTCAGGACGAAGAGAAAACTCCAGGCCCAACAAAGTCATATCCTGAACCAGGTCAGACTAGCGTAGAAGAACCCATCCAGGCGGAAACGTCAACAGCAATAGGCCCTGGACAAGGTCAGTTAGAGAGGATACCTGAAGTTGAAGGAAATCAAGTTGTGCCACAACTTAAAGAAAACAAAACAACATCTGAAGAAACTGAAAGCACAGTGCCAGTTAAAAGACTCAGGAAAGGCGATAAATGGCCTGGTTTTGTTAAAAGACTAAAATATCGCCTTGTTACAATAGATGAAGAACCTAAACAAGTGGACGAAGTAACCAGTCCAACTGAACCGTCTACAAGCAATCAAAGAAGGAGAAGTCTATGCCTGAAAAAGCTGAAGAATAAATTCAAAGGCCCTGAAGGGACGTATGTTATCCTTGAAGATATCGAGAATCAGGAAATCAGTGATGAAAGTGATGAAGAATTGATTGCTGATCAAACAATTGAAGAAGTGAGGCCAACTTGAGATAAAATCACCTGTGTATTCTGTGTAAAATTCTCAAAGAGGGGATAAGTCTCCTTAGCCAAAAATGGCTGATAAAAGAGTTACTGGAAACTCGAAAAGAAATTGTATAAAGACATGCTGTTGTTGTATAGCGTTTTAGGACCCTAGTGTAATTTTCCCGATTCATGCCCTTATTTAGGTATAAATCACCATATCCTTATATAGGCATAGAAATAATACCCTTATTTAGACATAGCTCAGGCAGTCCAAATACAGCATGGCTACTTCCACTAATTCTAAAAATCCACAACGATTTCTTGGAAAAAGTCGGCTTCAGCAGTTAGGAAATTCCCCTTGCTTGAATATTGATTTGTCCAAGAACTCATGGAGTTTTCAAAGAACTGAGACTCTTTGATGACGTTATTATGTCCAACTTTACGTCAAACTCGGCACCTTCAAGGTATAAATATGCCCACACTTGCCATAGTAGATACACGGTGGAGCAGTTCGACTATCTACTTGGCCGACGCAGCTCACTACAGCAAGTGTCGAAGGAAGCCGACTCTCCAGCAGACGCACTGAATTTGAATTTGAATTTAAAAACATTTCTATAGCGCACTTTTACCATGCGGTTTCTTGGCGCTGTTGGATTGTGAGAAGCAAGCAGGAGCAGAGGGGGATTTAAGCATTGTAGGCTCGAGAAAAAAGATAAGTTTTGAGACCCTTCCGGAACTCAATATAGGAAGATGACATACGGAGTTCCGAGGGGAGGGAGTTCCAAAACACAGGAGCAAGCACTGCGAATTTCGTACCGCCAGTCTTTTTCTTGCTGAAGCGGGGGATGGTTAACAGAGCCTGATGAGTGGACCTAAACTCTCGTCCAGGTATGTAAGGGGTGATGGCAGAACAAATAAATTCCGGGGCGGTGCCTATTTTAGCTTGGAAAGTGGTGCAACCAAGCTTAAACAGGGCACGCTCTTTCACCGGCAGCCAGTGCAAGGCCTGCAATAGGGGGGTGGCTCGATGGTATTTAGGCAGGCCATGAATCAGGCGGGCAGCCTGATTCTGCACTAGCTGCAGACGGTGAATGGCGTAAGCTGGAGCGCCATTATAAATGATGTTCCCATAATCGAGGCGCGAAAGCACCATGGCCATCACTATAATTTTTAGGGCGGGTAAAGAAAAAAAACGAGAAATCTTCCTAATGATTCGAAGGGAAAAGAAACAGGAGGAAACAACTGAATTGACCTGAGAGTGAACGGAAAGTGAGGGATCCAGGAAGATGCCGAGGGTCTTGACCTTGGGAACTGGGAGCGGGGGAGCACCAAGTGAAGAGGGCCAGTGAGAGGGGGACCAGGGACTGCAACCACCTCTGGTCAAGACTAACTCCGTCTTGTCCGGGTTGAGTTTGAGGTGGTTGCAGTTCATCCAATCCTGGATGAACAACATGATGGATTGGACATTTGAGGCGGAGGAGGAGGGGTGGGAGAGGTTAAAAATTAGCTGGAGGTCATCGGCGTAATTGAACACCGTGACCTCGAGCTGCTGTAACATAAAAATGAGGGGGTAGATGTATAAATTAAACAAAAGAGGGGAGAGGGAGGAGCCTTGGGGAACTCCACATGCAACCCTACGAGAGGCAGCGGTGAAACCAGCAAGGTGGACTGCCTGAGCCCTGTCACTCAGGAAGGACTTGAGCCAAGCGAGGGCCAGGCCCTCTATGCCCGCCGCCTTGACACGGGTGAGGAGGATGGAGTGGTCCACCGTGTCAAATGCGGCGGATAGGTCTAAAAGAATGAGGGCCTGGGGGACGTTGGTATCAATGCCCTCGCGTAGGCTGTCCATCACTGAGATCACTACCTTCTCCGTCGAATGGAGGGGGCGAAAGCCCGCCTGCCGGGGGGAGAGGCAGTGGTTGGCTTCCACGTAGGTGCTCAGGGTGCTGGTTACATGGGTCTCTAAAACCTTGGCCAAGTAGGGTAGAAGGGAGATGGGACGGTAATTGGAAGGGGATGAAGGGTCGGCACCGGGTTTTTTTAGGATGGGGATGACTGCCAAAAATTTATGGGCAGTAGGGACAACTCCGGATTTGAGTGAGTCATTTAAAAGTGTAAGGGGAGGGGTAGGGCAGTGTAGGAAGACTTCTCGCAAGATACGAGCAGGGGCGAAGTCTAGGGGGGAACCTGACTTTACCTTTTGGAGCAAGGGAAAAAGTGTAGCTGTGGTCAAAAGGGGGAAGGAAGTGAGTTTGGAAGTGATGGCAGGGGGGGAGGGATTGATGAAGGCAGGGGAAGGGGGAGAGATATTAGCCTTGATCGTTGCGACCTTGTCAACGAAAAAGTCGTTGAGGGAGTCGCAGAGCGGTTGAGAAGGGGGGATCAAGGCCGTGGCTCTGTTAGATGAGGCAAGCTCATGTACTGTGGCAAAAATCTCTTTAGATTGAGATTCAGCTGCTAGTATCCTGAGGAGGTTTAGGCACTGGGGCTAACGCGAGGGAGAAGGAGATTGAAAAATGGTCCGACCAAGAGCAGGGGGAGATGACAGGAGAAGTAGTAGGGATGTTTAGGGTCCAAACCTGGTCAAGCGAGTGGCCATGAACATGGGTGGGGCTGTGAACGAGGGGACAAAAGTTAAGACTGGTCATGAGGCTGGTGAATTCTTTAGAAAGGGGGGTTTCGGCGGGATCGTTAGGCCAAAAATTAAAGTCACCCAACACCAACACTGAGGAGTTGTTGATAACCAGTGTGGCGAGGATGTCTTGAAGGCAAGAAACAAAATTGGAAGTTGCATGAGGGGGTCGATAGATAAGAACAGCAGTAAGGGGGGTCGAGTAAGAGCTAGCACGAATTATTAGGCAGTCTACCTCGGGGATAGGAGGAGAAGGGAGTATTTGAAAGTGGGAGTCAGTATGTGTTATCAGGGCTACTCCGCCGCCTCTCCTACCCTCCGGGCGATCCGCCCGAATGATGGAGTAAGAAGGGGGGAGTGCGGCTAGGACGTTGGGAAGGGAGTCTGCCTTGAGCCAGGTCTCTGTTAAAAACAAGAGATCCGGGTTGTGGGTGTCAAGGAAATCGTGTAGCTCATGGTGATGGCTAACGACAGATCTGGTGTTGAGGAGCGTGGCAGTAGTATTATAGGACGGCGTGTGGGGAGCAGGCAAAAGGGAGTGGGTAGGCGCAGCGGCATAAGGCCGAGGAAGACAACTTTGAATAACGGCGGGGGGGGCAGCAGGGGGGCTCGTGAGGAGGTTTAAATGTTGTAATGAGTTAGACACAGTAGGACTAATGGTGCCAGGGATCCAGTGAGAAAGAAGCTCAGAGGAAGTATAAGGCAGCGGGAGGGCATAAGGGGGTGCCCCCTGCCCCTGCCCCGGCACTGAGAGAGACACTGTCTTTTCTCTCGCCGAGAAATCCAGCTCCAGTGTTTCCAAGCTACCCTTGCGGGTTGTTCGGAAATCGAGTCCTGAGATAGAGAGATACCATACCTCCTTCATTCTAAACCATGGTACGGAGCTGATTAGACCCTAAGAGAAATCTTGGATAGATTCTTGGCAAAAAGAATACTAGATTTATGGTACACCTCACTTACTCCATCCCTCGTACCAGACTTAGGTGAGGCACACCGGGGTAGGCGTATTTTAGAAGCACCAGTTGAGTACTTTTTAACCTTCTGTTATTTATGTATGTTTTCTATGGCTTATAAACGATACCATGCATTTACAGTATTATTTTATAATACTCTTCTTGCTGTACGCATTATACTTTACATCCAGTATTACGATTGTAGCAGTTCATTTCTTCTACAAGAGAAAGAAGACTGTTCAATAAATACCTTCTATTGAAAATGCCAGTCTCCCTATTTCTCTGCACCTCTGGTGAAACGAAGCATGCACAAATGACTGAGTAAAATATCTATCTATTGTTTCCACGACTTTGATCAGTTTTATCTTGGGGAAACAAAGTTGTCATGTTTATACGGTTGTCAGAAACTAATCCCTTCTTGTTCATTCGAGAAAATTTCTAGTGGCATCTGAGCTAGCTGGCACTCACAATTAAGTCTAGTATATTCGATAGAGACCTAGTAGACCTCAGTCCTATGTCAAATCTACAGGATATATTATTCCAATGCGCAGAGCCTATTGGGAATAAAGGAACTACACTACACTGTAGAATATACATACGTAGTGTATTGATAGTGCTCATAGTATGGCTAGGACTGACAATAGCAATACCTTACTTGATGGCTGCTAAACAGAATGACAATAGTATACACGAAAAGGTGGTGCACCACAAACAAGATAGAGTAGACTTAGAAGCACCAGATGAGATCGAATTACATCACTTTAGAAATAGAAATGAAACAGATATGAATGTATTCGCGAATCTGTTGGTGCACTATGTAGAAACAATGCAAATCAGTGACTGTTATGTTTGTATGAAGTTACTGACCTCAGTAGCTGAAGGTGTTACTTACCACCATTTATCCCTGACTTATGGTTTTTCATGTAGCATATTAACTAGTAAGTTTTATAGAACTGAAAAGTTACAATATTATTATTCTAACATAGATGTAATTTTCTATGAAATCCCTATCCTTAGAAAAATTAATCCTGTCCTTGGTAGTAAAGACTCCCAATTCATGGGTGAATATTTTCTAACAATGAAAACAATAGATATAGCTGATGCATACAAAGACAATTTAACATGTAAATTACACGTAGAAGAAAAGATATTTCTGAATTTAGTAGAGCAAAGGAGACAGGATTTTCATAGAAAGGCCACTGAACCAAAAACTCAAATACCCAAATGGGCTGAAAGGGAGGAATTTACGGCAACTGGCGAGACTCATGCAGCTATGTTTCTGGATTTTGAAAAGAAAGGAAAAATCTGTCTCCATAGAAAGAAAACTGATTATAATAATGGATTCATTGGTTCCAGTGAATGTGAACACAATGTCCTCATAATTGGGGGTTGGGGACTAAAAGGGGGAACTGATCCAGTATTTCCTGGAGTCTATTATATTTCTGGGAACAAAGCTTACTTTAAGCTGCCAGATCATTGGTATGGGAGTTGCTATTTCAGAACAGTATTCACGAAAGTATACCATGTAAAAAGAATCACTGGAAGCAATGAACACGACAATGAACTAAAACGTTATGGAAGAGCTAGTTTCGCAGAAATTGTAGGTGATTTATTTAGTGCATTGATACCTTCAGTGGGAGTAATTCTGAATACACAAAGAATTTCTAAACACTGCTGGAGGATTCTTGTCGATCAATACCAAATTATTTACGATTAGATCGATGGTTTTACAAAATCGAATTGCTCTTGACTTATTATTGGCAAAAGAAGGTGGAGTCTGTAGAATGTTGAAAGCGCAACATTGTTGCACTTACATACCTGATAAAAGTGTTGAAATTGGAGGGCATGTAAGAACTATTACTCATTTGGAAGAAGAGCTGAAACCACTGGAGGTTGATAGTGCATGGAAGAGACTAACTGATGGTCTCTCCTCTGTTGGTAATTGGATTTCTAATGTAGGTAGAAGCATTGTAGGTAAAGTACTGATGCCAATAATTGGATAACACTAATAATTTTGGTGATAATGACTTGATGCAAATGCTGCAGAAATAGAAAAAGGTATACAGTAAATGAGAAAAAGAAGAAACGAAAATTAGATGAAATTCAAATGGAAGAGTTAAAGGGGGATATATACAAAAGAATGAACGTTTTCCAGAATGAGAGTGGAAATAGAACTCCCAAAGTAATTGAAGAAATTGAACTGGGAGATTGTTGAAGTTGGCATCTGGGTCCTTAAGTTGTGATGATATAAAATATCATCAAAGAGGGGATTGATGTATCAAGGTTTCACATATACCGAAACTTGCTTGTATTCAACCCTCTCGAAATAACATATAATAATCAACATGTTTTGTCCATTAATATTTGCATTTCACAACATATTCAGTAAGCTGGGGAAGCTTGCATATGTGTTTTTTACTAACAGTAACCCAAGTGTCTTAATATGGCCACAGAAAACGTGGGAAATTTTCTGCGCATGCGTCCGCCACATCTACATGTGTGACGTATTTCTGCTTTGTGGGAAATCTTTGCTTCTGCAACCAGTGCCAACCAGTGCCAAGATGGCTGCTTCATGCTTACTCATACTTATGTGCATGCTGCTGCTTGCATTAAACTTGTTCGTTTTGCTTAACTATTAATGCAAAAGTTAAAATTAAGTAATGGGGTTAGAGTAGAGATAAGTAGTATATAGTGCATTCATTTATTTTTGTATTCTAATATGTTTCTCTTTAACTGTGTTAATAGCTCGTATTTGGGCCTGAGGGGTGGCTTGAAACGCCATTTTGAATATGCACCGCGCATGTGCTGAGAGAACGCATTGAAACCGGGCCAAGGACTGTTTTATCCGCTATGCGCCGGAGAACCTCACCCCATGACCTGGGAAAAGGAATTTAACTTGCAAAATTTTTAAAACATTGTATGCTAAAATGAAATGATATTGGTGGGCGAAATAAAATCGGGAGAAAATAAATTATGGGTTGGAACTTGGTCAATACAACCTAATGAAGAATGATCTCATCTTGGTATGGTGTGATGACCTCTCCTTTTCTTTCTGACCAATCACTAAAGGGGAACACATAGATTTGCAACATTTAGGGGTGGTACACTGCCCTCGAAATGGTATAATTAAAGTAGACTTAGATAGAGAAATTGTCCGACTTGTCCGAGTACCTGACCTGTCACTGACCCAACGCATGCTATAGGAGATCGAGAGTAGAGGTGCTGGCGAAGCACTCTGTCAGAAGAATCGATGTGTTTGTGGAAAATTATTGATTACCCAGTCGAGGTAGTAATTGGCCTATAGAGAGAGGGGTGTGACGCTGGCGCTGCACTTAGCGGTGGTCACCTGTCCTGATCTGCACCTGTCCTGTCCTGTGGGCACCTGATTAATCGGGAGCCTGGTCCTTATTTGCCCCAGCTGGTGGCTAGAATTGATCCTTGCACCATACAAGGTAAATATAATCAATGTGGTATGTCCTTGTGCTTTTTCCCTTTCTCACCCTTCCCAGGTACCAATGTCTAAAGGTGTTACTGTGGTTTCTTATAAACTGTATATCGTATTAGTCATATTCTTACTTATTAAATTTATGGTCTCTGTAATTTGGATGAAGACTTACCTAAACTTGCATAGATAAAGTATTTAAACTTCTCCCAAGTCTGTGGTTATTGCAGGAAAGGTAAAATTGTTTAATACTACTTATTTATTCTAACACCCTTTCGATCCCTAGGACTTATAGCTAAGGTAACAAGGATTGGTAAGTCATGGTTTGCAGATATAAGTCCTAAAAGGACCCAAAGTACTGATAGACTGTAGGTAGTGAAAGCCAGGACTACTACTTCAAAGTGCAAATGATTTATGGGCCTAGGTGAGTATGGTAAAATTGAGCTAGTGATCCTGTGCACTCTATCACTTGAAAAACATCTGTTTTGCTACCTTGGGACCAAGCCACGGCCAACACTTAGAAAGTGCGGCCCAGTGTCTGTCACTCTGAACTAGAGATGCTGGAAGCCAGCGGGATCTGGGCTTCAAAGAGCTAACTCTGCAACACTACTGAATCTGTTCTATGAAGTCCTCAACTGTCCCATCAAGTCAGTGCTTAATTTGAGAGGGGAAAAAAGAGAGAAAAAGTAAGATGGAAAAACTTCACAAAGGGAGAAAGCGGGAACTTGAAAGAATGAGAAAAAGAGGATAGGAGTGTCTAACAGAGGATTAAAGAGGCATGAAGTGGAGTGAAAGGGACACATCCTTGGTATTCAGTGGCTGATGACGCAGGACGCAGTCTTCTAAGCAGAGTTTTAGGTGCCCACTCATTCCTTTACAAAGTATGAACTGCTTCAAACTTCTTATCACGTAGGCCACCAACTGCAGACAGAGGAAACAGAGAACATGTGCCAAAAGAGAAATCCCGAATGACCCTCTCTTCCCCAAAAATGCTACTTGCCATTATTATGATTCAATAAGCTTTATTCGATTTTCACAGTATTAAAAATCATAAAAGCAAATAACATGCAAAAATACATCTTTACAATCATACGGTAATAAATAACATTTAAGTTAAAAAGGTATTAAATCATGGTGGTGAATCTATCGAATATAAAAATTTAGCTACTCAAAGAATTCCGTATCCTTAAAACACTTTTCAGAAATGCTGTCATAGTCATTATACATACTAAGTTCCCCAACTGCTGTAGGCTAAGGTACGCTGGCCTACATTGCCGCCATGCACCACATCTCAAATATTGTTTGATCCATCTACTGCGTTCATTTTTATACAGTTTACAGAACAAAACCAGATGGAAGGTAGTTTGAGATGACGTATTGTCGCATGGACATGCGGCTAGGGTTCTAGTCCAATCATTTTTGGTTGGGAACGTAACCAGCCGGTGAAAAAAGTTAAATCTAAATCTGGTCAAGATAAAACGGTCAAACCCCAGGGTCAAAAGATTTAAGTATGGTTGTATTTTATACGAAGTCAGTGATAATTGGTGTTCAGTCACCGTTTTCTTGGTAACCTCCACGGAGCACCTTAGCAAGCTAAAGTGATCCATGCATAGTTTTTTTATAACTTTTTTTGGGACTTCCCGAATCAGGTCCGGGTTACTATACCACTCTGGCCTATGAAGGTCTGTTAGGACTTTCCTGACATACTCGAGCCAGTTAATGCGCTTTACATTATCCAGACCCATGACATCTCGAATATACCCTGGTTTAGTCCTAGTTATTCTGAGGCCCATACCCGCCGCCACAGCAGAATAGGTTGGATTCTAATCAAATCCGTTAAATGGTCCATGCCTAATTCGACGTGGCAGTTATAAACAGAGGTGCCGTTGGGGATGGATAACAGGTATCTAAAGAAGTTGTTTTCTGCAATTTGCAGAGATGTTATGTCCTGGTACCCCCAAATCCCTGCCCCATATAGAGCAATAGTTCTGCATTTGGCGACATAGATACTAAGCATGATTGCAAGAGAGAAAAAGAAAGATGGAAAAACTTCACAAAGGGAGAAAGCGGGAACTTGAAAGAATGAGAAAAAGAGGATGGGAGTGTCTAACAGAGGATTAAAGAGGCATCAAGTGGAGTGAAAGGGACACATCCTTGGTATTCAGCGGCTGACATTCGATGACGCAGGACGCAGTTTTCTAAGCAGAGCTTTAGGTGCCCACTCATTCCTTTACAAAGTATGAACTGCTTCAAACTTCTTATCACGTAGGCCACCAACTGCAGACAGAGGAAACAGAGAACATGTGCCAGAAGAGAAATCCCGAATTACCCTCTCTTCTCCAAAAATGCTACTTGCCATTATTATGGAGAAAAGCCTAAATCCAAATGGTGCATTCCCCTAAAATAGCTTAAACCCCTTTGCCACTTCTTGCTGCTGAGTTTTCAATTGGATATACTAGCCCTACATAAAACCCAAGCTCGAAGTTCGTTAATAGTTCAAGTCCTCATATCTTGTGTATTTGTTCATGTCACATCTACAGAGCCTGAAGGTAGGCACTTTGCAGAGTGCCCAATTTCATGGAGCGTCCATCATTTCATTGCCAAGTCTGCTGTTCGTCATAATTCTTTTTATGAATGCCTTCTGTCCGTAATTCTGGGGATTCCAGGAATCTGAGATACCCCCTGTGAGAAGCCTCAGGAGTTTTACAGCTCTCACTGTTGGGGGCCAGCTCTCATTTCTGCAGTGAAGAGCCTTCAATAGCCCCTCCCAGATCTCGGAGACTGTCAGCCCCTTTGTCATTCTGCCTGTGGCTGATTCTCTCATACAGAATGACGATGTGCCATGCTGCAGTTACAGCATGTGGTGTGTCAGGGCGTACATTCTGCTTTTGAAAACCACAGCTTACAACTATGGTGGAATCCATACAATTTCAGAGACACGCTTATTAGAAGTGTTCTTGCTAACATACTTAATAGTAAAAATCTGTCCGGTGTTCAGAAGGATGAAGAAATTACAAACTAAGTTCAATTTAAGGGCAACTGAAATAGGAATCATGCTTTGGGGTTCCCAGTGCGCTGCAATTTTAAATAGACCACAGGCTAATGGCAACGACTTCTGTGTTCTTTGCCAGCCTGCATTTATTATGCCACCATAAAAATGAACATTTAACTCTGGTGATTAATGTATCTCCTTGAGAGATATCTGAGATTTGACTGATCCCAGTTTTAAAGTAGGGCAGAGGGATAATGTGCCAAGTGCAGTTAAAAAAAAAGGTTTTTCTGTAGATAGTTCAGTGAGTTCATTGGGATAATAATAAAAATGTATTAGTAAGAAAAACCCCAACCACTTTATTATGTTTTAAACCCTGAGTTTGTATTTCTCCAGACCAAGCATTCTTAACATATAATCGGGGCAACTGGAAGTATGCACTTCTGCATCCGCAGTTTTTTTCTCCTAATTATTGATTTGTCGCATTTACCATATAACAGATTATCTGTTGCATGATCTGAAAATGTTAACAAATAAAAATTGTTTCTAGCTCAAATAGATTAAAAGTTACTAAAAGAGTGGCAAATCGTGTTCACGTCCTCAGACCAATAGGAAAGAAGTTGGCACGGGAACTGGAATATAAAACAAAGCTTTAATTAATAAACCTCATGAGGTGGACCCCATTCACACAACACCCTTGGGTAGTGTATGAAGTAGCACACTGAACAGAAGGAGCATGGTCCTTTTATATCCACACAGGGGCTCAAAAGAAGGCGGTACAAGTACAGAAGAGAAGGGTTACATACATAAAAAGTCATACAGAAGTGCAGTGTCAACAGTAGGGTGGAGCTAACAGTTAGCTGGTACCGACAGAAATACCCTGACAGTTACAGACTAAGACATGTGGTTTGAACAGTTTCAGTTTCCTCTGCGCATGTGCAGAGTAGCAGAGCCTAAATATAGTCTGTCTCTAAGCAGAATACAAGAGCAAACGACAGCAAGGTAAGACAGAGCACATGGTGAGCACATGGCAGACAAGATGGCTGCCGAATACAAGATGGCTTCAGCTAAATGCTAACCCCGATTGCTGATAAATTACAACAGAAAAGTGCGGTATATCTATCCCTTTCCCACGCGCCGGCGCATAATGGGCTGCCATGCGCCAACCATGGTGCAAGGGTGCCTCCGATGTGGGGATGATTATGCTTGTGCAGGAAGGGAAACCTTCCTGCACAAAATCAATCACAAGAGGCCTTTTCCGCAGAATACAGCACACATAGAAAGAGGAAAAACGAGGAGAAATAAAGACATTTCTTTTTGTTGTGCCTCTCTTACGCCTCCCCTGAGGAGGCGTATGTTTTTGGCACTGTCTCAGAATTATGATTGCTTGTAAATCTGGGGCAGTGTCAAAAAGCCATGGATGTTGCTGGGAACGCTCCCAGCAACACCCATGGAATGCCTCTTTCATGCAGTTTTCTGTGAGAAAGGGGCACATATTTATAAGGCCATGAAAAGTCAAGTAACATGGCTTTACATGGCCTTATAAATGTTCCAGTGGCACATTGTGCCACTGGAGCATCAAAAAAGTGATATTCTGGTGGCGCAATAGTGCTGGTAGGGCATCATAAGAGGCCATTAGTTGTTAAGCTGGTATTAATGAGGGACAATATTTGCTCAGACAGTATTACCAATTTACAATGTATTCAAATGTTAAATAATAACGTAATACTAAAAAATATGTGCCATAATATGCTGAATAATCTGCCTTTACTTGCTGTATAATTTAGTCACCCTGACGCTTAATTCCAGTTGCCCTGCGTCTAAAGCCTACCAGTATTAATGGCATGTAACTCCTTCATCTTGCAGCCCTCATTGCCTTATGTAATATTTCCTCTACATTGACTTACACACTTATGAGTCATTAGGCCCGATTCACGGAACTAACTTAAGACAAAATCCTAAACTTACTACCGTTTTGGTATCCACAGAAGACACTTACTCATTTTGGTATTTACAGAAGGCACTTACTCATTTCAGTATTCACAGAAATTAGGAGTCCAAACTTTAGGACTCCTGAATGCCTACTGTGAATACCGAAAGTCTTAAAATTAGGATTTTTCTGAATTTAGTAGTAGTAAAGTTAGGACTCCTAACTTTAGGACTCGTAAACTGAGAAAATGTTAAGACTTTTGGTATTCACAGAAGGCATTTAGGAGTCCTAAAGTTAGAAGTCCTAACTTTACTACTCCTAAACTGAGAAAAATCCTAACTTTAAGACTTTCGGTATTCACAGAAGGCATTTAGGAGTCCTAAAGTTAGGATTCTTAACTTCTGTGAATATCGAAATGAGTAAGTGTCTTCTCTGAATACCAAAATGAGTAAGTGCCTTCTGTGAATACAAAAATGGTAGTAAGTTTAGGATTTTGTCTTAAGTTAGTTCTGTGAATCGGGCCCATTGCCTCTGAATAATGTGTGTGTGATGTGAAGCGCTCTTGACACTATAAAAAAATTAAATACACATTGGAGAGAGTATATGGAGAAAAGATGGACACTGATGAATAGTGGTACCGAGGGGATCCTCGGAAAATGAGGTCACTGGGGGGGGCAGCACCAACAAAGATTGTCACACCGGGTGGAAACAGCAGTAAAGCCAGCCTTGCAATGGGCTTAGTTATCATTCCTGTAGCCTATGCAGTGTCCCAGGCCCTAAGGTGAATGTTCTTCAGGAGCTGATTGTGGGATGGACTGGTAGGAAGACATAGTCTATGAACAGAAAGAATTCATTTTATTGTAATCCCCGTTTCTGTACAGTTTTTATTTCAACATTTCCAGTTAATGAAGGACGAAGATCACAATTAGAAATGTCTAACATAACATGACCGGTGTGAACTAATCCCAAATTCTTCTAGTGCCACACTGTAACCTGCCAGGCAAGTACCTCGTGCTGCAGCCTTGGATGGATTTCTCCCTCTTTACCTACTGCCGCCAGACCGGTGGTCTGACCGCCCTATTTTGAGTTTGGCAGTCGGATTGCCGCAGACCCCCTGCAACCGCCGAGGAATTACTGCTCCCAGCGGTGTTTCAGCAGTGTGAGGCAGTAATATGCTGGCGGTGCAGCTGCGTGACCGCCAAGCAGATTACGAGCTTCTTCACGGCCAGCCTTTTCTTGGCAGTGAGCAGGCCATGAAAAGGCTGGCAATGAGGGAACTAAAGGGTCCCTCTAGGGCCCCCTGGTGCTTCAAGGCCATGGGGATGCATGCAGGTGGGCACATAGTGTGCCGTGCTTTGAGGTGCCTTTTTAATAGGCACCCCGATGGGAACGCCAAAGGACTGCTCGCCAGATATGAACTCGTGATCTGGCCAGCGGGGAGATTTGGCAGTGTGGGAGCGGGGCAATGGCGTGCCTCCCCGCTCCCACACTAAACTCAGAATCAGGCCCTATCTGTTCATGAATTGAGGGCAAACGTAAGGCTATATCGTCTGACAAATTTCTGCTTATTCTTTTAACATGTGGATTGGTGTTTACAAAATTCTCTAACTTTGCAGTAAACGACAGAATAGTAAAGTGGACTAGTTGACAGTCTTGTTGTGGTGGTAAAGGGCATGTGAAAACAAAGGCAGTAAGCTGTCAGTTTTTTTGTAACACACAACAACTTTTAAATACCTGTAAATCAACTGTGCAAGTGTTTCAAAACATTTCAGAAAACCACAAATGGACCACTTGTTTGTAATTAAGACACTTTTCTTGGTGATGTTCAAATGGTACATATTTGCTGAAACCATATTTCCACACATTATCATTTGGGGGCTGTATAGTTTTATTAGTAAAACTGCATCTTGTCATTTTGCTTCCATGCAATGGAAAATGTTCTGTATGTAAAAGACAGTGTCTCCTTCTGACCTACAATAATGCCTCAACAAAGTATAGAGTTTCTAGTATGTACATCACTGTTATAAGAGAAGATTCAGGAAACCAAGTTGTAATTTCAAGTCTTCTTTATTCTGGGAAAGCAACACCCACAGGTATGTGCTGCCGCTCGACTCCAGGACTCCAGGCAACTGACTAACGTTGCCCAGAGTGCTAGAATCGAACGGAGCCATTGGAACAGCAATACAAAAGGAAACATGAAGTATTCCCTCGTGCTGAGTACAGCACGAGGAGAATAGGCATATACTACAACTTCTCCCTCTTCACAACATATCAAAGGAGAAAGCTAAAGAAAAAGGTCAAGGAAAGAAAAGAAAGCAAAAGCATTTCAACCTGCAACATGAACATTAATTTCAACTTAAAACATAATCATTAAACCTGACAGGTAACTTCCTACATCGAACAGATGAAGCAGAAGCTTGATGTAAAACCTTCCCGTCAACCTCAGAATCAATGGATGAGGGAGAGGAACTTGTCAGGGATGCAGATGCATCAGACAAAGAACTCGATGAGGAGGGATCAGTAGAAATAGGAGGAACATCTAACCAAAAAGACCAGTCACACTGATCAAATTGTTCGTTGGTCAAATTCAATAAAGAGCGTGCTTGTGAATTGGTCAAGTGAACTAAAGCTCTTTTATTCCACCATCCTCTGTTGCCAAGTAAAGCAGAAGCTTTACTAACAGAAGTTACCTGAACTGGGGTAGAGAATTTTGAGAGACCTTTAGAAACCTTTCTTGGGTTTTTGATGAGAACCCAATCACCGATTTTTAAGTCAACAGAACTGAAACATTTACCTGAATCATGTTTGCTCTTCATGACAGTCTGTTTTTGTAAAACTTTTTCAGATAAAGTAGCATCAGAAGGTTCATGGGTCTCGACATTCTTCTCAGACAACCATTTAGGACACAACTTAATGTGAACAGTCCTATTTCTTAATAAAGAAAAAGGAGACATGCCAGTTGTACAATGAGGAGAAATGTTATGCGACCAAAACTTTTCTTCAACAAAATTCCTTACATCATTGTGGGAGGAAGTAGCAGTTTGAACAGCATCTTTGAGAAGTCTATTAGCCCGTTCAACCAAACCGTTTGAAGTGGGCGAGTAAAGTGCGACTTTAAAATGAACCACATCATGTTCCAGTAAAAATGAGGTAAATTTTTCGGATATGAAATGGGAACCATTATCAGTAACTACAACAGAGGGACAGCCTTCAATGATGAACAGTTTCCGCAGGAATTTGATGGCGTTGGCAGGGGAGGGAGAGTCACAAAACATGTGATACAACCATTTATAATGATAATCAATTAGAAGAATGACATATTTCATGTCATGAGGGAGAACATCAAATGGGCCAGAAAAATCCAAGCCGACCTTTTCCCAAGGTTTATCCGGAAAAGGGACAGGATGAAGGGGTGTACTAAGGAGTTTCCATTTCTTATCCAAGAGTAAGCATTCATTACAAGAATCAATGTAAAATTTTACCTGAGACTCAATAGAAGGCCACCAATAATGGGATTTGATAAGTTGAGATGTTTTTGTGATGCCAAGATGGCCTTGATGTGCGAATTTAATGATATCAGGTCTGATATCTGAAGGAGGAACAAAAACATCATGCCTCATTATTAAACTGTTGACAAGGGAGAGTTCAGAAGAAATCATGGAAAAGGCTTTCAGCTCATTAGACAATTTCCTATTCTCAGGCCAGCCGTTAGAAATGTATTGTGCAACCAATTTTAAATTGTGATCATTCTCAAATGCTTTGGACCAAGATTCTTCCGTAATGCAAGGGCATAATTTAGTGGCATCAAGAGTGGCGACTACACACTCAATGTCACCAATTTCCTGCAAATCAGATGAATCATTGAGTGACATGCGAGACAAACAGTCAGCACGAAAAATTTTACCACCAGATATATGCTTAATATTGAAGTGAAACTCATGTAACTTGGACAAGAGTCTGACAAGTCTTGAGGAGGCTTTCCCTAGCCCATCCCCATTGAGAAGTTGAGTGAGTGGCTTGTGATCAGTAAATAAATCAAATTCTCGCCCCCATATGTAATTTTTGAACTTTTCAATGGCCCATACGCAAGCCAAGGACTCTCGCTCAATGGTGCTATAGTGTGTTTCGGAGTCCTTAAGTCTCCTAGAAGAAAAAGCAACTGTGTGTTCTTTACCTGAGACCCACTGACCTAAGACAGCACCTAAACCAGTCAAACTGGCATCAACCATAATGAAACATTTGGCAGAATCTTGAAAGGAATGCAACGCGGGAGCACCAACAATCATGTTCTTGATGTGAGAAAAAGAGGCATCAATTTCTTCAGACCAAGCAAATTTTGAGCCTTTGTGAAGCAAAGAACGAAGAGGTTCAACAATTTGTGCATAGCCTTTTACAAAACGGGCATAATACTCTGCTAAACCCAGAAAGGAGTGAAGAGCATCCTTGTCCTTGGGAGGGGAAGCATGAGTGGTAGCCTCAATGAGAGAGGACATGGGTTTTATACCTTCGTGAGTTAAGGTATGACCTAAGTATTCCAAAGATTGAGAGCCAAATTTACATTTGTCAGCTCTGACAGTCATGCCAGCTTCATTGAGCTTGCTCAAAACAGAAGACAGATGAGACAAATGGGAATTCCAATCAGGAGAAAAAACCAAAATGTCATCCTGATAGGCCTGCACACCAGGAATAGACTCAAAAAGGTGATCCATTATTTTTTGGAAAACACTAGCTGCACTAGCAAGTCCAAATGGAAGTTTCAAATATTTGAAAACACCAAATGGGGTCACAAACGTGGTGAGATCTTGGGAAGCCTCAGTGAGGGGAACCTGATGGTATGCTGAACGCAAATCAATTAGAGAAAAATATTTTGCACCACCCAGATTGGCCAGGAGATCATGAATCTTGGGGAGGGGATGGCAATCCACCAAAATATTTTTATTTAATGTGCGTAAATCGGCACATAGCCTAACCTCACCATTCTTTTTGCGTACGATAACAATGGGCGAAACCCATTCGGGAGAGTCTGACGGTGCAATGATACCATCGTTTTTAAGGGAAGTGAGCACAGATTTAAGCTCATCCCTGGCACTAATAGGGACAGGGCGAACTTTATGAACAATGGGTTGAGCAGAAGCTTTCAGATTAATTTCATGTCGAAAGCCTTTGACAGTACCTGGTTGGTTGGAAAAAACTTTAGGGAACCTGTCCAAAATTTGTTTAATGTCAGACTCATGATCGTTAACGAGGAGACAATCAGAAACAAAAGGTGGAACAGGAGAATAACCCTCAGGAGGATCACCTACTCTAATGGGATCATCCGAACCAGGAACTAAGAAAAGACCCATTTTGGCGAGATCTTGCGAACCAACAATATTGCGACCGTTAATCGCAACATAAATCTTTGTAATAATAGATCTGCCAAAACACTCTAGCCTATAGTTAAAATAACCAAGCATAATAATGTCAAATTCACCGAATGCTTTGGGACTGAGGTCAGATTTGATCAAAGAAATAGAGTTGTTCCATTTTTCACGAAATAACACATCATTTAAAATGGTTATTGGAGATCCAGAATCTGCCATTACTAAAATTTCAATGTCCCCAAAAAGTGCAGACCAAAATGGACCTTTAACTAATTTGGGAGTGTCAATGTTATTGCATTGGATAGACACCACCATATCTTGAAATTCATCAATGCAATCATCCATATCAGGACATACAATGTTATTAACAGAAGATCTAGTCGTCTTCTTGACAGATCTGCATAGACCTTGAAAGTGTCCTATTTTTTTACATAAAACACACCTTTTGCCAATAGCAGGGCAAGAGGGATTGTTGCCAATATGAGACTTAGAGCCGCACCTGTAACAATAAGGGTAAGGTTTTTTAGACAATTGTTTAAAAGACTTATTCGTATTAACTAAATTAACAGAATTAGAATTATCAAATGAAGAAGAATGAACAGGAGTATGAGGTTGGTCTTTCTGAAGAGCATTGGATGTTGTAATAGACCTCTCAATGCTTTTGGCAATGTCAATGGTCTCTTGAAGTGTAGGCTTCTTGCAACTCAACAGGCGTTGTTGAATCTTTTTGGGATAACAAGCGAAAACAAATTGATCCCGGGTGTAAATGTCAGGATTAGATTCAAATTCGCAAGTAGATGCTAAGATTCTCAACTGGGCAATGTACTCTTCAATAGACTCGTCTTCACGTTGTCTTCTTTTAAAGAAGTTATGTCTCTCGAGCATCTCATTTGGTTCTTCACCATAATGCCTGGCTAAGCGAGACAAAGCTTCCTTATATTCATCCTAATGATCACCCACATCACCAGAGGGAGCAGGGGACCTCGGAAGATTTTCAAAGACATTCTGTGCAGCAACACCTAAGCAACCATACAAGATAGCAACTTTCCTTTCAGGAGTAAACGTAACTGCGTCAATTGCCACAATTTGATTGGCGAAAGCTCTGACCCACTGACGCCAAGGGATAGTAGGTTTGCCAGGAAGTTGCAGAAAAGGTGGAGGTTTAGCAAATTGTTGAGAAGAAGCCATTTGTAAAAAGTTATTTGTAAGTTATAGTCAAATTAGACAAAATGATGTTAGAGAAATTAGTTTAAAATAATAACATGTGCCCAAGGAATGTAAAGGTACAAAAGTTTTAAGTACAACTGTGGTGCAGGCAGTGGTGTGCCTGTCACCGAAGGAACTTAACCTTGGAATTACGAAATTAATCTTGACAGTCACAAGAAAGTAAATAAAAACACAATGAAATACCAGTATTGAAGTTTTCAAACGTTGAAGGAAGTATAGTTAAATTGTGCCGTTGAAAGAAGTCAATTTCGCTGAGACAATTCAGTGAAGCCGGCTCCGTGTTAGCGTGTAGTAATGAGCACGAAGCTGTAACTAGGCAACCAAATAAAGATGGCCGCCGTGCGTGAGCGTGTTGACGAAGTGACGTGAGAAACATCAGATTGAGCAGCGTCAAATGCACGTCAGTATCAGAGATGACGTGTAGAACACAGTGATAGCTGATGACATGCGTGGTACTCACGCGATGGGAGGCTCGAGACGAACCGTCTGAAACACCAAAATTAGGAGGAAATCCTCAGGAAGCAGGCGAAGTGTAGCCAGTCGAGAAGCGTAAAATCAGGCGGTTGATGAAGAATTTCAAAGGTGAGCCGAATGATGGGAGCAGAGTCGGCAGGTTTTAAAAGTTAGCCGAGTTTCTTCCTGGTGGGTGTTGAGTAGGTTCGGGACCCACTCTTCGCCAAATGTTATAAGAGAAGATTCAGGATACCAAGTTGTAATTTCAAGTCTTCTTTATTCTGGGAAAGCAACACCCACAGGTATGTGCTGCCGCTCGACTCCAGGACTCCAGGCAACTGACTAACGTTGCCCAGAGTGCTAGAATCGAACGGAGCCATTGGAACAGCAATACAAAAGGAAACATGAAGTATTCCCTCGTGCTGAGTACAGCACGAGGAGAATAGGCATATACTACAATCACTACTGTGCATCAATGATAATCTGCAGTTTACAGCTCACAGAAATGAAATGGCCCAATCAGTGTACTATTTCCCATATACAGATAAAATAAAGAGGGCTGATATCGGATAGCCAGGGCATTATGTAGTGATGTCAGCTCCTATCTAATTGTTCTGGCCCACAATAATGCCATAACACTCAGCAGTCTGCAGCCAATTATAGCTCATGCTGGCTGGTTAATAAAGTCCTTTTCCTACTTCATGCTCCTACCCTCATACAAGACCTGTCTGCTTTGGGTCTTATTCATCACTCGGTACTGTACCAGCCCCTAAACCAGTCATCACCAGCTCAACAGACATGGAATGCATGAAGCGATCTGACACATAAAGCTGGCCACTCAGAGGACTGCACTCTCGTCCAGCACTGCAGGACCCCGTCAGCTACATTCTATAGATGCAGCTTTCCATCTCAAAATGGTACTCAAATATGAGATTCTTGTAACAAAGTCCATCCGATCATGATCTTCTCTTACCAAACATGCCTGTTCAGGACCCTGAACTGTAAACAAAATATCAGACTGGACAACCTGTCGCAGTAACCATATAAATAGATTCTGATCATATGAAATACCATTAAAAGACCTGGAGTTTCTCAAAGCTGCTTGCATACCAAATATATATTTAACAAGGTGAGAGAGTTAAGGGATTATATCCACTGCTGTGGATGGAAGGGTACTCCCAGTCCCCTAGGTAAGTAGCTATACAACAATATGAAGGAGTACCACCAAAAATAAGGCTGAAACAGCCAGTATTGGATAGAATTATGACTGAGGCACGCACTATAAAAAGTTGTGACAGAAGTGGTTTAAAATATAGAACTACGCATGCGTGCTCACTCACACCCATATTGATAGGTGTGCCCTACCAAGTATCATTTGGTTATAAATATAAAAAACTATGCTGACACACCGCACCATGGTTTATTCGCATCACTGAATGTGGAATGAGTCACAGACAGAACGGACTACGTCACTCCACTACGTTACAGGCACGTAATTAACCTTTATAAGTGATAATGTTCTTTCTTTTACAGGTTTGTTCCTTTGTATGTAACCACTTCTGGGTTACTATTTTTTACCCACTTAGCAAATCGCTATTTTTGGGTCTGAAAGGGTTGCAGGTATGGCAGGGTGTTAGTGTACCCTGACCACCCAATTCCTTTACATCATTTTTGGTCCTGATGAAAAACCGGTAATCCCATATGGTTTGAAACATGTAGACCCAGCACATACCAAAGATACACTAGGTCTGATTAAAGCCTTTATTGTATCATCACTGTTTTTAATATTGTCCAGTAGCTTCAGAATAAAATATATTTGGTAAAAGTTATACCAGGACAATTTTTAACTCACTGACTATTTTTTTACATTCATCACCCACATACCCGCTCCACTGTATTCAGGTGTTGTAGCACACCTTGGCGGCACTCGGCTGTCGAGGTGGTCCCGATGATGAAGCATGTCACCGACTAGGTCGGTGAGTGAGGGGTTCCTTAAAAACAAAGGAGGACTTCTTCTTTTACACTAGTGTCTCATCCCACCAATACTGGCTGTTTCAGCCTTATTTTTGGTGGTACTCCTTCATATTGTTGTATAGCTGCATACCAAATAACCATGAAGTGCACAATTGTCTCAAACTAATATAAACTCATTTTGACTTGAACTTATATTGGTTGTTGTCTGTTTACTTACTTATATACCATTGCGCAAACTCCTCTCATGTTTCTATAAAACGTACCTTTTGTCCTGAATTTTGACCCTTTGTCCTAAATGTGTACACTCACCGTCCTGAATTTTGCTCCCATGCTAGTTGGTCACCCTATTTGTACGTCCGAGAGCAATAGGCCTGCCATCTTTGACATTTAGCACCCAAAATATTTTTCTGGGTGCTGCGCTTAGGGATTAGCTCAGAAAGCATTTGCACACAGGATTTCAACTCATGTGTGCAATGGCTCGTTCCACGGATGTAAATACAAATTTTGTAAATACAAAGTTGAATTTACACTTGCAAGGTGGTTTACTCTCACAAAGTTATGACATTACGGGTCATTTTATATGTGAGACAATCCACTCACAGCAGTGGGTTGCTTGGCAAGTAAGTGAACACTTTTGAAAGGTATTTCCCACACCAGAATATCCATATCCACGGCGGAAATAAAGGAGGTAACACACCATCGGTACTTCCGTTCCGTTCTTCGCGCAATAAACAGACCACGCAGTGCCAGCGTAAAAGGCCATTTTATTAGACCAGAACTGCAAATCTGTACATAACAGTAACACCAACAATAACAGTAACAGCAAACCCCCACTCACACTTCCCCCCTCATTCGTTTCATTCACTCCGCTTCATCACCAAGCCCTAGAGGCTCCAAACACCTTTCTTCTTGCCCGTCAATCACCGTCTTCCAGCCCCCAGTCGTTGCGTCATTCCATTCACACTTCTATCCGTCCTATGCAAACTCCCCCCCAAGGGATGGGTGTGCCCGCTCTTGACCCCCTTGTCCCTTCGAATCCTGCCTACAGCAGCTCTGGCCTAAACTGGCAACGCCATAGACCGACCCAACAAACCACCTCCAGTTGCCGGGTGGGTGGGTGGCCTTTTGATCTCCCTCCCGATGGTGCCAGGCGCAGAAAAGAGGAAGTTCCCTTCCTCCCCTGCGCTTAAATACCCAGCCCCTAACTCCTCCCCTTCCCCTACCTGGCCTATCCCCTGCGCGAAAGACCCCGGGGGAAGACTAGTCTGCGACTCTGCTTCCCCCGGGGCCCGGCATCGCGCAATAAACAGACCACGCAGTGTCAGCGTAAAAGGCCATTTTATTAGACCAGAACTGCGAATCTGTACATAACAGTAACATCAACAATAACAGTAACAGCAAACCCCCACTCACACTTCCCCCCTCATTCGTTTCATTCACTCCGCTTCATCACCAAGGCCTAGAGGCTCCAAACATCTTTCTTCTTGCCCGTCAATCACTGTCTTCCAGCCCCCAGTCGTTGCGTCATTCCATTCACACTTCTATCCGTCCTATGCAAACTCCCCTCTCAAGGGATGGGTGTGCCCGCTCTTGACCCCCTTGTCCCTTCGAATCCTGCCAACCAGTGAAGCCCCACCCCCTCACAGGGCCGTCCATCCGACACCAACACCCATTCACTCCCGGCGACACCAGATAGCCTCGTTCCACAACTTGCTCACCACATCCCGCATCTCCATCATGTAGTACGCATTGCCCAGCTGAGACAAGTGCACTCCGTCCTCCCTAAAAACTAACGGTTCCTCCAGTCGAATCCCAGGATGTGCAATGACCTTAATGCCCCTGTCCGCACAGTAGAGTCTCATTGCCCTATTAAGTTTTCTCCGGGCCTTCTCAATGGCCCCATGTTTCACAGCCCCTCTCCACACTTTTCTGGGGACCAGCTCCGTCCAGGCAATGCAGGCCCCCGCCAGCCTCGATTTCAAAACCTTCAAGTCCCTTTGCATGAGTTGTAACAATGCCAATCCAGACAGTTGCACCAGGTCATTTTCCCCCAAGTGAATGATCAGCAAATCCGGGCATCCCCTCTGTGGGACCATCTTCGCGAGCCAGGGCAGTAGTGCCCCCCATCGCATACCACTCTTTCCCCACCATTTCACCTCGTGCAATTGTCCCTTCAGCCCCAGGTTACGGCCGTAAACCTGCTGGTCCGCATATTTAGAAGCCCAATGCACGAAGGAGTGCCCAACGATCCAAGTCACCGTCCTACCGCCCGGGCCACCCACGCAACCTACGAAGAAAAATATGTTAGAACAGGCAACAAACAGTGCAACAACCAACAAACACCTGCCTGGAACCAATCTACTTCCTCACATACCTCTCACAACATCGCGACTTCCAACGCCCAATCCTCCTAATCCTGTCCCAGGACCAACCCAGCCGGGCCGCCGCAGTCGCAGCCCCAATGCGAAAAGAGAGAGTGCCGAAACCAGCCCCATCCATGCCCAAACGCCTCAAAGCCATATGCAACACCGCCAACAGCTGGCCAGCCGTCACCCTCGCACCAGACGCATGGCAAAAAATCTCACCAAAGCGCACCCCACCCGTCCCCAGGAAAGACCGCCACTCCAAAACCGGGCAAACCGCCCCGCCCGACTCATTCAGCCATACCCACTTGCCTCTGCCCATTTGATCCGTTTTCGAGCAACTCAGCCAAATCCCCAATCGCCCCGCGTCCACACGTACCTCCTCAAACAACCTACCCGCCCCCCGTCTCGTACCCAACAGCTCAGACACCCAGAAAGCCCCAAAAAACATCCAGACCATGCACAAACGAAAAAGGCCCACCTCAACCGGGTCATAACAGCATTCCGGCAACACCCCAACCAGCCGAACCAACAAGTCAAACGTCACCGCCTCTCGCAGCCGACCTCCCCCAGCCCCCCTCTCCCGACCCCATCCCGCAACATGCGAGCCAAAACCACATCCTTGGTCGGGACAAAACCCAGGAACAAAACACAGTAAAAAGAAATCCCTGCTAACTTCCCAGAGATCGTAGCCGCAGTCAACCCCCGGTCCATGCAAGCCAACACGTAACCCCGCAGACCTTTCACCACGGTCGACTCCCCGCTCACGACACCATCCACCGTCCAGCCCATGAAAGTACTAAATTCAGACCATGCCAGACGATACGTCCTCCTCGTGGTCGGAGCCAGCGAACCCTCCACCAGACCAATCATCCTCACTCCCCCAAGGCCCAGATGCCGGCCGGCAGCTCGGTCTTGCAGGCATCTGCTCCCGGCGCCAGGTGTCGAAACCGCTGCCACTGCGAACGAGACAAAGCATCCGCAATGTCATTATTCGCCCCAGGGACATGCTTAGCCCGAAACACCACATTCAGCTGCAGGCACACCAACATGAACCTACGCAACAGCCGCAGCACTCGCAGGTCCCTCGCCCTCTGATGATTCACCAGCTCCACCACCGTCATATTGTCGACGTGGAAGAGCACGGACCTATTCCGAAAGTCCTCCCCCCACACCACCAGTGCCACCAGCAAAGGGAAGAACTCCAAAAAGGCAATGCTCCTGCCCTGCTTGATCCAGGAGGCCGGCCAGCTCTCCGCACACCACCTGCCATCCCAGAAAACACCAAACCCCGCTGACCCAGCCGCGTCAGAGTAAATTTGGCATTGCCAGACCGCCCTGTCCTCGTCAAAGTCCAATGACACCCCATTGAAATCCTGCAAGAAGGTGATCCATGTCCTCAAGTCCGTCCTCACCCCCAAGGAAATCCTCACTCTGTGATGCGGAAGCACTGCCCCCGACATGGCCATGCCGAGCCGCCTGCAGAACGTCCGCCCTGCCCGCACCACCCTGCACGCAAAGTTAAGGAAACCCAGAAGCTTCTGCACCGCCCGCAAAGGGATCCGCCGTTCCCCCACAGCCCACTCCAGACATGCAAGAATCTCCTTCACCTTGGTCGCAGGCAGGCGCGCCAACCATTGCACCGAGTCCAGTTCAATCCCCAGGAATGTGAGGCAACAGCTGGGACCAGCCGTCTTCTCGGCCGCCAAAGGCACCCCAAACTGCAAGGCCAAAGCCTGGAACCGCGACAGGGCCCTGCCGCAATCCCCGGACTCCGACCTCCCCAGGAAGAGGAAATCGTCCAAGTAGTGGGTGACTTCACGGCACCCACTGACCCGCACCATGACCCACTGCAGAAAAGTGCTGAAAGGCTCAAACAGAGCACAGGAGATGGCACACCCCATGGGCAAAACTTTGTCCACGTAGATGGCCCCCCCCAAACTGCATACCCAAAAGCGAAACATCCGCCGGGTGAATAGGCAGGAGACGGAAAGCCGACTTGATGTCATACTTCGCCAACTCCGCTCCGGGCCCACAACTCCTCACCAGGCGGACTGCATCGTCCACCGACGCATACAGCACCCTCGAGTCTTCTTCTGCAATAAAGTCATTCACCGATTGACCCCCCGGCCACGACAAATGGTGAATCATTCTGAACTCCCCTTCCTCCTTCTTCGGCACCACCCCCAACGGGGAAATGATCAGGTCCGGCAACGGCCAGTCAGTAAACGGGCCAGCCACTCTCCCTTCCGCCACTTCCTTTCCCAACTTTGCAGACAACACCCCCGGCAATTCTTTTGCAGATCTCAAGGTCTCAGCCCAACGACGCTCCCTGGGACCCTGGTAGCCCACCCGAAAGCCCTCAGTGAACCCCCAGAAGAGCCCCACCGCGGCCTCGCGATCAGGATAGCACACGAGCCACGGGGCCATCGCCTCCACCCTAAATGGAGTAGGAGCCCTTCGGTCCAGGCTGGCCCCGCCCCCTCGCGTTCCTCCATTGCTCAGAGGGGGTGGTGAGCGTGAGGCACTGCGTAAGGGCGTGCTTGCCGCCACACTTCGAGCACTCGTGTTTGAACTTACAGGGGTACCTGGAGCAGTACCCCCGATTGTAGCTCCAACACGCCCCCGTGGAGTAACCCCCTTGCTTGGACTGCTGACCTGAAACAATGGTGCTGGGCACTGTTCCACCCCCCGCCCCGCCTTGGGCGGGACGCGGCGGAAAAGACCGATACAACACCGGCAAACCACTGGCAGTATGGGTAGACGCCGTCGAGTGCGAAGACGCCATCCACTGCATCCAAAGCTCCTGGTCTACCTCACCCCAACTCTTCTCTGGATCCGCGCTAACCCTGGCCCGAAACTCCTCGTCGTAGCTTAACCAAGCAAACCCCCCAAACTGCATCTGGGCCTTGCGAATGATGTCCATGTACTTAAACAGCGCAATCGCCCGGTCCAGACACTTCTGGCAATAAACACTGGCATAGATCAGGAAAGCCGACGTCCAATTCTCCATAGTCACCGGCACCCTAGGCCGCCTCGTCAGCTCCCACTCCTCCTCCTTAGAGCCCTCCTTGGCCTGAACCTCCCGATGAAGTAACTTAAAAACGTCCACAAACTCATGTTTCCAGATTTTTTCCTTCAGTTTCTCCGACAAATGCGACCCAAGAGGCATCGCCAGCCCCATATACGGCAGCTTCTTAGGCACCTTCACCCCCTTTTCCTCCTTGCCACCCCCAAAGTGACCGACCTACCATCCACCTTCTTAGCATCCGCAGGTGGACCGCCCGATGGCTTCTCCCCCTCCCGCACAGAACCGTCCCCCACACCCACCGACCGGCAGGTGCGTTTCCGGCCTTCCCCCCCCCCGAGGAGCGTCATCCCAAGCTGCCCACCAGGCTCCCTCACCTGTGAGTGCCGGCGTCCGCTCCCGGGGCCTTCCTCTGGACTCCGTCCCCCGGACCGCCACCGATCCGGCCTTCTTCCTCGTCACAGTCACGACCTGCAACACACCAAGGTCGTTGTCTCCCGCTGTGCCGCCTTAGCCTTCCAGGTCATCCCGCACCTCCCCTTCTTCCAGCTCCTCACTCTCAGCACTGTAATCCAACTCAAGCACCGGTTCCAGATCCACACCCACGCTGACCACCTCCTTCACCGCACGCTTCACACCCTTCTGCACACTCCCTCGTCCATGCATTCCAGAAACGCCACTTGCCGAAGTCGCCCGATCCCTCGGTGGAGGGACAGCCGCCGCGGACTGCCCTACTGCTTCCGGCCTGCGTCTCGGAGCCATTTTGCGCCCCGCAAGGCCCCCCCGGGCTCTGCCGACAACCGCCGGCTTGGATCCCCTCCCGCCCCTCAGGTCGCTCGAACCTGAGCGGGCCCCGGCACCATCGGGCCTCAAAGCCGTCTCGGCCGTCACTACTGCAGCCACACCCACCGAGGGGGGGATGGCCTGCCCTGCCTTCTTTGCCTTGGCCCTCCTAGCCTCTTCTTCCTGCCTCTCCGCCTCCCGTTCCTCCTCAGAGGTCGGGGTGGGAGGGCCCTCAATCTCATGGCCCCACACCGCACCCACCCTGGCACGGGTCGCCTCGGCCCACCTGACCTCCTGAATCTGCTCCAAAATCCGCTCCCCCCGGGCCCTTTCCTCCCAAGAAATGGAACCCCAGATCTGTGGGGGAGGGGGCGGGCAGTAGCCAAAGAAATCACCCGCCGGGGGGAAGAAACCCACCTGCTGGAAACCCTGCACCCAACCAGGCCCGCCAATGGGGACCAGAGCGGGGGACCCGCTCCGGCCCGCCAAATCCCCTTAGCCATAATGCCTGGCTAAGCGAGACAAAGCTTCCTTATATTCATCCTAATGATCACCCGCATCACCAGAGGGAGCAGGGGACTTCGGAAGATTTTCAAAGACATTCTGTGCAGCAACACCTAAGCAACCATACAAGATAGCAACTTTCCTTTCAGGAGTAAACTTAACTGCGTCAATTGCCACAATTTGATTGGCGAAAGCTCTGACCCACTGACGCCAAGGGATAGTAGGTTTGCCAGGAAGTTGCAGAAAAGGTGGAAGTTGAGCAAATTGTTGAGAAGAAGCCATTTGTAAAAAGTTATTTGTAAGTTATAGTCAAATTAGACAAAATGATGTTAGAGAAATTAGTTTAAAATAATAACATGTGCCCAAGGAATGTAAAGGTACAAAAGTTTTAAGTACAACTGTGGTGCAGGCAGTGGTGTGCCTGTCACCGAAGGAACTTAACCTTGGAATTACGAAATTAATCTTGACAGTCACAAGAAAGTAAATAAAAACACAATGAAATACCAGTATTGAAGTTTTCAAACGTTGAAGGAAGTATAGTTAAATTGTGCCGTTGAAAGAAGTCAATTTCGCTGAGACAATTCAGTGAAGCCGGCTCCGTGTTAGCGTGTAGTAATGAGCACGAAGCTGTAACTAGGCAACCAAATAAAGATGGCCGCCGTGCGTGAGCATGTTGACGAAGTGACGTGAGAAATGTCAGATTGAGCAGCGTCAAATGCACGTCAGTATCAGAGATGACATGTAGAACACAGTGATAGCTGATGACGTGCGTGGTACTCACGCGATGGGAGGCTCGAGACGAACCGTCTGAAACACCAAAATTAGGAGGAAATCCTCAGGAAGCAGGCGAAGTGTAGCCAGTCGAGAAGCGTCAAATCAGGCGGTTGATGAAGAATTTCAAAGGTGAGCCGAATGATGGGAGTAGAGTCGGCAGGTTTTAAAAGTTAGCCGAGTTTCTTCCTGGTGGGTGTTGAGTAGGTTCGGGACCCACTCTTCGCCAAATGTTATAAGAGAAGATTCAGGATACCAAGTTGTAATTTCAAGTCTTCTTTATTCTGGGAAAGCAACACCCACAGGTATGTGCTGCCGCTCGACTCCAGGACTCCAGGCAACTGACTAACGTTGCCCAGAGTGCTAGAATCGAACGGAGCCATTGGAACAGCAATACAAAAGGAAACATGAAGTATTCCCTCGTGCTGAGTACAGCACGAGGAGAATAGGCATATACTACAATCACTACTGTGCATCAATGATAATCTGCAGTTTACAGCTCACAGAAATGAAATGGCCCAATCAGTGTACTATTTCCCATATACAGATAAAATAAAGAGGGCTGATATCGGATAGCCAGGGCATTATGTAGTGATGTCAGCTCCTACCTAATTGTTCTGGCCCACAATAATGCCATAACACTCAGCAGTCTGCAGCCAATTATAGCTCATGCTGGCTGGTTAATAAAGTCCTTTTCCTACTTCATGCTCCTACCCTCATACAAGACCTGTCTGCTTTGGGTCTTATTCATCACTCGGTACTGTACCAGCCCCTAAACCAGTCATCACCAGCTCAACAGACATGGAATGCATGAAGCGATCTGACACATAAAGCTGGCCACTCAGAGGACTGCACTCTCGTCCAGCACTGCAGGACCCCGTCAGCTACATTCTATAGATGCAGCTTTCCATCTCAAAATGGTACTCAAATATGAGATTCTTGTAACAAAGTCCATCCGATCATGATCTTCTCTTACCAAACATGCCTGTTCAGGACCCTGAACTGTAAACAAAATATCAGACTGGACAACCCGTCGCAGTAACCATATAAATAGATTCTGATCATATGAAATACCATTTAAAGACCTGGAGTTTCTCAAAGCTGCTTGCATACCAAAAAACCATGAAGTGCACAATTGTCTCAACCTAATATAAACTCATTTTGACTTGAACTTATGTTGGTTGTTGTCTGTTGTCTGTGGGGGTCTCTAGTTGGCAGAGGTAGGTACCAATGTCCAAATAGGGACCCTTGCTTCTAGTCAGGACAAGGAGATAACCCTCTCAGATAACCCCTGCTCGCCCTCAAGGTAGCTTGGCCGGAGCAGTCTAGGCTAATCAGAGGCAATGCGTTAAGTATTTGTACCAACACTCACAGTAACACAGTGAAAACACCACAAACTGATTCTACGACAGTTTAGGAAAATAAAAGTATTTATTCTAAACTACACAAGACCAAAACGGCAGAAATCCAACATACACAATGCAAGGTTACGGTTTCAAATGAGTTCTTCAGGTTGTAATCAAAGTTCTTTAAGTTACGATCAAATAATCCACAGATGCGTGAAAAGTTCACAGTTGCGTCACTTGACTCACAGTACCTTTTAGATGCAACAAAGTTCCACAAGCAGGAAGCTGGTGCGGTGGAAACAAGCAACTCGTTACTCCTGAGACCCTGGGGAGGCGATGCGACAGCCCCGCTGCAGCAGCGGGCGTGCGGCGACGAATCCGGTCTGTAAGGGGAGGAAGGCAGCTTGCGTAGATTCCGGTGCGTAGGTTCCGTGGGAAGGTTGTTCTCGCAAAGGCACGATGCGATGATCTCGTAGGGGCTGCGACGATCTCCGGGGCGACGATGCGCAATCCAGCGGTGACCCTCTCTCTCGCAGCTCCTCGATGTGATGTTTTCTGCGACGATGTTCGCAGCGACGTGATGCGGTCCGCAAGCAAGCGGTGCGGTGATCTCACCCAGCGACAGGCTCTGCGACGACACTCGCAGCGATGTTCGATTCCCCTGCACCGGCCTGGTGCGTCACGCAAACGAAGGGTGCGACGGCCTCGGCAGCGAAGTCAGGTGCTGCGCCGATCTCGACCCTCGTAGCGGCGGGAGACTTCTCGCACTGTCGGGGTTGCGCTCCGCCAGCGAGCGATGCGACACTTTTCAGCTTCACAAGTTTCTCAGCTTCGTCTCAAGCTTCCCAGCTCAGGTTCGACTTCTAGAGGCCCCACAACTGGATCAAGCACTCTACGAAGGACAGAACTCTCTCAGCAGAGTTCAGGGAGACTGGGGGTGAAGTCCTTTTGTTCCTGGGACTTCGGAAACAGGGAGCCAGCTCTTCTCAGGCCCTTGGAGATTCCTTCAAGACAGGGGACACAGCTCACAGCAAAGTCCTTCCCCTCTCCTTGGCAGCAAAGCAACAGCAGGTCAGTCCAGCAGAGCAACAGCAGGACAGTCTTCCTTCTTCAGAGTCAGCTTTCTCCTTGGCAGAGGTTCCTTCTTGATTTCCAGGATGATCTAATTTTCTGTTGTCAGGGGTCCTGTACTTATACCCCTAAAGTCTTTGTTCTCTCAGTGCATGTGGGCCCTGAGCCCGGTCTGAACCAGTTCTGGGTGGATCCTGAGCACCTTGACGTGCTGGCTGCATCTTTCCTTTCAGAGTGAGGGGCAGAGTCCTCCGCCGCCCAGCAGGGGGTGGAGCCAGCATTGTGGCAGGCAGGCACAGCCCTATTCAGCCCAGGTGCTAACTCCTCCCACCACTCAGGTAGCAATCGCTCCACTCAGCCTAGTGCTGACTCATCCAGCCTCTGGGGGGATTCCCCCGCTCCTGTCACTCACAAACCAGACAGTCAATACACAAACAGTCTCAGGCACACAGAAGGGTCAGACAAGAGGACAGCAACTTTCTAAAAGTGCTGTCCTCAAACACAGGATCTAAAAACCACCTTTCCTAAAAGATGCGTTATTAAATTCTGAGTTCAGGGATACTAGATACTTATGTCCTATCTTGTTCCTATGGGAAGAAATGCCGTTAACCACTGTAGCCAGCATCCCCCATGTTAACCTATGGAGCAAGATAGCCTTACAATAGTGAAAACGAAAATGTCTGTAGTTCACTACCAGAGCATGTCACCTGCACCAGTACATGCTCTACCTTTCACATACACGGCACCCTGCCCAGGGGGGTACCTTGGGCCTTCCATAGGGGTGACTGATGTGCACGAAAAGGGAAGGGTTCGGCCTGGTCAGCGGGGACGCGGACCAGGAGGACATGGCAGTTCTAAACTGCCCGTAGGCGCTGCAGTGGCAGGCCCGAGACACCATTTTAGGGCTACTCCTGTGGGTGGCACAATCAGTGCTGCAGGCCCACGAGTAGCATCTGTCATCACCAGCCCTGGCACACCCAGTGCACTTTACGAGGGACTTCATGGTGATACAAATATGCCAAACAGGTATATCCAATCAGAATAACACTTTATATAGGGAGCACTTACACTCTGGCACTGATCAGCAGCGGCAGAGTGTCCAAAGCATCTAAACCAGCAAAAACGAATCCAGCACAGCATCGAAAAATACAGGAGGCAGAGGCAAAAAGATAGGGGTAATCACGCCAAAAGATGTCAGGTCTAACACGTGTCCCCTCCAGCTGAAAGTGGGGAGAACTACCCACCCTCTTGGGAGTTCTCTTCACTAAGGCGGAAAAACCTGGACAGACCATCAGCGTTGGCGTGTTCTGTACCGGGGCGGTGTTCCACCGTAAAGTCCATTCCCTGTAGGGAGATGGACCACCTCAACAGTTTTGGATTTTCACCCCTCATGTGCATTAACCACCTGAGGGGCCTGTGGTCGGTCTGCACGCGAAAGTGAGTCCCAAACAGGTAGGGCCTCAACTTTTTCAGAGCCCAGACCACAGCAAAAGCCTCCCTTTCAATCGCACTCCACTTCTGTTCCCTGGGGAGTAGCCTCCGACTAATGAAAGCTACCGGCTGGTCTCCATTCTCCTCAGTGGCTTGTGAGAGTACTGCTCCCACACCATGCTCTGAAGCGTCCGTCTGAACTATGAACTCACTGGAAAAGTCAGGTGCCTTGAGCACCGGTGCGGTGCACATCGCAGTCTTCAGGGCCTCAAAAGCAGTTTGGCAGGCGTCAGTCCAGTCAACTCTTTTGGGCAACTTCTTGGAAGTGAGTTCTGTCAAGGGGGCGACGATGGTGCCATATCCCTTGACAAACCGTCTGTAATACCCGGTGAGTCCTAAAAAGGCTCTCACCTCTGTCTGGGTCTTGGGGGGCTCCCAAGCCAGAATGGTATCAATCTTTGCCTGTAGGGGCGCCACCTGGCCGCTCCCCACCTGGTGTCCCAAATACACCACAGATCCCTGCCCTATCTGGCACTTACTGGCCTTGATAGTGAGGCCTGCCTTCTGCAGAGCCTTCAACACTTCGCAGAGGTGTTGCAAGTGTTCTTCCCACGTGGAGCTGAACACGGCAATGTCATCCAGGTATGCGGCGCTGAATTCCTCCAGCCCGGACAGTACCTGGTTAACCAGTCTCTGGAACGTGGCAGGGGCATTCTTCAACCCAAAGGGCATGACTCGGAACTGGAAGTGCCCCTCTGGCGTTGAAAATGCTGACCTCTCTTTGGCCCCGTCAGTTAAGGCAATCTGCCAGTACCCCGAAGTCAAATCGAACGTACTGAGGTACCTGGCAGCTCCCAACCGATCCACGAGCTCATCAGCTCTGGGGATAGGGTGTGCGTCAGTCTTCGTGACCGCATTGAGCCCACGGTAGTCCACGCAAAACCGGAGTTCTGGCGGGCCACCGGGGGTAGCAGCTTTCTTGGGGACCAAGACCACTGGGCTAGCCCAGGGGCTGCTGGAGGGCTCAATCACCCCTAGCGCCAACATCTTGGAAACCTCTTCCTTGATGCTGGCCCTGACCTTGTCGGCTACCCTGTAAAACATTTGTTTTACCGGCAGACTGTCTCCAGTGTCCACATCATGGACGCACCAGTTGGTGACTCCTGGGGTCAGGGAGAACAGAGAGGAGAACTGACCCAACACTTGGCGACAGTCATTCTGCTGTTCTGGGGTCAGGGTGGGCGAGAGGACCACACCATCCACTGACCCATCGTGCTCCTTAACTGCCAGGAGGTCAGGGAGAGGATCACTATCCTCTTCCATTCCTGCATCTGTAGCCATGAGCATGGTTACTTCAGACCTCTCAAAGTGTGGTTTGAGGCGGTTCACGTGCAAAACTCTCAGGGGCTGCCTGGGAGTCTTCAGGTTAACCAGGTAGGTTACCTCACTCTTCCTTTCCACCACCTCGTATGGCCCAGACCACTTGTCTTGGAGCGCGCAAGGCTCCACTGGCGCCATCACCCACACTTTCTGCCCAGGTTGAAATTCGACCAGAGTGGTATTCTGATCGTACCATCTTTTCATTTCTTCCTGGCTTGCTTCCAGGTTCGCCTGAGCGAGTTTCCTGAAGCGTTGTGTCTGGTTGCGGATGGCCAGCACATAGCTGAACACATCCTGGGGGGTTTTCCCACGGGACTTTTCCCAACCCTCCTTCACCAGTGAGAGAGGTCCTCTGACAGGGTGGCCATACAGGAGTTCGAAGGGACTGAACCCTAAGGACTTCTGAGGCACCTCCCTGTAGGCAAACAACAGGCATGGTAACAAGACGTCCCACTTCCGTCTCATGGGCTCCGCTAGGCCCATAATCATACCTTTCAGGGTCCGGTTGAACCTTTCAACCAGCCCATTTCCTTGGGGGTGGTAAGGAGTGGTGAACTTATAAGTTACCCCACACTCCTCCCACAGAGACTTCATGTACCTAGAGATGAAGTTGGTACCCCGGTCGGAGACCACCTCTCTGGGGAACCCCACACGGGAAAAGATCCCCATCAATGCACGGCCCACCACGGGTGCTGTGATTGTCCTGAGAGGGACTGCTTCCGGGTACCGGGTGGCATGGTCCACCAAGACCAGGATGAACCTGTTGCCTAAGGCTGTCTTGGGGTCCAGGGGCCCTAAGATATCTATGCCCACCCGCTCGAAAGGGGTGCTTACCACTGGGAAGGGTTGAAGGGGGGCCTTCAACTTCATTCCAGTCTTGCCACTAGCTTGACAGGTTTGGCAAGATCTGCAAAAGGAACCGACGTGCTTCCTCATCTGGGGCCAGTGGAAGTGGGTGACAAGCCGGTGTAGGGTCTTGTCTTGCCCCAGATGTCCTGCGAGAGGCACGTCATGAGCCAGACCCATTAGGAAGTTTCTGAAGCGCTCGGGTACCACCAGCACACGGGCTGCACCGGGCTCAGCAAACTTAGGCTCGCTATAGAGTAGGTCACCTTCCCAGTAAACATAGTGATCTTTGACTGCTCCACCTGCTGCCTGATCTACAGCCTGTTGCCGCAGACCAACGAGGGAAGGGCATTCCTTCTGCGCCTGGCAGAACTCCTCCCTGGAGGGACCACCTTCTTGCTGCCAATGGGTCAGCTCAGGTAGGTCTCTCAGTTCGGCGACCTGTTCCCCTGTAGGTTCCAGGGCATCCCCCTCAGGTTCTGCTTCCTCCTGGACCGTGGGAACAGCTGGGGCCGGTTTCCCGCGCCCTCTGCCTCTTCCTCTCCTGGCAGGTCTCTGGGCCACTGTTTCAGGCTCCAGCTCTGCTGATTCACCCTTACTGGCTGCCGTAGCGCGCGTGGTCACGCAGATCCACGCAGGCAGACCCAACATCTCCAAGTGAGTTCGGTGTTCTATGTCCTTCCATGGAGAACTCTCCAGGTCGTTACCTAACAGACAGTCCACAGGCAAGGCATCACTGACAACTACCTCCAAAAGACCAGAGACTCCTCCCCACTCAAAGGAAACCTTCGCTAACTTGCAGAGGCGCACTGAGCTGTCAGCGGCCACTACAGGGCGGAGTACGCCAGGGATGATTTGCTCGTCAGACACCCACTGACACCTCACGGATGTCACACTGGCTCCGGTGTCTCTCAGTGCTTCAACCTCCCTCCCATTGATGGTCACCTTCTGCCCATATTTCTTAGTGTTTGAGGGCAGTAAGGTTTCCGGGACCATCTCTCGGTCTCCTAGCGAGACAAGGGTCATGACCGCTAGCTCTCCCCAATCACTAGAAACCAAATCCCCACCCAAAGCTACACTAGCTAACGCTGGCGCAGGAGCACCAGTGGGTGCGGGCTTCTTCTTGGGACATTTCGGAGCGATATGGCCCACCTCGTTGCAGTGATAGCAGGTAGGGGGACCCTGGTTATTTCTCTTGTCCCGCCTACCCTTCGAGGGCCATGGCTGTTTAGGCTTGGGGGTTTGGGAATCCTTTTCCGGGGAACTACTTTGGGGCCCTTGTGAGAACTCCTTTTGGTTACCCTTGTCCCCCCCACTCTTCTGCTGGGGACCCTGCCCACCTTTGGCTGTGGTACCCACAATTCCTCTGTGGACCCTGGTACTAGACCAGCGGTCCGCCTCCTTAGCAAGCTCAATGGGGTCTGTCAGCTTGCTGTCTAAAAGATGCTGGCGCAGCTCTGGAACACAAAGACTACTCAAGTGCTCCCAACTGATTAAATGCAACAACCCCTTCAAATCAGTTACTTTACTGCCCTTCATCCAACCTTCCAGTGCACGCGAGTACCCATTCACACACTCCATCCAAGTCTCAGACTCTTTCTTCTTGGAGTTTCTAAACTGCAGTCTGTACTGCTCTGGAGTAAGGCCATACCTGAGACATAAGGCCTCCTTCATATTGGGGTAGGTCATGGCACCTGTCAATTCTAAAGGCTCTAGAGCACTCCTCCCAGACGCCTCAAAATGTTTCCACAGGCCCGCCCCCCATTACTTGTCAGGCACATCATTCATCTTCAATGCAATTTCAAACGAAGTGAACCAGGCATAAATATCCTCACTCCTATGGTAATTCTGTACCAGGTCTTTGGGAATATATACTTTACCCCCATGCACTGGCTGTGCGCTGCCACCATTTGAACCGGCATCCGCCTCTCTGTTTTGCAGATCCAGCTCTCTCATTCTCAACTCGTGAGCCAAAAGCAATTTCTTTTCCTCTAAGGCGCGGGCATTTTTGCTCTCCTCCGCCGCCTTCTCTACTTCCAATTGCTTCATCTTCATTTTCATGACCTCCAGGTCATATTCTCTTATTCTTTGATTTTCCTGTAACTCTTCCGGGGTGAGGCCCCTACCGGAGTGGTTGCTGCCAGCTCCTGAGCCTACTCTGCCCACTGGCAGGTCTTTGCCTTGAAAAGCACTGTCTACATCCTCAACCTCATTTCCTTCCTGTGCTTCCCAATAGGTTTTCAAGATTTTCTGCAGCTCCTCCTTCCTGTAGGCGCTCTTTATGGGGCACCCAAACTGCTGGCAGAAGTACCTAAGATGCTTTACTGGGTAGGAGTACAGATCTTCAATCGAGAATTCCAAATCTATCTCTGCCTCCTCACTGGGCGCTTTCCCATTCAGAGACATGATGCTTTCCGAAGAGTTACTCAACAACAGAATGCACAAACTCAAAAACCAGTAGTATGCGGTGGCGTAATGGTCTGCACTCACTAGTGATGTACACCAATTACTGTGGGTCAAGTACAAATACAAGCTCAAATCCCACCGCCTGACCACCAATGTTAGAACTGGGGGTCTCTAGTTGGCAGAGGTAGGTACCAATGTCCAAATAGGGACCCTTGCTTCTAGTCAGGACAAGGAGATAACCCTCTCAGATAACCCCTGCTCCCCCTCAAGGTAGCTTGGCCGGAGCAGTCTAGGCTAACCAGAGGCAATGCGTTAAGTATTTGTACCAACACTCACAGTAACACAGTGAAAACACCACAAACTGATTCTACGACAGTTTAGGAAAATAAAAGTATTTATTCTAAACTACACAAGACCAAAACGGCAGAAATCCAACATACACAATGCAAGGTTACGGTTTCAAATGAGTTCTTCAGGTTGTAATCAAAGTTCTTTAAGTTACGATCAAATAATCCACAGATGCGTGAAAAGTTCACAGTTGCGTCACGTTGACTCACAGTACCTTTTAGATGCAACAAAGTTCCACAAGCAGGAAGCTGGTGCGGTGGAAACAAGCAACTCGTTACTCCTGAGACCCTGGGGAGGCGATGCGACAGCCCCGCTGCAGCAGCGGGCGTGCGGCGACGAATCCGGTCTGTAAGGGGAGGAAGGCAGCTTGCGTAGATTCCGGTGCGTAGGTTCCGTGGGAAGGTTGTTCTCGCAAAGGCACGATGCGATGATCTCGTAGGGGCTGCGACGATCTCCCGGGCGACGATGCGCAATCCAGCGGTGACCCTCTCTCTCGCAGCTCCTCGATGTGATGTTTTCTGCGACGATGTTCGCAGCGACGTGATGCGGTCCGCAAGCAAGCGGTGCGGTGATCTCACCCAGCGACAGGCTCTGCGACGACACTCGCAGCGATGTTCGATTCCCCTGCACCGGCCTGGTGCGTCACGCAAACGAAGGGTGCGACGGCCTCGGCAGCGAAGTCAGGTGCTGCGCCGATCTCGACCCTCGTAGAGGCGGGAGACTTCTCGCACTGTCGGGGTTGCGCTCCGCCAGCGAGCGATGCGACACTTTTCAGCTTCACAAGTTTCTCAGCTTCGTCTCAAGCTTCCCAGCTCAGGTTCGACTTCTAGAGGCCCCACAACTGGATCAAGCACTCTACGAAGGACAGAACTCTCTCAGCAGAGTTCAGGGAGACTGGGGGTGAAGTCCTTTTGTTCCTGGGACTTCGGAAACAGGGAGCCAGCTCTTCTCAGGCCCTTGGAGATTCCTTCAAGACAGGGGACACAGCTCACAGCAAAGTCCTTCCCCTCTCCTTGGCAGCAAAGCAACAGCAGGTCAGTCCAGCAGAGCAACAGCAGGACAGTCTTCCTTCTTCAGAGTCAGCTTTCTCCTTGGCAGAGGTTCCTTCTTGATTTCCAGGATGATCTAATTTTCTGTTGTCAGGGGTCCTGTACTTATACCCCTAAAGTCTTTGTTCTCTCAGTGCATGTGGGCCCTGAGCCCGGTCTGAACCAGTTCTGGGTGGATCCTGAGCACCTTGACGTGCTGGCTGCATCTTTCCTTTCAGAGTGAGGGGCAGAGTCCTCCGCCGCCCAGCAGGGGGTGGAGCCAGCATTGTGGCAGGCAGGCACAGCCCTATTCAGCCCAGGTGCTAACTCCTCCCACCACTCAGGTAGCAATCGCTCCACTCAGCCTAGTGCTGACTCATCCAGCCTCTGGGGGGATTCCCCCGCTCCTGTCACTCACAAACCAGACAGTCAATACACAAACAGTCTCAGGCACACAGAAGGGTCAGACAAGAGGACAGCAACTTTCTAAAAGTGCTGTCCTCAAACACAGGATCTAAAAACCACCTTTCCTAAAAGATGCGTTATTAAATTCTGAGTTCAGGGATACTAGATACTTATGTCCTATCTTGTTCCTATGGGAAGAAATGCCGTTAACCACTGTAGCCAGCATCCCCCATGTTAACCTATGGAGCAAGATAGCCTTACAATAGTGAAAACGAAAATGGCTGTAGTTCACTACCAGAGCATGTCACCTGCACCAGTACATGCTCTACCTTTCACATACACGGCACCCTGCCCAGGGGGGTACCTTGGGCCTTCCATAGGGGTGACTGATGTGCACGAAAAGGGAAGGGTTCGGCCTGGTCAGCGGGGACGCGGACCAGGAGGACATGGCAGTTCTAAACTGCCCGTAGGCGCTGCAGTGGCAGGCCCGAGACACCATTTTAGGGCTACTCCTGTGGGTGGCACAATCAGTGCTGCAGGCCCACGAGTAGCATCTGTCATCACCAGCCCTGGCACACCCAGTGCACTTTACGAGGGACTTCATGGTGATACAAATATGCCAAACAGGTATATCCAATCAGAATAACACTTTATATAGGGAGCACTTACACTCTGGCACTGATCAGCAGCGGCAGAGTGTCCAAAGCATCTAAACCAGCAAAAACGAATCCAGCACAGCATCGAAAAATACAGGAGGCAGAGGCAAAAAGATAGGGGTAATCACGCCAAAAGATGTCAGGTCTAACAGCCAGGGCATTATGTAGTGATGTCAGCTCCTATCTAATTGTTCTGGCCCACAATAATGCCATAACACTCAGCAGTCTGCAGCCAATTATAGCTCATGCTGGCTGGTTAATAAAGTCCTTTTCCTACTTCATGCTCCTACCCTCATACAAGACCTGTCTGCTTTGGGTCTTATTCATCACTCGGTACTGTACCAGCCCCTAAACCAGTCATCACCAGCTCAACAGACATGGAATGCATGAAGCGATCTGACACATAAAGCTGGCCACTCAGAGGACTGCACTCTCGTCCAGCACTGCAGGACCCCGTCAGCTACATTCTATAGATGCAGCTTTCCATCTCAAAATGGTACTCAAATATGAGATTCTTGTAACAAAGTCCATCCGATCATGATCTTCTCTTACCAAACATGCCTGTTCAGGACCCTGAACTGTAAACAAAATATCAGACTGGACAACCCGTCGCAGTAACCATATAAATAGATTCTGATCATATGAAATACCATTTAAAGACCTGGAGTTTCTCAAAGCTGCTTGCATACCAAAAAACCATGAAGTGCACAATTGTCTCAACCTAATATAAACTCATTTTGACTTGAACTTATGTTGGTTGTTGTCTGTTTACTTACTTATATACCATTGCGCAAACTCCTCTCATGTTTCTATAAAACGTACCTTTTGTCCTGAATTTTGACCCTTTGTCCTAAATGTGTACACTCACCGTCCTGAATTTTGCTCCCATGCTAGTTGGTCACCCTATTTGTACGTCCGAGAGCAATAGGCCTGCCATCTTTGACATTTAGCACCCAAAATATTTTTCTGGGTGCTGCGCTTAGGGATTAGCTCAGAAAGCATTTGCACACAGGATTTCAACTCATGTGTGCAATGGCTCGTTCCACGGATGTAAATACAAATTTTGTAAATACAAAGTTGAATTTACACTTGCAAGGTGGTTTACTCTCACAAAGTTATGACATTACGGGTCATTTTATATGTGAGACAATCCACTCACAGCAGTGGGTTGCTTGGCAAGTAAGTGAACACTTTTGAAAGGTATTTCCCACACCAGAATATCCATATCCACGGCGGAAATAAAGGAGGTAACACACCATCGGTACTTCCGTTCCGTTCTTCGCGCAATAAACAGACCACGCAGTGTCAGCGTAAAAGGCCATTTTATTAGACCAGAACTGCGAATCTGTACATAACAGTAACACCAACAATAACAGTAACAGCAAACCCCCACTCACACTTCCCCCCTCATTCGTTTCATTCACTCCGCTTCATCACCAAGCCCTAGAGGCTCCAAACACCTTTCTTCTTGCCCGTCAATCACCGTCTTCCAGCCCCCAGTTGTTGCGTCATTCCATTCACACTTCTATCCGTCCTATGCAAACTCCCCCCCCAAGGGATGGGTGTGCCCGCTCTTGACCCCCTTGTCCCTTCAAATCCTGCCTACAGCAGCTCTGGCCTAAACTGGCAACGCCATAGACCGACCCAACAAACCACCTCCAGTTGCCGGGTGGGTGGGTGGCCTTTTGATCTCCCTCCCGATGGTGCCAGGCGCAGAAAAGAGGAAGTTCCCTTCCTCCCCTGCGCTTAAATACCCACCCCCTAACTCCTCCCCTTCCCCTACCTGGCCTATCCCCTGCGCGAAAGACCCCGGGGGAAGACTAGTCTGCGACTCTGCTTCCCCCGGGGCCCGGCATCGCGCAATAAACAGACCACGCAGTGTCAGCGTAAAAGGCCATTTTATTAGACCAGAACTGCGAATCTGTACATAACAGTAACATCAACAATAACAGTAACAGCAAACCCCCACTCACACTTCCCCCCTCATTCGTTTCATTCACTCCGCTTCATCACCAAGGCCTAGAGGCTCCAAACACCTTTCTTCTTGCCCGTCAATCACCGTCTTCCAGCCCCCAGTCGTTGCGTCATTCCATTCACACTTCTATCCGTCCTATGCAAACTCCCCTCCCAAGGGATGGGTGTGCCCGCTCTTGACCCCCTTGTCCCTTCGAATCCTGCCAACCAGTGAAGCCCCACCCCCTCACAGGGCCGTCCATCCGACACCAACACCCATTCACTCCCGGCGACACCAGATAGCCTTGTTCCACAACTTGCTCTCCACATCCCGCATCTCCATCATGTAGTACGCATTGCCCAGCTGAGACAAGCGCACTCCGTCCTCCCTAAAAACTAACGGTTCCTCCAGTCGAATCCCAGGATGTGCAATGACCTTAATGCCCCTGTCCGCACAGTAGAGTTTCATTGCCCTATTAAGTTTTCTCCGGGCCTTCTCAATGGCCCCATGTTTCACAGCCCCTCTCCACACTTTTCTGGGGACCAGCTCCGTCCAGGCAATGCAGGCCCCCGCCAGCCTCGATTTCAAAACCTCCAAGTCCCTTTGCATGAGTTGTAACAATGCCAATCCAGACAGTTGCACCAGGTCATTTTCCCCCAAGTGAATGATCAGCAAATCCGGGCATCCCCTCTGTGGGACCATCTTCGCGAGCCAGGGCAGTAGTGCCCCCCATCGCATACCACTCTTTCCCCTCCATTTCACCTCGTGCAATTCTCCCTTCAGCCCCAGGTTACGGCCGTAAACCTGCTGGTCCGCATATTTAGAAGCCCAATGCACGAAGGAGTGCCCAACGATCCAAGTCACCATCCTACCGCCCGGGCCACCCACGCAACCTACGAAGAAAAAGATGTTAGAACAGGCAACAAACAGTGCAACAACCAACAAACACCTGCCTGGGACCAATCTACTTCCTCACATACCTCTCACAACATCGCGACATCCAACGCCCAATCCTCCTAATCCTGTCCCAGGACCAACCCAGCTGGGCCGCCGCAGTCGCAGCCCCAATGCGAAAAGAGAGAGTGCCGAAACCAGCCCCATCCATGCCCAAACGCCTCAAAGCCATACGCAACACCGCCAACAGCTGGCCAGCCGTCACCCTCGCACCAGACGCATGGCAAAAAATCTCACCACAGCGCACCCCACCCGTCCCCAGGAAAGACCGCCACTCCAAAACCGGGCAAACCGCCCCGCCCGACTCATTCAGCCATACCCACTTGCCTCTGCCCATTTGATCCGTTTTCGAGCAACTCAGCCAAATCCCCAATCGCCCCGCGTCCACACGTACCTCCTCAAACAACCTACCCGCCCCCCGTCTCGTACCCAACAGCTCAGACACCCGGAAAGCCCCAAAAAACATCCAGACCATGCACAAACGAAAAAGGCCCACCTCAACCGGGTCATAACAGCATTCCCGCAACACCCCAACCAGCCGAACCAACAAGTCAAACGTCACCGCCTCTCGCAGCCGACCTCCCCCAGCCCCCCTCTCCCGACCCCATCCCACAACATGCGAGCCAAAACCACATCCTTGGTCGGGTCAAAACCCAAGAACAAAACACAGTAAAAAGAAATCCCTGATAACTTCCAAGAGATCGTAGCCGCAGTCAACCCCCGGTCCATGCAAGCCAACACGTAACCCCGCAGACCTTTCACCACGGTCGACTCCCCGCTCACGACACCATCCACCGTCCAGCCCATGAAAGTACTAAATTCAGACCATGCCAGACGATACGTCCTCCTCGTGGTCGGAGCCAGCGAACCCTCCACCAGACCAATCATCCTCACTCCCCCAAGGCCCAGATGCCGGCCGGCAGCTCGGTCTTGCAGGCATCTGCTCCCGGCGCCAGGTGCCGAAACCGCTGCCACTGCGAACGAGACAAAGCATCCGCAATGTCATTATTCGCCCCAGGGACATGCTTAGCCCTAAACACCACATTCAGCTGCAGGCACACCAACATGAACCTACGCAACAGCCGCAGCACTCGCAGGTCCCTCGCCCTCTGATGATTCACCAGCTCCACCACCGTCATATTGTCGACGTGGAAGAGCACGGACCTATTCCGAAAGTCCTCCCCCCACACCACCAGTGCCACCAGCAAAGGGAAGAACTCCAAAAAGGCAATGCTCCTGCCTTGCTTGATCCAGGAGGCCGGCCAGCTCTCCGCACACCACCTGCCATCCCAGAAAACACCAAACCCCGCTGACCCAGCCGCGTCAGAGTAAATTTGGCATTGCCAGACCGCCCTGTCCTCGTCAAAGTCCAATGACACCCCATTGAAATCCTGCAAGAAGGTGATCCATGTCCTCAAGTCCGTCCTCACCCCCAAGGAAATCCTCACTCTGTGATGCGGAAGCACTGCCACCGACATGGCCATGCCGAGCCGCCTGCAGAACGTCCGCCCTGCTCGCACCACCCTGCACGCAAAGTTAAGGAAACCCAGAAGCTTCTGCACCGCCCGCAAAGGGATCCGCCGTTCCCACACAGCCCACTCCAGACATGCAAGAATCTCCTTCACCTTGGTCGCAGGCAGGCGCGCCAACCATTGCACCGAGTCCAGTTCAATCCCCAGGAATGTGAGGCAACAGCTGGGACCAGCCGTCTTCTCGGCCGCCAAAGGCACCCCAAACTGCAAGGCCAAAGCCTGGAACCGCGACAGGACCCTGCCGCAATCCCCGGACTCCGACCTCCCCAGGAAGAGGAAATCGTCCAAGTAGTGGGTGACTTCACGGCACCCACTGACCCGCACCATGACCCACTGCAGAAAAGTGCTGAAAGGCTCAAACAGAGCACAGAAGATGGCACACCCCATGGGCAAAACTTTGTCCACGTAGATGGCCCCCCCAAACTGCATACCCAAAAGCGAAACATCCGCCGGGTGAATAGGCAGGAGACGGTAAGCCGACTTGATGTCATACTTCGCCAACTCCGCTCCGGGCCCACAACTCCTCTCCAGGCGGACTGCATCGTCCACCGACGCATACAGCACCCTCGAGTCTTCTTCTGCAATAAAGTCATTCACCGATTGACCCTCCGGCCACGACAAATGGTGAATCATTCTGAACTCCCCTTCCTCCTTCTTCGGCACCACCCCCAATGGGGAAATGATCAGGTCCGGCAACGGCCAGTCAGTAAACGGGCCAGCCACTCTCCCTTCGGCCACTTCCTTTCCCAACTTTGCAGACACCACCCCCGGCAATTCTTTTGCAGATCTCAAGGTCTCAGCCCAACAACACTCCCTGGGACCCTGGTAGCCCACCGAAAGCCCTCAGTGAACCCCCAGAAGAGCCCCGCCGCGGCCTCGCGATCAGGATAGCACACGAGCCACGGGGCCATCGCCTCCACCCTAACCGGAGTAGGCGCCCTTCGGTCCAGGCTGGCCCCGCCCCCGCGCGTTCCTCCATTGCTCAGAGGGGGTGGTGAGCGTGAGGCACTGCGTAAGGGCGTGCTTGCCGCCACACTTCGAGCACTCGTGTTTGAACTTACAGGGGTACCTGGAGCAGTACCCCCGATTGTAGCTCCAACACGCCCCCGTGGAGTAACCCCCTTGCTTGGACTGCTGACCTGAAACAATGGTGCTGGGCACTGTTCCACCCCCCGCCCCGCCTTGGGCGGGACGCGGCGGAAAAGACCGATACAACACCGGCAAACCACTGGCAGTATGGGTAGACGCCGTCGAGTGCGAAGACGCCATCCACTGCATCCAAAGCTCCTGGTCTACCTCACCCCAACTCTTCTCTGGATCCGCGCTAACCCTGGCCCGAAACTCCTCGTCGTAGCTTAACCAAGCAAACCCCCCAAACTGCATCTGGGCCTTGCGAATGATGTCCATGTACTTAAACAGCGCAATCGCCCGGTCCAGACACTTCTGGCAATAAACACTGGCATAGATCAGGAAAGCCGACGTCCAATTCTCCATAGTCACCGGCACCCTAGGCCGCCTCGTCAGCTCCCACTCCTCCTCCTTAGAGCCCTCCTTGGCCTGAACCTCCCGATGAAGTAACTTAAAAACGTCCACAAACTCATGTTTCCAGATTTTTTCCTTCAGTTTCTCCGACAAATGCGACCCAAGAGGCATCGCCAGCCCCATATACGGCAGCTTCTTAGGCACCTTCACCCCCTTTTCCTCCTTGCCATCTCCTTTGTCCGTCTGCACCCCCAAAGTGACCGACCTACCATCCACCTTCTTACCATCCGCAGGTGGACCGCCCGATGGCTTCTCCCCCTCCCGCACAGAACCGTCCCCCACACCCACCGACCGGCAGGTGCGTTTCCGGCCTTCCCCCCCCCCGAGGAGCGTCATCCCAAGCTTCCCACCAGGCTCCCTCACCTGTGAGTGCCGGCGTCCGCTCCCGGGGCCTTCCTCTGGACTCCGTCCCCCGGACCGCCACCGATCCGGCCTTCGTCCTCGTCACAGTCTCGACCTGCAACACACCAAGGTCGTTGTCTCCCGCTGTGCCGCCTTAGCCTTCCAGGTCATCCCGCACCTCCCCTTCTTCCAGCTCCTCACTCTCAGCACTGTAATCCAACTCAAGCACCGGTTCCAGATCCACACCCACGCTGACCACCTCCTTCACCGCACGCTTCACACCCTTCTGCACACTCCCTCGTCCATGCATTCCAGAAACGCCACTTGCCGAAGTCGCCCGATCCCTCGGTGGAGGGACAGCCGCCGCGGACTGCCCTACTGCTTCCGGCCTGCGTCTCGGAGCCATTTTGCGCCCCGCAAGGCCCCCCCGGGCTCTGCCGACAACCGCCGGCTTGGATCCCCTCCCGCCCCTCAGGTCGCTCGAACCTGAGCGGGCCCCGGCACCATCGGGCCTCAAAGCCGTCTCGGCCGTCACTACTGCAGCCACACCCCCCGAGGGGGGGATGGCCTGCCCTGCCTTCTTCGCCTTGGCCCTCCTAGCCTCTTCTTCCTGCCTCTCCGCCTCCCGTTCCTCCTCAGAGGTCGGGGTGGGAGGGCCCTCAATCTCATGGCCCCACACCGCACCCACCCTGGCACGGGTCGCCTCGGCCCACCTGACCTCCTGAATCTGCTCCAAAATCCGCTCCCCCCGGGCCCTTTCCTCCCAAGAAATGGAACCCCAGATCTGTGGGGGAGGGGGCGGGCAGTAGCCAAAGAAATCACCCGCCGGGGGGAAGAAACCCACCTGCTGGAAACCCTGCACCCAACCAGGCCCGCCAATGGGGACCAGAGCGGGGGACCCGCTCCGGCCCGCCAAATCCCCGGACGCCACCGGCCGCAAAACGGCCGGGGTGCCCGCCCTGGAACACCTGGACAAGTCAATGGGGGCCTCCTCCTCCAGCCCCCCTGCCTCCCGCAAGGCATCCCCAGGCCCATCCCCCTGAAAAGCATCACTGGCAGGGTGCCCGACGGGCCCATGGGCCCCACTCCTTTTGATCTCCCTCCCGATGGTGCCAGGCGCAGAAAAGAGGAAGTTCCCTTCCTCCCCGCACTTAAATACCCACGCCCTAACTCCTCCCCTTCCCCTACCTGGCCTATCCCCTGCGCGAAAGACCCCGGGGGAAGACTAGTCTGCGACTCTGCTTCCCCCGGGCCCCGGCATTCTCCGAAGCATCATCACTTCCTCTCCCCGCCACTGTCCTCACACGTCATAATACATGCTTCAACACGCATGCGCTGTTAAATAGCGGGTTCTACTGTTAATCAAAATACCGGTGCACAATTTCCCAGCCTCCGGAGCAGCCATTGGCGAGCAGTTAACTCAGTTACCTCGTTGTCGCTCTTTTCTCCTGTTTTCCCGCTTCACTCTCACCAGACTTTCATATTTTTTTTCTGTCCCTACAAATCGCGTTGAAGCGCTTGCACTTGCCCAGAAAGCCATTGTCGAAAACACTGAAGATAAATACATACATGTTCAGGGGGATTTGAACTACCCCGACCCCTATGTGCACCGTACATATAATCTATTATGCATGAAGGCTTACCTGTGAAGTGCATTAGCATTCATTACATGCGCAGGTCTGGTCTGTGTTTGCACCCAGAGATGCTCATTCATATATTTATCATTTCAGAAAAAAGCAAACCAAAACACAGCTTTCAACCATGCATTATGCAAGATGCGCTCCTTGAAATGCTTCATTTAGAAGTATAAACAGCCTGTCAGGAAGAGGAACCCTGCTCACTTGTCTCAGTGTTGTGATCATTTTAGAATCACATCAATTTCCAGCCTATTAGAAAGTCATTACTCTTAAATCACATTTCCAGTGATGCCTGCGAGGCGTTTTCTTGAAAGCGTTTCTTGAGGATAATCTGCACATGCAAATTAGACAGGATTCCTTCTGAAATGTGGTTGTTTAGTGGATGCCTCGGCCTGGAAAGAGCCCTGTGACACATTCAAGTTCTGAAAGTATCCCTAAATATACATCCTTCTTGGAAGATTGACCCCACGCACCACAGACAAATTCCAAATTCCTTGGCCTCTGCATAGATGTCAACCTCAGCTTAAGGACACACATCGCACACAAGATTAAAGCTGCCAAGTCCAGGTCTGACTCTGCTCTGCAAAGTGAAGGCCTTTCTACTCGAATCAGATGTCGACCAAGCATGGTCCTGTCCTGGTCAATAGTGGAAAGACCCCACTAGCTCGCATTTCAGAGACACACCTGATCCCCTCTAGGATCTACACCCATGTTGCAGCACCCTTGGTGGAAGGTCTCAATGACACTGGAATCCCACCCATCCTCAGAGAACTGCACTGGCCCCCTCTCTCTTATCTATCTGAATCATATTCAAGACCTGCTGATCATCCAGACGTCGGTCAGCTCACGCGCTCGTGGTGTAGCGACACATGCTTAATGTAGTCGGTCCGGTGGCTGTCCACACTACACCGCACCCTTATAGACAGTTAATAAGTATGCATTGTGTAGCAATCGGCAATCATTACACACTCTATTACCCATAGGCTAGATTTTCTAGATTTTCTTGATTGAAAATTGGCAACTAAAAATTTTCACACTGCTGCTAAACTTTGCACCATACCGGGCCAACAATATTCTCTCATAACACCATAGAAATAATATTGCCAGACTCAAGACCAGAAACCACAGGAAAGAGAAGGCATGAAATTAGGGTTTTTCCTGCAAAGTCCTGGGATCCGTATCTCTAGCTCAGCCCAGATCCAATACACTCCTTCGTTTCTCCAGTTCCCAAATGAGCTGAAGACCCATCATCTTAAAGAAAAGCTAATCACACTGTGACCATCTAAGCTACTAAATTTCCGGAAACAGGATCCTCCCTATAAGCCATCATCTCCTCAGCATATGTATATCCGCACCTCTTTGCCTTTTCTACACTGTCCAACCAACACATAAACCTCACCCCACAGCTTTGTGGTGCTTCTCCCATGTATCCTCTCTCTTTTTACCCAACCCACTCTATTGGATGTAAACTCCGCTTTCTTGTACAGTACTTGGTTGCTTTGAATCCAGATATGCATATATAAATTGGCATATATGCACAAACATAAATAATGCTTATACCAACTAAATGACATAAGAAACAAAGGAAAGAACATTTCATTCAAATTTCCTTCATGTTATATTTGTGACTTTTATCAACAAATTGTGCCACTCTTTGGGGTCCTGGAGTTCTGAAATTAGCAAAACTGTCCCTTACTACCTCTTGGAACACAATGGACTTTCTTTCTTTCTTTTCCTCCTTCAGGCTTTTTTGTGTTTACCAAGTGTGTCCATTGACTCATCAAGAACCACCTGGACTCTAATTATTGGAGTAGCTGGAAGGGTGGAGCAGCATGTTTTGGGAGTTTATGTCACTGTGCGTGTTGACACAAGGATCCGAATGGTCACATCGTTATTCCATGTGTATGTATTCTCTCTGACACAACTGCTCCAATGTTTTGGCTATGTGTGGCCTGCATTCTGAAGATGCCATTGTAGAAGATTGGGTTACTGGTTGAGAGGGCGGAACCCTACTCAAGAATAAACCACAATTCCTGTCAGGGTAAAATCATGGCAAACCCCAAATTAACCTGTGGTAGCTCGACACAAAGCAGTCAGGCTTAACTTAGAGGCAATGTGTAAAGTATTTTTGCAGCACACGACAAGTAAAAACACAACAAAGTGGAAACACAACGCAAGAAAAATACCAAACCAAATTAGAAAAATAGAGTTAATTTTAATACATTGTTGGAGACTAAACAGCAAAATTCCTATCAGTCGAACAGGACATATGCAATTTTAAAGATGTAAGCAAAAATAGTGCCTAAAAGCACAAAGTGGCAACTATGGCTATCAGGTCGTGCTGGATCGAGACAAAGTCACAAGTTCAGGCCGACTGCAATGGACCATCGGTCGGATACAAGTATCGTGTGAGGCCCGCTGAACAAAGTACTTTAAATTCGGTTTGTGGAACATTGCGAGACCCCGATTGGAGGACATGTTATGCAGCAATAGTTCCAATGGGCGGCAGGCTGCAACGCAAGGTACTGCATCCAGGATGCATCACGTAGTGGTGCCTCTGGACAACAATGCAAGGTCCTGAGTTGAGCTTGCAGTGTGCAGCAGCAGTTCTGAAGAGTTGTGGGGCTTTGATGCAATGTCCTGTGTCAAAGAGGTTTTGCAGGGCTGTGATGGGAGGTCCTGTGTGGAGGAGGTGTTGCCCAGCTGTGGTTCCAAAGTGCTGCTGAGTCCTGTGTCAGGGTGTGCATTGTGCAGCTGCAGTTCCTATGTGGTGCACTATGTTGGTTCTGCTTGGACCACAACATCCAAGGGTCCATATATGGGGAGACACCACATGGGGGCAAAACTCACAGAAGACAAAGTTCAGCTGCTGGGTTCACGGTGGTTGGAACATTTTCTACCCCTGAATGTCTGATCAAGAGACCAGACAACTAGCCATTGGAGTAACTCTGGTGGTCTTTGGTTCAAGATGCAGGTCTAGTCCTATTCACTCAGGCAGCAGGGCAGCAGAGTTGCAGTCCTTATCACTGCGCAGAAGCCCGCCTAAGTCTTCCACAGGCCAAGAGATGCACTGAAGTGTTAGGTCTGAGGATCCAATATTTATACCTGGTGTCAGCTTTGAAGTGGGAGAAGGTTCTGGAGGTTTCCATCCCCAGAGGTGTTTGGAATGTCTTGCCTCCCTGTCTTGGCCCAAGCCTTTTCAGAGTTGTGACTTCAAATTTGACTTACCATTAAAGAGGGTTTTAAATTACAATTCTTTAGACACCAAACGCGATATTCCTACCTGTTCCCCATTAAAAGTTCTCACTTATTAAATGTAATTAGGTAACCCAGTTTTATCATATGGGAAAGGTAGGCCTCACAATAGTGAAAAATGAATGTGGACGTTTTTCACTACCAGGACATGTATAACCTAAAAGTACATGTCCAACTTTTTAAATACACTCCCCGCTGTCCTATGGCAAAAGGGAGGCGCAGGCCTGGCAAAAGATTTATTTTGCCATGTCGAAATGGCAGTTTAAAACTAAATGCACACACTGCAATGGTAGCCCTAAAAAATGCTTACAATGCTTCTTGAGAGGGTGGCACAATGAGTGCTGTAGGTCCACTAGGAGCATTTAAATCACAGGCCCTGGGTACATGTAGTACCGCATTACTAGGGACTTAGAAGTAAATTAAATGTGCCAAGTCGGTGTAAGCCAATGTTACCATGTTTTAGGGAGAGAGCACAAACACTTTAGCATTGGTTAGCAGTGGTAAAGTATATATATTACTAAGGCCAGTAAAAATGAAGTCAGCAAAAACATAAGGATTGAATGGAAAAAGTCAGGAGAAAGCTGAGTCAAGGATGTCAGGACCAACATTTATCTTGTGCTAAAAGATTTGACATCTCTATTAAGAACTTTCACCAACTTTTACATCTGCCTAACAGTGATAGACATTTGGATGCTTCAAAATAGATTAAAACTGAATGATGGGAAAACCGAGATCCTGCTGCCTTTGGTCAATACTCCATTATGGCATCATTTCTTCTGACCATGAACCCCTGCAGAACCTTCCATATTTGTCACCTGTGCGAGAAAACTTGGTATAAAATCAACTAAAAATTAAAATGGCATTCCATTAACAAGCACAATCTTTAAATTTAATTTCAAATTTTTCGCTTTTTCTTATCCCGTAAAATATTGGCTTTTAATGTTTTTGGACCACTGTTGAGAACTTAACTTAGATTTGCCCTGAGCCACGTGACATGGGTTGCAGCTGTTAAAGAACAGCTGCCATAATGATACTGGGCTTTTTTTAAACTTAATATGCAGTCACCTGCTTTGACCTCTATCTGTACTTCACTTCACAAACTATGTCTTGTATACAAGCCTATTAACAGTAATAATCACAAATGTAAGCCCTTGTCTGAACCCTTTCCCTAGGATGACTTAAACAGTCCCTAAAAGCCAAAAGGGTTAGAATAGGATTTACTATTATTAACACTGCTGTGACAATATTTTAAGAGTTACTATTATGGTCAAGCTGTATCTGCGGGGCAATAGTTCACTATATTCTGCTGCAACACACAGTAGGACTTTGTCGCTTCAGTGGCGCAAAGGCACTGACTTCCTTAGCACTATGCCCCAACACTAATCTTTTGAGGTTCAACAGAGCATTTAAAACATGACTCTACCCTCTCAGTAGTTCAGTTTGTGATATTGAATGCTATCGCTTGACAAAATTATCAAAACACCAAAAAATCAAAGACTCATTCACATTTTCTTGTTCCATGTACACTTATAAAAAAATATAACCCATTTTAGAGACAGTCCCTAATGAAACATAAGATCAGTGCAAGGATTTGTGGTGCCAAAGGGAGGTCACATTTTTCAATCCCCCTCCACCACACAGATGGAATATTCTCTATTTAAGGAGTACAGTAGGTGCCCCATGCTGGAATGCATATATGAATACAATATTTATTGTATAGATTTTACATTAAGTCAATCACAATGCCTATATCAACTAGAATATAAAATGATGATTGATTAAAAACTGATTGAAAAAGGAAATAATAAGTAAAAAAATATTATGACTTATTTGCTGGGCTTCGATAAATAAATATGCCTAGGTTTTAAAAATGTCAATAAGCATGAGATAAGACTATTTGATCATTCTTGGAATCAGTATTGAATGGCGCTGTCAGTTGTTATGCTAGTGGTATCCTACATGGCCTACTAGACTTTTCCTACATCTCATCCAAAGTGAACGTATAGATTTCTTTTGATACCTCAAGGTTTCTCATAGCACCCAAATGTTTTATTTGTACTCAACAGTTAAGAAGTATGTAATCATGAATATACCTTTGCAGCCCCTGCCTGGGGCTATACCAGTTTTTAAAGACCTTAAACTCGAGTTATAGGCCAGAGCCATACACGAGTGCCTATAATAAGGATAAGGAGCTTTAACAAGCCAGATAGTTCGAAGCAAAGGGGCTATAAGGCTTTTAGTACATTCAGTGGCGGCCAGCAGGGATCTGGGTTGGTGAGCCAGAGGGTAAGTGGGTAAGGAGGTATAATTGTAAAATAAAGAAATATTCACTTACCTCCTCGCCGCTCTGTCCCATGTCGTCTCTCCTCTGCCGAACAGGAAGCAGCCAGGCATACCTGAGCCAATCACAATGCTGCCATGCAGCATTGTGATTGGCTCCCCTAAACCAATCACAACGCTGCAATGCAGCACTGTGATTGGTCTGAGCATGGTGGTTTGGCACTCAGAAGGGAACTGGGGGCCTGGGCATGTTCTCTATGTAGGTTGTAATGCAGCCTGCATGGAGAACATGCTAAAGTGTGCATGACTGTTTGGCCGTCCCGAGGGGGCTGGTCAATGCATCATGTTCACTTTAGTCTGCCCACTGCTTCTCCCCTGCTCTGTCAGCAGAGCAGCCCTGCCCTCATGCTGCCCCAGATGAGAAGAATAAAATGATAATAAAATCAAGTTATTCTCATTTTATTTTTCCTTTCTTTTCCTGCTGCACAGCAACAGTGGGGGCGACGCTCCTCCGCCTTAGCGGAGGAGTCGCCACTGAGTGCATTCCATCCATGGAGGGTAGAATGTTTTATATTAGGCAGGGAGAAGCAGAAAGACAAATATTGAAATGTTAGAGCAGAGGCCTAGACTGACCATTATGGATCCGGAACTACTCAATTACCTTCAATGGAGCTTTCAACATTCCATTGTTGTAGAAGCATGTGTAGCTTTATAGAAACCAAGACGCACAGCAGAAACAACTATCCGTACCACCATGCATAGCAAGTACCTGAAGAGTCTCAAGAAAGTCGAAATGATGCCCCTCGCATATGTTGCGACATAGAATAAGCCTTCCTGTCCGCAGGATTGCACAGTGGGTGATGCTGGCACTTTCAATAGATACTTGGGGAGTTTCTATATTGTAAACTTTATTTTACATCAGGTTCAAAAGGTCAGTTTTAGAACACCTTTCCCATTACTGTTTTCCAGTTTGTTGTTGTGTGAGTCGAATTGTGCTTTTGACTTAAATAACATATTTACTGGTATTATAGAGGACAACGTCGCCACATCATAACGGACTGAAATCAGTTAAAGAATTGCACGTGCCCCCTAACTAGCTCACATTGATTCACGGTCATCTTTTCCATTATATAGTCAGGGTCTGCAAGGAGTACCTCGGGAGTTACTGGTAACTTGGCAGCACCTTCAAAGTAGCTCTCACAGGTGAAGTCATTCCCAGTATCTCATTCAAAGAGTCTATAGAGAGACTTTAAGCATATTACAAAAGACAATACTGCTAATCTGAAGATCTTTAGCCAGCCAGCCATCCTATGGCAGGGACTCATATTAACAATCAAACACACACTGTGTCGGCCTATTGAGTCTGCCACATGGCCACCTTTATCCAGTATCGTACTAAGTCACAGGGCGATTGGCAATGAGGTAGTCCCCTGCTTTATCACTTTCACTGTGTGTGAACAGTGGGCCATAAATGAAGAGTGGCAGTGGTAGCCTGAGCAGTAATCAGTGCTGATTCACTAAAGTCTGGGACTGCAGGAGTCAGAGTGAAAATGTATCAGTTGGGTGCATGAGCAGCCAAGGGCTGAGAAAAGCTTGGATCCTGAGCAGAGAACATTAAGAGCCTTACCTGCATTCATTTATGCATGCATCCATTATAAACACTAATGTTTCCTGAAAGCTACACCTGGTGTCAAGGACTAACAAATGGGCATGCTAGCCCCATCATATGGGTTTTGTCTATGGCACAATCGTGTCAGTTCATGGCGTAATAGTGCCAATGACATAGTTATGGCCATCCTTAACTATTTTGAGTATTCGTGGTCTAGTTAAGGTATACTGGCAGCCATCAGTGGCATATTAAGAGCATGACTACATCATATTTAGGTGTCCCTGATATCATTGTGGCTGCCCCTTGCATAATATTGGCCATGACTAATAATAGGGTGGCCATCCTGGTCCTTATGGTGTCCAGTCTTGGCACAATTGTATACTGGTGGGCAGTGGTAATGTTTTCTAGTAGCTCAACGAGCCTCAGCCAGCCTTTCCTTGAGCTGAAGTAGCTCTCAATGCAAACAAGGTTGGAGACCCCTTATATAGTGCAACACATTTTCAGCGATGTTTTCACGTCTTCAGGACAGACTGGTGGTGCGTCCACCTCATGCAATCCAAAGGGCCAGTCACCACCGGCTGATATACGCACCAGTAAGCTTCATAGTAAGCATGGGCGGAAAATCCGTTTCGCTCGTGGATTTTGCGGATTTTCGGTAAATTCGCAATCCGCGAGATTCGCGAATCTCCCGCAAAATCCGCAAATCCGCGAGCAGCGGATTTTATGGCTTGCTCGCACTGTTCGCGTGAGTTCGCGGCTTCCCAGTACAACTTCGCGCCCCGCGAAAAAGCGCTAAATTGCAGAAATACGATCTTAGTAAAACTGAAACTACTTACCAGGTTCAAAAGTTCAGGCTCATCATTAGTAGCCATTTCCTGTAGTGCTTCCTGAGGGGCCCCTCCAGAGTTCAGTTGCCAGTTGCAACTATTATGTGACCCTGCTCTGAACCTCAGAATAGTTACACATATGCCACAAAGGTCCTGAATTACAGCTAAGGGAGACAAGCAGGAGCCAGGCTGGAAGTTCAAATCCATTAATCAGCCCCTAATTCATTATTGTCAGTTGGGGCAGGGCAGGTGTTGTAACTAATTTTGCAACAATGAAAGCACTTAGCAAGTGCAAAAGATCACTAATCAGGAAGCACTAAGGAAGCAGGTGCCAGCTAAAAAAATATTCTGTGACACATTAATCAGCCCCAAATTAATTCAGGTCACTTGAGGCAGGGAAGGTGTGCTTTGCTTTGCCACAATAAGGTACACTGACTGGACAACCAGAGGGTGCTGTGATGAAACAGAGGGTGGCATGGGTGGGCCAGAGGGTGGCATGAGTAGTCAGAGAGTGGCAGTGGTGACAGAGAGTGGCAAACACAAAAAAAAAAAAAAATCCGCAAATTCGCGAGAATTCGCGGATTTTGCGGATTGCGAGTTCGCAAATCCGCAAAATTCGCGAACGCGAGATTCGCAAAATTCGCCCATGCTTACTTCATAGCACTACATTTAATAGGGGTCTCTATCAACAAAGTGAATGGGATTCTCATGTTGCTTACACCAGAAGGAGGAAACACCGAGGGCTCGATTCTAAGAGTGCCAGAAATTAAATTTTCAGACAAAAATGCGAGTGTTCAGCCAAATTGAACTGATAGATGCTCTGGTATTTTCGGGTCCATGTCCACTGCAAAAAGCAGGCAGAAATATGGCTAGAAATGGGATGGAATTTGGTAAGTGCGGTTGTAAAGTGGGTGCTGTAACAACACTTTTCCCATTTTATTACCCACTCCAGATGTTTCAACTTGGAATCGCCCGGGCGGTACAGGCTTCGGTACTACCGGGTGCGACAGAACTGCGCCTTGTTACCGGGCCACTAGTGACCGTCCCTCGCGTGGGCACCGCCCTACTGACCGAGGGTTACACAAAGGTCTCCACAGTGACAGCTTAGCCCACTGTGCTGCCTCGCTTGCTGACGTACTGGTGACGTACCCAGGTTGCTGCTGTAGGTAGCAGTTCAGGTTTTTGTGAATCTGAGGGTAGTAAAGTGCTTTTTCGAGGGCAGGTCGGCGCTAGAGGCATGCGGCATCAAAACATCTAGGAGTGAACGGCGAGGTCAACAAGAACAAAGAGTCCGCTGCATTAAAAAGAACCATACAGTGGCTGAACCCGAGACTAAACAGTGTGCGTGAGGGTGATCACATGACGGCGTACCGCGCAGCCACTCGCAATGAATTATTCAGGCCTTTCCTTATATACCTGTCAGTTTCAATCTAAGAGCTCTCACCCACAAGGGTCGTGCTCGCAGATCCGTTTTAAGAGCATTAACGTCGAGCTGACAGTTGCTAACCCCACCACTTCTCGTCTCTCGTAATAAAAAAAATACTGCATGAGGTTGGTTGGTGTAGGTATTTAATTTTAACTTTGATCTACTTTTTTTCCCCTTGTGAGGATAATGTTCAGTACAGTGTCCACTTTTATAATATTCGCCCACTTGACCTGCAAGAAATGTCCAAAGCTTCGAAGCTGATTGAGTTTCAAGCAGAACCAGTAGCGCAAATGACTGACTCTACCTCAGCTCTACAGGCCTTATGTTGGTACTAGCCAGTTGCAATAGCTCTATGATATGCTAGGGACACCTTCCTGACAAAAACAATCACTGATGGTGTTTTACTGTTTCTATGTGTGCTGAATGCAGTACGCACAGACAGAGGAAAAACAAGGAGAAATTATAGTATTTCTCCTCGTTGCGCCATCCCTGGGGAGGCGTTGTACTCTGACGCATTCTCTGGTTTACGAAATGTTGTAAATCTGGGAATTTGGCAGAATCCAGTGTTGTTGCATCGGAACACCCACAGCAACCTCCATGAAATACCCTTTTCACGCAAAGTCATGAACAGCCACACAGGTTGGCTTTTCGTGGCCTTGTAAATATGGGCCAGCACACTGCGCCGCCGGTGCGTCCAAAAAAGTGACACACTGACGGCGCAAGGGGCTTGTAAATAAGCCCCTTTTTTTTAAACTACACCTATTTGCAACAACACTCACAGGGAGATTACAGGATTTAACGAGAATCACACCGTTTTAACATGCGAGTGTTGAACTGGGACCAGACCTTCTACTTACCCAAGTTCAGCGTCAGTAACGTGGCCTCTAGACAACAAACTTCTCTGGCATAAGTAGGAGCGGTTTAGGGTCAGGGTCCCTATAGTAAAGCATCTCAAGGTCAGAACGTGCTTTATGTATGAAAGTGGGATTTATGTAGATAATATCCTGAAATTACGTTTATAACGGCGGGAATATTAAACAACAGTAGCATGATTTTTAAATAGATATAAGCAAGAGAAGTGGACTTGATAAAAAAATACATTTGCATTTAGATTGTGGAAATACTTGCCAGAACGTAAAGCTACAGATTGTATTGAATTTTACTACTAGAGTTGTGCTGTTCCAAATGTTTCCTAAATTCCCAATAAAGATACACCTGCGTCTGTGTGTGTGTCTTGTGTTTGATATTTAATTTTGATATTTAATAAAAACTGGTATTTCACAAGAACAACTATATCCATGTGAGTCCCATATTTTTCACTATTGAGAAAGGTTGAAAATTCGGAGTGTAAAATGGAAGTCAGGCCACAATTGGAGGGCGGCTGCCAGTAGGTGGCGCCCCTCCACTATTGACAGTGACGACCTCTGAATAGCTGAAGGTATTATTATAATTGTATTATACTTGCATTTATATAGCGCTTACTACCGCTGACGAGGCGTCAAAGTGCTTTTTCGGCGGGTAGCCCGCTACTCCGGGACCCATAGAGGACTAGTGTTTAATTAGTATAGTGAAACATGCAAGTACATTTTAAGTGGTGGATAGGTTAGTCAGTTATTTGGATTTGGAATGATAGCAGAAAGCAAAAGTTTGTATTTATTTATCGCTTGTTGACGCACGCTATTCAGGAAGCCTATAAAGGATTAGTGGTGAATTATGAGGTAATTTCAGTCGTGGATAGTAGTCAGTTACTTGTAAATGTGTTTGTATTTATACAGCACCTTCTACCCAGAGGTCTCGTAACGCTGTATTCATACCGCTGTGGAACCCTTCCTGGCTTTCCTGTGAGGTGTCCACTCCTGGGCACCCCCAAGGTGAAGCCAGGCATCCAAGCGCTGCTGGGGCTGTTGTGGAGATTAAGCAAGCTATTGCCCAGAGTGGGACCCATGATAAGACTAGGCACCGAGGCGAGAATGATCAGGTCCGGGGAGATTGAGTCCAAGAGACGCTGAGGCAGGAATTGAACCCTGGTCCCGGGCGAGACCTCTGCATCAGGGTCTCCCGCTCTACCATTGAGCCACGCTTTTCCACTTGGAGTGAAAAGGATAGCGAAGGAACAAAAGGAGAAGAAAGATTTGCATTCATATAGCACTTGTTACCCCTGATTGGTGTTGAAGCGCTTTTCTGGCGAGTAGCACGCCACTCCGGAACCCATAAAGGATTAGTGTTGAAAATTAGTATACTATAAATATGAAGTAATTTGAGTAGTAGATATGTTATTCAGTTATTTGGGCAGTATATTAGTATAGTTGAATATGGAATTTGAGAAGTGAACATGTTAGTCTGTTAATTTTGATTGAAAAGGATAGTGGAGGGTTAAAAGAGTGAATGATTTTTATTTATTTGTTTATTTGTTTATTTTTTTTAGGTCTTAGCAGTAGGAAGAGGCTTTTGGATGAGTAAAAAGTAGTTTTGGAGGCGAGGAGTCAAAGGGGAGAGTTTAGAAAGGTTTGTTTTTGGGGATCAGTACAGTTAAAGATGTGTCAGATGATGCAAGGAGGGGTAGAGCAGGAGAGAGTCTGGAAATGGTTATTTTGGCGATAATAGCAGTGGTATGGGGTTTGGGATAAATGAGAGAGTGGATGTAGAGGATATACTGATAGATGTATAGGATGAGAGATAGGGTAGTGCATTGGAAGGAGTAGTAGAAAGAAGTTTGAGATGAGTGAGAAGGTTGGGCTAGAAGATATATTGAGCGAAGTATAGGCTGAGAAATAGGCTAGTGCATTGGAAATGCTAAATTAGAAGAAAGTGATAAATATACATATCCATTAGTAAATTGAAAGTATATAGATACATAAAGGAAGTAAATATATTTAGATTAAATATATTGATAGAGGCACAGGATGAGAAATAGGGTAGTGCTTTGGGTATGCTTTTTCAGCAGAAAAGTAACAGACATACAGATCCAAGTACATGGAAGGTACATAGATGCACAATGGAAGTAAGTACATGTAGGCCAAAGATGATTTTTATTTATTGATTAATATTATTATTATTATTATTATTATTTTCTTTCTTTTCTCTTAACAACATAATTATTTTACATGTTTTATAAAGTAATACAGAAAGATAGGTACATATCTACAGTGAAAACACATGCTTATATACAGAGGGATATGCTGTAAATTTCTGTTTCCATATGGTGCTTATGTGGGGAAGAGCCAAATCTTGAGTAGTTTTCTGAAGATAAGGTGGTTGTTGGTGAATCTTATGTTGGGGGTAAAGAGTTCCATAGTTTGGCTGCTTAAACAGAGAAGGATGTGCCACCCATGGTTTTTTTCTTGTATGGTGGGATTTTGAGGAGAGATGCTCCTTTAGAGCGGAGGTTCCTTTGTTGAATGTGTTTGTTGATTTTATTCCCGATGAAGAGTGGTCCTATTCCATATATTGCTTTGTGGGTAATACAAAGCAGCTTGAACGTGGATCTTTAGGAAACCGATAACCAATGCAGGGCTTTCAAGGCAGGGGAGATGTGGTCTTGTGGTTTGATATGCAAGAGTAGTCTGGCAGCCGAGTTCTGAATCCGTTGTAGTCTTTTCATGGTCGTTAAAGGTGATCCATGGTAGAGGCTATTGGCGTAATCGAGTTTGGATAGAACAAGGGAGATAGTATCTTGGACCTTGTCTGGAAATCCCAAATGAGGGAACATTCGTCACAGTGTTTTTATAGTAGCAAAGCTTGATCTTGCTAGTTTATCCACTTGGGCATTCAACGACAGCTTGGAGTCCATGGTCATACCGAGGTTTCTTACTTCCTTCGATACTTTAGGCAGTGATCCCAGTTCATCAGGCCATGCGGCAGGCGGGTTGTAATTTTTCCAATCGCCACACGTGAGTATTCAATTTGAGATGGCTCCAAGTCAACCACTGATTCACGGTTGTGAGGCAGCTGAAAATTGGTGATTTTCCAATGTCTTTGGGGTATTCCAGTTGGCGGAGTATTTGCGTGTCCTCTGCATAGTTGTAGCACGTGAGGTGACATTTATTGATCAGTACTGGTAAAGACTTCATGTAAATGTTGAAAAGCATGGGCGACATGATAGAACCTTGAGGGACCCCTGCTTTTGTGGAGTACGATTTGGACGAGAAACGTGGGGCATGGATGACATTAGTTCTCTTTCGAAGGTAGGACTATAACCAGTCTAGAGAAGTTCCCTCTATGCTGGCTTCATAACGTCTTTGTTTCAGAGTGTCATGGTCAACGGTGTCAAAGGCAGCTGAGAGGTCCAAGAGGAATAGCGCAGCAACCCCGTTGCGGTCAACGGTATTCTTTAGGTCATCCCAGATGGCAAGGAGGGCAGATTCAGTGCCTCTTCTCGGACTGAATCATGTTTGGAAATCTGAAAGTATGTTATTCTCTTCAATGAATTGTGACATCTGGGCGAACGCTGCTCCTTCTATAAGTTTGCCCAGGAAAGGTCCATTTGTAAAGGGTCTGTAATTGTCAGGGTTCATCGGGTCCAAGTTTGTTTTCTTCAGTAAAGGGTGTATGTATGACTTTTTGAGTTCTTGTGGAAATATTCCAGTAGTTAGGGAATCATTGATGATTCTTCTTACTGGAATGGCAGCAGAGGTTGTTAAAAGAATTGTCTTGAAAGTTTGTGGCGGACAGGGGTCATAAGGGCTGCCGGCAGGCCTGCTTGCTTTGACCAAGTCCATACATTCATTGTGTGAGATGTGTTGAAAGAAACGGCGGGGCTTGATTAGAGCATTCTTGGATAGCTGTTTTGTACAAGGGTTAGTGCTGGTGCTTTGTTTCTGTTTTAAGTACGAGTCCAACATGTCTGCTTTGTCCGTGTAATGATTTGCCAGTTTGTCTGTGAAATCTAGAGTAAAAGGATGAGTTCCATCTAGGCAATTTGGTTTTCGAAATTTATTGAGTATTTTATATAATTCTTTATTTGCACATTTAGCGTTTTGAATTCTGTCTGAATGGTACCTTTTCTTAACTTTTTTGATAGCCAACTTACATAATTTGTTAATTTTCTGTGGGTGAAGTTTGTCTTGTTTTGCATTTGTTTTGAGCCGGGTACGTTGCAGCTTTCTAATTTGCTGTTTTGTGTCTTTTATTTCTATGTTTCTCCAAGGCGCTTTTTTTTTCTTTTGTTCTGTTGTGTGGCTTTGAGTGGTATCAGGATGTCAAAAGCTTCCTGTAGCCACTCTTATAGATTCTGAACAGAATTTATGGTTTCCAGATTTATACTGGATGTTAGTTGTGTTTCCAAGTGTTCCAAATTGAGTTTGTTCCACGGCCGATAGGTGGATGGATGTAAGGTAGTTTTAGGTGAGTCGCTTAGTGTTGTTTTATGTTGGAAAGCAAGCAAGTGGTGGTCTGAACATGTGACTGGAGTTATAGTTTGAAAGGTAACTAGTTCAGTATTAGCAAAAATGACATCTAGGATATGTCCAGCGGTGTGTGTCGGATTGTGGACAATCTGATGCAGGTTTCAATGCGTCTAGGCCGGTGATTATTGTTTTTGGATGGGTCATATTGGTTTTATCAGACCAAATGTTAAGGACACCCAGAATGCATAGGTTGGAGTGCATTGTTATCAGGTTTGAAACTGTGTCTAGAAGTGCGTCTGGGAATGTTGCCTTGCTAGGTGGAGGTCTGTAAAGGAGCAGGAAGTTACAGGTGGAAGACGGTGTAGGATTGCATCTTGTTATAAGAGCCTCACAATTCTTTATGGAGATGTTGTCAACTTTAGTGATATGTATTTTTTGCCTGAATACAACAGCTAGACCACCTCCTTTTTTGGCTATACAAATTTGGGTGATTATTTGATAGCCTAGAGGAATGGCTTCATGCAGGACTGGAGCCATATCCTCTCCCAACCATGATTCGGTTATGAATAGTATGTCTGGTTTTGCATCGATGAGAAGGTCGTAGATGTGATGCTTGTTTTTAGAGAGGGATCGAGCATTTATTAGTAGAGAGTATAGAGAGTGGCCTTTGGTGATAGTGGAACTTTGTTTTGTAGAAGAGTGATCAGTATTCAATCAATCAATCAGGACATTTATAAAACGCGCTACTCACCCGCAAGGGTCTCAAGGCACTGGGGGAGGGGGAGCTACTATTGCTCGAAGAGCCAGGTCTTGAGTTGCTTCCTGAAGGAGAGGTGGTCTTGGGTCAGCCGTAGGTAGGTGGGGAGGGAGTTCCACGTCTTGGCAGCCAGGTAGGAGAAGGATCTTCCTCCGGTGGTGGTTCTGCGAATTCGTGGGACAGCGAGGCTGGGGGAGCGGAGTTGTCTGGTGGGTGTGTAGAACGTGAGGCGGTTGTTGAGGTATTCGGGGCCGGTGTCGTGGAGAGCTTTGTGAGCGTGGGTGAGGAGCCTGAATGTGATCCTTTTGCTGACGGGGAGCCAGTGCAGGTGTCTCAGGTGGGTAGAGATGTGGCTGTGTTGGGGTATGTCCAGGATGAGTCGTGTGGAAGCGTTCTGTATGCGTTGGAGTCTTTTCTGTACTTTGGCTGTGGTTCCGGCGTAGAGGGCGTTCCCGTAGTTCAGACGGCTGGTGACGAGGGCCTGGGTGACCGTCTTTCTGGTGTTGGTGAGGATCCACCGGAAGATCTTTCGAAGCAAGCGCAGGGTGTTGAAGCATGAAGATGAGACGGCGTTGACTTGTTTGGTCATCGTGGGAGAGGAGTCCAGGATGAAGCCTAGATTGCGTGCATGATCCGTGGGCTTGGGGGCTGTGCTCAGTGCAGGGGGGAGCATTATTTGTAAGCCCTTTGCAAGAAATTTGATGTGAAATAGCTACAATTAATCTGCAATCAGTGGTAATGCATATATAGTCTTTTGCCTTACCACTGGACATCTGCTCATTGCTTTTGGAAGACTTCTCCAAAATAAAACTCGAGCCCGAATGTAGCCTCACCCTTCCCGGCTCACATCAACTCAGGACTATGATTGGACCTAGTTTACCTGTGACTGGAGTTCAGCTAAATTTGTTTCCCAACAATGCTATTTCCTGTGTCGGTCCATAGGAAGCTTGAAGTTCATTACATCAGTCATCGATGTGAAAACTATACACAAGGGCACATCTCTTGAAGAAAGGGTATGCGAGATTCTGTAGAAAAAGTGGTTCGAACAGAACTGTTTCTGGGCTGCAGCAGGCATCCATTTTACAGTTCCTGCAAGATATTTTCTGCTCAAACCAATTTCGCATGGATTAAAATTTCACATAAAAAATGTGATCATAAATTGGCGGAAAAACTACCCAAAATATGCTTAATGTGAAAAACAGCATTAGTGGCTCATAAAATAAAATGTGCTATTTGTGTTATCATTCTGATAATATGGGGGCTTATGAACAACATAAATCTGGCGAAGAGGAATTGCGAAAACGCCGTAGTTTTCAGATTGCCTTGTGTCTCTCTCATTTTATTATTTCCATAGTTCCTGTACTAAATAAATACAGAAAAAACCGTTGTGGTATAGACTTTGCCTGCACACTGTCTGTCCCAAACGTCTGAAGAATGCTCACTCTTTGGGTCCACCGAAAAACCCAATTTAATCAATACAAATCACCACAAAATTGAGGAGCACAAAGTTTAGAAAGTCAAGAGAATTTATACATTATTTCTGACAAAACATATGACAGCAAAACCATTAGTTAAAGTGCAGTAATCAATTTCTTCCACATGTAGGTTGTTTTTATATCGTCTTTATTCATACAAATCTCCAAAATGTTTGGATAAAACAGGATTGACACGTCCAAAACAAACAGCCTACGCGTTTCGTCCCGATTCACATGGGATTTCTACAAGGCTGTCAAACATCAACAGACACAAATATAGACAAGACATTAGGAAAACAACCAAACTAAATACACTTAACATAAACACAACTTCATGATGAAAAGAGTTGTTATTACATGAGGACATTTTAGATCATTAGTTGTTTGATGGTCATTTTCACAATTAATACATCAGAAGAAGTTCCTGTACTCTAGTCAATGGAAGAAGACAGACAGGTGGCTACAATGTAGCACAGTGGCTATTATCGCCCTTGTGCTGGTATCTATGCAATCTGTGGCTCAAGTAAAGCAGATCATGCGTCTGCGCCAAAACTGCATTGCACACACAAAAGACAGTAAACCACCACCAGAAGTTATGCGCTAGTAGTTTAAATGCCTCCATCTTTACAGGGTCTCCAGCGATGAAAACACGGGTTGCCAGGCGGCTGAAGTTCAAATTTGTCAAGTATATCCTACTCAAAATGCATACTTGGACTTAATGCTTAGAACCCCAGGTTGTTTCAGAACTTTGGGAATCTGTACCTAAGCAATGGCTGGGAATAACTTTCCACTGGTGAAGGTGCTCATGCATATTGGGGGCACACTTTGGATTTGTTGGCATCCATTTGAGGCAAGGGAACATCTGGGTTTGGGGTCTTCAAGCTGTTATAATGCAATAACTTGGAAACCAATGGTTTTCTATTCCACACAACTAGTCAACATACTAGTGGTCTAGGGTGACAGATGGTAAACCTTAATTTCCTCTCATGTACAGCAAAAAACGATAGAGTCTACCATACTGTCAAATGGCATTATCCTACCTTCGTTAGGTAACACTGCATGTCTCCACTGAGCCATTGAAAATGATGCACATTGGCCAAAGTAGAGGGGTTTAGATCAAGAGAGCGGCGCATGGTCACTGGCAGGTGTAGTCCACTAGTGTCTTTATCATCCTGAATCGTCTCATGATGGAGATGCCAATCTTGTTTTCAGATTATGTATTGATTAGCTGGCCGCTGATCCTTATGGTTGCTGCCCTACCTCTCTCCTGGACGCTTACCCTGTCTTGTGCTTGTTCTCAAGACCACAGTGGCACCTTCACCACTCCAAGCATTGCAGACACGTCTACCCAAGGAAGGGAGCAGAAGTAGGGTCTTTTCATCTGGCACTAGGTTTAATTCCACCCTTGAGTGGAGCATTCAAGACCTTAGTATCATTTATTCACTCAGATGAGGCTACTGACACCACCAGGTGGTCATAGCTATTCCAGGGTATTTGTTCTAGACAGTCAGCACTGATGTACCACTGATGGCACGACAAGAAGCCAGTGCCCGAATGGAAAGGCACGAACCACTTAAATGAAGAGTGTCCATCTCACCAGCACAGGGAGTGTCTTTGAGGCATTTGATTGTGCTCCTTACACTGATGGAAGGACGAGAGCTAATTGATCAACTGGTCACAGGTTGTAAAGATACAGCCCAGATGTCATAAGGGTCATCTCTATGTTGCTGGTCAGACCATGGACGTGAACTCTCCAATTAGAAAAAACGGATTTCATCCAGGCCATAGCTTTGTGCTAAACGTTGCCAGGAGTACTCTAGACACCAGACAATGAAGAATTCGGCTAAAGAGTCCTTAAGTTGCAAACTCCTGGAGTTGCATCAAGGATTTTGGAGGTAGTTACCCTCATGTAGTGCAAATGTTATGTTGTTATGTTATGTTATGTTATGTTATGTTATGTTATGTTATGTTATGTTATGTTATGTTATTTTATGTTATGTTATATGAGTCTTATATAGTGCAACGGCTACTCCAAGGGAGTGTCCCGGCGCTTTGTGCTCCAGACCCAAGAGGAGACTGAAAAACATAACAACAACAGAGGAAAACAGAAGCTAAAAATGGAAGCGCACTAACCAGAAAATAACCAGGTCTTTAGACCCTTCCTAAAGGCAAGCAGATTGGATGTGGACCGAAGGGACAGCGGTAAAGAATTCCATAGCTGGGGGGCCAAGAATCTAAAGGACCGACCACCCAGTCGGGCCCTCTTTATACGGGGAACCACAGCAAGTGCCAGTGACTCCGATATTAAGGATCGTGTCGGCCGGTAAAGGTCCAGCCTCTTCTGTAGCTATTTTGCACCAGTGGCATGCAGGGCTTTATGGGCTAATGTCAAGGCTTTGAACATTATCCTCTTCCGTATGGGAAGCCAATGGAGGGATTGCAGCAAGTTAGAGGCACTGGTACGGCGATGCAGGCCAAAAATCGCTCGTGCTGCAGCGTTCTGGGTCACCTGCATGCGCTGTAAGAGATATTCCGGCAGACCCAGATACAGAATGTTAGCATAATCCAATCTGGATCCTATGAGTGCCTGTACAGTTATTCTCCGATGTTCCTCAGAAAGTAAAGGAAAGAACTTTCGAAGCATCCTGAGGATACCGAAACACGTCCCTGTGAGAGTAGCCACCTGGGATTTGAGCATGAGCTCGTTGTCGATTTTAATTCCCAGGTTCTTAGCCCATTTAGATGACTGAGCTGGGGGGAACATGTCGGCAGGCCACCAACTATGCCAATCCGGTTCCGATGGGCATCCGAAGAAAAGTATCTCGGATTTATCCGAGTTGCACTTGAGGCTGTTCAGTTGGAACCAGTTGAAAACAGCCCCAAGGCACTCACGGATACTTTCCCCATCGAAATCTTCGCTCTTACGGCAGGTGAAAAGAAGCTGGGTGTCGTCAGCATAAGAGACGATCCGGGCCCCATAGGACTCCACCAATGTCGCCAGAGGGGTCATAAGGATGTTAAATAGAGAAGGGCTCAGTACTGAGCCCTGAGGAACTCCAACTCCCAATGGCGGCATTTCGGCAGATCCAGGTGAGGCCCAGACCGTCTGTCGGCGGTTGGCTAAGAAGGAACAAAGCCAGTTGAGCACCGTCCCCCCTAGACCGATGTCATGTAATCTAGTGAGGAGATCCTCATGGGGGACGGTGTCGAAAGCCGCCGACAGATCTAACATAACTAACATCACCCTGCCTCCGGCATCCAGCACCTCCTTCACAATCTCTGAGACTTCCAAAGCGCCGTCTCGGTACTTAAGTTGGATCGAATGCCCGATGGAGACGCATGGAGTAGCTCATTCGACTCCAGGAAGTTGGAGAGCACGCTATGAACGTGTTTCTCCAGGATTTTAGTAAGTGCTGGAAGGAGTGAGATCGGTCTATAATTGGACGGAGCTTCCAGGTCAAGATTGGGCTTCTTAAGGAGAGGAATAACCATGGCCTGTTTCCAGGAGTGTGGCAAAGCTCCCTGATTCAAGGAAAGGTTGAGAATAGGATTGGCTATGGGGTTGACAACATCTGCCATTCTAGCTAGGAATTTCGCCGGGCAGGGATCGCGAGGTGAGCCAGATTTAAGATTCCTCATCAATGCTAAAGATGAGGATATCGTAAGAGGCGGGAAGTCCAGCAGGACAGGGCCAGAGGTAGGCAGGTGAGCTATCTCGTTAGACAGAGTCGAAGGATCAGCTGTCGGTCTTGGGGGAAAGGAGTCCTGTATCTGCCTAATTTTGGTAGTAAAAAAGTTAGCAATGGTGTCGGCCCAAGTCTCAGCCGGGACTTCCTGTGCTGAGATCGAACGCGGGGTGGTAAATTCTCGTACAATCGAAAAGATCTCCTTGCAGGAGTTTGCTGCTTCCTCAATTCTTTTAGCAAAGTAGCATTTCTTTCCCTGTAGGATTAAACCATGATAAGATTTCATCATGGATTTATAAATCTGTTTTGCCTCGGTATCATAGTGGGCTCTCCATGCCCGTTCGGCGACTTTACATTGTCTACGGGAGTGGGCCAGCTCCACCGTGAACCAAGGGGCCGAGATCCGTTGAGTATCAGATCTGGGTGGCTGTAATGGGGCCAGCTCATTCAATCTAGCTAAGAGCCAGGACTGCAGGATGTCAAGGTCGTTATCCAGATCACCGGTGTAGGACAGAGGATGGTCCACCAGGGCCTGGGCTAACAGATCTGGAGTCACCCGATGGTACGCCCTGTAGTTACTGCCCTGTTGTCTCATGGCACTGACAACTGGTTTCTCAGTGGCAGATATTTGAAAATGGGCAAGACGATGATCAGACCATAATACTGGCAGAAGTGCGGTAGCCACAATTGGTGAAGTGGAAAAGACCTGGTCTAACGTATGACCTTTGTCATGGGTCGGGCCGAAGAGATAAGGGGACAAGCCCAAGGCAGACGTGATATCCAGCAGCTTAATAGCATCCTAATCCTGAAGATCTTCCATGTGGAAGTTGAAATCTCCCGCCAATAGACACTGCTCAGATCTCAGGACTAGTGCAGACAGGACCTGCTGGAGATCATCAAAAAAAGATCCCACAGGACCCGGGGGCCTATAAACTACAAGACCCTTCACCGATTGTTGAGGTGATAGGGATAGGGTAAAGGCGAGGGATTCGGCGCCCGAGATGGTCTCTGTGTACATAACTGTGCACGTGAGAGATTTTTTCACAACTAGGGTGACTCCTCCCCCACTTCCCTTAGCTCTATCTTGTCTATGGATGTTATACTCAGAGGGAATGGCTGCCACTATGTCCGGATGGGAGGACTCATTGAGCCAAGTCTCAGTGAGCATAAGACAAGTAGGACTGGTCGTAGAGAGGAGATCAAAAATCTCCTGAGTGTGTCTGTGCAGCGACCTAGTGTTAAGGAGTACGCAAAGATGTTTAATGCTGCAGTCCTTCGCGGGACGGGTGGGGAGGGGGATGCTAGTGAGATGCCAATCACAGACAGGGCATTTATGTTTACCCCTATAGTGACCAGGAAATACTGAGTGACAGGACACATCCATAGTGCGCAGGGAGTGGAGCTCCTGAGAGGAGTAAGAAAGCATAATGAAACAGGGGGGAGAAAGTAACAACCAAGAGATCCTGCCACGCCGTACGCCTCCGGGACGCTGACGGGCGCAGACGGGCAGGACTCTGGCACGACTCCGGCACAGATCCGGAGCGTCCGCAGTTCGCGTCCGCTGCGCGGAGGAGGGGAGGAGCTTTTTATAGCGCTACTAGAGCGCGAGGGCGAAGAGTCCTACCCCCAAGATGGCGGCCAAAATCAGATCCCAGCCCTCGGCGTCAATGCTCGGCCGAGGGCGGTCTGAAAACCCAGGTAAGGGGAAGGGAGCAGGTGAAGCGCTTAAAAGCGCTAGGAAGTCTCTGGCAAGGCAGCAACACGCTAATTAATCTAGCGCGATCCTAAACTGCACACAGTTTTAAAATGACTAAACACAAAAGTCACAAAAGTCAAACACACTCAGATAAAAGGTGCCAAGAAAAGGAAGGAGACCTCCCGGCTTCCGCCTCAGGAGGGAAAAGGTTAGGTAGCAGATGGTAATCCCAGATGAAGTGTCACGATTCCCTTTTATAGCGCTACTAGAGCGCGAGGGCGGAGAGTCCTACCCCCAAGATGGCGGCCAAAATCAGATCCCAGCCCTCGGCGTCAATGCTCGGCCGAGGGCGGTCTGAAAACCCAGGTAAGGGGAAGGGAGCAGGCGAAGCGCTTAAAAGCGCTAGGAAGTGTCTGGCAAGGCAGCAACACGCTAATTAATCTAGCGCGATCCTAAACTGCACACAGTTTTAAAATGACTAAACACAAAAGTCACAAAAGTCAAACACACTCAGATAAAAGGTGCCAAGAAAAGGAAGGAGACCTCCCGGCTTCCGCCTCAGGAGGGAAAAGGTTAGGTAGCAGATGGTAATCCCAGATGAAGTGTCACGATTCCCTTTTATAGCGCTACTAGAGCGCGAGGGCGGAGAGTCCCACCCCCAAGATGGCGGCCAAAATCAGATCCCAGCCCTCGGCGTCAATGCTCGGCCGAGGGCGGTCTGAAAACCCAGGTAAGGGGAAGGGAGCAGGCGAAGCGCTTAAAAGCGCTAGGAAGTCTCTGGCAAGGCAGCAACACGCTAATTAATCTAGCGCGATCCTAAACTGCACACAGTTTTAAAATGACTAAACACAAAAGTCACAAAAGTCAAACACACTCAGATAAAAGGTGCCAAGAAAAGGAAGGAGACCTCCCGGCTTCCGCCTCAGGAGGGAAAAGGTTAGGTAGCAGATGGTAATCCCAGATGAAGTGTCACGATTCCCTTTTATAGCGCTACTAGAGCGCGAGGGCGGAGAGTCCTACCCCCCCAAGATGGCGGCCAAAATCAAATCCCAGCCCTCGGCGTCAATGCTCGGCCGAGGGCGGTCTGAAAACCCAGGTAAGGGGAAGGGAGCAGGCGAAGCGCTTAAAAGCGCTAGGAAGTCTCTGGCAAGGCAGCAACACGCTAATTAATCTAGCGCGATACTAAACTGCACACAGTTTTAAAATGACTAAACACAAAAGTCACAAAAGTCAAACACACTCAGATTAAAGGTGCCAAGAAAAGGAAGGAGACCTCCCGGCTTCCGCCTCAGGAGGGAAAAGGTTAGGTAGCAGATGGTAATCCCAGATGAAGTGTCACGATTCCCTTTTATAGCGCTACTAGAGCGCGAGGGCGGAGAGTCCTATCCCCAAGATGGCGGCCAAAATCAGATCCCAGCCCTCGGCGTCAATGCTCGGCCGAGGGCGGTCTGAAAACCCAGGTAAGGGGAAGGGAGCAGGCGAAGCGCTTAAAAGCGCTAGGAAGTCTCTGGCAAGGCAGCAACACGCTAATTAATCTAGCGCGATCCTAAACTGCACACAGTTTTAAAATGACTAAACACAAAAGTCACAAAAGTCAAACACACTCAGATAAAAGGTGCCAAGAAAAGGAAGGAGACCTCCCAGCTTCCGCCTCAGGAGGGAAAAGGTTAGGTAGCAGATGGTAAAACGTGTTATGCTACATTTCATATGTCATAGAGAAAGTGAAGGAACACAGTTATCGCTGACTTAGCGCATTTTCACTAGTGAGTGAGTAGACCACTGTCTTTAGAAAACAGGTAAAAATTCCTGTGTCCCTGACTTTCAGTTAGCTGAACCACAGGACCACCCTTCCCAAAGCCGTATGATGGAACAGCGATACCAATCCACTGTAGGTGGAGCGTGGTCTGCTGAGGAAGAAAGAAAAACGCCTTCGCAGAAATGTAAGGGCAAGCCAAAAAAGAAAAAATGAGGACAGGATCTTCCATCAGCGAGTAGCAACTTTAAGGAAGTGGATGCAGGTGGTGGGCACTAACATTCATCTTTGGAGACCAGAACTCATGTTTCATCATTAGACGTGGACCAGAAGCAAGGGGGAGAAAAGCAGGAAAGAGTTAAAGGAGGAGGCAGAGAAAGATAGAAAAACAGATACATGCATGAAGTGAGGAGAGGAGAAAGAAAGACGCATAATGTCGAATCAAGACAAAGAAGCCTTGGTATCTGGCAACCATGACCTTTCGGCAGCCATTGGTGGCTTGTTCAGAAAAACTTCGGATCCTGCACCTGTTTTCTAACAAATGAAGCACTACAAACAAACCATTCATGCCTGCATGTTTTGATGCCAGCTCTCATAGATTCTTATATATTGTGGAAAACACTAATATGCAGAAGTCGATGTATAGGAAAGATAGGAATTCATCTACTCTTGTTTAAAATACATTATTCAGGAAAGCTCATGTCCCATCAAGCATGAAATTTCTAGAAGTGCAAACATGCCAGTTTTGATGAGTGGAACTGAAGTCAAGCCCCTTGACACCGGTTATGCTAAATCTTGGGAACATGAAAAGGATCCGGAGACACAGCTTCCTGTTAGTATAAGACTCCATTTGCCCTAATGAGGTCCTCCCTCCTCCTGGAGACAGAAGCCCGCTCAGAGCGCAGCCGCTGCCTCTTCAGACCGCTGGCTCGGCTTTGATTTAAGGACGTTCACTTTAATCACCCATCATGTGTCTTTACCAGGACAGGAGGTTGCAGCCATTAGAGACAAGCTGCTGTAAACTGCGCTGCAAGTCACTGGAGCCATGCTCTGTTAGTTTTCCTTTACAGCAATTCGGCGCCAGATCAGCCGTTCTAACAAGAAAGCGCCTGTGGCAAAGGAGAAAAAAAAACACAAAGTAGCAGACAGAGAGAATCACAGTCTTCTTAAAAATAAAGTCAACTGCAGTGTGCTGCTCTGATCTTAGGCGATGCAATGCAATTAACGACACGAGGATTCATCCCTGAAAACAAAGCAAACAGGAGAGCACTACAAGGGCTCCTTAGAATCAGATCCACTGGCATATCCGTCAGGGAGTTTCCCCTCAGGGGGGAGAGCGTCTCCAACCCCTCAGAAGATCTGTCGAATCTGCGGAACGGGAGCAGAGGGTGTTGTGCTACTCTGGTCCTGACTCACTTCACAAAAAGAGCAGAGAGTAGCGGCTGCTACAGGGCAGTAGTGGTGGGGCGATTAAAAGAAAGAAATAAAGGGGGGAAAAAGCAATTTAACTTAGCTCCTGGTGGTTGCCGCTTCTCCTCCGTCTTTCTATCCACGACGCAGGAAACAGGAAGCACCCTGACTCCCAGACTCCAGTAGTCAATCACAACGCTGCTGTGGCCTGCATGGCAGCAGCGTCGTGATTGGGCTGAGCACCGTGGTTTGGCGCTCAGTCAGGGGATGGGAGGCTGTGCATGTTCTCCACCCAGGCTGTACAATATAGCCGGTGGAGAATATTCAAAGTACGCATGACGGTTTGGCCGACTAGTCATGCACACTTAGAAAGTGCTCACCACTCCTCCCCCTGCTCTGTGGCAGCCCAGCCTCGCCCTGTACCTACAGAGCCACTAGCGGAAAATAAAATGATAATAACATGGTTCCTAACATTACCAGCCGCCACTGGGAATGTGCAACAAAGATATGCCACCACAAGGGTGGCGTAACGAGGAATACATCTTTATTTCTTCTTGTTACTTATTCTTTCTAAGTGTGCTGCATTCTTGGATGTGAAGAAGCCTGCTTGGTCTGACATGGCGACGCCGAGTGGTGGCAGGCAGAGCGGAAGACCATAGGTCCGGACCTGGTGCTGCCCGGGCGGAAGGCCGCTTGGAAATCCCTGTGCAGCCACGGATGAGGAGGTACAGCACTTATGAACATGCCCCCAGCTAAAAGGTGCGGCGGCACTGCTGCACATGGAGTTGGGGCTAATAAATCACTTAGGACACTATAAAAACAACAACTGCCTGAATCAGAGAGGACCTGAGGCCTACACATGCAATACACTGTGTTTGGGAACAGGCACTCTTGGATCACGTCGAGACCTGAAAGACACACCCGTTGGGTACAAACAAACCAGAGGGAGTTTATAAAACATAAAAATTAATAATCCCCCGGACGCACTTCTACCCCCCACCTGCGGCGCAAACAGCGGCTGTTAAAGTCACTCTGAAATTCACATCATGGGTTGCACGGAGGGCAAGCAGGCGAAATTGCAATTCACAGCATGCAAAACTGCATCTAATGCTGTGAAGGACACGGAATCACAGCGGGAAGCGGACCCCCCTTTCCTTAAATGACACACAGGACCCGACAGAAAATCCCTACTCCTCACGATACACCATAGCCTTACGTCCATCGAGACCAAAATGGATGCCATGAATATGCATCCATTTTGGACAAACATGATGACCACATACCTAAGGCGGAGCAGCGCATCTGCTCTCTCGAGGACACATCTTCCAAAAGCCAAGAACGCCTCCAAGGCATTGCAAAGTTACTAGAAATCATTGCAGCGAAGAACGAGGAGCTGGAGTTCTGGTGGTGGAGAGGGCGCATCGTTCGCTCTCGGCCAGGCCACCGCCAGGAGCACCCCAGCCCATCTCGGCACGTTTTCTTAATTATAAAGATCACAGCACAATGCTGAGGCTGGCAAGAGACAAGAAGGAGCTGGTGCATGAAGGGAACAGACTCTATATACCCAGACTTTATTATGGCAGTCCCAGAAGCACAGAAAAAGTTCCTCCCAGTCTCGCGCAAGCTCCAACAGGCCAATATACAATATTCAATGCTCTACCCTGCAAGGCTGTGAGTCCCATACCGTGGAAAGACACACATCTTCACTACCCCACAAGAATCACAGGAGTGCCTAAAAACCGTTGGACGACGGTCGCCTGCTTCTTGAGACAGAGAATCATACTTCAGACGGCAATTCCCAGCTCCTAAAGAGGAATAAAGGTGGACATTCCATGCAAGGCAGACACCGCCACACCTGATAAGGCTCTGCAGATAACTAACTGCGGGCCTGTTGCGAACATGCGCAGGCCCTTGATGACCCAATCGGCAATAACATTTGACTGTACTGTGGCAGCCGAAGCTACTGACCTCAGGGGGCCCAACACTTCCCGGGCACCCTTGCACCTGCGAGGAGCACCGGTGAACTCTCTGGCGCAGCTCTCCTGTAGGGATTCCCTGTAAAATGTACTCTGATGATCAACACTTTCTTTCTTATCTTTCTTTTCTATTATGGCTATCTCAGTATCATCTCCTTTCAGAAATCTCGACCTTCTAAATTCTCTATTCTCCTTTCTGGCCACATTCTATCTCTCCTATCACTGGATCACTGGTTTTTTGCAATGCATTTGAACTTTTACTGTTTGTGGGATTTTTGGGTGGGTTGCTATCCGCCTGCCGGGTTGGGCCGCGGACGTGAGAGGGGGAGGGATGGGGATTTTACAGTTGTATGCAGTGGCATTGGATGGCAAGAGCCTGAATTTGCGCAGCTGCGAATGTGCATACAGGACACTACAAATGCTAGGCATGACAGAACCAGCAAAGACTTCCAGCCTCAGGTACGCCAGTATGACTACTGCTATGGCTAGGCCGCCTCGGCCCTCACTTACACCTTCCTGACATGGAATGTGCGAGGACGCCGGGACCCCCGCAAGCGCAGACAGATCCTAGGCTACCTAGACAGGCACCAAGTGCAGGTGGCAATGTTGCTATAGATGCCCCTAGGCCCTAAAACACCTCCTACTTTTGTCAATAAATGGGCAGCCCATAGCTGCTTCTCCTCATATTCGACTTATGCCAGGGGCACAGCAATTCTAATTAAAGCTTGTGGAAAATACCGTCCGGTGGGGGCCTTTCAGGACCCACATGGTAGATTTAGTGTGATGTGGGGCAGGCTGGTGGATCATTCACTAACGTTGGTTAGCTGTTATGTCCCACAACACTGACGTTGCCGCTTACTTCGACAAACTCTGGGGCCACATTCTGGGGATAGGCTCTACCTTCATTATATGGGGAGGCGACCTTAATCTAGACCTTTACTCACTGACTGACCGATCACACGCACTCCCTCCCTAACATCCACAAGCGAATAAACATCTCTCAGGCATTATGACAGATTACCAGCTATTTGGCGCATTGAGGGCCCTCCATCACACACACAGGGAAGGCACCTTCTACTCTAGTGTACATGCCAATTGGTCCCGTATACATTTTTGGCTACTCTCTAGAGGGCTGAACACATGACTCCGAGAGGAGACGCACTTTGCGCGCACCCTCTCAGACCACTCCCCGATGCTGAGACTGGCTCTGCCAAGCAACGAATCCCTGTGTCGCTCCCAGAGGCTTCAAACCTTAACTTTGTTAGACAGTGCCTTTTTCTCCTGAAATAAAGAGAGTGTCTTGTCACTTGTTGCATATGGGAAAACTTTAAGGTCACCATGCAAGCAGAGGAATATCCAGCCACTGCCCCTAACCCACAGCAGAGGGCACATCTCAAACAATTGCTAATCGAATAGGCACCTCAGGCAGAGTGCAAATCCAAGTTTCGCTCCAAATATTATACAGCTAGGACATATGGGAGGGCGAACACCCTGGTAGAGCCCTAACAGAAGTAGCTAGAATCCCCAGATTTGCTAATCAGATATTAGACATAGTTGACGAAAACAGCAATAGGAATATTGATTAATGTGAGATTCTCAACACTTTTACTAAATATTATACACAACTCTACAGCCCACACAGAAGGACTTCACCTGATATTACTTTCATCTTGGATGACACCACCCTTGGGTGGATCAGTGACTCCTGTAGGGAATTTCTTGCAGCTGACATTGAGTAAGATGAAATTCGAGCCACATTAATTGGCCTACGCTCCGGCAAGGCACCGGGCACTGACAGGCTGCCTACGGACCTCTATAAATGTTATACTGATCAGCCGGGCCCCTTCCTTAAACAAGTATTTGAAGAGGCTAGTGGAGAGAAGGCCCTGCCCATGACCATGCGGAAAGCCATGGTCATCTCCTTGCTCAAGCCGGGCCAGGACGCCACCGCATGTGAGTCCTATGGACCCTTGTCACTGATTAACTGTGACACCAAGATACTAGCTAAAGTTATCGCAAATAGACTGACATTGCTGATGGAGGGACTGGTGCTGCAGGACCAGGCGAGGTTTATACCCAGGAGTATACGAACCACATTCACGCTATTGCACGATGTTGATCCGGATATCTCAGCAGCCGGGATAATTTTGGATGCCACAAAAGCCTTTGATTCTTTGGAATGGGACTACATGTTCACAATATTGCACAGAATGAGCCTACCTCCCCCTTTCTTAGCATGGATAAGGCAACTCTATTCTCAGCCGGAAGCCACTATAGAAATAAATAGCCTATACTCACCCGTCAAGGGTGCCCTCTCTCTACGTTACTCTTCGCCTTGGCAATCGAGCCTCACGCGGACAAATTCCGACAGCATCACAGAGAGTATGCTATACAATATTCATCGCAGCACTACTAGTGCGGACGACATCACCATATACCTTGAGAGCCACACATCAGCCTCCACCTTATCCTTCGAGAGGTCATTCGGTTTGGCACCCTCTCCCGACTAAACACTAACAGGGATAAATCTCAGATCTTTTCTCTTATACCTAATACTGCTAAATTCTCCCTGGAATTTCCATTGAGATGGTGCAAGACAGAAATAAACTATTTAGGTGTGGTAATAAAATGAGTTAGGGAGGAAACAATTCATACCATCTATGGCGCAGCCATCGAAATGATAGCCAACTGGGTAGCTCGTTGGGTTACGCTGCCACTTTTGTTGGCACTGAAGAAGAGGATTATCCTACCCAAATTACTATATCTATTTACTAGCAGCCCACCCCAGCGTTGCCTGGGGAAGAAGGGGGCTGGGGGCAGCATTTCCGGATTGCGGCAGCGTTGCCCGGGGCAGAAGGGGGCTGGGGGCAACATTTCAGGCTTGGGTGCACTCCCGCCCCGGCCCCCGCCCGCCCCGACATTGCCCAGACCGCCTCCCGCCTCCTGCCTCCCGCCTAGCCAGTGCCTTATCCCACCCGCCCCGACATTGCCCAGACCGCCTCCCGCCTCGCCTTTGCTTTTGCCTTACCTGAGCCGCCGCTCTTCCCCGCGCTCCGGACTTCACCGCCACTCCTCTCTGCTCGTCACCGCTCCTCCCCGCCTGTCGTCATCACGCACGTTGCGGACATCGCTAGGTCGCGGCCAGCGCTACGTCGCGGCCGGCGCTACTTTTAGGGGACTACTTTGTTTTTAAAGTTTAATTTTTTAATTTACGTTTTTTTTTAATTTTATGCAGCCTATGTCCATCTACACACCCTGAGGATTACAACAATGTATTGGGTGTGTGGATTGGCGCTGTGGTTCCCGAGTTTATCTTGCCAAAAGGTTTCTGTTCTCTCTTTATAATAGTAGTATAGATTAACATACCCTATAATCCGGGACACCCCTTCTTTCATACCCTTCGATCGCTGCTCATTAGACTGGCATGTGGTGGGAAATTACCCCTGGTGAAATGGCAGACCATGACTCAACCTTTCTCTAGTGGGGGATTCGAGGTCCCAGATAGGAAGCTATATTTTCTGAGCGCCCAGGCCCACTTTGACATATACAGGCTCCATCTACCGCCATTCATGCCGCATCTGGCTGTTGAGCAGGGATATATGGCGCCCACTCCTGTAACCTCCTTCCTGGGGAAGCCTGTCCCAGAGAGGGAGTTGCTCACCACATGGTTACATGCACCAACAAAGCTTGGGAGTGCCCAGCTAGAATAGTGCGTAAGCCTGTGCTATACTCCCCGTTGTTGCCTCACCTGTACCTCCCCCTTGCCCCTGTCACACATGAGGCTGTATGTCGAGAAATGTTCTGAAAAAGAAGTCTTCATACATTGGGGAGATCTGTACCAGAAAGGCACTTTTAAGGATTGGCAGGAGCTTCTGGCGGGAGATAATGTCACTCTGCTGGAGTTATTCCAATACATTCGGCTAAAGCATGAAGTTAGCGCCAATATCCATGGATTTCTGCAGGTGCCCCCTATGCTAGATACCTTGCACACTATATTGAAAATGGCTGGAGCAGCACATGCAGTGTCCAGAATCTGTTGCACTGCAGTACTGGAAAAACCACAGCCAAAACACGGGGCTAAGGAGGCATGGGACCAGGACCTTGACTCGCCACTGACTGATGAGCAATGGGTATATTGTTGCTCACAGATGGAAGCCAACACGGTAAGTAGTCACTTGCAAAACATACACTTTAAAATTTTGCAGAGAGTTTATTAAACACCTATGAGGCTACACACATATATATTGAGAGAAGATGCCGTTGTGATAGATGCCGGCAGGATGGGACGCGGTTTTCGCCCCTTGCATGACAATGTAGTGAGATTTATGGCTACTGGCGGGAGGTGATTGCTGCCCTCTCCATCATGATTGGTGTTACTCTTCCTATTTCCCCTATTAGCTAAAGGGGGTAAAGGGGCACCCAACACTAGTACCCCCTCTATACCTACTTTACCGCCGAGGGAAGTAAATAAAAGGCAAAACCATTCTGCTTCAACTCCGCCACCCATCCCTTTGCCATCCTCCGGTCTACCTTGCACCACAAACTCCATCAATAATATCCAGAAGAGTAATCCTCCCAGAGGCACAGCCAAGCAGAAGGTATCTCCCAACCTTGGCCAGGACAAGGAACAACCGGAGGACAACAGGCCGATAAAACATCAAAGTCCTGCTTTACATCTTCCTCCTGAGGCTGGCCCTTACGTCTTGGTTCTGGCTGGCATACCACCGCTTAGGGAGGGTCAAGGAGAATCCTGGGTCCAGTTACATAACAAATGCATTGACTGGTTAACTAAACATAAGGGGGTCGGCTATGACATATCCAACGAAATTCTTTCTGCACGCCGGGTGACCTGGGTTGGACCTCTGTTCAAAAATATCAACGGAGACTGTATTACAATCAACTTCAGGAACCCTGGCACAGTAAAATTCTTATTAAACAAGAATTACAACCAGCACGGCCAGCTACTGTGGTGACCCACTTACCTCTGAGTTACTTTTACAGACCCCCACATAGAATGTTGCAACCACCCCCCTTGTTTCCGTTACATAATAGATTCTCAGCACTATCTGACCAGGGCACCTTGGACTGACTGCCAGCCACCCAGGAAGATTCAGATGCAGCGGTGTCCGATGCTGAACTTTCACAGAGAGTAGAGTCTGTGGGGTTTTTGATACCATCTGACCTTCCCCTGCCACCCAATGCACAATGTGATCCATTAGCCAACCCAACAGCCATTGCCCAGGTCTCTGTCCAGGATGTTCGTCCATTGCCCGACGAGGACTTGTCTATTATAAGCTGGAACATTGCTGGGCTGAAGGCAAAAATGGAAATCAAAGCCTGGAAAGATTGGGTAAACCGCTATGATGTCTTAATGTTTCAGGAAACTTGGTGTACAACCCATTTGCTACTTGAAGGGTATAGTTGTCACAATAGGATTGTACCGGCCCCTCCCTTAGGCCGCCCTAGTGGGGGATTATCGATCTGGGTAAAGATAACCGCAAAGGTAAAAACAGAAGCATTACAAATTAATGACCCAAGTTTTATGGCACTGATATACACAAGAAGGGTAAAACTATGTCTAATTAATTTCTACAACAATGATTTTATATCCCACCCTAATAGTAATTTTTTAAGCTTGTTCAATTTTATTGATGAAATAGTGGAGGGACGGAAATATGGGAAATTCGATGGTATTTGCATAGGAGGGGATTTCAATGCACACATTCATTTAAGAAATCCCCCTTGTAAGAGAGGTGTAGAACTATCTGATCTCCTCGCAACCAGAGAACTCGTAAACACTATGGAGTTTGCCGGTACTGGTACAAGCACTGCCCCGGTCCCCACCTACATCAGTCATGGGAGCGCAACAACGATCGACTATAGATTTGTCTCTCCCTCCCTTGCTGATGTTTTATTAAAGGCAGAGGTAGTGTGTAACGTATATAGTGATCACTACCCAATTGTGATTTACCTGAAATCATTAGGGGGGAAAATATCACATAGTGTAATCGGGGCAACAAACCTGGAAGCCTCGACGGACAGATTAAGGGTTGTCTGGAGGGGGGTAGACAACAAGGGTGTATTGGCCAGTGTGATTAAGAAACATCCAGTATTGATCTCGGACTGTCTTGCTATTGATAGCTGCGGGGGCAATATGATTAAATCATTCTGTGAACTCTGCTCCGCAATAAAAAGCGAGATCTCTAAACCAGCATCCAGGAAAACTGAGGAAGCCCCAAGATGGTTTGATGCCTCTTGCTCAAAAGCAAACCAGGACTTAAGGGCTGCTCTCATGGCCAAACCGCGGGATACTTCCCGGGGAAGGTTCTTGAGAGCAAGGTACAAACTCACCTTACGTACCAGATCCAATGAATTAGTTAAAGATCACTGGGAATCCCTTGCCCGTATGGCTGCCCTAAAGGACACCCCAGGGTTTTGGAGGGAGGTTAAGAACCTAATATCTCTTGGTTCAAACATAACACCAATCAATTGTAACATCACAGGGCCTGTGTGGGTTGACCTCTTCTCGAAGATCTATGCTGTATCTGGCAACCCCGCAGAAACCTTTGAATATTACATTGCTTGAGGTAGAGGATGCCATCGCAGAAAGTGCCGGTAATAAAGCCCCTGGCCCTGACGGCCTTTCTATTGACCAATTAAAAAGTGAAATTGACTTTTGGTCCCCGTTGCTGTGTAATGTTTTTAACAACCTAACTTATGAATCTATCCCTGAAACATGGTCTTGCAGTACTATTGTACCCATTTTTAAAAAAGGCGACAGGCTAGATCCTGGGTGCTACCGCCCAATATCATTAATTGATAACACTCTGAAAGTCTTAGGTAGGGTAATTTTTAAAAGAATTAGAACCTAGGCGGAGGAAAGTATCATCTTACACCCAAGCCAGCTTGGTTTCCGAAGCAATGTGAGTACAGTAGAACAATGCCTGAACCTGAATTTAATAATGGCTAAATATACCATCGCTAAAAAATCCCCCTTATATTTTGGTTTCATGGATTTGAGTTCTGCCTTTGATTTTGTAAATGGTCCGTCCTACTTATGGTTTAGATGATTATTTAGTTTACTTTTAATCTTACCTCCATAGCGACTTAAGAGCCCGTGTGCGCATTAACCACACGGGCGAAGTTTCCAGTGATATTTTAATCGGCAGGGGGGTCAGACAGTGTTGTGTTCTGGCCCCTCTGCTTTTTATCCTATACATTAATGAGCTGAGTAGTTCCCTGGGTACCCTAACAAAAGATGTACCGTATGTAAATGGCACTCCCATACCTACCCTTCTTTACGCGGACGATGCGGTCCTAATGGGCCGCACCCGAAAGGCACTGCGTATCTTAATTTCAGGTTTTGTTACTTTTATGGCTGATTTAGGTTTAACCACAAATTTTAAAAAATCACTTATTATGACCTGTGGCCCAAAAAAGTATAAAATTATTGAGATCATGTCAGGGGAAAATGTTTTAAAAAGCACCTGCACTTTCCCATACTTGGGGCTGTTGTTCTCTAACACTGGTTCTTGGCAACCACATGTCTCCTATGCGAGGAATAAATTAGGTAAAGCGATCAACTCAATAATTTCCCTGCGCCAACCTAATCATGCTGATGTGATCACGCCTTTACTAAAGATCTATCAAACCCAATGCATCCCAACAGGTACCTATGGCGCAGAGGTATGGGGACATACAAATTGTCTCCATATCCAGACGGAAGAAAATAGATTCTGTCAGAAGGAGCTGGGTGGAGTCATCTGTGCCTCAAACTACATATGCCACAGTGAATTAAATATCCCTTATATAGAGGACTTTGTCAGATCAAGACCGGCCCTTTTTTGGCTAAAGATATGGCAGAACCCTGCAGCCTCATTGACACGTGACATCATTTCAGATTGTTTAAAATGTGACAGGGCACATTGTATACCATGGTTGAAAGCCGTGAATGAATGTCTAATAAGTGTAGGGCAAGGACACCTGTTTACAGCGCCCAATCTCATAGACCGCTCACATAAGATTCTGATTCAAAGGGCTCTGTATAACCTTTATAGAGAAGAGCGGGAAAGGAACGATTTCCCAAAGTGTACAGTTGCAAAGTAAATGGGCCATTTGGAGCCCCCTGGTTGTTACCCTGCCCCGCCCCAGAAATACCTACGTTTAAATCTTGGTAGATGGAACAGGAGTTTACTGTTCCGTTTTCGGGACAGGAGCATCGTAAATCTGCTAAACTTTCCTTTGGGTTATAACAAACATTTGGAAACCTTAAGCTGTCCGTGTAACCCGATTAAGAAACAAAGTCTCATGCACTTTATGTTCTTTTGTGGTTTTTATAAACTGTTTACTGTCCATTATTTAATACCATACTGTCGGAAACATGACCTGTTGGATTTTAAGATAGCGTTGAGGAATTTATTAATGTTAGGATCAGATGAAATAATATTTAGAGTGAGTTGTTTCCTTAAAGCCGCCGTTCGCTCGCGAGCTACTTTGCACATTGACTGATAAAATTTGTACATTGCACTTTGCACTTTGTATCGCTTAACAATTTGCACATCTGTATTTTGCACATACATCTGTCCTGATTTTACCTTTGTCTTTGTCCCACATTTTATAGTTGTCGCTATTTTTAAATGATCTAATTTTTAAATTACATATATTGTCCTCTTTTAATATGTACCTGCATTGTTGTAGAATTAGATAGACTAAATATTAGTTGTTTATTTTTGTATTCATTGCCATTGTATTTGTTATGCACTTTTATGGATGTTTTATTCCGAATAAAGATCTTTGCCTTGACTTGACTGACAAGCGCCTTGAGACCCTTGCGGGTGAGTTGTGCGCTATACAAGTATCAATTTACAATTTATGTTAGTGTGATACAAGAGTTTATGAATAGGAAACATTGCCGGGTTTTGCACTGTAACTAACACCGTTATGGGTGTACTACTGTAGGAAATTGGATTACTGCTTGAGGGGGGACACCCTACTCATGCGATAGCCACATTTCTTGTTAGACTGAAGCACAAGCAAACCCCAAATTAACCTGTGCTTAACCCCCTTAGCTTGGCACAAAAGCAGTAGAACCAGAGATATGCAATTTTAAAGATTTAGGTGTAAACAGTGCTTAGAAGGCACCAAGCTCCATCAGTGGCTATTGGTCGCGCTGGACCATGACAATGTCACAAGTTCAGAACGACCACAGCTACCAGGTTAGGCCCACTGTACAAAGTACCTTAAATCTGGGTTGCAGTGTGTTGCAAAGCCTCGCATCGTGGATGTGTCGCTCAGCGGCTGCTGCAAGGTCTTTCGTTGAGGATGTGTCGTGCAGTGGTGGTTCCAAGGAGCTGCGCTGAAATGATGCATGGTCCTGTTTCAAGGGCACATTGGAAGCGGCAGTTCTGAGGAGCTTCTGGGTTGCGATGCAGGGTCCTGCATCGAGGATGCGTTGTGCAGTGGCGGTTCTTCGGAGCTGTGAGTTGGCAATGCGAGGTCCGGCAGCGAGGATTCATACGGCAGAGGCTGTTCCAAGGAGCTGCTGGGTCCTGCGTTGGGAAGGTGTTGCACTGCGGCTATTCCGATGCAAGGCTGCGAGGCAATGCATCTCACTGCATTGGTACTACTTAGACCACAGTTGGGCTGGTAGAGCACCATCAGGCTCACTTCCATGACAGGGGTGGCCCCACTTAGGGGTGAAACTCACAGCAGACAGAGGCCAGGTGCTGGGTTGAAGGTGGGTAAATCCTTTTCTTTCCGTGAGGCTCTGATCAGGAGGCTAGCAATCCAGCCCTTGCAGTCACTCTGGTGGTCCTGTGTTCAAGACGCAGGTCCCGTCTTTCTTACTCAGGCAGCAGGGCAGCTGGGATGCAGAGTAGCAGTCCTTCTTGCAGAGCACCACAATAGTCCTTCTGAGTCTTCCACAGGTCCAGAGGAGTACTGAAGCATTGGGTCTGAGGTTTGAATATTTATACCTGGTGCCCACTTTGAAATAAGAGAATCTTCAGGCGGCTTCATTCCCAGAGGTGTTTGGAATTTCCCAGCACCCAGCCCTGGCCTCATCTTATCTAGAGCTACAAAAGACTAGAGTCAAACCCTTTGTGAGTGTGCTCAGGTAGGACTTCTGTGATGTGCAAGTTTGGTAGGTGACAGCGTCTCCTCCTCTTATGGTACTAACATTTATTACGTGCACGAATCACCCCGGGAGGGGTATCTCGGTGGGGAAACCATGGAGACAGCAGAAGTAAAGCAGTTAAAATAGATTGGTCTTAAGTAATTTCCTAAATTGCCAATGGTCCTTGCAAATTTGCAATTGAAGAGGCAGCCCATTCCAATAGAATGGAGCTAAGAAAGAAAACAACCTGCCCCTTGACTGGGACTTCCTGACCGTAGGTATCCTGAGCAATGCTTTGTAGGAAGGCCTTAAAAGACTTGGAGGGGAGTAGCGGGTGAGCTTTGATGAAAGATAGGAAGGCCCCTTTCCATATAGAGCTTTCGGAGTTAAGCAGAAACATTTGAAAACATTTCTGTTTTTAACTGGTAGCCAGCGTAGGGCATAAAGAAGAGAGGAGGAAGCTGCTCTAGAAGGGAGGTTACTGATAAAGTGTGCAGAGGTGTTCTGCACCAACTAAAGTTTGGATAATAGAGACTCATTTGCTGAGGCCAAAAGAGCATTTCAAAAATCCAAACAGCTAATCACCAGTGCCTGGACTAAAGTTTTCCTAGCTGTAAGTAGTAGTGGATGAAGGACTCGTCGCATCATATGCATGCATGCCCCTACGGTTGATAGAGCTTGATCTTTCATAGAGATTGATCTAATAGACTCCCAAGTTTTTAACTAATAGTTTGGGTGAAGGGGCTGTGCCAAGTTCTGGGGGCCACTAATCAGTATTCCAAAGGTGTTTGGCTTTCCCAAACAGCATCATCTCTGTTTTTGCAGCATTTAACTGGAGACAGTTTTTTGTCAACCAGATGGTGATAGCCTGCAATCAAAAGAAAAAATATTCTTTGGTTTTGGCCAAGTTGTTATCTGGGGAGATTAAAAGCTGAGTATCGTCCGCAAATGATATGATCTCAATACAAAAGGCTCTGACAATTTTGGCTAGGGACGCAACATAGATGTTAAAGCTTTGGTCTAAGACATGAGCCCTGGGGAATCCCCCATCCAATGTCATGGTACAATATTTATAGGAACCGAGAATACCCATTTGGGTCCTGTTGGAAAGAAAATCTGAAATATTATATTACACACAAAAGATCTAAGGGAGAAGCCCCAAAGAGTGAGCGTACTGCTCCCTATCTGAATTGTAACTCACAAAAAGTACGTTCTCAAAAAGGTGTGACATGGTTTTCTGTTATAGAAAAAATTATAAAGGAAAACTATAATAAAAATTTGTAGATTAGAAGGTTATATTTCTTGATGAGAATAAGGAGAGACTTTTTTAAGGACGATAAACCTCACTCACCCAAAGGTGACATGCTTCATCATCTCCTCCCACCAGGGCCACAAGAGTGTGTAGCCCGTATATACGACTGGTGAAGAGTACACCGTCTCTTCTGATCAAAGGCATTTATTTACCTCTCCTCAGCCACAGGGTACCACACTTGAAACTTGGCTGTGATGCACTCCAGGGGAAAGGAGGAACTCGGACTGCACCACAACCGAGTTTCAAGTGGGGTACCCTCTGGCTGAGGAGAGGTAATTGAATGCCTTTGATCAGATGAGACGGTGTACTCTTCACCGGTCGTATAAATGGCTAAGAACTCTTGACGGGCAGTATAAACATCTGTTTTTGTCTAACACATTTTGTAACAATATTTGTAAGATTTTGCAGAGTGACTAGTTTTTCTTTTTGGTCCTGAAGAATGCCCGTGAACTCCTGCTGGGATCTGTGAAGGGCTGAAACATGTTGACCTCTAGCAGAGGTATATTTGTTGATAACGCCTAGTCATTTTTAATCCTGTCCTAGGACACCACACAATAAAGTTCTTAGGTCTCCTGGAGACAGTTTTAACATTTTTACATAAAAATGTATTTATGGGGGGGCGTGGCTAAGATGGCGGCATGAGAAGACGTACTGCTCCTAAGCTCCTACCGATGGCCTGATACAACACTGGCCCAGGGCCGTCTCAGCCACTGTCGGGTCATAGTAGGGGGTCGGAGAGGTCCCGGTATCATTTGGAGCTGGACAGGAGCGGAGATTGTGCTTGCTGGTGCACATCCCCGGAGGAAAGCAGATAGCGCGCAAAACTGGCTGGTCTGCGAGGTGCCGCCTGGGGACCTCAAGCGGGACAGAGAAGGTCCGGCGAGGAGAGCTCCGACCTGCCCGGAGAGAGCGGAGGCCCTCGGTGAAGACACTGGCACGCCGGCCGAGGCAGGAGGACGATGGTGTGGTGAGGTCGCTGCGGTGTGAGCCCATAGGAGCGCAGCGGTGAGAGGCCCAGCCCTCCATATTGAAAGTACAACATCAGGCCCACTGGCGAATATTGACGCTCTCCCGCTGGGCAGCTGAGAGGAGGGTGCCGCGGCCCAGGGCGCCTTAGAGATGACGGGCGAGAGACAGGGCGGCGGGAGGCCGTCGGACTGATGAGGCGCTGCAGTGCGAGACCGGGGGAGCACAGCGGTGAGAGGCCCAGACCGTCGTCTTGACAGCTCGGCGTCTTTGACCCTGGGCCTGCACAAAGGCAGTGGAGGGCCCGCCAGCAGATACTGACGATCTCCACTGAGTATCTGCGAGAAGGTGCTGTGGCCCAGCGGGCCTAGAAGGTGAAGAGTGGGGGGCAGAGCGGCCTAAGACTGGTTACGGGCTCCCTCCCCCTTGGCGAGGCCTCGACCAGGCCTAGCAGACCACGAGGGCCCGGAGAAGAGTGGGCCTAGTGGTGCACTGCAGAGACTGGTGGGGGAGCGGAGTGTGGTGAGGAACTAGTCACCATTGAGGCGGCTAGCAGTGAGACCGCCAGCGTGTTCCCAGTGTGCTCCCAGCAAGGATTGGAGCCGGGGGCCTGAGGAAAGAGAGGCGGTAAGGTAAGCCGGCTTGGTGAACGGCGCAGGAGTGCGATTGTGGAGCTGATTGGCATCACAGGAGAGGCCCTGCCGGCCACCGGAGGGGTACCCCACTTGGTAGGACAGCAAACTCACACCAGCAGAGTCTGGGAAGCGTCCAGGGAAGGAGGGGTGCCCGCCATTTTGGGACAGCAACGCGGCCGATGCCGGGCCCGATTGCCTGTGAGAGTCAACCCTGAGGAGTAGTTGGCAGCTGTGCCTTGGTGAGGGATCGACGGCACCTCCCGCTCCGTAGGTGACCTACTGTGGGAGCTGAGGCGGGTGTGCGGTAGGGTGCCCGATCGCCGCGCAGAGGGTGCGAAGGGAGGTCTGCCAAGCCCCAGACACTGACTTGACTCAGGGATTGGATGGTTGCCGAGTCGCAGAGCTACACAAGAGAGTGAGATTGAGGCGGAGCCAACTGGGGGCAGATTTGATGGGAGGATTCGGTAGCGGTTGGTGAACTGCCCTCGACAAGGGGACTGGACCAGAGTGCCTGCAATGGAGTTGGAGAGACACCGTGGGGGAGAGCGTAAATAGGTGCAAGTTGTAGCGCGGTAAGGCAGACTGCACAGCGGATGGTGGGTGGTCCAACTCGAATAGCTGTCGAAGTGTGCGGAGACAGGGGGAGCAAGCAGTGACCTACTCTCGGTGGGAGAGGAGCCCCCTGCGAGTTCCGCCTGTGCGGGCCTCTACTGAAAGACACCAACAAAACTCTGAGCTGTGTCGATGTCACATTGCGGTAGGGTGAACTAGCAAGACACGCCAGGGCTTGACTGGGGCATACAGGTGACAGATTATCCCCCTACACGGCGGGGCACAATGGTGGATTTCCCTCAGACTGGATTGGCTGCAGGTGGATCCCGAGCGGGTTCGTGACTCCGGTAGTGCTCGGAGCGCGCAACGTCCACCTCCAGAGTGTGTAAAGACAAGACTTTGAAAGACTTGTTTGCCAAAGCCCATGAGGGTCAACAACTCACCAACATGGCTTCGAGCTCTGCCCAGCCCACCTCGGAGCGGGGAGACGGATCAGAGCCCATTACCAAAGCCTTTTTGGAGTCACTGTTTACTAGGCTGAGGGAGGAAATCCATACACTGAAGAAGGAGTTAGCGGAGGAAATAAAGTTGGTTCGCAAGGACATGGACGGCATAGGAGAGCGAGTCACCGAGCTAGAGGACAAGAGCGACCGGAAGGATACTGAAATAGCAGCGTTGCAGCAGGAAATCCTTTGGATCCACGATCAGCAGGTCGATCTCCAGACCCAGCTTGAAAATCTGGAAAATCGTCCCGGCGCCATCATTTGCGGATCCGTTGAGTGAAGCTTTTCGATGACATAAAGCACTTGCTTAGATTTACAAGGGAGCTCTTCAATCACATCTTGGGGAGGCCGTTGGAGGCGGAGCTTCGTCTGGACAGAGCTCATAGGGTGGGACCCTCGGCTCCACCACCAGATATCCTGGTATGTGTGCAGGACTATCGCACCAAGGAAGAGATCCTCCAAAAAGCTCAACAGCTGCCTTCCCTGACCTTCAGAGACAAGTCGCTGGCTCTGTACCAAGATTTGTCGGCCCTCACTCTGCAAAAATGCAGAACCTTTAAACCCATCACGGTCCACCTACAACAACGTAACATCTCCTACAGCTGGGGCCATCCATTTCGCCTAGTGTTTCTAGAGCGGAGCGACGCCCTGAGCACTAGTTATTTCAACGTTAATGTGCCACTTTTGCTTTTAATACCTCTTTCAGAGTAGATGCCAGCTACGGAGCTTAAAATACTCATCTTAAATGTGAGAGGGTTAAAACATCCAGTAAAGCACAAAGCAGTCCTTTTATGTCTAGAGCAGTGCCAAGCTGATATCTGTCTCCTGGAATAGACGCACCTTTTACCAAAAGATTGTTACCGCCTCCGGTCCGGAAGTTCCCACAGCTGTTCTTCTCATCAGGTAATACCAAAACAGCTGGAGTCGTTATTCTGGTGGCCCAGCGGTTTAAGGGAAAGGTCATACACAAAGAGGCAGCGATAAAAGGTAGGCTATTGACTTGTAGATTTTCTTTAGGCAATTCCACATTCACTATTGGCTCAGTCTATGCCCCCAATGAAGGCCAGGAAAGGTTCTTTCACTCAGCCCTTACAGACGCCACTGCCACCCCAGACCGCCACATTCTGTTGGGGGAGATCTAAACTTGGTTCTCGATAATACCTTAGATAGATCATGTCAGCACGCCTCCCAAACTGGCACGCTCTCTGCGGAAGGATTATCCTGTCTACATGATTTAGGTTTTAAAGATTTATGGTGCAGCTTTCACCCTCCGGGACGTGAGTATTCATAATATTCTAATGCACACAAAACATACGCACGCCTAGACTACTTGCTGGCATCAGCGTCCATACATGCGCTGGCGACTGAGGTGGAGATCGGGGTTGCCTCTCTCTCTGATCATGCCCCTGTGGCAGTTGTTCTTTCCCTTCCGCCAACCCATCGCGAGCTGCGGGCCTGGCGCCTCAGGGAGCCATTGCTGCACCCCAAAGATATGGTTACGCGGGTTTAGCGCATCATCACTGATTACCTCTCTCACAACAGCAATACGGGCACCACACTTGCCACGCAGTGGGCAGCACTGAAGGCAGTCATAAGGGGGGAGCTCATAGCAATTTCTGTCTCAGATAATGTCGAGCGTAGGCGTAAGCGGGAAGAACTCACTCAACAGACTAAAGGCAACTTAAAGCTGTGCGACAACAATTAGCATCCCTTGATCAGGATAGGGCGGAATTTGCGGCTTTGTGGCTCTGGCATGCCTATTATACTGGAGGAAATAGGTGTGGGAGTCTGCTTGCCCACAAGCTGCGTGAAACTGGACAGCATCAGACAGTGCAGGGTATTCTTCGAAAGGACGGCAGACGTGTCTCGGAAGATAATGATATTGCTAGTGCTTTTTGCGACTTTTACGCCGACTTCTACGCCAGCTCTTCTTTGGTGCTGCGTCTGGAGAGGCCTTTTTTGACTCCGTCCCCCTTCCAGCTCTTACGTAGGAACAGGCTGATCATCTCTAGTGCGACATTTGCCCGGAGGAAGTTATTACTGCCATTTCGCGCCTCAAGTTGGCGAAAACGCTTGGGCCAGATGGCTTCCCCCCTGTCTTTTATAAAACATTCTGTGCCCAGGTCACCCCCCTTCTCATGCGCCTATTTAATTCTTTCTCAGAACCCGGGGCGATCCCAGGGGATCTACTGGAGGCCTCCATTGCGGTCATCCCCAAGCCGGGGAAAGATAGGTCACAATGCGGGGCATACCGCCCTATCTCTCTCCTTAACGTTGATCTTAAATTAAACACATGGATTTTAGCCGCCTGTCTTGCGCCCCACATGGGTGGCCTAATTAATGCGGACCAGACGGGCTTCATTCCGGAACGACAAACCTCTGATAAACACTAAGCGGGCCTTGCACCTTATTAAAAAAGGCCACACACACGCAGGGGGAATTCATGATGTTGGCTATCGACGCCGAAAAGGCATTCAATAGGGTCCACTGGACTTATCTAGAGAAAGTCCTGGAGAAGGTAGGATTGGGCATGAAATTTCACACATATATTTGGAATTGTTACAAATTCCCGACTGCCACGGTTCGCGTCAACGGATGGTTCACTATTGAGAGAGGCACGAGGCAGGGGTGCCCTTTGTCGCCCCTCCTCTTCGCCCTCTACATGGAGCCACTGGCGCAGAGGCTGAGGCGCAACCCGAGGGTGGCGGGGATGAATTCGGGGGCTATGTCCACACGATTAGTCTCTACTCTGACGACGTCCTGATCTCGTTGTCTTACCCGCGAGTTTCGCTGCCTGCTTGTCTCGAAGACCTGGAACTCTTTGCACACACTGCCGTGTTCAATGTAAATATGAGCAAGTCGGTGGCCCTCGACCTGTCTCTGGAAAAACCCACTTGAGAGCACCTGAGTTCCTTCCCTATCCAATGGGCAATAGGCGCTATCCCATATCTGGGGATACAACTGGCCCCCTCACTTCTGGAAACGGTTAACATTAACTATACTCTGTTGCGACGGAAAATTCAGCGGGAACTGGGGCGATGGAAGTATTACCCTTTGTCATGGCTGGGCAAGGTTGCGGCGGTCAAAATGACCATTCTCCCTCAGATCTTATACTTGTTTCGTATTATCCCTTTCCGGCCACCACCTGGCTGGATACAGCAAACACATCTGAATTGGCTCAGTTCATATGGAATGGGCGGAAACCACGCCATAAGCAGAGGCTGGCGACCCTTCCTCCGGAGGGAGGGGGACTTGGACTACCAGACTTATTGCTCTACTTCCAAGCTGCTCAACTGCTTCTCCTGGTGGAGTGGAGTAGATAAGAGTCCGAGAAGCATTGGTTATTTCAAGATCAGGCGGTAGCTGGAAGACCCTTACAAGAAATTCCATTTCTTCATAAGCAGCACAGACCCCTCAATCTATACGCATCATATATCACAAAAGTACCCATGGAGATTTGGGACCAAACCAATGGTAAACACGAACTTACCACTTACCCGTCCCCACTTACCCCTTTAATGGATAACCCAGACTTCACTCCGGGTATAGATTTGGTGGCCTACGCGAGGTGGCATCCGTCTGGATGCCGGTTCCTCTTCCATGTGTACACTACGGAGGGAGTTATTCCCTTCTCTCAATTTAGGCAAGTATATGGGATGCCTGAGTCGGAGAGACTGCGATATCTGCAAGCGCGACATTGGGCACTTAGCAAGCAAGTGCGCCCAGTGGCTGACAGACACCTTCTGCCCTATGAGCACTTGCTGATTACACGCAGGACAGACAAAAAACTAATATCATATTTATATAAGATGCTAACGGCCAAATATGCCCACATTTATAGTTCTGGCAAGGCACATTGGGAGAGGGAGCTAGGCAGCACACTCAGCCATAAGGAATGGGAATGCATATATTATAGAGCGCGGCATTCTGCATATCACATGGGACTCACTGACACTCTCACTAAGATTTCAACCTACTGGTACTATACCCCTGAGCGTCTCCATGCGATGGATCACACCAGAGAGGCGACATGTTAGCGAGGTTGCGGTCAGGTGGGCACACTGGTACACTTGCTCTGGGACTGTGTTCATCTCCAGGCTTATTGGAAGCAGATACTGCATGGGGTAGATGCACATTTCGACTGGGATATCCCATGATTCCCCTCCTACGTCCTCCTGGGTCTCCCGAACCCTCTGACATATCCGCTGCGCTCCCACAGAGGCCGCTTGATAGCAATTGCGCTGGGTTCAGCAATGCAGAATATACTTACACATTGGCAGAACACATATATCCCTACATTCAATGGCTGGCTTCACCGCTTATGGCAAGTCCTCGGTATGGAGAAGCTTTTGCTGACTATGGCAGGGGAGGGACCCAGTTATGCAGAACTGTGGCAACCCTTCTTATACCTTTTGGCTCTGAATTTTGAGAGGTCACTTGCCCTCGATATCTTACTGGGCCTCTCTGACACGGAGCAGCCAACAGAGGGCTAGTGGTCGCTAAGGCACGGATAATTTAGGCGGTGGACTTGGAACACGGGTGGTGGGTGGGGAAGTGAAGGGACGGTGTTAGGGGTTTTCATACAGTTTTATTTTTCTTCTGTCAAGTTCTAGCATGTACAAGGCTTTCTTCAAGCAGCTCAAGCCCGCCTGAGCACTGATGGACTTTATTTGTTCTCTTTGAGCTTTAGATTTAGCTGTTTAAGAATGTGATGGCCATATCGCCTGGTGTGTGCAGCAATCTTTCAATAAAAAAGATTTAATACGAAAACTCTTTTGACTAATACTACTCCCTTCCTATCAGCCGATCCCAACACCGCCATTACACAATTTAATGAGTGGGTGGGCTCCGCAGCCAGCCATTTGGCCCCTCTTAAACAACGATCCGGTAATAGATCTGCTCCGTCGGCCCTCTGGTATTCAGAGGCTCTAAGAAATCAGAAACCACAGTGTAGGAACAAAGAGAGGCACTGGTGGAAAGACTACTCTGCGGAGGCCAAAATCAAGTATAAAAAAACACTGGTTATATACAAAACCAAGATTAGCGAGGCTAAGAAAAAGTTCTTCAGCGACAGAATCGAACTAGCCAAAAACTCCAACAAAGCACTGTACGAAACTACCAAGCAGTTTGCTGGTTATTCTCCTAACGTAACCCCCCCACCTTCTCAGTCGCTATGCGACGCCTTGGCCAACTTCTTTTGTAGTAAGGTTAATGACATCTATTCCGCCTTCGCAAATAACACTAACTCCCCCTCTAATTCGCCGACAACTTCTCGGACTGGACCCACCCTCTCTCAGTTCACAGATATCTCCAGTTCTCAGGTCGCGGACATTATATCCACCATAAAATCGGGTTCTGCTCTTGATCCATGTCCTCTTAAAGTATTACTTCCTGTCATCGAAGTGGTGCTTCCTGCCATCACTTCTATCTGCAACTCCATGTTCACCTCAGGTGTTTACCCAGCCACTTTAAAACAGACTCTCATTAAACCACTGTTAAAGAAACCTCATCTTGACATGGAAGAATTAAAGAGCTACCGACCTAACGCCAATTCTGGCAAAAATAGCCGAAAAGGCACTGAATTCACAACTTTCGGCCTTTATAGAGGAACACCATCTTCTCGATGACTCCCAGTTTGGCTTTCGCCAATATCATGGGACGGAGACGGCTCTGATTAAAGCCACGGATGATATTAGATCCATCCGTGACGCAGGGGGGACTGCAGTCCTAATACTGCTTGACTTGTCGGCGGCTTTCGACACGGTCGATCATGTTATTTTGATCGACCGTGTCGAAAACATTGGTGTCCAACACAATGCCAGGAAACTGCTGGCCTCCTTTTTGGCCAATAGGACTCAGGTGGTTACAATGGGTTCTTTCCACTCTTCCACTCTGTCTCTGCCATGCGGAGTTCCCCAAGGCTCATCCCTTAGTCCGACACTTTTTAATATTTATGTGTCGGACCTTGCCAATACCATTCGTGCACACGGGATGATCCTTACCTCCTATGCGGATGACACTCAGTTGGTCCTTGCCATTAAGAATGATGGCCGCCAAAAAGCCGATGATCTCAATCAGGGCATGTTGGCAATTGGGAATTGGATGGCTTCCAATTGCCTAAAATTAAATTCCGATAAGACGGAAGTAGTCATTTTTGGTCGTCTGACCCCGGAATGGTCCTCTTGTTGGTGGCCCTCGTCACTAGGCCCTCCCCCTGAGCCTGTTAGCAAGGTGAGGAATCTGGGAGTCATTTTTGACGACCGTCTCACCTTTCTCCCTCATGCTAACCAGATCACTTCTGCCGCCTTTCATAAATTGAGATTAATCAAGAAAATCCTTCCTTTCCTTCCCGATTCAGCTGGCAAAACATTGGTCACCTCACTGGTACTGTCGACCCTGGATTACTGCAATGCTCTGTTCTTGAATGCACAAGAAAGAGTTTTGAATAAAATGCAAATAATCCAAAACTCAGCAGCTAGGCTTCTGGGTAGAATCCCCAAATACCATTCTGCTTCTGCAACCATCAGAGAACTACACTGGCTACCTATAACGAATAGGATAAAATTCAAAGCTCTCTGTATAGTGTTCAAGGTCATGCACAACATGGGACCTGCTTTCTTTACTCAAAATTTGACTCCTTACTGTCCTTCCAGAACCTTACGTTCCTCCAGTCTAAATGATCTTGTGGTTCCTCGCAGCAAATCTGTTTCATGGGGAGACAGAAGATTTCTTGTTTCAGCCCCCAAACTTTGGAATACACTGCCTCCCTCGATCAAATCAAGCCGTTCACTCTGGTCTTTCCGTAAACAACTCAAGACCTGGCTTTTTATTCAGTAGACCCACTCTTCCCCTCACCGGTTAAATTCTGCAGATATCCTAGCGCTGAGACGCCCATGGGCCATTGTTCGCGCTTTAGAAATGTTATTAATAAATAAATACAAATGTATTTATCTGTACTCTGCCCCTTACTCACTAAGTCCTTTGGTCCCCTCTAAACAAAACATCTCAGCTGTGTGGAGGGAGCCCAATGAGGAAGCATGTCACCTTCGGGTGAGTGAGGGTTTGCGTCCTTAAAAAGGTCTCTCCTTATCCTCATCAAGACACATAACATACTGATGTACACATTTTGATTGTAGTCTCAGGAGTTTTCCTTTATAATTTTTTCTATGGCATAAACCATGTCACAACTTTTTTGAGAACGTACTTTTTGTGAGTTACAAGAAAATCTGAAAGCCATTTTAGCGCTGTTCCATAGGTGCCTATCTCATGAAGCCTGACAAAAACCCTAGGGTGAGATACGGTGTCAAACGCTGCGGACAAGTCCAGCAACACCAGTATGGATGCTAAGTTGGCATCAAGAGAGCATCTGATGTGGTCACTGACCACTACCAGAGCTATCTCTGTGCTATATGATATTCTAAAATCGGACTGTGATAGGTCTAAAATGCTGTTAGTCTTCAGATAAGTTATAAGTTGTTTATTTATGTGTTTTTCTAATATCTTCCAATAGAGGGAGTAAGGAAATGGATCAATAGTTGGCAAAATTGGTCAGTGCCAGCTTGGTCTTTTTTTTTGTATTGGTCTGTCCTGAGCTGCCTTCCAGTCCGATGGGATTTTTTCTGTGTTAATAGATAAATTAAACAGGGAACAGATTGAAGGGGCAAACAAATTTGAGAGGTTGGCCACTATTATTGGTGGGCAGAGATCCAGGGGGTAGCCTGACTTAGTTGAGACAATAATCTTCTGAATTGACTCTGGAGTAGAACATTCAAATCTACTTAGGCTGATAGCACAATTAGATAAAGGCTTGCGAAGAAGCCTTCTTCACAAGCCTGGTTGGGTGGACTGGAAAAAGGCTGATAGATCATTTACATTTTATCTTCAAAATGGTTGGCCAAGAAGTCACAAACAGTTTGGGACACATTTATTTATTGGGAGCATGCTTGTGGATTAATTAGAGCATTAAGCCAATTGAAAAGGGCTTCGGAAGAGTTTTTGGCCTCTTCAATTTGTTTTGATATAAATAATTTGCGGGCAGTCGATGTTACGGTGGTTTACATTTCAGGACACTCTGTAAGCGTCCTTATCAGTTGGCTCATTAGTGTGGCGCCATTTTCTTTCTAGTCTGTTACAGGAAGCCTTCTCTATTATTTATTCAGCAGAATACCAAGCGGTGTTGGGTCTGTGTGCTTGATTGTCGTACTGTTTCAGAGGGGTTATTTTGTCAAAAGCTTCCTCCAGAGCTTTGTTATAGTCAGGAAGTGCTTGCTGGACATCCAGATCCTCTGAGAGGGCAGAGACCTTCAGAACCTTGACAATGGAATCAGGAGTAATTTTCCACTACTGTCTAGAGATTTTTTTTTGCATATGTTGATATTTCCTAACTCGTTATACTTAGGGATCGAAAAGCAGATGAGTGAGTGGTCTGTCCAGGGTACGGGTTAGGGCAATTCACAAATTAAAGGTGAGAAATGTGTAAGAATTAGGTCCAAAGTGTCCCCGGAGTCATGAGTTGCTCCTCTAACTTGTTGGAGCAGTCCAAGCGTTGCTAGATCGGAAAATAGTTGACTGATCTCTAAATTAGCGGAATCTTCCCCATGGTAATTGAAGACTCCCAACAAGAGAAATGTTTGTGCTGCAAGTACATGGATCGCAAGATATTCCAGTAAACATTGACTGACGTCTTTTTTTGGACCAGGCAGATGGTAAACTAATACGCCTTTCCAGCTTACATTGGAAAAAAGTCCAAGCCGAAATATGCAGATTTCTGCCAGAACTTCTATCTAGTAGAATCAAGCAAACACAGTTTAACAAAGTCTTTAAAGACAATGGCGACGCCTCCTCGGGTCTTGCCTTTCCTGTCCAGTTTAAGTATTTTATAGTTCTCAGGTAATGCAAGTGTAATGGCTGGTAGAGAGGCAGGACTTAAGCAGGTTTCAGAAAGGAGGCCAACTTCAGGTGATAATGAGGAAAATAGGACTCAGAGGTCCACTGCATGTGTGGGCAGAGACCTAACATTGAGCAGAAAAGTCCTGTACCTATTGGGAACTGACTTATTCTCTATAGGGGAAATCATTTGTACATCACTTGAGGCAGCAGCTGACAAATGTTTATGAGCACTTTAGGTTCTGATGATTTGTTGGATATTGTAGGGGGCTCAGAAGTGCAGTGAAATCTACAATTAAGACAAGCCACAGGGCTTTCTAGTTGTGCTGAAAAGTTGTTATTACAGCAAGGCTCTGAAGGGGCATTTGCTCTAATTAGTTTGTCTATGTTATGTAAAATTTCAGTAGAGTAGCCCAATCTCAGGGGATACCTAAGATCAGCTGATAGAGCAGCAGGTGGTCCTAGCTCATGGGGACAGCCAGGCACAGACGGGCTCTACCTGACTTGCCTTTGACGCACTGTCGGCGCAACCACTGCGCGGCCTATGCACGTTGCTGCCGGTTTCGGCTTGATATAACCAACCTGAAGTGATGTGTATGAGGCAGCTAGGTCGCTAGTTGCTCGCTAGGGAAGCCAAGAGAATGCCCAATGAAAGCTTCCTCCACAAAAACAGCAGGTGGAACGGGAAGCGGAACAGCGCAAATAAAAGCCCCCCCAGGCCCTTGATCAAAGTATTTAAGATAATAGAGTTAAAACAAAGTTTTTTAAAAAGGCACAATGTTAGTGCTTGCCTGTGTCTTTAGTTGCGCGTCGACGCTGGCATCACCTTGATATAGCCGGTGAGAAATGCTGTGTATGCATCAGCTAGACTGCTAACCTCTGCTCGCTAAGAGAAATGTCCAAAAGAAAGCTTCCTCCACACAAACGGCACGGTGGAACGGATATCGGAATACCACAAATAAAGGCCCACCCAGGTCCTTGATCAAAATATATAAGGCAATAGAGTTAAAACAAATTTTTTTTAAAGGTACAATGCTAGCGCTTGCCTGTGTGTTTGGCTCCAAATCAAGTCAGAGATGGTCCATCATATCAACACCTATCCCCCCTTTGTCTCACTGTCTGGGGGCTATACACAAAGACCAACCTTCAGCTACACCTTCTCATGTGACACAGGATGCACGTTGTAGGCACCATATGGTTAGGACAAGAAAATGTCAACGTTCAAAAAGAGGTATATTCAAAAACAGTGATGTCATGAGTGATGTTGCTGACCATATCATGAGAGATGTAATATGTGAGCAGTGCATTGCGGGGGCGCGAGTTATAGTTAACTCAGGTAACTATAGCGGCTAAATGTCTCTGATTTTGTATGAGTAAAATCTGACCCTAACTAACATGTCCCTTTAACCTTTGGAATTTTATGTGAATATATATATATATATATATATATATATATATATATATATATATATATATATATATATATATATATATATATATATATATATATATATATATATACACACAATAAATCTCCCTGTACGGGAGCACACAGGCACGTTTTCATTCCGAAATGCATTGTTTATTTTAGCAAGATGCGTTTTGGCTCCATTGCCTTTATCAATGTGTGCAAAATAAATAAAACAAACATGGTTGGATAACTCATTTAAAATATCCAAAGGACGCTCCTATTGGCGGGTGACTATATAATCACAGAAAAAGACAAAGGTTACAAGGCTGTTAAAGGGAGACTCAGATTTCACTCATTCAAACCTATTGAAATACAGCAGTTATAGTTACTTCATAAAAATGTTGCTGGCAGACATTGCATGACTCAGAGACTAAGTCCTCTGTCCTTAAGTGTTAAATATAAAAAAAATATGAAATATAAGGGTATAGGGTATTTCTACCCTGCCCCCCCTCACCCCTCCCCCCCCCCCCCGATTTCCCTGCTCCATGGGAGTACCGAGAAGACCTTCCTCCCCAGGGCCAAAACCCCCCCATAAATCTGCTAATTTTTACACAATCCAATTTGGCTCCTGCAGGTTAAAAAAAGGCCAGCATAAGCTGCATTGTTCAATTATAGATTCTATGGAGCCCAGCCCAGGGACTGAAATCATAAAGAAAGAGAGGGGCAGTGCGGACCCCTCCCCGAGCCATCAGAGGCCTCAGGGAGCCCACCCCAGGTCAAAATCCCCTAAAAAGTAGGGAGGGCCATTTGCCTCCCCACCCCAAGCCTCTAAAGGCCCCAGGGACCTGGTCCTAGAGCCCACTAAACTGTTTTAAAAGAGAGGTCCTGTACCTTCTATTGCCCGTGGACCCGATCCCCCCTGGGGTTACTCATATGATGTGTCCCGGGAAGCCCACCCCCGGGACACAGCAGTTTCCCTGCATGCACCGATGTGGACAGGAAAATCTGTGTTTGCTCCCGCCTAGCAGGAGCATTTTTCAATCTCCTGCCACGCGGGACCAAACACAAAGTCTGCTTTCCGCAGGCGGAAGCTTAAAAAATGCACACTCCGGCTGGTAGCAGACTTTTGATCTGTTGCGGGCAGGGAACCAGATCAAGAGATTGCTCCTTCCCGGAGTTCGCCCCCGAAATGGGGTCCTCAGGCCTTTTTTAAGGCTACGGAATGTATCATTTGAGATGTCATCAGTGATGTCATAAATGATGTCATAGAACATGTAATGATGAATGCAATATGTGAGATCATAAGAAGTGTTTGGTGTGGCGCAAGTCTTGTAAATTTCTTTTTTTTTTTAAACGCTAATGTTGCCACTGGGATAGAAAGGGTAAATTTATACATGAGTCTTCCAGTTTGAGTATGCTGTGTTCCAAATTTACATCTATTATTGATACGTATCTCATTCAAGGCATGCATACAGCCCTCCTGGCATATGTAACCAAGATAAAACTCCATGTATTACAGGGAAAATTCCTTGTCTTCCCCTGTCTAATTAGTTTTGTCATATATTGATATATAGTATAAATTGTTAATAATGTCAGTACATGAACTAACTCATTGGGCAGTTAGCATGGTCTTACATACTTCTCATGGGGCAGAGTTGTTGTGATAATCACTAATTCTTGTTCATACAGTAGGCCGCTTACATGTCAGACAGTATTATTGTCCAAACATCCAATTGTAGCAGTTGTGGAACCCCCTCTCCTAAATTGTTACCTCATAAGACCCCAGTGGGCTTATCTATAATCCTTGAATGATGCTTATAAGGGTATCCTGTTGTAATTACATCATTAAAGCCCCAGTGGGCAAAGTTGTCAACACAATGTCCATAGACTTAATCAAACGTGCCAAAGTTATCACATAAGTTATCTCAATTGCACAATTCTCATTAAAGCAGAATGTCATGATCCCATATTCACATATAGTCACTGTGGGCAAAAATATCACATGAAAAACTTCAAAAGTTCATAAAACAGAAGAATATGTTTGAAATATACAATAGAAGAAAAGGAGAAATAACCAAGGGATCAAAGAGGAAAAAGAAAAGAAGAAATAACTACAAACTGGATGTCAACAATTCTTCAGCCTAAAGTAGAGTGAGAAGTGGAAAAGGAATCAAGCCACTGGCTGCTTGTTGCATGCTCAAAGGCAACTGGCCCATGGGTTTAAGACAGTAGATTATGCTCTGTGTGCACATAATCCTAACAACAAAACAAAACAGACCTATTAAAATCATAGTTCATATTTACAATTTCAGAACACCTCATAAGAGATGTAAAGACACTAGTTAGAAAGGCGGTGGGAAATATGTATCATACAATTTGTAACTCTAAGGTGGCTACTCGAATGCTATCTATAGAAAACTTGTTGTATTCAGACAAAGTATCGAGGAGCAGAAATATTGAGTTTCAAATATTGTGATGCACAAATATCATGTGCAAAAATATCGTTGACAAGAATATCGATATTAAGGTAAGTAATAGTGAGGTTAAAAATATATATGTTGTTAATATCGATGTTAAAAATCTCTATCTGGTTAATATCATTGTATTTGTATGTATTTTAGTTCATATTTTCATTGTCTATGTTATAAATTGTTTGATTAATTATGTTTGATGTTTTTTAATATAGTTTGTTTATTTTGTGTTGTTTTTAAAGTTAATATAATAGTTTATTTGTATTTTTATTTCTGTAGCGGATTGTGGGGTTTATAGGGATACAGGGTGGGAAGTAAATTAGGTATAATTAATTAGAAATTAATATTAATTATTAAATTGATGATTAATTATGTTTTATTTTATTACGTTAAGTTTTCGGAGTAGGTTGCGGGGTTTGTAGGGGTATAGGGTGGGAAGTAATTTAATTAAAATTATCTAATAATTCATTTTTGATTAATATTAATTAATTGATAATTAAATATATACATTATGCAATTAATTACATTTTTTATTAATATTTTGGGTGTATGTAGTGGTTTTTGAAGGGGGTAAATGGTGTGAAGGGAATTAGTTATAATAATTCTTGTTAATTAATAATAATTATTGAATTGCTAATTAATTATGTTAATTGTGTAATTAAATGTTACAAGTTATGTATGAGATGTGAGTTGTTGTGTTTGCAGGTTTAAAGAGTGAGAAGTTAATTAAATATAATTACCGTATTATTAGTTAATTGTTCATAATTGTTTAATTGATAATTATGTAAATTATGTAATTAAGATTTTTCTTTAAATTTATATTAGGTAAGCGTTGTTGAGTTTGTACATGGTGGGAAGTTAAATAAATATAATTATTTTATTATTAGTTAATTACTAATAATTGTTTAATTCATAATTAATTATGTAAAATGTGAAATTATCACAATTTTAAGATATATTTTAGGTGTGTGTTGTTTACTTTGTAGAGTTATAGGGTAGGAAGGTATTTAAGTAATAATAAACCTAAAAATAGTTATTTATTGTTTAAGAAATGTGTTGTTTATTATGTTATGTGTTAATTCTGTTATGCTTTTCAATTGTAAATAACATTATAAATGTTGGTTGTTATAATTTTGAAGTTATAGTGTGGTATTTTATGTATATTATTATTAATATTTGTTTAAATGTAAAATGTTTAGTAAACAAATAAATGTGTCTTTTTTCATTAAAAAATGTTTATATATATGTTTTAGATTTAAATATTTATATTTAATGTAATTTAATATAGTAGTTAAATTTGTTTGAGGAGAACTACTCTCTCTCTACTGACTGGAGTGGTAATAGTAAATGTTACCCCTCCTCTATCCACGTCTTTCCCTACTGTTTCACAGACTGGAGTAGGAATAGTAAATTTTACCCCTTCGCAATCCAACCCTTTCTCTACTGTTGCACAGCCTGGAGTGACAACAATAAATGTTACACCTCCGCTATCCAACGCTTTCTCTACTGTTGCACAGAATGGAGTGGAAACAGTAAATTTTAACCCTCTGCTATTGAACGCTTTCTCTACTGTTGCACAGACTGGAGTGGGAATAGTGCATTTTACCCCTCCTGAGTCGAACCCTTTCCCTAATGTTGCACAGACAGAAGTGGGAAAAATACAATTTACCCCTCCGCAATCCAAGACGTTCCCTACTGTTGCTCCAACTGGAGTGGGAATGGTACATTTTACCCCTCCTGAGTTCAACACTTTCCCTACTGTTGCACAGATTGGAGTGGGAATAGTAAATTATTCCTCTCCTGAGTCCAACCCTTTCCCTACTGTTGCATAGACTGGAGTGGTAATAGTAAATGTTACCCCTCTGCAATTCAACACTTTCCTACTGTTGCTTCGACTGGAGTGGGAATAGTTAATTGTTACCCCACCTGAATCCAATCCCTACTATGACAAGAATCCTGTGCACATGTTAAGCGAGGTGTATACATGTATCATGCTTAATCAAAAGGAAACAATAGGTAGTAAATGAAACAAAGTGGGCACGATAGAAAATCTTTCTGTTCTTCAAAGAATTGTATTTGGCCTTCCGTTGTTGAAAGGTAACTTCAAAAGCAAATGACCAGCCGACACGTGTTTCGTCAAGCTGGCAAGGAGCCCGTGACTCTTCAGGGCTGTAAGCACAAATGTACGGTCCGTATAGCCGGTGATATTTCCAACCCGGCGTCTGGGGTCTGGGTTGAAAGAATCAGCGATAGTGAGTCACTGTGGACTCAGAGACGGGCGGGTACATCCGTCTCAAACCAGTTAATGCCTGGGATATGGCAGCGGAGAGACGGGTCCTGTCTTCCTAAGGGGCTGGCCCCATTTGTGCTTACAGCGCCTCTGCGTTCATGGAAGGGATGACATTGGGAGATGACGGTTGTGCAGAGTGATCCGAATCTTCGGTGGGGTGAGTGGAGGTGGAAGTCGTCTCCAGCACTTTCCCCTCGAGTCGCCCCATTGATATATGTTTAAATAAACATATATATATGTGAGTTTTTTTATAAGCATAAAATGTATATATAATTTAAACTATTTAAATATATTTGATTTACATTATATTACAGTTTAATGTTAAAATATTTAATATTCACTATGTTTATCTATGTTTATACTAAAAAATTATACATTTGTGTTCTATATTAGTGTATAACCATATTTATTTTCAGTTGTTTTGTTATTTATTCGAGAAGTATAGGATAACAATATTTTTGTGTTTGATAATTTGACACAATATTTATGTACCACAATATTTGCGGTTTTGACATTTTGTCACTGAACCAAAACTTGCTATACCGGACGGGTTATTCACCCAAATGTATGTACATCTCAGTATCAGAGTTTAAGCCCAAGGGAGCCATGGTGTTTAATTCTAGAATGTATTTTGATTCCAGTTTCCGTAAACGGCGTACCCTATCCGCCCTTCTGATGGATTGAGGAAGAGGAGGAAAAGGCAGAGGCAGAGGAAATGCAGAATCATCAACAAAAAACCAGGAGAGGAGGATAGAGCAAAAGTGTTGGCAACCCCCATGGGAATAGAAACTAGGGGAAAGAAGATTGGACAGTGACGGTGTATACCAATGTGGTTAATCTATCTACCCATCCCCTTACAGCCACCGAAAACAAGTTTTTGATGCTAGGACTTTCCTTTTGCACTATAAATTCCTTCAACTATGCATTGACTAGAATATATCTATTTCTTCTTATCAAACAACTTCAACTGCATAAATGGCATAAGCTAGAAGTGAAAGAAAACCCACCTAGGTCTAATGAACCCAAACAGAGTAACCTGACAATTGTGGGCACTTTGTTTACACTTTCAGAATTGAATCCTGAACAGAGTCGCGTAGATGACAAATTTCTAAACCTTTAATCCATGGGCATAGACCTAAGAGATAACTGCCCAAGTAACTTCAAATCAAAATCTACATTTAATCCTACACTTCCGCCATGTGAAATTGACACTATATAGACACTAACCAATAAAGATGTCTAATGCATTGCCAAAAGAACTAGATGGAGGTCGGACAATTTGTCGAAACCAGAAAGATTGGCGATAAAAACATTACAGGAGGACCACCATATTGTCATCCGTCAATCTGATAAGGAGGCAATGTTGTGGTTCTAGATGTACAAGACTATTTGAAAGAGGGTATTGTACAATTGAGTAATTCAGATTGTTAAGAGCTAGTCTCTTAAGAAGTAATTTCTGTCAAGCAGATGCCAAACAGTTTGATGCTTCTAACTCCAAACCATTACAGTTTGGTGTTCCCCAGGGCTCTGGAATAAATCTAACATTGTTTATTGATAATATGTCTTCTTTGGCAGTTCTTGTGGAATTGTTTAGAGTGCAGGTTGTCTCAGATGCTGATGACATGCAGATTCTGCTAACCTGGGACGGTAACATCTCTACTGCCCAGAACAGGTTTGAAGCATGTCTGTCAGCGGTATTCCATTGGATGAGCTGGAGAAACTTCGAGTGTAATACCAGTAAAACATAAATCTTAGATCCCCCCCCCCCATTTGCAGGTTGGTGAAGGTTGGCACAGCTCTGCTCCATCTCCCCTGACTCCTGCCACAGTAGTTTGGAAACTGGGGGTGGTGTTTACCAATAAATTGTTCTTCAATTCCCGAGTGAACAGTGTGGTGGGGACTTGTTTTGGTCTTCCCAGACCTTTGAGAACACTTCTGTTTTAGCTTACCCCCCCCTCCCTCACTCCCCACCCCATTGCCAGAAGATAGTAGTTCACACCCTCATAACCCCTGGTCTGGATTATGCCAATGGTTTATACTGAGGTCTCCCATTGTATCAACATAAGAAACTCTATTTGGTACAGAATGTCGCACGCCAGCTTCTCTTAAAAATTCTGAAGAAAAATTATATCCGTGTGCATCTCAAGGAATTGCATTGGCAGCCACTTTGAGATAGAGTGACATTTAAGAGACTTGTGTTGGCCCATCGAGCCTTTCACAGATCAGGTCCCACTTGTCTGGCCAAAAGACTTACTTGTTGTAATTCGGATAGAACTCTGCACTCTTCGATGTGCTGCTGGTAGTGGTACCAAAACCTAAGAGGAAGGTTTGGGGATGAAGTTTCCTTTAAGCGGAGGATAGAAACTTCTTGGCTGTTTGATGGTGCTTTTTAATTTAGTTGTAGAGTCAGTGGTTGCTGAGTTCTTAGTGCCGGGACACCCTGTAGAGTAGCCGTTCGTTTTATACATATTTATTTGATTGATATTTGATGGCGGCTGAAATTAATTCAAGCAGTCCTTCCATTATCATTGTTGTTTGTTTCAACATACACCCTAATATAACATATGACACAGCTACACCAGATTGGATCTATTAAACACAGATTGACACATTGTGAGGCCAAATTTATTGAAAAACATGAGACCACAAGAAAAGTCCTTAATTGCCATGATGATGGGATGACCTTGATGGGTAGGTGATAAGACTTTGGTTGTATCTAACTAAACTGGGGTGTTCCATTATGAAAGGATACATGTCATGAACAGGTGACAAACCTCTGGCTGTGTCTAACTAACTCATGAACTGATTTTTTTTCAATGATGATCCCAGTATAAACCATGGATACCTAATTTTGAAACTGTGGGGAAAAGTCTTAAGGGTGAAAATGTACGAAATGATGACCTTGCTAAATAGGAGATATTCCTTTGTTTTGTTTTAAATAAATTGAGGTGTTCAATTAGAAAGCGATTAATTTAATGAATAGATGATAATGATGAACAGGTGATTTAGCCTAGAGGTATGTCTAACTAATTCATTCATTTCTTCAATAATGATTCCTAATTTTGAGACTGTGAGAAAAAATCTTGAAGGTTATGCTGAAATGTGCACTGTGAAAAGAATGTTGTTCAATTAATCAATCAGTTGATCAGTTCAATGGCATTTAAAATAATGTATGTAATTTTGTTCCTCCACTACCTTGTAGAATTGATGAACATATTCATCTCATATGCACACAGGTTAAGTTATTTTATGTGGATTTGTAGAGTGCGGACCTGAGTAAGGTTGGCCTGAGGGGGTGGAAGAGATCTTGCCTGTTTGGTCTGGAAGAGGCATGCCTTGAGGTTCTTTTGGAAGTCCATGAGGCAGGGGGAGGTTCTGAGGTGTTTTGGGATGTTGTTCCAGGTCTTGGATGCAAGGTATGAGAAGGAACGTCCTCTGCTTCTGGTTTTCTTGATGCGAGGGAGGTATGCTTTTACCTGGGATGGAGATCGAAGGTGTCTGGTGGATTGGTAGAGATTGTGGCGGTGGTTGAGGTAAACTGTATTGGCCTTGTGAAAAGCTTTATAGGAGTGGATGAGTAACTTGAACTTACATCTTTCATGGACTGGGAGCCAGTGGAGATTGTTAAGTGTGTGGGGAGATGTGATTATTTCGAGGGATGTTCAGGATAAGTCTGGCAGTGCCATTCCGGGTAATTTGAAATTGGCGTAAGACATGGGCGTTTCCTTAATTAAGTCTACTTGTGATGAGAGCCTCGGTGTCTGTTCATCTGGTATTCAGTGAGATCCACTTGAAAATCTTGTGTAGCAATTTGCAGGATGTGGAAGCATGAAGAGGAGACGGCATTGATCTGTCTGCTCATGGAGAGGGTGGTGTCCAGAATGATCCCCAGGTTCTTGTCATGGTAAGGAGGGGTGGGTAGCGGGCCAAGTTCAGAGGGTCACCATGATGCATCCTGGGACGAGTGGTTGTTGCCAATGATTAGAACTTCGGTTTTGTCTGTGTTGAACTGGAGGCAGTTATGCTTCATCCAAGTAGCGATGTTGTTCATGCAATTAGGCAAAGTTTGCTTTGACAGTGGTGGTTAAGTTGGTAAGGGAGAGGATGAGCTGTATGTCATCAGTGTAGGATACTATGTTAATGATGCGGGCTCTGACAATGTCTGCGAGGGCTCTCATGTAGACGTCGAAGAGTGTTGGGCTGAGGAACAATACTTGAGGGATTCCACAGATACATTTCATGGGTTCTGAAGTGTAGGGAGGACGTCTAACTTATTGAGTTCTGTCTGTGAGGAAGGAGAAAATCCACTTGAGGGTCGGTCCATCGATACCCAAGTGCAGAAGCTTTATGATGAGTGAATTGTGGGAGACTGTATTAAAAGCTGCAGAGAGGTCCTGGAGAATGAGTGTGACTATTTCTCCTTGGTCGAAAAGACAAAAAGAGCTTTGAATGGATGAGGCACACTCCAACAATGATAGTAGGATTAGAAGGAATCTATAAGAATGAGAGTGTTGGTAGAGGGTAAATAGGCCAGAGTGTAATAATGTCTACCCTAAAATGGCACTGTGAGCGTTGTGCTACATTTGCTGGAGCGCAGTAAAGGAAAGCGTATTAAAACACACAACATGAGGGACCAATTAGGCATAATAACTTTGAAACAGAGGACATGTGGCCAATCAGGCACTCCTACTGAGAAACAGAAGTAGATCTAGGTTGTTCATTTAGAAAACTGCGTGGTACCCAGCAATTCACACAAAGCAACGCAGAACCGCGAATAGACATAGGGGAGGGAGATTCATTCTCTACGGGTGAGAGCGGAGGCACAAAGGGTCTGGCTTAATCTCTACGGTTGCATTGAAGTACATGAACTATATGAATGTGTATAATTTACAGCTTTGGGAACATGATGATGCTGAGGGAGGCATGTCTCTATGCAAAGGCAATGCAGGTTTGATAAGAAACCACTGTTTCTTTCTCACCTAGCCACTTCTATGGCATTATGAGGCTAAATTACAAACACAAACACTCCCAATTTATATACCAATAGTGTGACGTAGTCAAGGCATATTAAATATTAATGAAGATGACTAACAATATTGGCATATAAAGATTGATTCCACACAGTCAAACCTGTGCAACTACTATTTTTCTTTAGAAATAAGTTCTATGTGAAAACTTGTTCCAAGGATAACTTGATGCACACGTTCACGTGGACATAAGGGTTGCTCTTGTTTTTGTTAAAGCGTAGGAAATGCATATCATGGCACCAGCATGTGACATAACCATGAGGTGTTCCTCCTGACCTTATAACACCTTTCACAGTGTAGGATGTGCAGGGGACTGGTAAAATGAACATATGGGATGCAATGCCTAGGACACCACCAGAGCACCACATTCATGTATACATATATACATATGTAGTCAAATGGTAAATGACTTAGGTGTACATTTGTTTTTTTGCAGGTGGATTTTTATGAACTATATAAATCTATGTGCACTGTCCAGAGGAGGCCCAGGGGCAGGGGGCCATAACGTGTTGACCACCTTAATAAATTGAGTTCCTAAATTGCAAAAAATATTTTACAATCATGGATTTTTACAGAGCACCCAAGCGCCATACATAGGTCCACAAAGTGTTAAGCAGGGCTGAGGGCTGATCTTCTTGGAACAACCATATGAATGTACTCTGTTTTACTATTTCACGACACTCAAGTACACAAATACACAAGGACCACAAGAATCAAATGAGATTTGAAATATTGAATGTCGTTCACTACTTCATATATTTGTTGTCTAATCTGTTGCCCAGTGTCCGGAATGTGACCAACATATGTTTGAAGTGTGGCAATTCTATATTAAAGTAAAGCTAAATCAGGTTGCACAATCCTATGAAAAAATCTTTGGTCTTCAATAGTGAACTATGGACCAGATGTAGGTGGCTAAATACCGGTCAGTAACGCCGAAAATCAGTCAATTTCAGCGTTACCGACTGGTATTTAGCATGTGCGATGTAGGTAAGGAATCGGCAAATAAATACCGATTCCTTAATACCGATTCCTTATTGCTCTTGTATTCCTTAAATGCAATGTAGGTAGCACCAAAAATAGTGCACCTCAGCCTTAAATAATCGCTATTTACCACCAACTCCAATTTGGTGGTAAATAGCGATTTCCTTACAAAAAGCACTTTTTTGCTTTTTTTATGTGCCATGTGGCACACATCCATGCCTTTAGGGCGTAGATGTGTGCCACATGTGCACACATGCACATTTCAGGGGTGCAACAGTGTGGCCTTTGGACACCCTGGCACCCTTTAAATACCTCCCGCTATTAACGATTCGATAATACAGAATCGCAAATAGTGAATGTCTTCCCAGTCATTCCTATACGCCTCCTGGCGCATAGGAATGGATGTCTAGGTATTCCTTAATAACGAGTCGGTATTACCGATTCGTTATTAAGGAATGTTAAGGAATCGCTAATATTTTAGCGATTCGTACCTACATTGCATTTACCGATTCCTTAATAGCGATTCGGTAAGAATTGCTATTAAAGAAATCGGTAAATGGTAGTTACCCACATCTGGCCTTATGTCTCTATTGTAGAGTTTAGAATGAGAGCAAGCTTAATCCCTATAGAGAATCTCTCTTTTTCCTGCCACCTGACTGAAAGGCACATGTTGGCTGAAATCCGTCAGAAGATGTTTCTGTTCCTGTCTGGGAGAAACTGGTCTGGCACTTTGGGCAGGACTGTTCTTATTGGAGCAGGACCAAGACTAATTTGCATATGGCTGGTCCCTGTCTTGCACAGCTTAAAGGGTAAACAACAATGGACTGGAATATATACCAGAAAAATCACCACTGGGTGAGATTAATCCCAGCATTCCTTCCATTACTTTGTTGTTTGTTGCAGTAGTAGTCCTAAGTGTGATGAGTACGCCCAGTTGTGTTTTCCATGCTCAACTTGCCAAAGGATTCAAGCTAACCACCCTGATGTGGTCCAAGTAAGCTGAAACTTGTCTGGGGTTACCACTGTTGCAATCTAGAGGAAAGAGGCCTACCATGATGGACTCTTCCTAAAGAAGCTGGACAAGACTGATTTGCGTATGACTGGTTTCTGTCTAGAGTGGCATAGTGGGTAATAAAAGATGGACTTGAATGAGACCGAATGAGCTCCAGTTACTGCAATTAGGTCAAGCAGTCTTCCCATCACTTTGTTGTTGACCATAATAACAATAGTACTAACGACAAGGAAATAACATAAAAACACATGATGTTGCTATACTATTAACATGTATCACTGTGAATATGTGTGCTGGGCGGTGCTTAATTTGAGCCAGGGGTTGCTTGTGGGGGCCAACGGCACTCATTTATGAGGACCAACACTTATTTTTCATGATAGCACATTAACTGAGAGCAAGAGTGGAAAAATACTAGAAGAAGAAAGAAGACTCCTCAAGACCTGGCTCTTCGAGCAGTAGCAGCACCCCCATCCCCCGGTGCATTGGGACCCTCACGGGTAAGTAACGCGCTTTACAAATAACTGACTGATTGATTAATTGATTGAACGATGAGAACGACAGGAAAAATGTCTCACCGGGGAATAGGAGGACCTTGTAGGACAACCATGGGTAGACGTGCGCTTTATAAGTCTGTTTAACATAACAAGACTGAGAGAAAGGGACCAGAGGTGGCTGGATGTGGATTAAAGAGACCTGGGGTGGATTGAGGATTACGCAGCCTTGGTATTCGACACATTTAAATGTAATAGTGCCTGCTGTGGGTTTCTAAGCACACCTTTGGGAACCGGCAGTCCTTCTTTCAGAAATTAAGCACTGGTGCTGGAACGCTACTGAAACCTGCACCTCTTTATATTTCATGCCGCAGACTCTTTCCTCCCTCTCTTTCTCTCTTTTGAACTCATTACAGTTTTTTGCTGCCTACAAAGCTTCTTTGTAGTGTAAGGGGGCAGCCTGGTTCACACCAGCAGCACTTCAGCAAATCCTTGTGTTCAATATTTAATATCAGAAATGAAGGCCTCCCCCAGATTACAAGCTCCCTCTGCTTCATTCCTGCCCGGATACATCTGCAAATGTTTCATGTTACATAAACTGCGTCAAGTAAAAATGGAAACATTGTCTTTTGTCATTAGCTTTGAATGTTGGCAGCTCTTTGTGACACTAGCCCGGCTCCTCATTGGCACTTGAGGCGTGTTTTAATCCAGGCATCTGGGGACCTCACATCTCCTGACCTGCAGCATTCCCCGAGCTTCCTTCTTTTGCATTTGCCGTCAGTTTTCATCCTATTCTTGGAACAGTACTGCACTGCTCTCTAATCCTCTCAAGAAAGATGAAACGAGCAGCAATCGTGTTGGCATAATAATAGCCTCAGACAGCTCCCAACATGCCTAGTTAGCAAATATGTATGAACCCTGATTCATTGGAAACACTTAAAACAGAATCACGCATGTTTTTCAAATTATGTGAACAAACTGGCTAAGATTTACTATTCAAACACAGGCTCTCGCGCAATGATAAGAGTCGCAAAGCTGAGCGTCAATCGACTTTCAGGAGTTCAAGTGTATTAACGCCAAAATTTGACTTTACGCCATGACGTACCCAGTGGCGGCCACTCGTATTGCGAAGTGGTAGGGCGGGTGTAAGGGGAAACACAAACAAACCCCCCCCCCCCCCCAAAATTATAAATAAAGAAATGTGCACTTACCTGCTCCAACGGCCGCCGCCTTGCTCCAGATCCTCGCATCCCGTCCAGAAACTGCTGCACACTGCGCAGGCTCCCAGGTCCTCATCCCAGCACTGCTCATGTGCACGGAATACTGGGCTAGATGTAGGTAATTGAAATATACCGATTCGAAAATACCGAATTTTACCGATTCTGTATTTTCGAATCGGTAAATGCTATGTAGCTAAAAATTCGGTAAAAATTACCGAATCGTTAAGATTCAGTATTTACCGAATAGGTATTTACCGATTTGGTAATTGCCATTCATTCCTATGGGCCTGGAAGCCCATAGGAATGAATGTCAATTACTGAATCGGTAAATACCGATTTAGTAAAAGGGGGAAAACATTGAAGGGTGGCAGGGTGTCACTTTGACACCCTGTTGCACCCCTCAATTGTGTATGGGTGCACTTGTTGCAGACATACATGCCCTAAGGGCAGGTATGTCTGCAACATGGCACTGAAGCAATTTGCATAAAATTGCTTTTTGGGGTGTTTTCGTTATTTACCACCAACTTGTAGTTGTGGTAAATAACGAATCCTAACATGGAATAAGCACTCATTTAAGTGCTCCCTACATTAGGAATTTGATAATTTACCGAATCGGTATTTAAGAAATCGGTAATTTACCAATTCGGTAAATTACCCATTCGGTAAATTACTGAATCCTTAATTTCGGCCCCCTACATCAGAAAAGCCTATTACTGGTCGGTAACCGCCGAAATGTGTTAATTTCAGCTGTTACCGACCGATAATAGCCTTCCTACATCTGGCCCACTATTCCCTGCATGAGAGCAGTGCTGGTATTGGTCTGAGCGTCTCGGTCCGGCGCTCAGACGTAGACTGGGAGCCTGTGTTGGTTATTCCACCCAGCTGTACAACTCAGCCGGGTTGGAGAAATGCTAAGTGCGCATGACGGTTTGGCCAGCCCTCTGGGGGCCAGCCAAACTGTCATGCGCACTTGGCAGTGCCCACCACTCCCCCGCCTCCATGGTGCTGCATCTGCAGTATCAGTGCGGGTAGCCATGCCCCTCCCTCGGCTCGCAGTCGCAGCCTGCAGGACGAAAAATAAAATGATAATAAAAATGTGTTATCATTTTATTTTTGTCCTTTGACTCTGCTGGTTTTCAGCAGGGGGTTAACAATGCTCCCCCTTTCTGGAGGAGGCGCCCCTGGACATACCAACCCTCTCTATCATGCAATAAAATGGGGGTAACAGGGTGGCAAAAGTGCAAAAACATTAGGTTTGATCCAAATTCACGCCTGCTAACCTAGCACGACTTGGCTTTGGGTTAAATCCGAACACATGAGACCAGGTGCAGACAAGCGACAAGCAAAATATTGAATCTGATTTCTACATGTAACATGTTTTATATCAGAGAAATCACACATCTTGAGCAGGAGTCTTTGTATTGATATACTAACATTTTAAAACAAAAAACACACTGTAATTCACAAGTTATAGGTTATTGAGATAACTATAACTTGTTCCCCCACTACGCACTGCTTATGACCTCAAATATAACATCACTCATGACATGCTAAATGACGTAACTGATGGCATCAGTGATAACCCTAAAGTCATATATAGCATAGGGTCACTGAATGTACACTTATGGGCGCGTAGCATGGAGAAAGCATAAACCATAGAAGTAATTGCGGCTGTGCATGTTGAAAGTAACATGGCACACCATTTAGAAATCGCTAAAGTTTGGGGTGCAAGTAGTACTCCATGTTAAACAAAGTAAAGAATGAGCACACCTGATGGGGGTAGCAGAGGTATTTTTAAAAGTAGGTTGTGGCTTAAAGCCAAACCTTGTTGCAACAAAAAGTATAAAGATTTTGTTCACAAAAGATTACACAGGTGGATATCTGTACATGCGCCCATGTTAAATAGTTGTAATATACTGCTATAGGCACCTCCTATGTAACAAGGACATTTATAAGGTGTGGTTGTTTATTTCCAGAACATTGCTGAAGAGTTTGGGGGCATCACATATTGTTAAATAATGTAGAATGCACGGATGTCCTACTTAGAGGTGATTTATCTCACACTGGAATTATAAGCATGGCTCTAAGGTTGCATCCCACTGTGCCCATCTCAGGAATGCGTGTGTATTTGATTTTACAAAACAATGGAGGGTTGTCCTTATTGCCTGGTAGAAGATGTCTCTTCAATAGCAATTGCATACCTATTAACCTCTTGACTTAAAATTGCAGGTCCTGTCAAGTCTCTAAGAGGGTAATTCTGCTAAGGTGAATACAGTGCAAACTATTTTAAGCATGGTATTCAACCTTTAAAAAGGAAAGGGGGTGATGATGCCATTGAAACCAATGGAGGCATTTTATTTGTTAGAATGCTGAATACCAATGAAGAGAGGGTGACATCCAACAAATGTTGGTGACTTGACAGATATTTTGTGTCCAGCATGAAGTCATAGGTTATATTCATTATCATGCGATTGGTGATAGAAAATTGGGGCAGAGGTGTAGTGTGTTGAACTACTTCAAGTCTACAAGCACTACAGGACACTGCCACAATGACCTAAGGATGTCATCCCTGATGTCATGAATTATGTCATTTGAGATGATAATCAATGAACAAAAATCACAAGAAGGTGGATTTGCTATTCCAGATCCGCATATCAAACCATGTCCCCTTAATGTAGAAAGAGTTCATCTGAATTTAAGAAGAAGTTTGAATATTGAGTGCAGCCTTGGTGTTAGATGCTTATCCACCTCAAGCATCAGAAAAAGACTCTCTGCCCACCCACAGCGTTGCAGAATGTCATATCGACAAAAACAAAAACACTAATGCTCATCACATAAAGTCACTTTTATCCGTGTGCAGTCAGCACTTTTCTCCAATTTGTATAGTCGCAGAAACACTACTTTCCAATCCAAAAGAGTCGCGTTGTGTAGAAAATGCAGTTTTTATTTCTTTTTAAAACACAGTGCTCCACAGCCGACGCGCTTTTCGCCCTTTGCGGGCTTCCTCAAGGCTAATTCACAATGTATAATGCTCTTCTGTAATTAAAGCATAGTATTGCCACTATGCATTGTTCTTAATATAAAATTCACCAAGAGCATAATCAGGTATATCCAAGCACTTGAGTTGTAAACAGAAATCTTTGTTACTTATTCTTGTGGAGCCATGATGAGTTCCATCGTAAACATCCAGAGCCTCCTCACATCTCAATGTCCAGTTTGACTGCAATGTGAGGTCATAAGCAGTGCATGGTGGGGGCGCAAGTTATAGTCGAATGGTTCTGGTGACATCATAAGCCACAAGACCTAAGGGATCCTTTGTCAACTCGACTTTGTTTATTGAATTAGAATATATTCCTTTGAGCATTTGAAACCATTTAATATTTGCTTTCTGATTAATCAATCAGGAATTTCATTTCAACCCATTTAGAGACTTTTGCTTTACAAATTATTTGTTCTTAATATACCAAATTTTTGTTTTTAGCTATGGAAAGATGAATGTAGCTAAGGTCTGGGTCATTGATTTTAATACTATATTTATATATTATATATTAATATATATCACTATATTAATTGTAAATAAACTAACATGGAATCTATTATAAGACATTGTGACTGGGGCGAGTGAGGCAAGATGGCGCCGGAGTGAGCAGTCGCACCGATCTCGCTCTGGGAACCTGAAGCTGACTGGTGGTGATGGCTGGCACTTGTTTACTGATTTAATGGACAATGGGCAATGATAAGTGACAATCGAAATTGCGACAGTTTCCCGCAATAGTTTCCTGGCGATCTAATTTGTCACGATGCTCATGCAGTTTGTCTCATGTTCCTTTAGTTCTGGGCAATAAGTATGGACGCCTCATAGTTCTGGTAAAAGCTGAATTTGTGCAGGAAAATCTTAAAGGACTAAAGGATTAAGGGATTAAAGGGCAACTCCGGATCCTGGGAGCTGAATTTAAATCTGAATGAAAAAAACGGGGAGGACGAGGAAGATACATATTCGATGTTTTTCCAGATGTATTCCGAAGCCTAGGACTGTTACGGGACTGTTACGGGAGTGTTGGAAAATCTCGGCGGTCTTGGGAACATTTGCTAAGTACTTAACGTTGCGGTCCTGCATACCACAATATCCTACTCTGTTCAGCTGTTTCGTGTGATCTCCCGACTTCTCGTCTCCAGCTCTCCCGGCTTCTCCCGGATTTACTTGTTCTCGTGCAGCAAGCCTTCATACTAAATACAGAGCATACCAGAACGTGAGTAGAATGCAACCCCGGAAAATAGCCCCATTTGTCGCACTTTACCTTTATTGGTCTTGGTGTTGGTGCGTGGCGTGGGGAGGAGGCCACATTCAGTCGTGTTTGAGCCGTGCTTGACCCCTTTCTGTGCTGTGTCTGGAGGGCTCTGCTTTTCTGGCTCCCTCTAACCTGCTGATTGTCGTGTGGAGCGTCATCAGAACACTGCTCGCTGTGAACTAAGTAGCGAGATTGCCACGCCCCAGGTCTCAGGTCTCAGGGAGCATCTGCAAATTATCGTGCTCTGATTCATCAAGGATATGTCATATGTCACCGCTGATATCGCTGTTTGTGGATCAAGGCACAAAGTTTAAAGCGAGTACTCTGGGGGCACTTATTGTCTATATGAGTGCGCGTCGGTTTATCTACTCTAGGAAACCGGGGGGCGAGGTTAAATATAAGTCGAGCCTTCACAGAAAAATTTATAAAGAGAAGCAGAGACTGTGGCAAAGATTAAGGCAGTTTGAGTGGAGGGTAAACAGAAAGCCACACAGGATCACGATAAGGCTTATTTTTAAGGAGAATCAAGAGGGGGACTGTAATTCAGGGTTTAATGATCCCAATGAATTTGAGAGAACCTTTATGGAGCCAGTAGCATTACAAACTCAAGCACAAACCCAAATTGCACAGAAAATGTCTCAAATAACTCCGGGCAAGCTAGCGAGTAAACGAGAGGCCCAAGAAAATCCCGAGGTGCTTTCTGGGGATGAAGCAATTGAAGTAATTGAAGTAAATGAAGCGGCAAAAATAATTACTAAAAATACATCCGTAACTTTGGATTTTGAGAGCAGTTTAAAACAAACAATGAGCTGCCAACCAAAAAGCAATAGCTCCATTAGAAGACCAGAAACCAGAGGATTGAAGGCACAGGAGGGTAAAGAGGCCAAAAATGGAAAAGAAGGAAAAGAAGGCAATGAAGATAATGTTAATGGTAAAGCAAAACATAAAAACAATATGGAGAAAAGCAAAAGCAAAAGCAAAAATGCTATAAAAACTGCAGAGAAGGAGAAAGAGAGTGAGAGGGGTAAACAGAAGAAACAAGAACAGATAAACGAGCTTTACCCCGAAGAAAAATCCGATGATCAAGCTGATGAAAAGGCGGAACTTATGGCTAAAAAGGCTAAGAGGTTGCAAACCATCAAAAACCTGAAGGCCGCAGCAAAATTAACCGGATTGCGTGATGAAACACAACCAAAGATTTCTAATATATTTGTACCAGTTTCAAAGGACGCCTTGAACGAAGATAATAAAAGCGACAATAATAACATCAATAATATCAATAACGGGAAGCTACATGAGGCAATGAAGAATAAGACTCCCAGAGACGAATTATCTGCAAATAGAGTAAGCACAGTTACGGGTGTAGATTTGGTTAATCAAGATCTGGATCTGGATCTGGATAATACTTCCGCTACTGGACAAACCACAGTTGGTGATAAAAAGCTACAAACAGAGAGTGAAGAACCGTCGGAGGAATCTAACTCGGAAATTTATTAAACTGGACTATCCATCCCTAGTGAAATGGCAGAGACAAGCGCAATTAGCGAGGACGAAAAATCACCTATTGCCAATCTGGAAGTGTCCGATCAGACATATCATAGAGATACAAAGGACAACAATGAATCCGGTCGAGATTCGATATCCAAAAAGAAAGTGGAAAAAAAAATTAAAACATAGAAAACTTCACAAATGGATGATGAAACAACGGATCAGGGGAGCAACCAGGACCAAACAAAGAAAAAATGTAAACACTTTCGGAAAAGCTTGACCCCTACATCTATAGGAGACACAGAACCCAAACATCTGAACAGTGGGTCAGTTGAAAAGGGCACGGAAAGACAGCATCGTGATACTGGTAAACGAGGATTTTCTGTAGAACCATCATTGGGTGAGGTCCTGAAGACCATAAAGGATTTTCACTCAGACGTTAAAACTGATAGCCAAAGGAATCATGATGCTATTCAACAACTCCAAGGCGCTATGCAAAAGGTTGGTAACACTTGTACTGAGATAGTGGACAGAATGGCTTCGGTGGAAAGCCGTACTGAAAATATGGATGCGGACGTTATTAAACTCCAAAGTAGAGAAAAATCCCAAGCTGGTATCATTGAAGATTTAATTACAAAGGTGGAGGATCTTGAGAACCGGGGGAGAAGAAATAACCTCCGCTTTCTGGGAATCGCAGAAGGTGCAGAGGGAAGTGATCCGAAGGGATATATTATCAACCTTTTAAAGAATGCCATGCCTGAACTCCATACATGGGAACTGTAACGTGAAGTTCAACGGGCTCATAGCTTTCCTCTTACACTCCCCAAGAGATCTCAAAAAGGAAACCAGTACCCAAGGGCCGTTCTGGTCTGCTTTGGAAACTTTCTTTTACGTGAAGCAATTTATGACCTGGCCCGTCCGACGAGTAAAAAAGAATATCAAGGAAACAAGTTTTTTGTCCGTCCGGATTTTGCCCACGCAACGGTTGAACGACGCTGGAGGATGCGGCAACTCTTTGCCCCGTTTGAAAAGATTGGAGCAACTGTCTATCTGCTCAATCCAGCACGTTTAAGAGTAATTCAGAAAGGAACCTTTAAGAACTTTACAAGTGAGATCCAAGCGGAGGCTTACCTGCATGAACTCTCTGAATCAAGAAAAATGGAGGGAAAAATTGGGGGGAAGAAAAAAACACAACAGGATTAAAATAAGATTCAAAGGGATATGCAAGACTATTTATGCACCTACCGTGAATGATCCCGATACTCTCTTCCAAATAAATGCCCAGCTACCTAGTTGGCCACTTCCGATTATAATGTGTGGTGATCTAAATATAAACGGTCTCGAAGGGCTGTGGAAGGATGATCCGGGCAGGTTTAAAGAACGGAAAAAAAAGTCCTAGAGCCTTGGTCAATCTTATGAGAGATAACGGCTTAATAGACACTTGGGAGGAGCTTATGGGAGGGGGAGGTAGCACATATTATTCTGCTCCTCATAAAATAGTAGCTAGGCTTGATTATTTTTTGATGGGAATGGTACGACATTCAATTGTCTGGGATGCGTTGAAGGCTGTCATAAGAGGAGAAACCTTAAGCTACTCTCTCCGGCGTAATAAATTGCAAAAAGAACTAATAGAGAAGATTAAGACTGCGGTGAATCTGGAGGAAGAGCTGGTAAGGATTTTAGGAGTTAAAGGAGATGTGACAGGGGTGACTCAAAATTTAGCCTTGGCTAAAGTAGCAGTAGGGGAAATATACAGCGCAAGAGCAGCCAAAAGGTTTTTAGCAAGGAAGGAAGAGCAATATGAATATAATGAGCAAGTTGGACCGATCTTTGCGGTAAGAACTCGACAGGCAGCTACCAAGGGACAGATAACAGAAATGGTTATGTAGAGAGGGGTGGTAGTTAAAAAACCAAAAGAAATTTGTGCAGTGTTTCAGAATTTTTACAAGAAGCTATATAGTCAAGAGGGAGAAGAGCCAGGAACGAGGGATATAGAGTGGTATCTCAAAGAGGCCTTATTAGATAAAATTGCAGAGGAAGATAGGATTAGCTTGGAGACAAAATTCACCCGAGAAGAAATTCAAATGGCCTTTAACGGTCAACCATCAGGGAAAGCTGTAGGACCCGATCTTATACCCTTAGAATTTTATAAGAAATTCTTTGCAATACTAGAGGGGGACATTAACACACTTATGGTCTCGATCCAGGACGGAGCTGAACCGCCTAGGTCCTGGGGTGAAGCGGCAATGGTGGTTTTCTTAAAGAAGAATAACATTTCTACTGACCCTGGGTCATATAGACCGATCAGCCTGATGAATAGCGATACCAAGGCTTACTCCAAAATATTGGGTAATAGGCTGAGTTCGGTAATCGGAAAGGAGGTCTCGCCCCGTCAACACGGGTTTATTCCAGGCAGGGGCACAGCCGATCATATTAGAAGGGTAATTACCTTGTTTGATGGAACGACAGCCTCACGAGACCCTATGTCCTTAATACTTTTGGACGCAGAAAAAGCCTTCGATACGGTCTCGTGGGGCTTTCTTTGGGCAACAATGTGTAAACTCAATTTTGGGCAAAGGTGTATAGGGGGATTGAAAGCGTTATATAGATGCCCGTTATAAGGGTTAGAGTAGCGGGGGAACAGAGCGAAAATATTAACATCAAGCGTGGAACTAGGCAGGGAAGCCCCTGCTCACCATTGCTCTTTGCCTGTTATATCGATTCTTTTATAAGACACATAGAAAGAAACAGGCTTATCTGTCCTATCATTTTGAATGGTTATGAGACGAAAATCTTGGGTTATGCAGACGACCTAGCAATCATGTCACCTACCCCAGCCACAGCGATAGTGGAAATAGAAAAATAGGCAAAAAATATGGGCTTTTTTCTGGGTATAAATTGAACCAGTCTAAAACACAGATAGTTATCAACCAATCTGCCGCAATAAATGATGAAAGGGTCACAGATTCAGCTGTTTACTTGGGTATAACGATAACATCTAATTTATCCAAGTTGGTTGAGGAAAATTTGACCCCTGTGATTAGAAAGGCCAAACAAGATCTGGATAGGTTGGATAATTTACATCTTAAAATAATTGGACGCTGCAATGTAATCAAGATGCTACTTCTCCCCAAAATGTTATATTCTTTTCGAACTATCCCTTTAATATTTCATAATAATTGGTTTAAGTACATTGAAAGGGTCTGCAATCGATTTATATGGGCAAAAGGTAAAACTCGGAGGGCCATAAAACAGTTGGCACTTTCTAAAGAAAAGGGAGGCTTAGCTGTTCCAGATTTTAAGGGATATTATCTAGCAGCAGCCTTGCAGTATCTTAGAGGACTTCTCGGGGGAAACACTAATGATAGGTGGCGGGACGGTATTGGTATACCAGATATATATGATTTACTGGTTAGAGATTCGAATAAAGGATTACTTACATTCAAGGAGTTCAATTATTACAAAAGAACAAAGTTTAAGGTCTTCGCCGCTGCTATATCAGTGTGGTCTATGGTCCGGAAAAAAATTAAGTTAGGACGGATGAGTTTTTACACACCTCTATATAAGAACGAGCTCCTCCCAGAAGTGCTTCATGATCAAGTTATGAAAAGATGGGAGAACTCTGGGGTGTGCACTATAGGAGATATTATAGATGACTCTGGTATAATTTCTTTTGAAAGGGCATGCCAATTATACAAGCTAGATCGTAGAGACTTTTTTAAATTTCTGCAGATTAGATCAGTAATACAAAGGAAAATGCTTGGGGGTGTTAATTTTAAAAGAGAGGATCTGATGGAACACATTCAAGATGAGAAGGGCTGCTCAATCTCACAATTGTATGGGGTGTTGAGTGAATGTAAGGAAGACGACAGGATTAAAGTTTTTGATAAATGGAGGAGGAAGCTAAATTTAGTGGGAAATGAGGGGGAAAATCGCTGCAGCTTACTAATTCTATTGTCAAGGTTGCTAACTTGCAAGCACAATGTTATTAAACTTTTCATGAATTATATTACACACCGCATAAAATAGCACAATGGGGGGGAATTAGCGGAATATCCTGTCCGAGATGCCAAAGTGTACAGGCTGACACTATTCATATGTTCTCAGCATGCCCAAATCTAAACCCTCTCAAACAGGAGATTGAAACATTCTTTGGTGATGAACTAGGGATATCAATTAGTTTAACAAATGAGATTATGATTTTGGGTGTTGGGAGAGAAGGGCTGGATATCCCCCATCAAGAATTTATATTTATTGCAATAGCCATAACCCGACTTTGTACAGCAACCCTGTGGAAGTATCCTAATCCCCCGTCATTTAACCAATGGCTCTTAAGAATGTTATCAATGTTTACCTTGGAGAAATCTTTGTATGAAAAAAAAGGTAGTAAAGCGATGCAGTTAGGTAAACGGATCTGGGCACGGGTAGAGCAGTGGAAATTAAGAATAGAGGGGTAATCTATTCTATAATATTATAATAATATTTATTTCTTCTGTTTTCTTTCTCATGATTGTTTTTGTGTAATGATTTATGTGTCTTGAGGGGGGCGTGGCTTAGCACGCGAAGCGAATGGTCGCCTGCGGGTAGAGCTCCGTGCCGAGTTCCCCTTCCCGGCGCTGTTCTCCGGGACAGTTCTGCCCTGAAGCCGCCGAAAACCACCGGCGAGTGCCCCACTAGACCTGACGCGGCGCCTGTCCGACTTTGGCACGGATCGGACCTACAAAACCGCACCGGGAGGCACCGGCCGCCCGCGGCCGCGAGGGTTGCCGCCGGCCCGGGCGCGGACCCAGGAAACACCGGGGATCCAGCAGCTGCGGTAGGCCCAAAACCGAGGCCGACGCCACACGCCAGCGGACCACGCACCACAGCACCGGAGGCCGCCCACCCCCCATGACGGTGAGGAACTGGGGTTAGATGACCGCACAAACCCGGCTGGACATCCCACACACGCACTAGGGCGGATCGGCGGGAGAGCCCTGGAACTGGCGGTAGCTGCCAGGCCTGGACGCGTCTCCCCTGCACCGGGAGCTATTCTGGCCCAAACGCACGGCGGTGCGGAGAGGTGAGCGGCTGGGCCTCGGACGCCTGAGGAACTGGAGGGCAGTGGAGGTTGGGGCACGCAACACGGCACTCGCCGGCAGCCACGCGATCCACGACACACGGGACCCCGGCCACAAGCAGCACCCACTGGCTCCACAACGCGGCGCGGCCTGCGACTCACTGGCGCTACCCCAGGCACACACCGTGGGAAAGGCGACGGCCTGCGGAGACGAAGACCTGCTCCACCCGCGATCCGAGCGCAGCTCAACACCGAGCGGCTGCCACACGAGCGGAACCGGTCACCGCGCCAACACAGCATACAACCCACATGGACCCACACAGGCCCTGAGCCCCTTGCCACTAACAGGCCCACGACTCACAAGGAGCACATCGCGGAACCGCGCCACATACCCAGCGACGCCCAGATATACCACCCAGCGCCGAGGTGCGAGGCGCCCAGCAGCTGTCCACCCTCCCAGGAGTGAACGAGCGCCACGCAAACACCGCGCAGGCAGAACCTGGCGACACCAGCAGCCGGGCCCCAACCGGCAGCCGGCGACCTTCATCCACCTACCCGCCTTTGGCCAGGCCAGATTGAACCGAGCCGGGACAAGGAAAGCGGACTCCCCATAAGACGCCGATGTCTGGCGGGACCAGGGCACGGACCGGCGCTGGGGGCGCGGGGCCTAAAGGCGACATGAACAAAACTGGCAAAACCACGGACCAGGACCAGACGGCGGCGAAGCTCGACGTCATGCTGGCAGCCATGGAGCGGCTAGAAGAATCGATTCAGCTCACACGCACCTCCCTGGCCACTAAGATCGACAGCGTGGCCATAGATCTCACGCATCTCCGCGAAGACCACAAAAAGCTTGCTGACCGCACCTCGACGCTGGAAGGAACCGTGAAAGAGCTCCAACCCCAAGCCAGCCAGACACATACCCAAATACAGGACCTGCTGAACCGAGTGGAGTTCCTTGAAGACCGGGCCGAAGATGCAGAAGGCAGGGCGCGGAGGAACAACGTACGCTTGGTCGGCGTTCCGGAGAAATGGGAAGGGAGAAACCCGGAGGAGCACATGGAAAAATGGCTGACATCCATCCTGCCTGAGGGCTCACTCTCGCCTCAATTCGTGGTGGAGCGCGCCCATAGAGTCCCGACTGCGCCCCTGGCTACGGGTTCCAACCCAAGGCCCATGCTCCTCCGCATCCTGAATTATAGAGACCGGGACTCCATACTGAGAGAAACGCGCAGACTCGAGGAGGTGAGAATCGAAAACACCAAAGTAATGTTCTTCCCGGACTACACCATACATGTACAGAGGCAGAGACAATCCTTTCTAGCGGCGAAGAAACGCCTGCGCCAGCAGGGCCTACAGTACTCCTTACTATTCCCCGCGAAACTCAGAGTGATAGCCGGGGAGAAAACCCATTTCTTCACAGACCCAGATGAAGTGGAAGCATGGCTGGACAGCGGCACTGACACAGCCCCCAGGACTCCGGCAGCCCACGCGAAGGGATACCAACCCGGCGGGAACAGGAGACGACGGCGCCCGAGGCAGCGGGCGCAGGGGCGCACGAACGGGCCAAGGAAGATGCCCCCCCCTGCCGACGCTACGCAGCAGGAAAAACAAGAAGCCCTCCGCCTTGTACGGGAACTCAGCAACTCCCCAACGCATAGCGACCCAACCGGCAGCGGCACACAAGACCCCCCAAGCGACGACGAAGCACTCTACGGAATATCGGACTCTCCTGTGACAGATCCTGGACCGGATATCACCCCCCAAACCTCGGAATACATCGGCTAACTGTCTCCCAGAGCATATCCACCAAATCTCCCACAAGAACACTCGAAGGGCCATACACGTTGAGATCGCGGACTCAGACTGAGCACGACTGGCCCGGCGAGACCTCCGGAAAACTGAGAGCTGCGCCTTGCCCTGGTGATGACCCGATGGGCGCTGGGCGGCCGGCCCCCCCACTCCTGTGGCCAGCCATCCTGCTGCACTCTAACCAAGACACGTAATGTATGGCATTGAATGTTGGTTTTTGCACCTATGACTTTTAAAGTTGAGGCTGACTCGGGCCTCCACATACCCCCCGGGAAGGGGAACAACCCCTATTCGATGATTCTACAAACACTTGGCTAGCTGCTACTGCTAGCACTGCACGGCCGCCCCCAGAACTGAACTAAACTTTGTTACTCTCCTTGAGAGCATGGACGGGAGCACGTTTGCCCACCGACCTTTTGGTATTTCGCATGTTTGCGATGTTCATTGGCTACCTGTTCTTTTGGCCACGTTAACTACCTGTTTTCCCCCTTCACAACACTGCAATGGCGTGCGGGCCAATCAATCATCCTTACGAACTGCGGGTGGGCGGGGGGTGGGACGGGGTGGCCGCTCTGGGGAGACCGTCAATACAAAACAATGTCTGTGATCAATATATGCACATGGAATGTGAGAGGGATGCACACACCGTCCAGACGGTATCAAATATTCTCATACCTCAAACGCCATAACGTACACATTGCTCTCTTACAAGAGACGCACCTCTGCGCAAAGGAAGTCACTACCTTACGCCGCAGATGGCGTGGCCACCTATATGCCACACACTACTCTTCCTACGCTAAGGGGGCGCTGGTATGGATACGTCCGGGCACCCCATGGATAATGCAGGACGCCGTGGTGGACCCCGGGGGGAGACACGTAGCGGTCAGGGGCAGGATAGATGGGAACCCGATAGTACTAGCCTCGATATATGCACCCAACACAGGGATACAGGATTTCTTAACACAGCTGTCCAACGCCCTGGCGCCATGGCATGGCATACAATGGATACTGGGCGGGGACTATAACTGCACACTGGACCCTTCCCTAGACCGCTCACGTCCCCCACGCCCTAATTCCCCAGCTCTTCACGCAGCGCGAGCCCTCCTAGATTGGTCCACACAATGGGACCTATTAGACGCATGGCGCAGCCACAACCCAGACACCAGGGCCTACTCCTTCCACTCAGGGGCACACAATCTGCATGTACGCCTAGACAGATACATGGTATCCAGAGACCTACTACCGGCGATACGGGACACACAATATATGGGCCGCACGCACTCGGACCATAATCCACACTTCATGACGCTCACCTGGGAACAGCCGCGACCACCAATCCCCACCTGGCGACTACAACCAGACCTCTTGCTTGACGGCACATTCAGAACCTCGATAGGGGCACAAACGGCACAACACTTCGAGGATAACAACAACACTGCCTCCACACCCCAGATAGAGTGGGACGCGTTCAAAGTGGTCCTGAGGGGGCTATGCCTCGGAACCCAGGCACACACACGCCGACAGCTGGAAGCAGACCTGAAACGGCTAGAAAGGGAATTGCTGCACATAGAACAAGGGGCGACGGGAGGGGATGAGACAGAGCTGCTTGAGGCCAGGACGGAACACGACAGACTGATAGGCAGACTAAAACAAGTCAATTTCACTGCACACTCAGCACGCACACACCGCTACGGCGACAAGCCGGGCAAATTACTAGCCTGGCTGATAAGGCGAGAAGATCGCTCCGCCCCAGTAACGGCCATAAGCCCTACTGCGGACACCGTAGTATACACCCAGGCGGGCATACATGCAGCCTTCGTGGCGCATTACAAGACACTATACCAGTCGCAAATGGCCAATCCGCAACCGGACATCCAGGCATACCTGGAGGAACTCACACTTCCCGCCCCGACCGATGACCAACGAGATGAGCTCGGAGCCCCGTTGGTAGCGGAGGAATTACGTGAGGCCATATTCGCCCTCTCTAACGGGAAAACACCTGGGCCGGACGGACTGCCTGCAGAATACTACAAAGCATATTCTGACATCCTGATTCCCGAGCTGCTCAGAACATACTCGGCAGCTCTAGACGACTCATCCTTACCATCATCCATGAACGAAGCCATACTGGTATCGCTTCTCAAACCAAACAGGGAAGGGATGCTCCTCGGGTCATATAGGCCGTTAGCCCTGCTCAATACGGACTACAAAATCCTGGCATCAGCACTGGCTCGTAGACTAGCGGCCCTGGTACCGGCCCTGGTACACAAGGACCAGAACGGGTTTGTCCCAACGAGATGCACCTCCCAGAACATCCGGAGGCTGTTCCGGGTGCAGGAATACGCAGTCCAGGCGTGGCCAAGATCGGGTTGCCTGGTGCTGGACCTAGAGAAAGCGTTCGACTCTGTCGAATGGCCCTACTTATCGGCAGTGCTACGTAAGTTTGACCTGGGTGATGACTTTCTAGAATTGGTCGGCCTGCTATATGGGAAACCTGAGGTGAGGGTACGCACTGGCAAGCTGGTCTCAGAGCCCATAAAGGTTAGAAGAGGCACCAGACAAGGTTGCCCACTTTCCCCATTACTATTCTCCCTGGCGATTGAACCGCTGGCTGAACAGCTGCGCACCAGCGGAACACGATGGGGTATCCCGCTAGCAGATGGCACGCATGCAGTGTCGCTATACGCAGACGACCTACTCTTATATATCAAAGACCTTGAGAATGTGCCGTCGGAACTGTCGGGCATATTCCGCACGTTCGAATCGATGTCAGGCCTCAAAGTTAACTGGGCCAAGTCAGGGGCTTATTCGTTCACCCCCGACGCTCCGGACCCGGCAATTCACATTAACAATGAACGTCTGCCATGGTACCAAACCACGTTCAAGTACCTGGGCATTCATATATACAGAACGCCCCCAGACATTTTAGACGGCAACCTGACACGGGCCATAACGTCTGTTCGAACACAGGTCGCCTTCTGGAAAACTCTCCCCATCAACGTGCCAAGCAGGATAACCTTAACGAAAATGATAATACTCCCCAGGCTCCTGTACTACTTTGCCAATCTCCCACTCTATATCCCTGTCCGCATATTCAGGGAGCTGGAATCCATGCTCAGAGATCTGATCTGGAACACAGGCAGGCCAAGAGTAGCACTGACGAAACTCTACAACCCGGTCACTGAGGGCGGCGCAGCAGTCCCGAACCTAGAGCTCTATTACCTAGCAGCACAGGTGCAATGGGCGGTAGCCTGGATTTCGGGCAGGAATCTCGAGGACACGGCCACGGCCACAGACATCCTTTCCCAACTACAGGTACTCACCCTATTTCACCCGCTGACGAGCCCTAGGACGCACCCGCAACTACATGTGGCTGTAGCCACGAAATGTTACGACAGATGCTTACGCCTCACTAGAACCACCACGCCATATGCGCCGGCGTTACCGCTCCTGGGCACCCCCAAGGCCGCGTCAGTCGTGACAGAGGCGACACTGGCACAGTGGACCCACGCAGGCATAGAAACCGTGGCAGATTTGTACGCAGATGGCGCTTTACTTTCCTTCGAGGCACTGACTGCTGACACGGGACTGCCCGCCGGACAATTCCTGCAACATGCCGCAATACTGCGGACACTCACGCGGAAATGGGGGAACATCGCTGACGAACCGCCCACACACCAGCTAGTGCAGTGCATGCACGTGATGGGCAACGGGACGCATGTGGTGCACTGGCTGACACAGGCGCTACTCTCGCACACTCAGCACACATTGCAACCTCTCCGGGACAAATGGGCGGTGGACAGAGGGAAGGCATGGACGGACAAGGAGTGGGCGGCGATACTCTCAGGCCCCCGCAATATTCCCCGTAATGCACGTTTCAAACAGATCCAACTTTATGTTCTACACCGCGCATATCTATCCCCGGACAAGATAAACTTGTACTTCCCAGGCACGGGAGCCAAATGCCCGAGGTGTGACGCGGAGGGAGCAGATCTCCTCCACAAGCTGTGGCAATGTCCCCAGCTTCGGGCATACTGGCACTCGATACTCGCGACACTGAAACGATGCACGGCAATGCCGATCCCGCTCTCGTGGGAGGCGTGCCTCCTGGGCCTCTTTCATAGGACCAAACTAAACAGGGTGCCTTCCCGCTTCTGGGACCTTGGCCTCATCACAGCCAAAAGACTCATTACGAAGCATTGGAAGCGGACGGCACCACCAGCGGCGGAACACTGGCGCGCTTCACTAGATAACTGGGCGAAAGCGGAAAGCATAACATTACATAATGAGGAGACGGCGGGATTGCGAAAATACCCCATAGCGGCGCCCTGGGACGATATGACCCGCTCCTTCCACAATGGACCCCAGGCACCAGATACTCCCGAGAGACAGACACCCCCGGATGAGGAACATAGCGATGACCAGCACACTCCAGGGGCCGCAGACGACAGACACAACGCCCGTACACCTGACCCCTAGGCACCCCCCCCTCTTCTCCCCCCCCCGGCTCAGCTGACACGCCAGGATTGCCGACACCCTCCTGCATCGCCAGCATACTTCCCACACATGCAAGATCGGACACGAGCCTGCTGAAACATTACTACCGGGCCCCCCCCCCCTCTCTCCTCGCCCCCCCACTACCGTAGGCCCCACCAGCTGTTGCACCGCACGCCCCACGACCCCAAGTTTGACACCCCTATCCCGTTATGCTTTTATCGAAGTTGCTAGATTGGCAGGATACAATGGCTAAGACAGCATGATCACGCACTGCTTGAACGCTGACATTCTCGGCGAAATGTTGTGATATACTCTGCGAACTACTCCATGATCTATGTATGCATTGCCTTGACTACTGAATCTTCATACCTTGAGACTCTGTATGGAATATGCTTGTATTCTTTTTTTTCTCCTTTGCACTGAATAAAAGTCATATTTAAAAAAAAAAAAAAAATGATTTATGTGTCTTGAGAATTCTAATTATTCAATGATGTATATCTGCTGTATGGAATATGTATATGGAACGAAATAATTGGTTGGAACTGTGTGGAATTGTATTATCTGATGATGAAAAAAAAAAGGAATCTATAATAAGAATTTTAGCATTAGCTCACCGCATCATAGTGGGACATGGCTTTTTCACAGCCCAAGGAATAACGCTGTTGATGAACTGTTAGGCTACCTGAGAGTTTGAGCAGGCAGATAAACTAGCTGGATAATGAGAGGCAAGTATTTTGCTTTCGGTGGTATGCATTGATATAACCTGCCTCTAGTCTTATATCTGACTCTGAGTAAAGACACGTCCATGTCTTTAGCTTGAGTCCTGCCTGGTTTCTGCTTCCAGTGCATATCTTTTGGAAGTTAACAATGACAAAGACCATTTAAAAGAACGTAATGTGTTAAACCTTAAAGAGAGACTTAAACTCCAGATAGCAGAACATTCCTACAAGTAACACATACTGATGCTCCACTGTTGTCTAACCCACCAGCTAAACTCAAATTCCAATAATTGGAGTCAGAAGAAAAGAGAGAATAGCCAATTTGAGTGATTGAGGTTATGTGTATGATTACTCATTGTTAGAAATGGGGTTTCGGTTGGCTAGAGTATGCACCTAAGCTAGGCAGAACCCACCACCCTAGTCAGGGTAAGGGAGTTACACACACAAGATAACCGCTTCTCACCCCCTTTGTAGCTTGGCAGAGCAGTCAGGCTTATCCCAGAGGCAATGCATAAAGCGCTTGCGCAACACACACCTACACCAGTGACACACTATGCACACCACAAAAAGAGACTTCACACAAGGTTATATAAAAATATCCATTGTATTGTACATGAAACACATTAGACCATAATCACATAAATCACTCTGCCACTTGTCATAAAGTTGCATATAAAACCCATAGATCATAAATCACTTTGCCTTAAGGCAGTGGTCATCACATCACATGTAGTGCACTAAAGCAATACTTATAAGTTGTCCTAGTCAAGAAATCATCACAAAGACATAAGGCGCAACTTCACACGGAGGGCTATACCCCTAATACCTCTGAGTTACACATGTCATGAAACCATACTGACATTACAGTTAGTGCAATAAAGCCATTACCACTTAGTTGCACATGTTATAAGAACGTTCTGAGAACCACTATCACTGTGCAAATCATGGCATCCATATATATTATAACAATAGGGCATAGAAATGTAGGGAAATATTATCAATCACCTGAATGCATAAAGCACAGTGCTTCTGTGCTGGTAATCTGCATCCTCAGGTACTGTAGTTCTCCACGTAGGCTACAGGGCCACCAGCCCGCCTACCACCATGAACGCAGCAATTTAGGAGGAAACATAGAGCCCAGGGTATGTCTCAGCGGGGGGCACCCACATGGCCCCGTCGGTGGGAGGACCACCCTTATGTTATGTCATATCGAACTTATAAAGCGCAGCTTTCATGCTGTGGAGCATCATGGCATATGCGGAGCCCAAAAAACACACACAACCTTAACTAAGGATATCATATGAGTGATCTAGATAGGGCATCAGGGGTGGCAAAGATCCAGGTTTTCAGGGCATCTCTAAACCTGGTTTTTGTTTGAATAAAGTGGAGCTAGTTCGGGAGCATATTCCAGGCTTTGGTCCCTAGCACCGCAATTGATTTCCCACCCTTTGTTGTGTACCGAAAACCTGGGGGCTTCAGAAGATTAGCGGTGGAAGATCTGAGAGTGCAATGTGGTACATAGTGGGAAAACCTGGCTCGAAGATAGTGGGGGCCTGAAAGTTTGAAGGCTCTGTAGGTGATTACTAGTATCTTAAAGAGGACTCTTTTGTGGATGGGCAGCCAATGGAGTATGTTTAGGGCGGCTGAGGTTGAAGAACGTCAAGGCCATTTTAAGACTAGCCGTGCTGCTGCATGTTTGACCAACTGTAGCTGGTTTAACACTTACTTGTTGGTCCCTGCATAGAGGCGGTCACAGTAGTCAAGCCTGGAAGTGATTAGGGCCACTGCGACCGACTTTCAGGACGTGCAAGGCAGGAGATCAAAAAACCTTTTGAGGGACTTTATCAGTTGAAAGCATGTCCCTGCTACTGCTATGGATTGCTGCAGTGGCATAACGAAAGTTGAAGGGCCCCCCTGCAAGATACACAGAGGGGCCCCACTCTGAATTTAATAAGGAGCTCTCTGGCGTGAGTACAGTGCTGAGGGGTCCCCCTGCAGCTCACCACTGTGAGGGATGCGGGCCTGTGTTAATTCCCTGGATTGCTGCCGTAAGGAGAGTGTTGAGTCAAATTTCACACTCAGGTTCTTTACTACCTTCACTTTAGTAGTTGGCTGTCTATGGCCACCATAGGCTTGGGGAGAAATCATTGCATCTCCCTAATGGCATCATTTCAGTTTTTTCTGAGTTGCATTTTAGGTTGATGACTTTTATCCACTTAAAAACCGCTGTGAGACACAGTTGTAGATTTTCTTTGGCATGTGTGGATTGTTCATCTAGTACAAGAATTAGCTGAGTAACGTCAGCATAAGAAGTTGTCTCAATGTTAAATGACAATATAAAGCTAATGAGAGGAGCCATGTATGCGTTAAACAGCACTGGGCTAAGAATGGAGCCCTGTGGGACCCCGTAGAGCAGGGGGTTTTCAACTGATTGTGGCCGAGAGTGACCACTTGTCTGTGATTTTGTAGACAGAATTTTAGCCAAGCCAAGGCAAAATGCTAAATGCCGTATGATTTAAGACGGTCTGCTAAGGTGTGAAGAGGTGTGTCAAAAGTGGCAGATAGATCCAATAGGATCAGTACAGCATTTTTGCTTAATCTAAGGCAGACTTAAGGGTTTCTGCAGTATACAATAACAAGGATTCTGTTGAGTGCTGAAGCCTAAAACCGGATTGGTTAGGGTGTAGAATATTTGCCTCTTCTAAAAATGGATGTAAATTGTGAGTTGACAAATTCTTCTGTGATTTTATTATGATAGGGAAGCAGAGGGATTTGCCGAAGATTCATGAGGGTGGTAGGGTCTGCTAGATGTTTTGTCTGGAGAGGTTTGACTACTGCAATTTTGCATTCGTTGGATACTACAGCTTGTGAGAGGAAAGCATTAATTACATTTTTAATAACTGGATTGATGATATCTATAATATCATACATAATCTCCACACATGAAATAATCACAAAGCAGCTGAAAGCCAACGTGTGGTGCAGCTGCCATGCCGTGAAGTTCAGCCCCAACCCACAATTACCGGGGGGTGAGCGAGTTAGGAGGCTACAAAGACAGAGCTCATTTGTGGATACCACCGGCGAACAGCAGGACGGCAGCGGAGTTGCTAGGCCCTGTTCTTTTCAACGCACTGGGGTTCCACGGTCATGCAGCCTCACAGGAATTCGAATACTTGACAAAAAACATCCAAGGATTACAGTTATCTACTTCTTGACCAAAATTCATAAAAAAGCAACACCACCACTGGGACAGCCAATTGTCTCAGGATGTGTTTCACTCATGGAACCAATTTCTCAGTATGTCGATATTTTTCTGAAACCATTTCTCAAAAACGTTCCCTCATACTTCTGGGATACTATGTATTTAATTAACAACGTTGAAGGCCATCAATTAAATTTTCCCAACATTGACTAGTACCATGGGTGTGGTCTCGCTCTATACACAGATCCCACAGGATGAAACATTACAAGCAATTGAATTCTAACTGTAAATGAGAGTGCGCCCACATCGAGTTTCCACTCATATCATTCTACAACTAACATCAATAGCATTGAGAAAGAATCTTTTTAAATTTGAGGACACGCTCTTCTTCCAAATAAAAGGGACTGCTATGGGATATCCCTTTGCGCCAGAAGTGGCAATTCTTTTCATGGGCAGATTTGAAGATAGATTTATTCAAAAAGATAAACCATTTGCAGAACACCTTGTACGGTGGTACAGTTACATCAATGACATCTGGTGCTTATGGAACAGGACTGAAAAAGACTTACTTGCATTTCACAAATGGTTAAACAATAGACACCCGTCATTCAATTCAGGTTAACAATAAGTCAAACCAACTTCACGTTTGTGATTGTTGATGTAAGACTGAAACTGAAGAGATAGTGTCCCAGTACGGAACAGACTGCAACAAAGTAAATGTAAATGTAAATGTATGTGTCTTGTAAAGCGCACTGCTGCCCTGAGGCGTCGTGGCACTGTAGACCGCTGGGGAACCTGTTCTGGCTATCCCTGTGAGATGGCCCTACTGGGTATCTCCAAGGTGAAACCAGGCATCCCTGGCGAATGTAGGGGGCCGTTGTAGAGATGAGGCAAGCTAATGCCCAGAGTTGCCGAGTGTGATCCCTGGTTAGAGTAGGCAACGAGGCGAGAATTATCAAGTCCGCTGACCCTGGTCCACGACCCTGCCGCGTCGGGAATTGAACCCCGGTCCCGGGCCGTTCTCTGCTTCTGGGTCTGCCGCCTCTAACCAGTGAGCCACACCACTCGATTCCAAAGTAGAAAGTAGAATTTCATAAAACAAATCTCTGCTGATTTATCATTACAGACTAAATGAAAAATTAAGAATCAGTGACTCGTAGCGAGTAAATACCTAACTGACACCTGCATAAACTGCTTCATACTGTTTATTAGAAGAGTTCAAGCATAAAGAAGGTACAGTTGATTACCTACTTATCAACAAATCTAAGTGGAGTTAGAGGGTCAGTGAAAGAAGCTAACCACAACCCCTTTATCATTATTTTCAGAATAAATCCAGTCATTGTCCTGAGGAGAACCCCAAGAATAACAATGGGGTATGAAACATGCCTGCACACTTAGATCACTTGGGGAACATGATCATTTGATTAGGGTCAACTGGGGGAATGGTTGAGAACTCTCATCCCTAAGGACAGAGATATCAGTTCCCAAGAGCTATAAGCAGCATAATAGATCCATCTTAGACAAACAGGAATTATGGCAATTGCTGCTTGATTATGCAAGGAGATGACTGTCTCGTTTCTGGGACAATTTTTTCACATGTATTGCTGTTTTTTATATCCTATTCATTGTCTTAAGTTTGTTTATTGTTGTCATTTATAAAGTTTGTTATAACTTTTGTTGAATTGAAACACCACAAATGTGTATGTAGAGATTGAAACAAATGATTGTGACCTCCGTTTTTCTCTGAGAAAAAGAGAATGTGAATCTACCGAAATTGTAAAAGAATTAAGGTTAATAAATACAAGGACCAAGAAAATGACTTAATTGGTCCTAGTTATTTAAGTAGATAACAGTGCAAAAAGACAGCTAGGACAACCCCTCTATTTAGTATATTACGGCCGAATCTAGCTGCCTATAAAGAGCCCAACCCTTCCAAACACTTTTTAAAAGTGACATTTGCAAACACAGAATTTAAAAACCACCTTTATCAAAACGTGTGTTAATAAATTCTGAGTTGAGTACACAAACACCATTTTTCCATATTGTCCCTATTGAAAGTTACACATGTAAAAATGTTACAGTGCAACCTCAATAATAAGCCTATGGGACAGCAGCCTTTCAATAGTGAAAAACGAAATAAACAGAATTTCACCATCAGGACATGTCACCCACACCATGCATGTCGTACCTTTCACATACACTGAACCCTGGCCATGGGGGTACCTTGGGCCTACCTTAGGGGTGCCTTACATGTAAGGAAAGGGAAGGTTTGGGCCTGGCAAGTTGGTGCACTTGTCAGGGCAACATGGCAGCTTACAACTGTGAGCGCAGACACTACAGTGGTAGGTCTGAGACACATTTACAGGGCTACTCATGTGGGTGGCACAACCAGTGCTGCAAGCCCACTAGTAGCATTTGATTTACAGGTCCTGACACACACCGTTCACTTTACTAGGGACTTACCAGTAAATCAAAAATCATTGTCACAATTTATACAGAGAGCATATGCAATTCAATTTCAAATCTTTATTTCGATCGTTTGATCATAAAAGATATACAACAATTCATCATCATTAAAAATTTAAAAAGACTGTTAAAACAGAGATTGCAGTGTATCAATACAACAAATTTTCAGTGGTCCCCTGCCATCTTTACATATCGAGTTCTGGCATACCGCATTGCTGTTAAAGATTTAGCCAGGGCAAACACCGTTGACGGGGATAGGTCTGTTTTTAAAACTCTTAGGGCAGGAAGGAAAGTTCTGAATCCCAGGTTTCTCAATAGTGGGGCGAGCCAATATTGTCTACTTTTGGAATAGGCTGGGCAGAAGAAAATAACATGGGCTTCGCTTTCTCTAGTTTGAGCACAAACTGGACACAACTCGGTAGGCAGCTGTTCCGCCCACGCTTTAGTGAAGGTCTTTAGGGGTAAAGTCCCATACCTCCATTGCAAGAAGAGTTTCCTTGTTAGAGCAGGGGCCATGCCATCCAACACAGTTTCAAAGTTGTATAAGTCTTTAGTTATGATGAAGGCATGCGTCAAGGAGCCCTCTCGGACAGTTGCCAGGCCTCGGGTAAGCATTTTTTCGTAGTAAACTCTGGAGAGTGCTTTCCCTGAGATCCTGGTGCTTGTGCTTTCTGGGTGTAACCACAGTTCTGTTAATCCGAGGGTATCGCATATTGACTTTATGTAGTTTAGCCAAGGTATCTTGGCGGCGTTAGATAAGGTTAGGAATTCCTGCAACTCGGATCGATAGGAATTGAGGTCCTGACTGCTCCAAATGTGGCGCCAAAATGTTAGGGGCATTAGTCCTAGTTCTTCTGTTATGGGCCTCAGGGCCAGATCTAATCTCAAGGGCAGGAGTGGGGTTCTTGTTGGTAGGGCAGTGAGTTGTCTTATACATTTATTTTCTGTCACCTGCAGATTGGAAGATGACGTGTGACCCCACATCTCTCCCCCATAGGTAACACCACCCCGAGCCTGCATTTTATAAATTTGAATGGCGGGGGACAAAGGGCGAAAAGTTGATTTTGATGCAATTCTCATGATGCCCCCCGCCTTCTGAGCTAACCTCATATTGGCTTTTGTCCTGTGGCCCCCCATGTTAAGTTTTCATTTAGTGTTAGCCCCAAATACTCAATGGTATGTACCCTTTCCAGCCGCACTGAACCAAGCAAGGGATTAGGGCGCTTTTGGGACTTAGGATTCATAATCATGAATTTAGTTTTTTGGGGGTTTATTTCGAGGCCCCTTTCTATGCAGAAGTCCTGGAAGCCATCGAGCACCCTCTGTATGCCCATTGGGGTTTTGGATAGCAGCAGGGTGTCATCCGCAAACATAATGGCGGGCACCCTGCTGCCAGTCAGTTTTGGGGCGTCGGTGTTGGCGATCCCGGTTAGGTGTGAGATTACCCCGTTCACAAAGAGGACAACATATGCACTTTAGTACTGATCAGCAGTGGTAAAGTACCCAGAATTCTATAGCCAACAAAAACAGAGTCAGAAAAATAGGAGGCAAAAGGCAAAAAGTCTGGGGATGGCACTGCGGAAAGGGCCAATTCTAACACTCATGAAAAGGAAAATATGTCCCCTACAGTGTCATGTCAATTGCCTGCTCTGAATCTAGCTTCTATATCTACATTGTGCTGTTGGCGGGAGCCAGTGAGCAGCAGAGAGCTGAAGAGGGGAAGCTCCAACAACCACAGTGGATTTGGTGGAAACCTGTAGTTGAATCTGTTTAATTTTTAGTGTGCAAATTACTGCGTGGGGGTATTATGGCGGAAGCAAGAACACCCTTGAACGCTGAAGTTCCCCATCAATCGAGAACTCGCCCTTTGTGGTCGTGGTCAGATTAGCCTAAATCAACATAAGTAAGTGTCCCTCGTAATGAGGCACAGTGCTGCAAATGTGCATGGGCACCATATGTGTTCTACCCTTGCACTGCTTTATGCTCTCCCCCACACATATGACGATAGAAAATTGTTTTGGCTTGCATGTAATTAAAAGTTGCTCCTCAGGTTTCACTAAGATACAAAGATACAATACAGCTAGAACTAGTAATAGCAACCATAACTAAAAAGGGTAATTTGCTAGACATGAAACAGCAGGGCATGCTTCTTCACACATGTAGGAAATGTGCAGTTGCGCAACAGCAATGTTAAATTCTCTTACATACAGAAATATATCTTGCCATTTGCAGCACGGGCAGCAGCAGTTCACATCTCCTCTCACACAAAGAAAAGGCAGAGCATGTGCAAAATAAGCAAAAGTGATATTTACATATGTACAACAGGTACAATATATGCAAAAGAAGTAGAGAAGTGCTAGCATTCCTTACATATAGAGAACAGTAACAGACTTGCAGGCAGCAGTGCATGCTTCTTTAAAGGCTTAGAAAGAGAGAGTATGTGTGTGTGTGTGTGTGTGTGTGTGTGCGTGTATGTGCGTGTGTGTGGGTGCATATGGGCATGTGTGTGTGCATGTGTATGCGTGTGTGTGAGAGAGAAAGAGAGAGAGAGCGCGAGGGACATAGAAACTCCAATCTGCAATTCTTCTTACCACACATCTTACATCTTATTTAGTCCAGCAGAGGTCTTGATCCTGGTTGTCAGGTACAGTAGAGTGCTGGTGTTGACCACCTTGTACATTATATGTGTAATATCAGTATGTGGTGGGGATTGTGGAGTTAGTTCAGTTTTAGGGTGAGCCAATCAGAGACCCTTGATGACAATCGGGTCGCATAGGCACCAGTGTAAAGATGAGACAGGACATATGACTAAATGGTCGTTCTGGATTCTCCTTCTGGTAGCAAGGGCTTGTAATTTTTTATGAATCACAAACTCTATTTTTTATGTAATAGGTTACAGACTAGCAAAATAGGGATGGAACATGGCAAACCCCTGTTTTAGCAGTCGCAAATGGCCTGAATATCTGTTTGTGACTGCTGAACATAGTTGTGCATGTACCCCCAAATGATCATGAAGGAATATCATGAACAGGAAGGGTGATCCTTAGCCTTGATGTCTAAATGGCGAAAATTGAACCTCTGAATCATAATTGGCAGTCATTTTGGGATTTCATTTCAGAGACAGATCTTTATTCATAGACTCCGTCTCAACCAATATGTCTGTAATTACCTTTGAAGAATGATGGCAAATTCCATGTGGGCACAATCAAGGATGTAGATAGCTTTAATATAAATTCCTCTTCCACAGAATGCGAGTGCAGGGATATTCCGGTGTATGAGCAATGGAATAGTCTACATGTGAACACAAGCATGATAATAACTTAAAACCAGTAATGTAACACAGAAGAGATAAGATTCTCCTAAGCATTTTCAGATGGTGAAAAGAGGGCTTTATTTCTGTTTTGAATTGAAGTTCTAGGGTAATGTCAGAGCTTGGAATTACTGCAATAGTATTCAATGAGCATATCGGGATTTTGGCCTGCCCAGCTCAGTAGGCCATCTAAGCCTTTGGGTATCATTAGTCCAAATGAACTAAACGCCAAGAATTCTATTTTTCAGATGCTCAGCTTCTGGTGGTTGGTGATCTCCCAGTCACGAAAGATGACACTGTGTGAACAAGACAAGAAGTTTAAGCAAACTTGGTGCATTTGACTGCATAGTTGTAGCAGGTTATGCTGGAGTATTAGATGAGTTAAGTCTCTGGCCAAAGGCAGATGTTGAAAATGATTTGAGTGATGATGGAGCACTGTAGTACACTAGTTTGATAGACCTGGAGGCTTTAGCTAAAATGACCTGGAGGCAGTGTGTGAGGAAGGAAGAGATTTGGTCCCAGACCTTAGCTTGAATTCCTATGAGAAGCAGGATATATCGATATATTATATCAAAAGGCAGCTGAGAGGTTAAGAAATAGAAGAGTGACAGCCATATTCAGGTCCACCTCTGAGTTAATGACCATTCCAAGGCGTGAATAGAGTCCTATTGAGGCGCTGTATGCCAACTTGAGAATCAGTCAGAAGTTCTCCTTCTTCAATGCAATAAAGTTATGTTAACACTGCTCTTTCAATTGGCTTGTAAAGCAAGGTTCACATGGTAAAAGGTCTGTTGTCTGGGCTACTGGGCACCAGTGTTGACTTATACCGAAGAGTCTCAATAAAGGAGGCTTCAGATTGTCAAGTAAGAGTTGACAATGCATCAAAACAGAAAGGCTGAGGGGAATGAAAGAACTTCTTGAAAACTACCAATAGACACTGGGCATTCAGAGATCCTGATTTACACTAACAAGCAACAATATCAGGCATTGAGTATGACACATAAAAAATTCAAAAGTGTGAATGAATGCTGAAATAGAATTAGGGTTGCAATATACCTATGCTGATTAAACAGAATTCTCTGTAAATGGGATGATGGGTAGAAGTAGGGTGCCCATTCTGATTGCATGAGATATCCCATGACAGGCTTAAAGTAGGTTTGCAAGATATCCATTTCTGATTAGTTGAGATGCCTGTGAGAGGTATGAAAGAGAGTTACAGGGCACTCTTTCTTTTGGTTACTGTAAATTGGTGGGTATAAAGTGAAGCATGGATATGTGTTGTAGCTTGAAAGAGTGCCTAGATGTTAACATTTGTTTCATAGCTTGTCAGTGTTAGTCAGGTGCTGAATTTGATTACGATGTTGGGTGGGTAGTGTTAGACCTGATAGCTTTAGGGTGGTCTTTCCCCCAACTTTTTGCCTTCCTCCCCCACTTTTCTGACCTTGTTTTGCTGGTATTAAGACTCCACACACCTTACCACTGCTAACCAGTGCTAGAGTGCTTGTACCCTCTTGCCTAAACATTGTAGTATTGGCTCATCACCAACTGTCATGTTTAATTCACTTATAAGTCCAAAGTGAAGTGCATGTTCATGTACCCAGGGCCTGTAAACAAAAAGCTACTAGTAGGCCTGCAGCACTGATTGTGCCACCCACTTAAGTCGCCACTCTAACCATGTTTCAGGTCTGCCATTGCAGAGCCTGTTTGTGCAGTTACACTGCCATGTAACCTGCCAAAATAAACCTTTTGCCATGCCCAAGCATTCTCTGTTCATAATATGTCACCCCTAAGGTAGACCCTAGACAACCCAGAGGGCAGAATGCAAAGTATGTAAAAGACAGGCCATTAATTTTTAAGTTTTACATGCCCTGGCAGTGAAACATTTTTAAATTTGTTTTTCACTACAGCAAGGCCTATTTCCTATGGGATAACATTGGAATTAGCTTATTACATTTATTTGTAATTTCTAAACAAAAAAAGGTAACTAGTTCATCTTTGGTGTCTCCAGCATTGTAATGAAAAATGCTAAATTATGGTGAAGTCGGATTGTAAATTACAATTCTGAAAATGCCACTTTTAGAAAGTTGAACATTTTCTTGCCTTACCCATTTGCTGCCTGCAGCCTGTCTCTGGGTGTAGTTGACAGTTGGCCTTTGTGTATTCCTCCTAGAAGCCACAAACAATGAGGAGTCTAGGAGTGGCTGGATTTGTCTCTGGGTGTAGTTGACAGTTGGCCTTTGTGTATTCCTCCTAGACAGCCACAAACAATGAGGAGTCTAGGAGTGGCTGGATGGGCCATCAATGGCAGGATGGGCGGAGGAACTAGCCCCAGCCCCACTTACATCTGAATAGACTGTGACCTGTCCCCACACAAAGGGCTGCATACCTGTATACCCTGTAGTGAGTCTGGAGCCAGAGCAGGAAGGGCAGATCTTCTGTGCACTCTAAAGACCTGTCTTTAAGGTCTCCCCCACTTCAAAGGCACCACTGGGTATAAGTACTGGACCTCAGACCCCACCACTTAAGTATTTTTCTGGACCTGTGGATACTCTGCCAGGAAGACGGACTGCTGTGCTGCTGAAGGACTGCCACTCTGCTGAATTGCTCTCTGTTGGACTCCTGTCTTGCTGTTCTGGCCTGCTGCCCTCTAGTCCTGGGCAAGAAGGACTGGAACTGCATCACTTGATCCCAGAATGCAAAGTGACTCCAAGGGCTAGTTGGCTGGCATGCTGATCTGAATTCTCAGGAACATAAAAGACTTCCAACCACCCAGCTTCTGCACCTCGACTCTGCCAGTTGCGAGTCCACCCTGCCATGTGTTGCTACCCCAGTCCTGGACCCTTGGAAGTGGCTCTAGGGTGCTTGCCAGCGAAACCAATGCATTTTCTCTGCTGATGGATGCATTACTGAACACAACCGACACATCATCTTGGCTGAACAGTGCATCTCGTAGCACAACTGCTGCATTGCTGATGTTGCTTGGATTGGACCCTTGCAAAGGACTCACATCGATGTCACCAGCCGCATCATGGGACCAACGCATCACCTTTGTAATCGCTGCTGGATGACACTTTTTCCCAGTGCGAGCTCCTTGCATCCCTCGTCTACAGCAGCCTTGATGACAAAACCCCGCATCGCAGCTTCACCGCTCATGGGAACCGAAGCATCGCCTGTGCTGCTGCTCGCATCCTCGACAGTGGACTTCACATCGCAAGCCCTGTTGACAGGATCCTCAATGTCAATGCTTCAGGACCTCGCACCTCAGCCTCGTTGCATCTTGGAACCAACGCATCGCCTAGGTTGCGTGACACATCTTTAACCCAGATCCACTCAATGATCCACAAGTAGGATTTAGGGGGACTTTGGTTAGTGCAACTAGCTGGGTCCCTGTAGACGGCCCACCCTCCGACACGGTTGGACTGAACTTATGACTTTGTCCTGGTCCTGCACAACCAGATATCCCTTGATAGCAGTTTGTGCTTTTTGGTACTATATTCCACTATAAACTTTAAAAATCAATATCTCCGGTTCTACTAATTGGATTTTTGTCATTTCGGTTTTGTTTTAGTTATTAAAATCTGCTCTATTCTCTAACTTGGTGTGGACTCGTTTTGTGCAATGTTTGCACTGTTTTACTGTTTGAAGTGCAGCACAAATACTTTACACAGTGCCTCGAAGTTTAGCCTGACTGCTCTGTTCCAAGATATGAGAGGGTGAGTTCAGGTTAATTTAGGGTTTGCCTGCCTCTTACCCTGACTAGGATTGTGGTTGCTGCTTGACCAACGCTCATAGCCCAGTCAACTAACAACCCAATTTCTAACAGGTAGGCTTTGTGGCTTGTTATGCTAAAAGGGTTTGCAGTGAGGACCTTGGTTCTAGTTCAAATTTACATTGTTTACATTGGGTGTTTTGTTTCTTCTTTCTGCTTTTGGCTGTCTTTACGTGGGCTGGAGTGCATTTTTAGTCAGAGCTAGAGTTATTTGTTGAGTCTGTCTTTTATAACGAAGGCAACGTGCTGGATGCTCCTTTCGTTAGTGGTTTGTGTGCTCTTCTCTGCCCAAGCTATGGTGCTCTTGATGGTAGCACAGGATATGTCAGGAATCAGCTGAAAAGTCCATACATAGCACGAATAATTCAGAATACAGGGAATGATTGACACTTACCTTCTCAATGTGAGGCATATCATTTACTTTATTTCTTTCTCATTGGAATCACAGCCTCCACTGTTTCCATTCCTCCATGGCTGCATTACAGTGCAGAGTGGCTGTCTGTGGGATCCAGGAGTTTTGATTACACCTAATCAAGCAGTTGTGTGTTACTTCTCTTCCCTTGCCCCTCTCTTCACCGTGCATTCTTTGATTGTATCGGCCTGGAGGCTTGGAATGCGCATGTAAATTGACCCGCCATTGCACACTGCCCAACAGGATGTCTCATTGCTCGTGGTCCAGCATCTTGCAAGTAACCTAATTCTGCTTTCACCCTTGAGATGTACTCTTGGTCTAGAGCAAAGGAGTGTCCCTATCTGTGCCGCATGAGTCCTGCCTAAATCCAGCATCCACTGAAATTCCTTGGAAAGTAACACATTGCCCTATATGCTGGTTGAGGTCTGTGCTAACCCTAGTAGCGTGTCACTTACTTTGCTATAGTCCTGGAACTAGAGAGCTCCAAAGGGCACGGTCAATCACATTATACATTGATTGAAAATTGATAAAGAGATCACGATCTAAGGTCTTACTCTATGTCCTGCTCCTTAATACCATTTTGTAGTCCTCACAATCGGCTCTGCAGTAAGCAATGACATCTAGGCATAGAGGGGTCATATCTGACTTACTACCACAACTCCTCTGCTCTCCAGGATACTTGCACTGCAGATCAATCAAGCACTTGGTGAGAATAGCTCACTTGGACCCTCAATTGCATACTTAACTTCCAGTCCTGTAGATTGTGAAGAGTGAGTTTCAAGCCTGGGGAGAAGACATGCACTTAACGTTGTAACGTTGTCTGCCTTTAAAATAAGTCTGGTTAGGGGGAACGACGTTTGACACAGAGATGTCCAGCCCCGAGCAAGCAGCAAGAGTTGACTCTGCATCCCTTAACATAGTCCAAAACATGTTTCTCCAGGATACAATACTAAAAATGTGTCATTCTGTCCTTTTTAAATAACCCTTTAGTATATAAACAATCTAGAAATTGACAAAATATCAAACTTTTCAATCTTAAACCGTTTTATCAAGGCGACAGGTTCAAATAAACTAACTTTAACATCAAACTGTGAATACAAGCTTATTTGGAAGACAACATACGACAGATGAAGGTTAGTAATTAGAATCCATGAATTCTCCACAGAGGGTGATGACTCTAGACAATTATGTTGAACCCTTCCTCTTGTTTCTTCAATGTTAATTCCGCCTGGCGCTTTCAGTACTAGATTTGCACTGGATCTTGCCTAAGAATGCATTTTCAAAGCATGAAGCCCACTGTACCCACGCGACTGGTAATCCGTGGTGCCATCCACTCTAAGTGCACATGATAAGCCGTTGAAGGACTGCAGGCTGAAAACTGCAAACGTAGGGGCTGATTACGATGGCGGGCGGACGTGAGTCTACCCGCCATCGAGGTGGTGAGTGGGACCGCCCGCATGTATGGTGGCGGTCCCGCATGTGAAATCACGATGCGACCGCCACCATGGCGGTCGCACCTTGCATGTTTACCATTGCGGAGGGTGCTCCTGGCTGCAGCACCCGGGGCAATAGTAAAAATGCACGTAGTGCTTTTCCCTTAACTACGTGGCAGGCACCACATGGTGCCTTTTACTCAGTGCAGGGAAATGTGCACAACCACCTCTCCCAACATAAGGGGGGCCCGCAACGGGCCCCCAAAACCAATCCCTGCCAGCCTTTCAATGCGGAAAGGCAGGCTGCGGCCAGCATCCTAATCTGGCGGATGGTGCATGCTAGGCACCGCCACCATTTTACTGATGCTGACCTCTCCACCAGGCAATCTTAACGACCTACTGGGGGCACCCGCCTAGATACATGATTACAAGGTCTAATCCCAGGACTTTATTAAAGGTGCATTCAAGACTCGCTGAGCCTGCTCCCGCTCTGCTTTACCGCTTGTTTCTGTAGGAGACCGGGTCAGGGGAGGACTCTGTTACCCAGACTCCCCGGTCTTCGCCCACTACACTCTCGCGCCCGGAGGCGGTTATTAACAACTCCGCAGCCTGCGCCCGGGCCGCCCCTCTTTAGTCCTCTGCCTCTGGTTCCGACAGAATTACGGATGGCATGCATTGAAGTGGAATCACAAGACAAGCCTGAAGGACAGACAAGTCTCACAGAAGGTAAAAGAAACACAGTGACCTCAAAGACACCTAGAACAAATGCTAAAGATAAATTGTTAAAATCTTCCAAAGCAGCAAATTGTTCACTAAAGAATATACACACTTGAGGAATCATTTAAGAAAGAACTGGAGGGAGGAGGAGCTACGTCAGCAAACAAGATGGCTGCTTAGGCTCCCGGCTCTGCCGACCTCCGTAACCCGACACAGTATCCTGTACATTATCCTGATTTTACGCCTAGTCTCTGTGTGCATGAATGTTCCGCACTCCGATGGTGAAATCCGGAAACTTTTATCGGCTTGTTTGACCAAGTTCCATTGAGTTGCAGTTTGCGGCCTACTCCAGCGGTGAAGCCGGAGCCTCGAGTACTTTCACAGCCGGGCTGCAGTGCAACAACATCGGCCGGGAGACCCAGGCTGGGTCCGGTCAATCAGAGTGGAGGCTTTGTTTAAGCCCGAATTTGGCGGCGATCGTTTCTATTGCTCAGCATCGATGGTGGAGTGATTCTGCTTGCTGTTGGCTGCGGGTGGGGGTCCCCGTCTCGCGGACCCAACATTGGGCTCGCCGGGGTTCGGTGGTTCGGGGTCTCTGGCCTGCGGCCTTAACCGGGTAGACCGTGGCTGCGAATAAAGACCGGTCACCCTCCACATCTGCACGTTCGCGATCCTGTTTGTCCCCCCCGAGGATGCCAGATTCACCCGGGGAGGTGATTGTGATTGGTGTCGTGTATGAGACTATGGATCGAACGGTGCATGAGCCATCGCTGAGGTCAATACTGGCAGAAATGTGGGCGTTTCGCTCACATGTGGATGTCTTATTGAACAAATTGGACAGGCGCCTATTGAGATGCTCCTGGTGGAGCCGGACCCAGCCTTACTGTTGGAACAGGAATCTGCAGCCATTCAAACCGTGGCCATTTTGACTCCGTGCGAGAACCCCGTGAGGAAACAAGTATTGGAACCATCGGATGGTGCCCTGGGGTACGGTGTTCCAGAGGAAGTCATTGTATTGCCGAACCATCCACCACTGTCGACTCTGGAGATATCAAAAGGCGTTCCCCTCCCGGAGGCTTTTGTTTGTGACTTTCCATTCATTTTGTGGTCATCTTCTCCTTTCTTGGTGACTCTACGACTCCTGTGCAGGATACATTGGGACTGTTCATCTAGGAGGGAGAGTTCTTCTGCGTCTGAAGTTCTTGTGTACTCACTGCCTGCGAGTCGCCATGGATTGACTCTTGTTGACTTTCTTCTCCTTTATTACTTCTTTGTGTGCCTTTGGGTCTCGCCGGGGGGGGGGGTTTGTGTGCTTGTTCGGAAGGGCCAAGGTTAAGATCAACTAGGACTGGAAGGGTTGGAGTGACTTTTACAAGTGTTCGACCTGCAACTGTTTGATCTAAGAGGCTGGGCGGTGTATCACGGTACCCTATAGTTTCTTATATAGTGTTGTCATACGTTTGTCTTTTAGTGATGGGGGTGGCTGTTTTCGGCGGGGGGACTAAGGGGCTGGGAGTTCATATGGATAAGCCCTCCTCCGCTCTTTTTTCCTACCTTTAGGGTTTTAGTTATTAGGGGTGACAGGCACGCTGCTAGTGGGGTCAGGCTGTAGCCACTTGCAGGGGTGCAGGGTGGGGGGCTGAAAAGGGTTTTTTTATTTTGCCTTTTTTATTTCTATGGCCTTTCTTTTCCTTCTCTTCTTTCCTTAAAGGATCAGTATAGCTACGAATCATTTGGATTCTTATTGTGTGCTTGTACTTAGTGCCTATGCTTTTATGATATCCTGATTCCTGGGTGGGCAGGCCCAGAGAACTGGCGCAACATTGAATGTATATTGTGTTGTTGTTTGTACTGATTTGTATGCTTTGGCGCCAATGCTCCATTATAGAGCCTATTACATGCATATCCTGTCTATTACCCTGTCCCCCGCATTCTTCTGTTTGATTGTATTGGCACCTGATCCTCTCTTATTTAATATAAAATTGAACCTCTGTCTCATCCTGGAACCCAGTTGTGCATTCTAATACAAGTTTTATCCTGAATCGCTGCCGGACCTCTGGGTTGGCGGCTGATGAGCTGTGTCGTACTGTGATATCGGCAGTCTTAATTTGTCTAGGGGCCAGCCCCCGCGGATGTAGGCCCATGCTTGTATTTTTATTGAATGCTAAAATAAAGGTTTTTCACAAAAAAAAAGAAAGAACTGGAGGACATAAAACCAGGGATCTCCGTACTTGAGGTAACCGTAAAGGAAATACTAGTTAAGGTAAAGCTACAAACCATCACTGTGGCAAGTGCTACCTCAGACATTGCTCCTACTCAACAACTGGCCGTTTTGAGTGCAATTAATGGCTCCCACCAACATCAAGATAGATGTCCTCAGATATATTTACATCTCCCACCGGAGGCAACGTCATTTGTAATTGTGTTGAGAAATGTACCTATTTTAAGGCCCAATGCGACAGAAACCTGGTCTGATCTTAAAAACAAGGTGATATACCAGTTAGATAAACAGTCCTGGAGCACAAACGATCTTGCCTAAGAAAACATAATGTTCAGGAGAGTAGGATTTAGACTCTTCTAAAAAAACTAGTGACTGCATCGTGGTGAACTTTCACACACCCCTCCCTTCTGGTAAGAACCCTCCTCTCTGGCCTGGGATGTAGATATGGTACTAAGAACACCAGTTGGAATTTCTGAGCTGAGGCTTTTTTTTTCTACAGGCCAGAAAGGTTTTGGGTAGGACTGATACCCTTATACATACAGTCTTATCAGCTGGGCAGTGGTAATCATATCAAACAAGGCAACAGCGGCTCCAATCCATGAGAATGTGACTCAGTGACAAACCAATTGTCTTGGGGTCAATACATTTCCTCAGATGCATGGATAAGTGAATCCTGTGTGCATGGCCACTGGCATCTCAACAAATGCACAGTTCTCTTAGTAAGCTCTTTCATGCTATCTGGGTCCAGAGTTGTTCTTGGTTCCCTCAGAATTTTGATCTTGAGATCACCTAGCTGGACGTACAAACTTATAGTCAATGTTGGTACTATAGAGAGGCGAATATGTCCTGATGAGACCTGAAGAATCACTTACAGGTTGGGACATCAACATTCAACCTCCATTGGTCAATGAGTGGCATGGGAAAAATGTGCTGTTTTGTACATCCGTCAATGGCTTGAATGAGCCCTGGTCCATAGCTGACATCTTTTCGACTTAAATTCTGCAAGTATTGCCACAACTATTGCACCCAGGAATCATTAGAACCAGACTCCATAGAGAGATAAATGCACAGCATAAGCTCAAATCAGAGGCCATTGGAAGTCAGTACAGGAGAGGAACCCACTGGCTCATAAGGATAATTCTGATATCACCTGCACATTCTAACAGATAGATGAAGGGGATCAAAGAAGAGAAATTAAAAGGTACCAGAAGCCGCTATGACAAGTGTATACCTTTCCCCTAAGGGCCTCATTTATGAAAAGTGACGCATCGCTGCGTGAAAACAGCGATACGTCACTTTTCACTGAGCCCTCCTTGCAACACCAATGATGCGTCATATTTACAGTATGACGCATCATTGCACAAGGAGTTACAGATACGTCAGTATTTCTGACGTATCTGTATGGCGCAAAAGTGACGCATTGCTGGAGTGTGTCTCAAAAGTGATGCAACTCCAGCAATGTGTCCTTTCACATGGGGCAAGCCCCATGTGAAAGGACCTGCGTCAGTTTTACGCCTGCTGTGAGGCAGGCGTAAGAAATTGATGCATTTGCGTCCTAGAAGTGGCGCAGTGAAATCTTATAGATTTCACTGCGTCACTTCTATGACCTTTTCTTGCGTCAGAACGCCCCCTGCATACATTATACCTGGCGCAGGTATTATGTTGCGCAGGGGTTTAGAAAGTGACGCATCTACCTAGATGCGTCACTTTTTACATATGGTGCAACAAGGCACATTTTTTACGCTGCTGGTGCGTCACAAAAAGTGAAGCTCCGGTGGCTTAAAAGTGACGCACGGCCTCATAAATGAGACCCTAAGTTCCTATCACTAGACAACTGAATTGAAAGAAGATTAGAAGAGCATTGTTAGAACCAGTAAGGAAGTCCATTGCTGGAATTATTAGCCCCCCACCAAGATCCGTGAAGAGATTAAGGTGCAACTGAAATCATTGAAGGTCATAAACAACTAGTCCTGGTAGATCAGGTTCCACAGCTGGATGAATTCCCAGGATCTCAATATAAAACATCAGGGATACCAATCCACATGGAAAGATCCTGAAACAGTCTGCTCAATCACATTAGATTCTGGAAACCTTAATGCCCCTCCATAAATCTTTTGCATGATTCACACTAGAAGACATGCAACAGCAATGCATCACATGCTCCTTCCAAGTGGACAAATAGCATTGTCTAGATTGAATTCATTAACCTTGTTCAGAGGTGGTACTCAAGAGAGAGTGAGGAAGAGAAACTCCAGATGCTATGCATCAAGAACTGAATCAGGCCTATGCCTTCATCCTCTGATGCTGTCGTCCTTACTACAGTGGATGATGGAAAGGGCATGCATGCATAAGTCATTCTGTATATTCAAGACCTAGGGCCCCATCAGGATGGCGGGCGGATCTCCCCTGCCGGGCCGGCGGTAGTCACCGCAGGCCCGGCGGGGGCGATCTGCCTGCCATCCGTGCAGAAATGATTACAATGGCTGGGGGATCCGCGGCGGACGGAAAGACCTCCCGCCGCTCTTCCGCCTGGTCAACATGTCGACCAGGTGGAAAAGGGTTCAATATGGTGGCGGTGTCTGAAAGACACCGCCAGCCATATTAGAATGTGGGTTTTGAAATGCCCGCCACGGAAAGGCATGTGGAGTCTGGGTGGGGGCCCGTTGCTGGCCCCCAGAGACTCTGGGGGTGTGGGGGTGCACATGGGGGGTACCTATGGTACCCCCCTGCAGTTCCATGCACAACATGGTAGGCACCGCGCGGTGCCTGTCATGTTGTGCATGGAAGTGCACAACATGCCTTCCTGGCATTGTAGCGGGCAGTGCTGAGTGCACCGCCCGCCACAATGTTAGGAATGCAGGATGCGCCCACCACTGTGGCGGGCGCATCCTAACGGCACCCACGGGACCCCCGCCCCTATAACGGGAGGGCCCTTAGTGTGCAGAATATGTATGCGGACAATGAAAGTAAATAATCTGCCTGTAAAGTCCAGCATAACCACTCTGAAGTGCAATAAGCCTAATGGTTGAGCTACGAACTCAGAAATACCACAAAGAGAAAACTCAAATCCATAGGGAACAAACCTGGAAAAGTAAGTACCACCCACTCTATGAGTTACTCACACATAGTATCTACCTGGAATACGTATGATCCATAGGTCAGTGTAAGTGAAAAAGACCCCCTGCCTGAACATGGAATTCTATGCACTTTACAAGAGGTATAGATGTGTCTCAACCTATTGCCCTCAATACAATTTACACTAGAGGGCACTCTGGAGCTGTTTTGCTCTCACATGTCCACAGCAGACAGCTGCTTCACTGATTCATTATTATTATTATAACTGTTGTTGTAGTCCTAAAACAAGCCGCGGACTGGAAAAATAGGATAGGAAACACGAAAGAGGGCTCTGGTACCTCAAAGGAAATTATTAAGCAATGCTGAGCGCGCAAACAATTTAGGCATCATCAAGGTTTTAATGCCAGGGATGAAGAGACGGGGTGGTTAAAAATGAGTTGAGAAAGTGGAGCTGTACAAAAAGCTTTTTCAATGGCTGCTCGAAATTCAATTACATTCTTATTGGATTCAAATGGACTTAATTGGCATGAAGATGTATTATACCAGTGCAGCTACATTTTTTTAGGCACGGGCAGATTAAGTGATTTGACCAGCATCACTGGATGGTTGATCCTCCCCCAGACTCGAACCTGGTTCTCCAGCTTCAAGGTCCGCCGCTCTAGCCCTCAATACAAGATTAACTGCAGTCTGACTTCCAGACCAGGAAGACTGATAAAAGCATTCCCTGACCCAGCTCTTATATGATGCCAGATCAACACCTTTTTCTGGTTGGCTTTTAGAAGCTCTCCTCAGGTCGAACCTCATTGCTGTGTGATCGAAACCAACCATGCCAAAGAAGTGAATTGTAAAGGGGGGGAACATCCTTTACAACACAACTTTTACCACGCAGTGCTGTTACAACGCAGGTTTTACAACGAAAACCATTACAACGCATTACACTGGGGGGCGCTCTAGGATAAGGAATAAGTTTAATTTACTATCCAACACCTTACCTAGTGTCCACTGGGACTGGAGTTGGAATAGTAAATTAAACTATTCACTATCCAGCACCCCCAAGTGTAATGCGTTGTAATGGTATGCGTGGTAAAACCTGCGTTGTAACAGCATGCGTGGTAAAAGCATGCGTTGTAACGTCATACATCCGTAAAGGGTGCATGATACAGATCAGCTAGGGATCCATGGTCTGAAAGGACACCTCTTGAGTCTGCAGGCAGTGAAACAGATGCCCTCAATTGGCCAGTTTCGGACCTCTATACAGCTTAGCCAAGAGTGGTACCAGAACTAGCCAGGAGGTTCAGCAGGGTGGACAACTAACTGCCTGATTGCTTTTGTGCCAAACTATCAGAGGGCTAAGGACAGGTTAATTTGGGTTTGCTTTTGACTTCGCCATAATTGAAATTGCTGCTTGGGTAGGGTTTCACCCCTCTCAAACAGTAACCTTGTGTTTTACACTATGCATAATAAGGTTATCAAGAGACTGCGAACCACCAAGGGGGTAAAACTGCAGTCCTCGATTTTCTTTTAAAATAAATGCTTTCAACTGTGTTCGTTTCGTTGAAATTAATCAGGACTTCAACTCCCAGAATGAATTAAGCTGTTAAATGAAAACGCAGAACAGCAGCACTGCTCTTTAGTAACATGGAGTTAACTGGTAAGCTTAAGGGCTAGAGCGGCGGACCTTGTAGCTGGGGAACCCAGGTTCGAGTCTGGGGGAGGCTCAAACATCCAGTGATGCTGGTCAAATCACTTAAACTGCCCGTGCCTAAAAAATATTTAGCTGCACTGGTATACATACATCTTCATGCCAATTAAGTCCATTTGAATCCAATAAGAATGTAATTAAATTTCGAGCAGCCATTGGAAAAGCTTTTTGTGCAGCTCCACTTTCTCGACTCATTTCTAACCACCCCCTCTCTTCATCCCTGGCATTAAAACCTTGATGATGCCTAAATTGTTTGCGCGCTCAGCATTGCTTAATAATTTCCTGTGAGGTTGCAGAGCCCTCTTTCGTGTTTCCTATCCTATTTTCCCAGTCCGCGGCTCGTTTTAGGACTACAACAACAGAAATAATAATAATGAATCAGTGGAGCAGCTGTCTGCTGTGGACATGTGAGAGCCTAAACAGCTCTAGAGTGCCATCTAGTGTAAATATAGAGCATGGCATGTTACACGTGGATTTGGACCCATTCACTCTCTTCGAAATTATTATTTCCTAAATGCGTAATTCATTTGAGATTTTTGTTATTTTTACTTTGCTGGTGCGTAGTTATGGCAATGCTCCAAGTTTAGTTTCGTCTGATGGACACCTCTCTACCTGGCATTTCCCCAAGTCTCGTACATCTGATATCAGTTATACGTAAAAAATAAAATGTATACAGGTATCGAAGGGTAGGTGTTATTAATGGGTTTGTTTTCAATTAATTGAGCATTGTTTCAAATTACAAATTGAAGTGCAGAAGCGTGGGCCCAGTGCAGAGCGCGCACAGTGGTGGTCTAAGGGGGTTATTTACAAACCTCTTGCGCCGCCAGTGCGCCACTTTCAATATGGGAAAGAGTAACGCCCCGGCGGCGCAAGGGGCTCGTAAATGAATAATGGCGTGGGCAAAACTACGCAAATTCTACACGAGGAGTGAAAGTTATCACCCACCTCGAGTTTAGAGGTGAGTAAGGGTGTATTGAGTGGTAAGGGTATTATTAGGGTTTAGGCATGGTTGAGGTCAAAAGGGAGTATATATATTCACTGTCATAAGTGATGTCATCAATGATGTCACTTAAGAAGTCATCCATGATGTCATAAGTTATGTCACAGAACATGTCATGAGTGATTTCATATTTGAGGTCTTAAGCAGTGCATAGTAGGAGTGCAAGTTATAGTTAGATATTCTAACTATAACTGATGAATTTCTGTTTATTTTAGTTCACATTAATGTTATCGTTGACCACTTCACCGAACTATAACGTTACTTTGGCCTTTGTGTTTTTTTTTGTGAATTTCTATATTTAAAAAAAAACCGAAAATATATCTTTTATCACACCTAACTATAAAGTTACTTAAACATTTGTTTTTTTGGGAGTTAATTTCTAGTTTTTTTCATGTAAATGAATACTTAATTACCATATGAAAATGCAACCCCCACTGTGTATGGTGGGAGGTTAGCTTCAGGGCCTAACCAGTACGGTGTGGGGAGGGAATGACCTCTCCTTTTAGACCTCTCTCTCAGATCACAGGTGTGCATAGTAGGGTGTGGGGAGGGACTGGCCTCTCCTTTCAGGACCTCTCTCTCAGATAACAGGTGTGCACAGTCGGGTGTGGAAAAATCCTTTCAGGCCTCTCTCAGATGACGGGAGTGTGTAGTAGGCTGTATGAAGAGCGACTAGCCTTTCTTTTGAGACCTCTCTTTCAGATGATGGGTGAGCGTAGGAGCGTAGGAGGGTGTGTGGATAGACTAGACTCTCCTTCAAGACCTCTCTCTCAAATGATGGGTGTGCATAGTAGGGTGTGTGCATGGACTAGCCTCTCCTTGGAGACTGTTCTCTCATATGACATGTGTGAATAGTAGGGTATATGGGGAGTGACTGGCATCTCCTTTGAGACCTCTCTTTCAGATGATGGGTGTGCTTAGTAGGGTATTTGAATGGACTGTCCTCTCCTTTGAGACTTCTCTCTCAAATGACGGGTATGCTTAGTAGTGAGCGGAGAGGGAATGGCCTCTCCTTTCACACCTCTCTTTCAAATGATGGCTATGTGGGTGTGCTTTGTAGGGTGCATGACTGAACTAACCTCTCCTTTGAGACCTCTCTCTAAGATGACGGGTGTTCGTAGTAGGGTGTGCAGCGGGACTTGCCTTGCCTCTGGGACCCATCTATTGTGTGAGGGCTGTGCATAATAGGGTGTGGGAAGAGTCTTAGCTCTCTTCTCAGAATTCTTATTAAGCTGAAAGGCATAAAAAGTAGACTCTGATAAATACCATCTCCAGTAAGACTCATTCCTACAATAACAAGTCTCCATACTAGAGTGTATTCAGAGATCACCTACTCCTTCCTATTTTTCAAGATCCTGCAAGAGTCTTGCGAGATCGGAAACAATTTTTAAGAAATATTTAACCTTCTACTCATCACAGTACTTAGCTCTTACACACTTCATCTCAATAGCAAGGGGTACAATATGTATTCCTACTAGTAGACTATATTGAGAACACACCTACTTCTTTTTACCATTCACGACCCCACAAGAGTCCTGCGAGACCATAAATTAAAAATATATATATTTTTATCCCAGTAGTTGTCCTTAAGAGACAGCATGACTTTCTGCTGCTCAAAAAATACAGAACAGATTTACTCCAAGTAAAAAAAAGCACAATCTGTGGACCAACATCTAGCTTAATGCCAAATTTGGTGTAATTCCGTTCAGCACCTTTTGTGTAGCCTGTCTTAAAGAAGTCTCTTGAAAATGCACAGGGATTTTACATTTTAAGACCCCCCTTTTTTCTTGGCAAACCATCCTGAAACTTACCATACACAAAGTAGTCAAAAAGTAGCATCTTTTTGAAAAGTTTTGTGGTGATTCGTCAAACGGGGCCAAAGTTCAGCAAAACACAAAAAACGCTTTTCCTTCGGAAAAGTAATCTTAACTATAACTACCTTGTGGCGACCGCCACGAGGACATATATATATATATATATATATATATATATATATATATATATATATATATATATATATATATATATATATATATATATATATATCTTCAACGAAGAACGGACCCAGCCAGCTCCAATTCGCAACCAGAGGGTCAGAAGCACCACAGCACAGACAGGGTCCAACACTCGTTTTCAGGTAAGTTTTTTTATTCTTTCAACACCATCGTGCAGACAAGGAGGACGGTCAACGCGTTTCGGCGGTTGCCTTCGACTATATATAACGAAGAGACTAGAATGGAACCCAGAATTTCTATTAATGACCCTCGATGTATCGTCATTATATACATCTATATACATCTATAGGGCACCGAGATGGACTGAAAGCGATTGAATATTTTTTTAACAAACGTTCAATATACTATGGGGTACATAATAAGATGTTGTTATCTATGACTCAGATGTGTTTGGAGCAAAACTTCTTTCTATTCAATAACCAAATCCACCAACAAATAAGGGGTGTCGCCATGGGGGCCTGTTTCTCCCCAAGCTACGCATGTTTGCACATGGGGCTTTGGGAGGAACAGGTCCTGGTGGGAGAACTGCGTGCCACCATGGAACAACATGTAGTGACCTACCTCAGGTATATAGATGATTTGTTCTTTATCTGGAGGGGGACGGAGGAGATGGCGCAACAGTTTATCAACAATTTGAATGCTAATAGTCTAAACTTGCATTTTACATCATGCATCAGTGCTACTTCTGTTAGTTTTTTAGACATGGAGGTTTACATTGAGAACAATCACATGCAAACCAAACTATTCAGAAAGCCAACGGCAGGTAATACCATCCTGCATGCCACAAGCCACCATCCACGCCACCTGATACGCAGTATTCCCTATGGTGAATTGCTGCGTATCAGGCGGATTTGCAGCAGTGATGAAGAATGCGAACTTGCACAAAAAGCTAGCATAAATAGATTTCTTGCTAGGGGGTACTCTAGAAACCTACTTGAGAGGGCTCAAAAAAGAACTAAGCAAGTATCCCGGGAAGTAGCATTATTGCCCAAGGCTAAGGAGGCAGATACATCCCCGGCTGGGGAGTTAATCAGGCCCTGCATGATTATCACGTATAGTCGACAGCATTCTGCCATCAAGAGAATTTTCAGTAGAAACTGGAACCTGATACTGGGTGATCCGGTTATTGACAGTAAGGTGTTGAGCAGTCCACTCCTTACGTTCAGAAGATCAGTTTCTACGGCTAGATCCCTAGTTAAAAATACTTTGGAACCGCAGATGTCTAACACCTGGAGGGCCCTGGATAGAGGTTTCAAAAAATGTTCGCAATGCAAAGCATGCAAACATGGGATCAATAAGACCAAATTTACTGTCCCTTTCTCAGAAACCCCCAGAGAGATTACAAAGCGCCTCAACTGCAAAACAGATTATGCAGTCTATGTGCTAGAGTGCAGTTGTGGGCTCCGGTATGTGGGCAGTACCCGTCTACCGGTCCATCAACGTGTGCTACAGCACATTAGAGCCATCAAGAATAAAGATCAGGCCTACCCGGTGGCTAGGCATTTTGAATCAGAGCATAATTCCAATCCAGTCCATCTCTCGTATTTTGCAGTGGACACAGTTTGGCCCATGAAAAGAGGCGGCAATCGAGATGCGAGGCTTCATTTACTCGAAACCAGGTATATCCTGGAACTTAACAGCAAGCAACCGCATGGGTTGAACGCAACTGAAGATCTGTATACATGTTTGTAGATTATCAGGACCGCTATATCTCTTTGAGTATATGCTTTAAATCAGCAGGAGGAGACTTAAGAAAGAGATTTAGTCACAGGGTTAAAATTACAACCTGGACTAACATATATCTCTTTAATAACAAGGCGTACTGACACTGTTTCAAAGATAGCGTTGTTACAGGTTGTTCAAAGCAGGGATTTTTCCATATGGGATATAGTCATTCGTTTGTTTGAATTGTTTTGTCTGCAGTGCCAAAAATGAAATAAGATAAAAAGAAACATGTATCTTAGTAATATATACTGCCCTTTCTTCTTATATGTATTTTGAGAGCACCATCAATCAAAGAGGGCAACCCTGGATGGCCATTCAGGGTGGTATCTATGATTTTTGATCAGAGATATTGATTGTTTTTAATTAGCACATGCACTAAACACTTTAGAAAATGAAAAAAGAAAAAGAAAAAAAGAAACCATGCACTCACTGTTTTATGTGCCGAGAACATGACAAACAGCTAAAAGTTCAGTATTTTTGCCATGAAGTTGTCGCCCACAGGGGCCTTATTGAAGATTGTTTAATGTTGCCCACTTGGCCTTTATTTAAAACATTTGAATGTTGTGCATATCGCATTAGAGAGACAGCAGGGTTTCCTGCAACCAAAATGAATTGGGTGGAGGATTTGATATATTCTCACTTCACATTACAAATGTATTTATACAGTTATAATGAATAATAATGTGAAAAATGGTCTTTTAAAATATTTAAATACATATTTATTTATATATTTTTTATATATCAGCCGATTGCACAAATGAAATGTACATAGCAACGTTATATCTTGTATCAATGCATGTGAAACACAGTATTTTTTCCATGTCATTTACTTTATGTGAAAAAAATAACGCGCGCACTGGCACTTTAAATCTCGGCACTTGCTCTCAGCAACTCGCCATGTGATCAAGCTTTGCAAAAGGCGAAACGCGTAATGGCGGCGGCAGGCTTGCTGGAAAATAAACACTTCAATTGAGCACTCAATCTGGGTCTGTTCCTTCGTCATTTTGGAATTTGTGTGCTGGGGCGGCTGCTCCAGCCAGTGACGAATTTACGTTCATATATATATATATATATATAGATCCAATCCTGATTCATCCGTTCCAAAGCAAACAGGCACCGCCTCCATGGGTTTCTTAATCAAAAGTAATTTATTACAAGAAAACGACCAGACACGACCGCCTTGTTCACTACATATTTATATATATAGTTCGGCACAGTTCAAATAACTTTGTTCCATTCATTAGAATCATAAAAGTTTACACAATAAAACATCTAAAAACAATTTTAAAAAAAATCGCACATGTTCCCTTCCATAGATCTTAATAAACCTGCAAAATAATCAATTTTAAAATCATCATAGCTATCCCCACCTCAGTTTGTACAATTGACTACATAGAAAATTGTTAGTAAAATGAATAAAATTAGATTCATTTTCACACGTCATAACGTTTCCTGATTATAAATGCAGTTCTAATAAAACTGAGTACTGCACTAGAAATTACAGCCGTAGATAGTGCCCTTAAATAGGCATAGCCCTCTTGATAAGAGCAGGGCCTAATAACGTTCAATATAGGTTTAATAAAACGTGGTCTAGGGTATTTGTACAGGGAACAGAACAACATAAAATGCATTGTACTCTGTTTGGCCAGGTTATTACAAGGACAGAGGGCTTGTCTCTCCCACCAGCCAGCCTGTTTGGGATAGGCCATTAAAAAATGCAGTATTCCCAGACGAAATCTGGTCAACAGAAAATGCGATTGTACATGCGAAGTAAAAGACAAATAAAATTGCTGGGGACCTAACGCCCCGTAATCTAACGTTCCCCTGCCCTGGTCAGACATCCTAAATCAGTGTGGTATGCATTTTTTATAATCATGTTCATATTAGACTCAATAGTATCTGGGTTATTATAACATTCCTCTAGGCCAATCTTATAAAAAGTATCCCTAACATAACGCGGCCAAGGGAGTGACATTGCATTATCCAGGTTCATGCAATCTTTAAGGATACTCCTAGTGAGTGTCAACGTCTCTGAAGACCAGATTTATGCCCATAGGATAAAGGGTGCAATGTTTATCCTATCTTTCACGTATTCCAGGCCCACTTCTGAGGGACAAAATGAGGTTGAAGTACTACTCAGAATCATTAAAAGCCTTTTTAAAATGTGTTCTCTAAAACCTAAATCTGATAACTCTTATGATAACCCCAAAATTAGCTACATATAAACATTTGGATTTATATAAAATTATCATTTCTGTAACCGGATTATGTCCCAATTTACAGGCAAAACGAAACAGCCCCTCTGTTTATCTATTGTCTATTGGTCTGTTGGGCCCTTGTCATAATTAGTTTATCCCAACTTAATTTGTTGTTAAAAACATTACCTAAATAGGTAAAATTGGGTACCTTCTTAATGATTTTTCCATTCACAATGAACTTAGTTTTAGTTTTTTCCGGACCACAAACCATAAAAAATGATTTACCATAATTTACTTTGAGGTCCTGTCCTAACATAAAATCAGTGAAGGCGGTCAGGGCCTTTTGTAAACTATTGGACGCCAGGGTCATTAATGATGTATCATTGGTGTAGGCCAACAGTGAAACCAATCTACCTCCTACTCTTGGAAAATCCAGTTGATGTTTAGTTAAGAATGACTCTAGACCATTAGTATATACAAGAAATAGGAAGGGGGCCAGGATACAACCCTGGCACACCCCTTCCGTGGAGGCAATGGGCCTGGTCTTCTCACCTCTTGGTCCAAAGCGCACAGCCACAGTGGTGAATTCATGTAGCCTGCTTTATAGGCTAATAAGGGGCTCTTCAAAGCCCATTCCTCCCCCCATCATTATCCATAGCTTTCCCCTGCAAACAGTGTCAAATGCCCTGGACAGGTCCCTGAAGGCCAGGTGAATTGAGACCCCCTCGCCTTCATGTACTTGCCCATAATCAGGGTCAGGTTAAGACACTGTTCATTTGTGCCCATCCCCTTTCTAAAACCATATTGGGTATCGCCTATTGATCCAAAAGCATTAGCCCATGACTCCAAACGTGCTAGAATCACCTTCCCTATAACCTTAAATGTAGCATCTATTAAAGAAATTGGCCGGAAACATGTAGTATCATTCCTATTTCCTTTCTTAAAAATGGTACCACAATTGCTTCCTTCCATGAGGATGGAATTTGACCGAGTATTGCCGCCTTAAAAACATTCGACAACAAGGGTGCCCACAGATGAAGATTGCTTTTGAACAAATCTAAGGGTACCCCATCTGGACCTGGCGCCTTCAGAGGTATACCCTTATGTATTGCCTCTTCCACCTCACTCACAGAAATACTTTGGCTTAATTCATGAGCAGTTTTAAAATTAATAACTGTCTCATTCCTTTGCTCTTGTAGTGTTATTCCCAATGGATTCAATATTTTTAAGAAATGGGCTTCCCAAACCTCGCCTTTTATGGTCGAATCAATGGTCCTTGCATCATTAGAGAAAAACAAGTGATTTATAATCTCCCAGAAGCTCTTTGAGTCCTAGAGGGAGCTAGCTTTCTCTAAGTCATCCCATGCTATACTTCTTAATTCATTTTTCCTACTGTTAATAGCTTGTTTATAAGACTGTCTCACTATTTTTATCTGAGCCTTATTTCGGGGGACTTCTTGCAGAGCTTTCCTAAGATTTGCTTTGCGCCCTGGAACATTCTGCATTAAACCACCTAATTTCGGAGGTATCCGGTGTCCTAATTGACTCATTTAGTTTTTTAGCCACATCGGCACAGATAAATTCAAAGGACTGAATTACTATGTCAGCGGGGGAGTCGACAGTTAGGCAAGTAATACATTTACCTACATATTCTTTAACAATGGCCTCCACAAATTGCTTTGAGTCGACTAGATTACATTTAAGCCGAACTCCTTGATTACGATCATATATATATATATATATATATATATATATATATATATATATATATATATATATATATATATATATATATATATATTTCCAACACCTACTGACTATCTTTCTAGAGATGCTCGACCAGCTACTGCAGAGGAGGAGGAAGCACTCTGGAGACACAAGAGTATGTGAGACTGGTAGTGGACTGTTCTCGACAACTTCCAATATCCAAGAGATTGTTGAAGCTTCAAAGACTGATGACTGTTTGCCGCTGGTCATAAAGAGCTGCCAGGTCCAGAGACTGACGGTCCTTCCAAAGCAACACTTCCAACAGAACTGATGTAGCTCAACGGGCGTTGGTGTCAGTCCACTTGTGAGACAAGAGCTGGTAGCCTCAGCAGAAGGCAGCCTACTGAGAGGCCCAAGGCTGGTCTCGCATAAAGATTGGTCCAATAGGTTGTAGACCTGTCTCACAAGTCCCACCAAGGAATGGTCAAGACCAAGGAGAGAATCAGGAGTAACATCTGGTTCCCACTATTGTATGAAACTGTTGAACAAACAGCTGGAAATAGAAGATAACAGAAGATAGACTGTTGAGTTGCTAGCATAGAGTCAGCGCTGATTTGTGGAGCCTGCCTGACAGGCAGTATTACTTAGTCATCATTGTTGACTACTCGAAGTATCCGCTGGGAGAGTTGATGTTATCAATGGCAGCAGTCAACGTGATTCCAAAATAGGAGAAAATAATGGCAACACATAGTCTCATCAAACAACTCTGCACTGACAAAGGCCCAAAATTCAATGGCAAAGAGAGAGCTGACTACTTTCAGTCACAAACTATGCTATGCAATGCTATTATGCATCAAACATAGAAAGAACACACCCAGATGGCAGCAGATGAACGGCGAAATTGAGCTTTTTAATGAGAACCCTCACTAAAGTGATTTGTATGGTTCGGGGTACAGGCCATAATGGGCTATCTACTCTGTTCTGCAATGGTACTTACTATACATCAAACATAGAAAGAACACACACAGATGGCCGAATACAAATGGAGAATTTGAGCGCTTTAATGACAATCCTCGCCAAAGTGATTTACGCTATCTACTACTCTCACAGATGTAGCCCCGAGCATGTAATGTTTGGGTCATCAAGTGACTGATACTATTACCCATAATCCAGATGGGGCAATATTAATCACGACTGAGGATGTGTTGTTGCAATGCCCTCAAACCCAAAATGCACAAGCTGGCAGGTGACAGAGGGCTCCTAACCTACAACTGTTGGTGGGTAACCTAGTTCTGGTCAAGGATAGGAATACTAGAAGCATGTTTGTTATGTTATGTTATTTTATGTTACATGGGTTTAATAAAGCGCTCGATCACCGGGGAAGTTTCTTGTCCTTGGGCATCAGATGACAGCATACGGATGGAGAAAATTTAAACATAGGCTTATCGGAAGAGCCAAGTCTTCAAAAGTTTACAGGAATTAATACAAATTTTTGTGGTAGATCTAATCTCTGGTGGGAAGAGAGTTCTACATTCGAGGGGCCAACTCAGCAAATCTAGCCCCACCTAATCTCTTCCATTTGAATAAAAGAATTCTGCCTAGACCTTGGGTTCCAGTTAGGTACATATTGTTTGACTCAAGAAGATAGGAAGGCAGGGCATTTACCAATTTAGGGATTTGAAGATGAAACAGATTGACTTAAAAATCGAGTGTTGTTCCACGGGAAACCACCGGAGTTTTTTCAATAGAGTGACATTGTGGAAGTGCCTTGGCTGTTGACAAATAACTCTTGATGCTTGATTTTGAACCAGCGGCAAACTCTGATTAAGTCCCTTAGGAATGCCAAGATAGATGGAACTGGCATAGTCTAATCAAGATTACTAAAGCCAACACAATCTGAATTAGGGCATCAAAGGTAAAGACTGCAATTTTTCTTAATTCTTCGTAGTTGAGCAAAGCTGGCAGAGGTGACTGCTCCTACATGGGGTTTCAGAGATACATTTTTATCAATAATAGTTCCAAGGCTCTTGACAGAATTCTTGGGCTTAGGAGGATCACCCATCAATAGAGGCCAGAAGGAGGAATTCCACAGGTCCTGCGTATAGTGAAGGATACCAATCTCGGTCTTATCGGAGTTAAGTTTTAATGGTTGCAATTCATCTAATCTCTTATGAACAACATGGTGTTCTGGAAGAATTCCATGGATTCGGGGGAGTGATTGATGGAGAATAACAGCTGCAGATCATCAGTGTAGTTATAAACTCTTACTTGCCTCTCTTTCAATAAGTGCCCCAAGAGACGGATGTACAAATTAAAAAGATGAAGAGGCAAAGAAGATCCCTGAGGGATTCCACAAGTCAAGTGGACCCTGGGGGATTTGATAGGGGATAAACCAGACTGACTGTGACCGATGCTTTAAAAAACATGTGATCTAGGCCAAACCTGAATCTTGGAGGCCTGCGGCTCTGACACGGCTGACCATAATCTCATAGTTGACTGTGTCAAAGGCTGCTGGCATATCTAGCAGGACTAACGCTTGTGTAGTGCCTCTGTCAGTCTCCTCTCGCAAGTCCTTAATGTCTGATAGAATGACTGTTTCCTTTGAATTGCCAGGGCAGAAACCTGCATGCTGGGGATAAAAAACATTTAGACTCCTCTAAAAAGGACACATGTGCCTCCAACATCTTTGCCAAAAAAAGTTTTAATGAAATCGGCCGGTAACTTTCCAAGGGGTGGGGATCTTCACCCACTTTCTTTTGAAGATGACCACAATAGCCTCATTAAAACTGTTAGGTACCATGCCATTGCTGTGGGAGTGATTGAGTAAGAAGATAACTATCTCAGGGCAGTATGAATAAACCATTTTGAGGATTCTGGGAGGGCAGATTTCATCACATGAACCCGACTTACCTTTAGAGAGAAGATGTAGAAAGTCATCTTTGCTGTTTGTGGAGAAGGAAGACAATTTGGCAGAGTTACTATATTCATTGACTGTAACATTAACAGTAGGTGTTAGAATCGGGGAACTCTGGTTGGCACAGGTATGCACTTGTGACAAACAGGGACCCTCTCCTCTAGTCAGGGTAAGAGAACTGCTCCTTTAGAAATAACCCTTGCTCACCCTCTAGGTAGTGTGGCGCGAGCAGACAAGGCTAATCTTCAGGGCGATAGTTAGTTAAGCATTTATGATCACATACAGGAAACCCACTGACCGACCACAAACGGACACCAGTCGTATGATTGTATCAAAAAAGCGTAGACTTTATGTAAAAATATATGCAGAATTATCACAAGACCATATAACGTTTAGCGAATGAAGGCCACCAGATTTAAATAGGCAATTGTTCTTAAGTGTTCTTGGTTAGCAAGGTACGATGACAGGGAAAACAAACGTTGCGGACCCTGAATCCGATGCGAACTCGGGATAGAGTTCCAATGTACCTAGCGATGAGTGTCCGAGGCGTTTCAGGCGCGGCTACTGGTGAGGGCGGACCCTGGACGAGGCCAACGGTTCTCCAAAGGATCTATCCGGCTCGGAGCCCCCTCGAGGTGCAAGGGGGGTGAGCGGGACGGTGTGGAGGGTTGTGGCGATCCAGGATCTGATGCAGCTCACGGGGCGAGGCGCCGTTCAGGCCTGCGGGGTGTACTACTTCGTAGCACACCAGTTCGTACCTGGGGATCTGTGTGGGGCATCGCGTTCTCGGGCAATCGGGTGCAGCACCGGACCTTCGGTACCACAGTACGGAAGGCCTTCTTGAGGTGCGGCATGGCCTTTGTATGCAGGAGGGCAAAGCGAGACAGTTGAGTACGTTACGATGTACGGACCGTCCGAGGCTATCAGATGCGCTCCGTGCAGATTCCGGCGGGAGAAGATGAGAGGCGCACAGCGTGCTCCGTAGCAGGCGAGGTGACAGGAGAGCGGGAGGCCCGGCACTGAAGCGAAGAGCGACTCAAGCTTGAGCGGGGCTCTCTGCGGTGGGGCGACCAGGCTCCGAGCTGTCACGACCTTGGAGGGCGAAGGTACTCGAGTCACAACTCCGGCGAGGGAATAAGAACTAAAGGCCCAACAGCAAATGGGCACAGGCAGAATAGAACCCAATGGTCCTGGGGTTCCGTTCAGGGGACAAGCTCGTGATCAAGCCCTTGGAGATAGTTTCAGGCACAAGTCTTCAAAGTCCTTTCTGGTCTTTTCCTCTCCGTCCTCTGCAAGGCACCACTGCAGGTTTCCTTTCTTCAGCTTCTCTTGGTCCTTCTAGTCGGGTAGAGGTTTGTTGTGGTCAAAACTGGATCTAATTTCTTAGGATCAGGGCTACTACCTTTATACTCGGTTTCTTTTGTCTTGGCAGGCCAGGGGGCCTGAGCCTGGTTCAACCCGGTTTTGGAGTACTCTGTTGACAGGACGCTGCCGTCTTCTTTCAGGTTGCAGGGCAGGGACATCAGACGCTCCGCAGGAAGTGGAGCCAGCATTGTGGTGGTGGAGCACAACCCTATTCAGAGTCAAGGACTACTCCGCCTACCCATCCTGGTGTAAGCACTCTATTCACCACCTGGTCACCCCGACTGTCCCCGGGAATTCCCCAGCCCTGTCACTCACACAAACCCAGACAGCAGATACACATCCTGGCAGAGGCGGGCTGAACTAGTCAGGCGAGCAAATGCTAACTTTCTAAAAGTAGCAGTTACAAACACAAGATATTAAAATAAACCTTGCTAAAGGAAGTATTTTATTATTCTGAGTTCAGGCATACCAAACTCGACATGCCACCGTGTTCCCTGAGCCGGCCGGGACTATAGCGTGTAATAGTTCCAGCTGCTCACCTCGGCCTAAGAGAACAGGCAGCCCTGCAATAGTGAAGAACGAAAAAGGGCGGTAATTCACTACTAGGACATGCCACACACATCAGGGCTTGTCCTACCTTACACTTACAATGCACCCTGCCCTTGGGCCTACCATAGGGGTGACTGATATGAAGGGTAGGGAAGGTTTAGGGACTGGCAAGTGTGGGCACTTGCATAGTCAGCGTGACAGTACCGGACTGTATGCAGGGTCTGCAATGGCGGACCAGAGACATCTTTTACGAGGCCACTTCGGTGGGTGGCGCAACCAGCGCTGCAGGCCCACTAGCGGTATTTGTATCTACAAGCCCCTGCACTCCTGGTGCACGTTACTGGGGACTGACAGTAAACCAAATAAGCCAATCATGGAAATCAATTACGGATACACTTTATATACGGATACACTTTATATAGGGAGCACTTGCACTGCGGCACGGAATGGCCGTGGCGCAGTGCCCTGAGCATCGAACACCAGCAAAAACATCTGAGGCACATCAGCAAAAAGTGGAAGGGAGACTCACGCCAAGGTGCCAGGTCTAACAGTAGGACTGAGGGGAATACGGTCCTTTATTACCTTGATCTTCTCTATGAAGAAGGTGTAGAGGTATCACATAAGCTTTGTGACGGTTGAATGGAAATGTCACCCTAACAGGGTTAGACAACTCAGACACTATATTGAAAATTCTCTTCGACTTATTTGAGGAAGCCGTGATTTTTGTAGAAAGGAATGCTATCTTTTAATTCACTCACTATTCCCTTTGAGCATGGCAAAGAGTGGACTTTGCAGTTTTTTTGATCTTCGGAGAACCATTTGGCAGCTTTATGGTGACGAGCTTGCTTTAATTTTGAAATAGCGGCATGTGCAGTACTAACTGCAGTGAGCCAGTTGGAGATGTTGTCCGAATTGCTGTCTATATCATCCTGAAAGAGATAAAGATTCCAAAAAGGTATCCAGATCCACTCTGGACCAATTTCTGCAGAATATTCTGGAACATTGAGGAGGTTTCAGAACTTAATCAGATGGTCATCTGACCATGCACATTGAGAAATTATATTATTAGCCACTGATAAGATAATCGTCCAGACCTGGTCCAATGTGTGGCCTTTCAGGTGCTTGGGGAGAAATGTATGTAGTTCTAGATTCGATTTCTTAGCAAATCGGTCAATTCTACTGACAAAGGCCAGCCTGCTTCTTCATTTGCCTAGATATTCAAGTCCCCTATAAACAAACTTTTTGCATGGTTGAGAACCAATGGGGACAGGGATTCTACAAGCAATTGAGGAACGAGTCTCATATGACCCTGCGGTCTGTATACTACAGCGCAGGTTAGAGATGCTGGGGGTGATACTAGCTGAATCAGAAGGCAGTCATTAGAGGGCATGGCAAATGGTGAAAGGCTAGAGAACCTGAGATGCTTTTTAATGATGGCAGTCCCCCGCCCCCCATTTTACCAGTAGACCTATTAACTTGAATAAGGTAGTATCCCGCTGGAATGTCCGTCAAAATATCAGGGAAGTATTCATCTGTTCGCCAGGTTTCTGTTAGCAGAAACATATATGGAGATTCATCCTCAAGTAAATGATAAATTTCGATCTGATGTTTAATCATAGATCTAGTGTTCAGGTATATGACCATAATTTTATCAGCTCTAACTTAAAAAAGATTCGGGTTTGTGGATATTTTTAATGTAGGTTGGAGTGATGTACCCATGTCTATCATTCCAGGCATGTCCCTAAGGATATCAAGCATTTGCAATTTTATTAGTATATGAGAGGCTGGTTGATGCTTTGCAGAATTCATCTCTTTAAGTACCTCTGATGAGTAAGAGAAAAACATAGCCTCATGACTGGCCCCTGGCCCCGGGCAGGCGCAGATGGGCCTGCCTTTGACATGCCTTTGGCGTGCCTGCTGCGAGCATCTGCTGTGAGCCAGCACCACTGCCGGCATGAAATAGGCTGTGAGCTTTTACAGGCTCCGCCTCCTTATCTCCTGATTGTTTTCCTGGTATCGGTCCGCACTTGGACCGCGCCCAGCGCCAGACCCCATGGCCCCTGCTGATGCCATCCCACCCGCCGGACGTACGACGCCGCCACCCTCAGCGCACTCAACACTGGACACCTCCCCGACTGCCACCGAGCCACCCCAGGACGCACCCACGGACCCTTCACCTGCCAATCCTGCAAGTTCGCCTGCATCAGGACCTGCAACCCACCCGCACCCACCAAGCCAAACACCAACAGCAACCACCTGAAGTGCATCCTGCTCAACACCCGCTCCGTCCACAGACACGCCGTGGCACTATGGAACCTGCTCGACACCACATCCCCAGACGTCGCCTTCCTCACGGAAACATGGATGAACGCCTCCTCAGCGCCCGACATTGCCATCGCCATCCCGGATGGATACAAGATCACCTGGAGGGACCGCACCAACCGTACAGGAGGAGGCATTGCCATCGTCCACAAGAACACCATCCGCATCACGACCAACTCCGACGACACCCTCACAACCGCTGAACATCTTCACTTCCAGATTCACACCAACCCCAAGACCACACTCAAAGGCATATAACACAAGAAGGTTGGGGGAGGGTCCAAGGGGTGAAAATATTTAAAGACCACTCATAGCCTAAACCCCCAGTTTAGACAGTTCAATAAGAAAAAGGCTTAATGGGGTCTCTACAGAAGACTGATCTCAACAAGTAGAAAAGAGGAATGCATGAGAGTTTAGAAAAGAGTGTGCAAGACAGTAGAAATGAATCCCATCGGCCCACCGATGTGGTGGAGTCTCGTCATCTGGGATTGGTGTTGGGGTCTCGGTTCAGATGAGGAGACACACCTGATGGATTGTGTGTTTATTCTCCAATCATCCAGGACCGCCCAGGCGGATCCGACCTCCAGTGTCCAGTGGGTAAGATGGTGTGAGGGCTCAAAGAAAAGATAATTTGCAGTGTAAGAGATATGAGAAAAATAGTGAAGTAAAATTGACTACCATGTTCTAGGGAAACTTTATTGGGAATTGAACCATGGGGTCAAGATTAAAACTGCAGTGTACGGCAGTGCAATATAATAACTGCCCTAAGAAGGTGATAAAGTGGTCGACATGTTTCTGCTGTAATCAGGGGAAACTCCCCTGCTTAGCTTTCATCAGGACCAAATCTTAGTTTTTACACTACTGCAAAATGAAAACGTGATTACTTCAAGTGATTCAAAAATGAAACATAATCTATTAGGTACCAAATATTACCCAATGTTTAATCTGGCATAAATTCTGCAGGCAAAAAGTACTCACAGTCCAGTTGTGCCAGATGTTGTCAAGGGATTCTTTCCTGTAAAGAGATATAGTGGAGAGTAGAAGCAAGAACTACAACTAATGCCAATGTTTTGGTGTTGCTCACAAATGAGCACACAAGTTTTGTTCTGGAAATAGGTTGAAATAATGTTTGAAATTTCATAATGAAATCCCTCTTCCTCTTGTTTCACCATTTTTCATACATATATAGAGCGGGGCCTCCCATCCCTGAGCAGGTGCCAGGAGAGGTGAGGCTTACTCCCTAGATTACTGGGGTAAGTAATGACTTATTTAACACTGATTAATTTGTGTCTTGACCACGGATGCAAGTAGACTGTGACTGTATTTAAATTCTGCAGTACTAGATGTAAGAGTTAGAATAAGGTGCATAATAGTTGTAGTTCTTGCTTCTACTCTCCACTATATCTCTTTACAGGAAAGAATCCCTTGACAACATCTGGCACAACTGGACTGTGAGTACTTTTTGCCTGCAGAATTTATGCCAGATTAAACATTGGGTAATGTTTGGTACCTAATAGATTATGTTTCATTTTTGAATCACTTTAAGTAATCACGTTTTCATTTTGCAGTAGTGTAAAAACTAAGATTTGGTCCTGATGAAAGCTAAGCAGGGGAGTTGCCCCTGATTACAGCAGAAACATGTCGACCACTTTATCACCTTCTTAGGGCAGTTATTATATTGCACTGCCGTACACTGTAGTTTTAATCTTGACCCCATGGTTCAATTCCCAATAAAGTTTCCCTAGAACATGGTAGTCAATTTTACTTCACTATTTTTCTCATATCTCTTACACTGCAAATTATCTTTTCTTTGACCCCTCACACCATCTTACCCACTGGACACTGGAGGTCGGATCCGCCTGGGCGGTCCTGGATGATTGGAGAATAAACACACAATCCATCAGGTGTGTCTCCTCATCTGAACCGGGACCCCAACACCAATCCCAGATGACGAGACTCCGTGTCAGGATTGAGAGTAGCGCAAGAGTACGCAAGCGCCACTAACCTTACTCTGATGGCCCGCAGAGACGATAGACGATAGTCCTTCCAACTCCGCTCCGCACAAACCCCTACAATGGAATATACCCACTGTTTGAGTCTGTACGAATAGGGGCCGGGAGGTAGAATGACATCGGGGAATGGCACGTCAGGTATCCTCTGGTCTGTTACCATGAGGTGACTGGTACCGGCACACTGCAGGCAGGGGAGACAGAGAACAAAGGATTATTTCCGCAGTAAGACTTACAGGAACCCAGGATCCCTTCCTTCTTATCTCTACTCACCAGTATCTCCACCCCATGTATCCTTGAAGGAATCCTCAATATAGAACCCTAGTAAAGTAAGTGACCAGAAGTACAGAGGAGTTAACGTCACTCCGCTGTCTCTCAGTTAGTAATCTCAAATGAACCTTTGAAATACGCACTAACAAAACATGGAACCACCACTTAATAAACCCACTGTTTCCTTGTGGTTACGATTTATAACATTATCCGAAATTGTCAGTAGCCACTGACAACAAGCACCTAGGTTTTCCCCGGAATGTAAACAAGAAATGGCGGCGGTAGAGACGCCGTTTGGAAATAGTAACACTACACAAAATAAAGAGGAGGCGAGCCCGCACTCCTCTTGGTACTTGCACGACTGGAAATGGCTGTGGACCAAAGGTTCTCCACCAAGATATCTGACCACGCTGGCTTTTGATCGGCGTCGTGCAGACTAGGATAACTGACCACGCTGGCTTTTGATCGGCGCTGTTCTCCAGGATCTTGACTTGAAGCAAAGGAAGGCTCATCCACAATGAGCGAGTACAGAACACGATTGACAAGCCCTGTTGTGTTCCGGAGGTGGAGCTTATATAATGTCCTCCCACTGAGCCAACCCCCAGCGCCGGATGGCCTTCTGGGACTTGTAGTGTTTCCGCCATGGACAGGATATACGAAATCCTTTACCTTGTACCTTGTTGATGGTAGCGATCGCTACAGAACCCCCTCTCGTGGACCGCCGTCCCGGCGGACGTCCCGGTTTCCCTGGAAATCTTTCATGGAATTGTTCCACCAAGTCGGGACAATGCAGATGGTCCAAGGGTTCCCAGGTTCTATCCTCGGGACCAAACCCTTTCCAATCCACCAAGTACTGTATGCGACCTCGTACCAAACGAGAGTCCAGAACAGAACTCACTTCATACTCCTCGTGGCCCTCGATTTCCACTGGAAGGGGACGATCAGGCAATCTCACACTCGGAAGGCACGGACGCAGGAGTGACACATGAAAAACAGGATGAATAGTCCACGATACAGGCAATGAGAGCTTCATGGCCACAGCGTTTATCCGCTCACTAATGCCATAGGGACCCACATACTTTGGTTTCAGTTTCGTAAGTCCTTTGATATGTAGATTACGCGTTGAAAGCCATACCTTGTCCCCCACCTTATATTCAGGCTCAGGAGTACGTCTCCTATCTGTGTAGGTTTTCTGGGAGTTTTGGGCATGTTCGAGATTGTTCCTTGCCTCAATCAGTATAGCTCGAAGATGAGCATGGTGTTCATGAATGGCGGGGACCAAAGATTCAGCAGGCCATTCAAAAGGGAGCATGTTAGGATGGAATCCATAGAGGCAAAAGAATGGGGAACATCCCAAGGTGGTATGTACCGCGTTATTGTAGGTGAACTCTGCCAACCACAAGAGAATGGTCCAATCTGTGGCGTTCTGTAGCGAGAAACACCGCAGGTATTGCTCCAACGTCTGATTCAGACGTTCCGTTTTGCCATCTGTTTGCGGATGAAAGCTCGTCGAGAGTCGCGCATCAATCTGTAATATGGCACATAGAGCCTTCCAGAAACGGGAAGTGAATTGTGTCCCCCTATCTGTGATCAGCACTTTCGGTAATCCGTGTGGACGGACGATGTGTTGGAGGAAGACTTTGGCTAATTCACTGGAGGAAGGTAGTCCAGGCAAGGGAATGAAGTGTCCCATTTTCGTGAGGTGGTCCACTACTACCAGTATCACAGTTTGTTTCTCACACGGGGGCATCTCTACGATAAAGTCCATGGACAATGTGTGCCAAGGTTTGGGTGGAATGGGCAACGGTTGTAGCAGTCCCGGAGGTTTGATGTGACTGGCTTTCCCTTTGCACAGATTGCACAGTTCTTCACGTATTCCTTGGTATCCATTCTGACTCCAGGCCACCAGAAAGAGCGTTCCACATTAGCGATAGTCTTAAAGATGCCCATGTGTCCCCCTAGAACAGAATCGTGAGACCATTCCAGGACTTTGCGTTGTAATGCAGGGTTGGGGACATATAAGGCATGGAAATGATAGGCCAATTGATCTTTTTCACATCGTTTATCGGGCTCTTTTTGTACCCAAGCAGTAATATCTTGGTCCGTTAGGGCAACCCGAACGTCGTCCAGGAAATCTTCGGAGGTGATCAAGGCGATAGCTCTATCCGTGGAATCGGCCTCTTGCAATATAAAAGGGGGGTCCGTACAGGTAGTTGTGTCTTCTTCACCCAACCTGGATAGCGCATCTGCTTTCCCGTTACGAGTTCCCGGTCTATATTTGACCACAAAATCAAAATCCGAAAAGAAGAGTGTCCACCTCAATTGTCGAGGAGTCAAGGCCTTAGCCGTCTTTAGGAACAGAAGATTGCGGTGGTCAGTGATGATTTCCACAGTATGTAACGCTCCCAAAAGGTAATGTCTCCATTCTTCGCATGCTCTTTTGATGGCCAAAAGCTCCTTGTCGGTGATTGAGTAGTTTATTTCACACGGAGAGAGTTTCTTCGAGTAGTAAGCCATCGGGTGGAGTTGACCAGAGGTAGGATGGCGTTGAGAAAGGACTCCCCCTAGAGCAAACTGAGAAGCATCAGTTTCCAGGACAAACGGAATCGTGGGGTCTGGATGTCGAAGGATAGGGGCTTGTGTGAACTTCTCCTTTAGGAGTTGGAAGGAGGAATCGGCTTCCTCTCCCCATTTGAAGGGAGCATTCTTTCGCAAGAGGGCTGTGATGGGATGGATGATCCTGGAGAAATCTTGTATGAAACGCCGATAGTAATTGGCAAATCCGAGAAAGCTTTGCACCGATTTAACGTTCCGTGGCGTTTTCCATGTAATGATAGCATCCACCTTACTCATGTCCATACGAAATCCGTGAGCGTCAATAACATACCCCAAGAAGGCTACTTGCTGGACATGGAAAAGGCATTTCTCCAGTTTGGCGTACAGTGAGTTCTGTTGGAGCCTTTCCAGTACGATTTTCACATGGGTGATGTGATCAGCTAGAGACATGGAATAAATCAAAATGTCGTCAATATAGACCACACAAAATGTCTCCAAACACCCCCTTAACACTTCATCCATAAAAAACTGGAAGGCGGCGGGGGCGTTGCAGAGGCCAAAGGGCATCACGCGGTATTCGTAGAGACCGAACTTTGTTCGAAACGCAGTCTTCCACTCGTCGCCTTTCATCACGCGGACCAGATGATAAGCCCCGCGGAGTTCAAGTTTTGTAAAATAGCGCGCCCCTTTCAGCTGGTCCATCAACACCGGAATTAAGGGGAGAGGATAGCGATTCTTTATGGTTACCCTGTTAATGGCGCGGTAGTCTATACATGGTCTCAATTCATCGCAATCCTTCTTTGGTATGAAGAACATGGGTGACGAGGCCGGGGAGGTAGAGTGTCTGATGAATCCAGATGCGATATTGTTCTCCAGATAGGTTTTGAGGTACAACGTTTCTTTTTCCGTTAGGGCATACACCCTACTACAGGGGATATCAGCGCCTGGAACGAGATCAATCCGACAATCGTATGTACGATGTGGAGGTAATTGGGTAGCGGTCTGTTTATCGAACAAGGCCTGAAAGGAGATGTACTCTTCAGGAAGAGTGTTGGCACAACAATAGGCATCCACCACACATTCATGAGCCAAGAAGGTCGCGATCGACGGAACAAGGGGAAAATCGTGATGCATTCCTTCTCGACAATGTTCCTTACAATACTCGGAGGTCATGCTCACGGTACGGGAAGCCCAACTCACCACCGGATCATGTAGTGTCAACCAGGGCATGCCTAGAATGAGCCGGAACTGAGGGGCATCGATCAAGTCAAACTGAATATATTCACAGTGATCTTCACCAAACCTCATTAAGAGGGCCAACGTATGGTAAGTCACTGGGCCTGACGTTAGTATGGTACCATCCACTGTTTTAACCATTTCAGGTATCGATTTCTTCTCACAGGGGATGCCCATACGAAAGGCATAGGTCTGGTCTATGTAATTTCCTGTCGCCCCCGAATCCAACAAGGCATCTACCTGTACAGGTTTCTGGTTGGCAACCCATAGAGCGACATTCACATTCATATGGGCGACTGCAGGGTGTAAGGTATTGGCTACAAAAGGAGAGACCGGATCATGAGGTCGTCTCAAACCAGAGGTCTCTACCTGATTCAAGACCGACAGTTTTCCGCCGGTTCATCAGAACTAAGAACAGCCTGCCCTCGGGGAAGGGGATTTTTTCCAGGGACGTAATTCCTAGCCCGGCAGTCATTGATGAAATGCCCCCCTTTACCACAGTAGAGACAGAGTTTCAGCCTCCTTTTCCTGTCTCTTTCCTCCCGGGAAAGGGGGCCACGTATCCCCCCTATTTGCATGGGTTCCGGTCCTTCTGGTGTCTTAGCTTTGTCATCTACCCCCTGTCGGGATTTAAATAAAGGATAGGAGTATCGGTAATCTCCCCCTCTTCTATCCCCCTTTCGTTCCAACAGCCGGTGATCTAGTTGGACAGTCAGGTCTATTAACTCCTCACAGGTAGTTGGTAATTGTACCACCTAGGCTAAGACATCTTTTAGTTCCCCCCGGAGTCCTTGATAGAACAAGGAGATCCGTTTCTGGGCCGGCCAGTCTGTTTCCACAATGAGACGGTTAAAGGTCGTGATGTAAGACAACAGATCTTGGGACCCTTGTCTCAAGGTCATTAATTCATGATCCAAGGACAACATGTGAGACTTCCTGTCAAACAATTTCCTGAGTTCTACGCAAAAGGCAGCAAAATCATGTAGAACGGGATCGTCTTTTTCTAATAAAGGAATAGTCCAGCTGGACGCGTTCCCCCCCATATAGGACATCAGAAAAGCTGTTTTGGATGCTTCGTCCTGGAAGACCATAGGTTTGCATAAAAAATGCAAACGGCATTGGTTCAAAAAGGTTTCAAATTTTCGTGGGTCCCCATAAAACCTTTCGGGTGGAGCCAGGGGTATACCATGATTTTGGATGATATGTACAGTCGGTGTGGCCTCCGCTGAAGTGGAAGGGGCTGCTAGCGAACCCCCGGGTTGGAAGGAAGGGGGAGGCTGCAGAGTGGCCGGCCGAATCAATGGTTTCGCCACCGGCTCTCTCATGGCTAGATCTGATACGTCTTTACGTAAATCAGATATCTCTTTATATAAGGCCTGGTTCTCTAACCGGGAATTCTGGACTTCCTGTTGAAGGCCTGTAAAGCTCTCCAACAGGGCGGTGAGAGTAGCATTCGTATCCATCGTCTAGGCGGGGCTGTATTGTTGGGCTTGTCAATCTGTCAGGATTGAGAGTAGCGCAAGAGTACGCAAGCGCCACTAACCTTACTCTGATGGCCCGCAGAGACGATAGACGATAGTCCTTCCAACTCCGCTCCGCACAAACCCCTACAATGGAATATACCCACTGTTTGAGTCTGTACGAATAGGGGCCGGGAGGTAGAATGACATCGGGGAATGGCACGTCAGGTATCGTCAGGTCTGTTACCATGAGGTGACTGGTACCGGGACACTGCAGGCAGGGGAGACAGAGAACAAAGGATTATTTCTGCAGTAAGACTTACAGGAACCCAGGATCCCTTCCTTCTTATCTCTACTCACCAGTTTCTCCACCCCATGTATCCTTGAAGGAATCCTCAATATAGAACCCTAGTAAAGTAAGTGACCAGAAGTACAGAGGAGTTAACGTCACTCCGCTGTCTCTCAGTTAGTAATCTCAAATGAACCTTTGAAATACGCACTAACAAAACGTGGAACCACCACTTAATAAACCCACTGTTTCCTTGTGGTTACGATTTATAACATTATCTGAAATTGTCAGTAGCCACTGACAACAAGCACCTAGGTTTTCCCCGGAATGTAAACAAGAAATGGCGGCGGTAGAGACGCCGTTTGGAAATAGTAACACTACACAAAATAAAGAGGAGGCGAGCCCGCACTCCTCTTGGTACTTGCACGACTGGAAATGGCTGTGGACCAAAGGTTCTCCACCAAGATATCTGACCACGCTGGCTTTTGATCGGCGTCGTGCAGACTAGGATAACTGACCACGCTGGCTTTTGATCGGCGCTGTTCTCCAGGATCTTGACTTGAAGCAAAGGAAGGCTCATCCACAATGAGTGAGTACAGAACACGATTGACAAGCCCCGTTGTGTTCCGGAGGTGGTGCTTATATAATGTCCTCCCACTGAGCCAACCCCCAGCGCCGGATGGCCTTCTGGGACTTATAGTGTTTCCGCCATGGACAGGATATACGAAATCCTTTACCTTGTACCTTGTTGATGGTAGCGATCGCTACACTCCGCCACATGGGTGGGCCGATGGGATTCATTTCTACTGTCTTGCACACTCTTTTCTAAACTCTCATGCATTCCTCTTTTCTACTTGTTGAGATCAGTCTTCTGTAGAGCCCCCATTAAGCCTTTTTCTTATTGAACACACTCAGAGGCACCCTCATCTACAGACCCCCAGGACCCCGCACTCAATTCAGCGAAGACATTGCAGACTTCATCAGCCCACACGCCCTTCCCTCCGCCGACTACATCCTCCTAGGAGACCTCAACTTCCACCTGGAAAACAACAACGACAACAACACCACCACCCTCCTGGACAACCTCGCTTACCTCGGACTCAAGCAACTGGTGAACACCCCCAGCCACTACGCCGGACACACGCTTGACCCAATCTTCTCCTCTAGCAAGTACATTTCCTGCAGCCACTCCAACGGACTCCACTGAACAGACCACAGCTGCGTCCACTTCAGCTTCTGAAAGACCACAACCCACCACCCCCCACAACAAGTAACCCGCAGGAACTGGAACAAGATCACGACCGACCAGCTCACCGCATCACTGAACCAGAACCCCCCCGCCAGATCAACAGACCCCAACCAAGCAGCCCACAACCTGGCACAGTGGATCACCAACTGCGCCGACGACCTTGCACCCCTGAAAACCCATCCCAACAGGCCCGGAAGCAAGAAAGCCCTGTGGTTCAATGACGACCTCAAGAACTCCAAGAAGAACTGCCGCACCCTCGAGAAAGCCTGGCGAAAGAACCCGACCACAGACAACATGACCGCCCTCAAGCAAGCCACCCGCAAACACCACCAACTGATCCACACCACCAAGAAGACAGCCTTCAAGGAACGATTAGACAACAACGCACACAACAGCAAGGAGCTCTTCAGCATCGTCAAAGAGCTCTCCAACCCCAGCGCCGGTAACAACGACATCACTCCCTCACAGGACCTCCGCGATTCACTCACTACGTTCTTCCACAGCAAGATCGCAGACATACACAACAGCTTCAGTGAACAGTCCACACACCCAACCACAGAACCGACGCCCCCCCACCACCACCCTCCGCGACTGGACCCCAGTCAACACAGAAGACACCATCCGGACGATGAACACCATCCACACCGGTTCACCAACCGACCCATGCCCTCACCACGTCTTCAACAAGGCCGACTCCGTCATCGCACCCCAAATCCGGGACATCATCAACTGCTCCTTCAACACCGCCACCTTCCCGGAGAGCTGGAAGCACGCCGAACTCAGCGCCCTCCTGAAAAACCATCGGCAGACCCCACCAACCTCAAGACTACCGCCCCATCTCGCTCCTCCCGTTTCCTCCCAAAGTCATCGAGAAGACAGTCAACAGACAGCTGGCCACCTTCCTTGAGATGAACGGATCCCTCGACCACTCACAGTCTGGCTTCCGAGCCAATCACAGCACCGAGACCACCCTCATCGCAGCCACTGACGACATCCGAACCCTGCTCTACAATGGGGAAACAGCGGCCCTCATCCTCCTGTACCTCTCGGCAGCGCTCGATACTGTTTGCCACCGCACCCTAGTACAACGCCTCAGCAATGTCGGAATCCAAGGGAAGGCCCTGGAGTGGATCATCTCGTTCCTCGCCGGAAGAACCCAGAGAGTCCGGTTTCCCCCGTTCAGATCTGAGGCCTCCAAAGTCATCTGCGGTGTGCCACAAGGATCATCACTCAGCCCCACCCTCTTCAACGTGTACATGAGCCCCCTCGCAGCCATCGCACGCAAACACAGCCTTAACATCATCTCCTACGCAGACGACACCCAGCTGATCCTCTCCCTCAGCAACGACCCCGCCACCGCCAGATCCAACCTACACGAAGGGATGAAAGAGGTAACCGAATGGATGAAGAACAGCCGCTTGAAACTGAACTCAGACAAGACGGAAGTCCTCATCCTTGGACCATCACCGTCTGCCTGGGACGACTCCTGGTGGCCCCCGGCCCTAGGCAGCGCACCCAAAGCAACGGATCACGCACGCAACCTGGGCTTCATCCTGGACTCCTCCCTGCCGATGACCAGACAAGTCAACGCTGTCTTGTCTTCATGCTTCAACATCCTACGCATGCTCCGAAAGATCTTCCGATGTATCCCCACCGAAACCAGGAAGACAGTCACCCAGGCACTTGTCACCAGACGACTGGATTACGGAAACACCCTCTACACGAAACCACAGCCAAACTGCAGAAAAGACTCCAACGCATCCAGAACGCCTCCGCACGACTCATCCTGGACATCCCACGCCACAGCCACATCTCCGGACACCTGAAAGACCTGCACTGGCTCCCCGTCAGCAAAAGAATCACGTTCCGCCTCCTCACCCACGCACACAAAGCCCTCCACAACCTAGGCCCCAGGTACCTCAACGACCGCCTGACCTTCTACACTCCCACCCGCCAACTACGATCGACAAGCAAAGCACTCGCCGCCGTTCCACGCATCCGAAGAGCCACCATGAGAGGAAGATCCTTCTCCTACCTGGCAGACCTGGAATTCACTCTCCATCCACCTCCGTCTTTCCCAAGACCACCTCTCCTTCAGGAAGCAACTCAAGACCTGGCTGTTTGAGCAGTAGCGGACCCCCCCCAAGCGCCTTGAGACCCTCCGGGTGAGTAGCGCGCTATACAAATTTCTTGATTGATTGATTGATTGATGAAGCAGTCACCACAATTCCTTCAAAGCCACACTCTAAAGCAAAAGTAGAAATCGATTCAAGGTGCTTACATTTAAAAGTGAAAAAAAGCAAGTTTTAAAAAGTGCAAAGAACAAGATATTAAATCTAGTTGGTACCGCTTCTCTAATGGCGCGTCCGTGCCGCTGCTGGCATGAAATAAGCTAGACGCCCGATAGAAAGATTATTTATGCGCTAGCTGCTCTGAACTGCGGTTGCTTAAAACATTTTCCAACTTGATTGTTGCACGTTTTTAGGCCTCATTGAGGCGTTTTAATTTACTTGCCTTACCTGCCTGACTTGTCCCGCCTGCTCCCCGGTCCACCACGGGTTCACCCGCTTGTTGTGGAGGGAGCAGCAGGTTCTTTGCTTCGTGAGGAGGCGGGGGGAGCTCAATCTACGGCGGAAGAGGAATCCTTCAAAAGGAATGCACCACAGTTCGTGCAGCGGGCGCGCCTTCGCAAGCCTGTCTGCGCCCATCCGGGGCCAGGGGCCATAACCCCTGTCCTGCACACTAAAGAAATAAAGAAATATGCATCTAGTGCTTTGCTTGAGCTACGGAAGAATGTGCATGATGACTGTATTTCCTTGAAACCAAGTAGTCCTCTCATGCCCTGCCCTCACCGTAGCTTTATATGTACTTCCCTTCTAGAAGGATCACAGTGGTCTGACACAGGAACTATGATAAGCTCTACACAACTTTTGTTAGCGAGGGAAAAGGATATGAAGGGTCATATTAAAGAATTTTCATTCTATAGCCTTAACTGTAGATCCCTCCCGAAGCATAAGGAGGACATTTGGGACCTACTGTATAATTCACAACCTGACGCCATTTTCCTCACGGAAACCTGGCTACATGTGGGTTCGGGGCCTGACATTGCAGGGGCCCTACCCCCTAATTATACAATAGTGAGAAGGGACCGTGAAGGAAAAATTGTGGGGTGGCATCGCGATAATTTTTAAAAAAGACTTCTCGTGCAAATGGGTAAATCTACCTTGTGAAGGTTGTGAAGCCGTTTTTTTTAGGCTCCTTTTAACTCCTTAATTTACACTCTCTGGTCTTTTGGTGTATCGCCCGCCTGGACCTGCCGGACCATGGACAGCTAGATTTCCTGAAATATTGCTCCTTTTGTGCTTGATGCAGCAAATTTCTCTATTATAGGGGACCTTCATTTGCACTTCAACTATCATTTATGTAAGATTAGCTCCACTTTGGTCACCGACCTTGAAGCCTTGAATATGCCACTCTGCAAATCTGGTCCCACTCATAGGACTGGACATCTGTTGGATCCCATTTTTTCCACTCTGCCTAATATTTCCTGTCAAAAGGCTCTCCCCTTACTGTGGTCTGACCACTTCTTGAGTATTCCTTCTCCCTCTGTACCTGATTTCAGGTATAGAAATTGGAAGAAATTAGACATTAACTCCCTCAATCTCCACCTTGCGAGTAATATTCCAGATATTTCTTCTACAAGAATCTCAGATGCTGATACTATCCTCACCTGGATTTTGTCATCTGTGGATACCTGTCTCCCAATATCCTGCAAGAAATTAAATAAGCATGGTCCCCCAGCTCCTTGGTTTACAGAAAAGTTGAAAGTTGCAAAAACCAAGTGTAAGGCCTTGGAAAGACATTGGCGGAAAGAATACGCTCCAGAGTTGAAGTGGATCTATAAAAGAGAATATAATGTTCTGTGTAAAGCCGCTCGTGCGGAGCATGTGAGCAATACTATTGGACTTGCTCAAAACAAGTCCAAAGTACTGTTCAAAATAGTGAAAGAGCTCTCTGGTGCTTCTTCTTTACCGACGCCCCCGGTATTAAATGGAAAACAATGTGAAAATGTGGCAAAGTTCTTTATTGAGAAAGTGGAGAAAATCTATGCTGACTTACGTATAACCACAGGTAACACTGAACTGCCATTAACTAATATCCTGCCTTCTTCCGATAGGACTATGCCACCTAAGTCTTCTGATTCAGTGTCTAGTATCAGTATTACTAATTGGCAGCCATTAGACTTCTTGTCTTTCGCTTCTATTTTAAATAATCTTAAATCTGGCTCCCCTAATGACGCACTCCCTGTTCCTGTTTTACAAAAATTGGCACCCACTTCCTTGAAACTTATTATGGATTTATTTATTTATTTATTTTTTAAAACCTTTATTGTAGCATTCAATAAAAATACAAGCATGGGCCTACAACCGCAGGGGCCAGCCGCTAAACAAAATTAAGACCGCCTATATCACAGAACGACACAGCTCATCAGCCGACAACCCTGAGGTCCGGCGGCGGTTCAGGATAAAACTCGTATTAGAATGCACAACTGTGTCCCAGGATGAGACAGAGGTTCCATTTTATATTATTTAAGAAAGGATCAGGTGCCATACAATCAAACAGAAGAATAAGGGGGACAGGGCAAGAGACAGGATATGCACGTAGTAACCGCTATAATGGACCATTGGCGCCAAAGCGTATGGATCGGTGCGAACAACAATACAATATACATTCAATGTTGAGCGCCAGTTCTCAGGGCCTGCCCACCCGGGAATCAGGATATCATAAAAAGCATGAGCACTAAATATAAGTACACGATAAGAATCCGAATGATTCGTCAGCCATACTGATCCTTTAAGGAAGAGAAAGGGAAGGAAGAAAAAGGCCATAGAAATAAAAAAGGCAAAATTAAAAAAAAACCTTTTCAGCCCCCCCACCCTGCACCCATGCAAATGGCTACAGCCTAACCCCACTAGCAGCGTGCCTGTAGCCCCTAATAACTAAAACCCTAAAAGTAGGAAAAAGAATGGAGGAGGGCTTTTCCGTTTGGGCTCCCAGCCCCTTTAGTCCCCCCGCCAGAATGAGACACCGCCTATCACTAAAAGAACAACATATGGCAACACTTATAGAAGAAATTAGGGGGCACCGAGACACATCGCCCAGCCTCTTAGATCAAACAGTTGCAGGTCGAACACCCGTAAAAGCCACTCCAACCAGCCCAACCTAGTTGATCTTAACCTTGGCCCTTCCGAACCAGCACACGAACCCCCCCCCCAACGAGACCCAAAGGCACACAAAGGAGTAGTGAAGGAGAAGGGAGTCATCAAGAATCAATCTATGGCGACTCGTAGGCAGTGAGTCCACAAGAACTTCAGACGCAGGAGAACTCTCCCTCCTCGATGGACAGTCCCAATGTATCTTGCCCAGGAGTCGTAAAGTCACCAAGAAAGGAGAAGATGACCACAAAATGAATGGAAAGTCACGAACAAAAGTCTCCGGGAGGGGAACGCCTTTCGATACCTCCGAAGTCGATAGTGGTGGAAGGTTCGGCAATACACTGACAACCTCGGGAACACCGTCCTCCAGGGCACCATCCGATGGTTTCAATACTTGCTTCCTCATGGGGTTCTCGCACGGAGTCAAAATGGCCGCGGTTTGAATGGCTGCAGATTGCTGTTCCATCAGTAAGGCTGGGTCCGGTTCCACCAGGAGCATCTCAGATAGGCGCGTGTTCAATTTGCTCAATAAGACATCCACATGTGAATGAAACGGCCACATTTCTGCCAGGATTGACCTCAGCGATGGCTCAAGCAACGTTCGATCCATAGTCTCACGCTCGACACCAATCACAATCGCGAATCTGGCATCTTCGGGGGGACAAACAGGATCATGAACGTGCAGATGCGGAGGGTGACCAGTCTTTATTCGCAGCAACAGTCAACCCGGTTAAGGCCGCAGGCCAGAGACCCCGACTCACCGAGCCCCGGCGGGCCCAGTACCGGGTCCGCGGGACGGGGACCCCCACCCGCAGCCAACAGCAAGCAGAATCACTCCTCCATCGATGCTGAGCGATAGAAACGATCGCCGCCAAATTCGGGCTTAAACAAAGCCTCCACTCAGATTGACCGGACCCAGCCTGATTCTCCCGGCCGATGTTGTTGCACTGCAGCCCGGCTGTGAAAGTACTCGAGGCCCCGGCGTCACCGCTGGAGTAGGCCACAATCTTCAACTCGATGGAACTTTGTCAAACCAGCCGATAAAAGTTTCCTGATTTCACCATCGGAGTGCGGAACAGTTCATGCACACAGAGGCTAGGTGTAAAATCAGGATAATGTACAGGATATTGTGGCGGGATACGGAGGTCGTCGGAGCCGGTTGCCTAAGCAGCCATCTTGTTTGCTGAGGTAGCTCCTCCTCCCTATTATGGATTTATTGAATGCATCATTGAGAGAGGCCACTCTACCACCAGAATGGAAACATGCAATGGTTCTTCCACTGTTGAAAAAACCAAATGCCGACCAATCGGAACCGTCAAACTTTCGCCCAATCTCCCTGCTGCCTGTTTTTTCTAAAATTTTAGAAAAACATGTGAATCAACAACTTTCACAGTATGTGGAAACTCACAAAATTCTACATATGTCTCAATCTGGCTTTAGGGCTGGGTACTCCGCAGAGTCAACACTCCTCGGAGTTACTGAAAAACTTCGGCAGCAGGTAGATAAAGGGGAAACGATGGCACTCATTTTGTTGAATTTGAGTGCCGCGTTTGATACGGTATCCCATGTATGTATGTATGTATTTGAGCTTATATAGCGCACAGCTACCCACAAAGGGTTTCCCGGCGCTTGCTTAGGGAACCCGTCCTGGTATTCCCCTGTGAGATAACCCCGGCAGGGTATCCACAAGGTGAAAGCCAGGCATCCCGCCGCGAGGGGCCGTTGTGGAGATTAAGCAAGCTATTGCCCAGAGTCGCAGAGTGTGAACCCGTGAGTCGAGAAGGCACCGGAGCGAGAATTATCGAGTCCGTGGAATTTTTGAGCTTAAGACCCGCCGAGGCGGGGAATTGAACCCTGGTCCAGGGCCGATCTCAGCTTCTGGGTCTGCCGCCTCTAACCCCTGAGCCACACTTCTCCATGTAGTTCTCCTAAACTCCTAAAGGCACTCCAGTCCTTCAGTATAAGTGGCCTTGCCCTGGAATGGATTAAAAACGTCCTCATTGGAAGGACCTTTCAAGTTTTTTTTATCTACGGCCAGTTCAAAGACCTATACGTCTTTGTATGGGGTACCACAGGGCTCAATCCTTAGCCCACTGCTATTCAATCTTCATGTCAGTCCTTTAGCTAGGATTGCGGAAGAAGCTGGGTTATCGATCTTCTTGTATGCAGATGATACCCAGCTCCTCTTCTCGCTTTCTTCCAAGGAAGCCTCCACTGTGTCACCCTTACAGGTAGGACTACAAAAAATATCTAATTGGATGCACACTAACTGGCTTAAGTTGAATGCTGGAAAGACGGAGGTCTTGATCCTGGGGAAAAATAAAGATCTCTGGGGTCCACTTCATTGGCTGCTAGAAATGGGCACACTACCTCAACCAGTGCAAGCAGCACGCAATTTAGGCTTGATGCTTGATGATCAGCTGTCTATGCGACAGCAAGTAAGTAAAACTGCATCGACTTGCTTTGCCATCTTAAAATGACTCCCCAAAATACTCTGGATGATGCCTGGTCCTACCCAAAAAACTGTAATTCAAGCCCTGATTATGTCTAGGCTGGATTATGGTAACGTCCTTTATTTGGGAGCCACCAAAGAGACAATTTGCAAATTACAAGTGGTGCAAAACCTGGCGGCCAGAGTGCTTCCCCATGTGCCTAAAACATCATCTATCTCAGGGGCTCTCAGGGACCTTCACTGGCTTAGAATTGAGAGCCGGACGAAGTTTAAGGCGCTGTGCTATATGCATAAAATTAAAATAGGAACAGCAACTATGTATCTATGTTCGTTAGCCCAGTCCTATTGTCCAACTCGTGTACTTTGCTCCTTATCACAAGCCAAATTTCAAGTCCCTCAGATCAAACTTTCCCGCATGGGCGGACGCTCCTTCTCCTATTTAGCGACCAAACTATGGAATTCATTACCCTCATTGCTCCGGCATGAAGTCAGTCACAAGATTTTTCGTAAAAGCCTAAAAACCTGGTTATTTAATCAATAGATCTTATTCCATTTGTTGTGCGTGGTCCTATGGCGCTGGGAAACCTCCGGGTAGCTGCGCGCCTTATAAATTGAATAAATAATAAAATAAATAATAGGCTATGAGCTCTTACAGTCTCTGCCTCCTTCTCTCCTGATTGGTTCCCTGGTATCTAATCAGTTTGAGCAATGGCCATTGTCAATTTCCCCCAACTCGCAATACAGTCATCGCAATTCCCTCAAAGCCCAACTCTAAAACAACAGTAAAATTCGATTCAAGGTCTTAAATTTAAAAGTGCAAAAAGCAATTTTTAAAAAGAGCGAAGAAGAAAATAAAAAATCTAGATGGTAAATCTTCTCTTTGTTCTCTCTTCTCTCTGTTTTGACAAACTTTTGAACATACATCCCGGATAATCACTCGAGGTCAAGGCACTATGATATCTGCCAAGAGAGGGACAGAAGTAATTACAAGGAACATGTAATTCTTTAATAGATTGTGGGGTTTGAAGGCTGGGCGACAACCCGGTGAAGAGACGGGCAGAGAGACAGAAATGTATGAGGGCCCTGAGGAGGTGCCAGATGAACGACTAGCTGGAGGAAAAGAGCCATCCATGGCCAGATAGCAGGAAAAAGCCAAGACAGGTCTCTCGACGAGCGGTCCTGGAGATCCAGAACTCGGCCCAGCCCTATCGCCCACCCCTGCAAGTCAATCACAAAGAGGAGGGACTCACCTATACAATACTCACCTATACAATTTAATAACTGACACAGTCTCATCCCAAAAGTACAAGGACTTTGTGCATTAGGAACTGATTGTCTGTCTGTTGTATGTGTTTATACTTTTAGGTTTGTCTTATCTGAAGTTAAGGAAGAATGGGGTATTCAGCATTTCCAACACTGATAAAGAAAGGGGTGTGTACTTTGAGACGCACCAGCAGAGCTTAGAATGATATTATGCTTCAGGGTGTTGTCATTAATATAATCACATGTGCTGGTGACCCACCCGCAGAGTAGTGAGCAGTAGTCAGGTGTCCGTGTGTTTCGCTTACCAGCAACCCTAATCTGTGACACTATACAAGGCATTACTAATGGTCTCTCCAGTCAGATGCAAGAGCAACGAATTCATTCATGAAGCTGCAGATACACAAGTCATCACTAGAGGTCCCCCTCAAGTCAGATACAAGTGCTTGACATGGGTAGTGTGGCTTTAACCTAGAAATGTCATATACTCTCTAGCCGGTCTCATGACTTGTTCTCATGTTCAATAGGATAATACATACACCAAAGCTGGTTTATTGTAAAGAGTCAACAGTGCAACATACAATAAACATCTTGAATGTTTTGGAAATAGTTGAAACATAGGTTAATTTGGGGTTTGTTTGCACCCTGACAAAGATTGTGGTTGCTCTTTGAGTAGGGTTTCAACCGGTAACCCAATTTCCAACACCTGTTATCCACTCTACAAAAAGAACTGCTTAGCATCAAATCAAAACTCAAACACCCACAAGAGGTGATACAAAGTCTGTAAATCACACTCATCATCTCACAAGAACTGCTACCCTAACATTCCTCCCACACCACACAACTCATCAAACATGCACTACAACCTCAACCCTTTGGAGCAGTGCCTCTTAACCTGTGGTCCAGGGACTGCTGGGGGTCCGCAATGCCTACTCAGGTGGTTGTGACTGCTTGGAAAATGAAATAGTATTAACAGATTAATCTTGTGAATTTAATAAACTAGTTAATAATTTGTGTATTGTTTGATGAATGCTTTTTCTGTATTTTTGTGTAGTGTTCTGTGGTTCAAATCATCAAAAATGCTTAAGCAATGGTTCTCTGCTTACAGTAATGACTGGGTGGGGTATCCCAGATTGCAATGATTCTGTGGTGGTTCTTGGGCTTCGGTAATGATCAAGTGGGGTTCACAGTTATCAAAAGCTTAAGAAACACTGCTTTGGAGAAATTCTGCAGGCATACTACCCCTAATCACATCCTCTCAACCCAGTGACCCTTCTCCTACACATCACTTTGAAGCTGCTGGTCTGCAGTCTCTAATGCAACCCCTATATCTGCCCTCATCCAAGACGGTAACCCTGGCACTACTGTTCTCATGGAAACATGGTACTGATCATCCTCCATTCCTTTGTCTTACACTAGGGTACAGCATACTCCACCTTGATGGAGCAGAAAAACCTGCCAGGTGGATTTATCCATGAGTCGTTCATCAACTGCAAAATGATTAATCCAATAAACTCCTTCTCATTCCAAGGTCTCAGTGTGGAGACATTACAAACACGACACCTAACCACTAGGGCTACACATTTTATTCCACCCCCCTGGCAGCAATTAAGTTTTATTGATGGTTTCCTTGATTATAGCATTGATCAGCTCGTTTCCTCTTAAGATGCAATTTTCCTGAAAATTGTCAACTTCCACTGGGGAAAAGAAGGCACTCGCACATCCTCCTCAAATAGTTCCTGTCTGAACAAAACATACTGCAACATTGCACAAAGACTCTGGGCTTGATTTAGATGTCGGTGGATTGGGTATCAACAATGCTTTTTCTATGGTCTTCCCGCCTGCTAACTTGGGGGTCCACCCACCTGCTTTAGATAATGGCTGGTTCCCGGAGGGAAGACCGTAGGATTCCCGCCAACTCTGATCTTGCTCCTGTGTTCAAGGCGTCAGAGGCAGAAGCGGCTTTCGGAGGGACTCCTGCCAAGAATCCCGCTGTCTCAATTTAGATGTGCCTTTCAGTCAAGGAAATTCTATGTCAGGACAGGAGGCTCCGATTATGCTTTTCTCATTTCTTTAATGAAATGCTCAGCAGCCAATAAAGTAACAAAAAACTACATTTCCCATGAACACTAGGGAATAGCCATAGAGTGTACAGTATAAAAGGTCACAATGCTAGTCCTTCTTCCTCTTTCTTTGCTGCTCCGCAGCCAGTTAAGTGCTTTTTCAGTATTTGAATGTATTTACTGTTATTGCGCTGATATATTGATGTTTGTTCACTTACTTTGTGTGAATTGACTTCGGCGCGTACACCGCGCTGTGTTTGCGTTTTGTTTGCGCTCCAATTCCGATTGCTTATTGTGCTCGGTGCCGGTTTTCCTTTAATTTCGGCCCGTTCTTGTAGCGGGCTTTCACTGGAGCGTGTGTTCACCTCCCTGGGACCGGCCGCTCTGTGCTGCCTTGTTTCGCTTTGTGGAGCGGGAGCAGGGGTTATTGGCTCGCGCAAGGAGCTCGAGCGCTCTCGAGCCGTTTTTCTGTGCAGGCAGCCGTGTCGCGCATGCGCATTGGCTTGTTTCCGGTTTCTGTGACATTCCTCACAGCGCCGGTCTAGTGAAAGTTGTTTCAAACGTCAACGCCCACAGCCTGCTTCAGAATTAACCCCGTATGACGCCGGAGTTCAGTGAGAGCTTTGGTAGTGACTTGGGTGCATAGGCTTTGCCTAGAGTGTGCTTTTATATCGGCAGGCTTATCTCCCTCCACGTTCTAATTGCAATTGAGTCAGGTTAGTGCCTGCTCTATTGGCCTGCTGTGGGGTTAACACACTCCCCCTGCATAATGTCTTTGGCACTCCATATTGCTTCCAGTCATCTTGTGGGCTTTATTCTTTACACTTTGTGTATCATGGAAGACTATTATCGTGATGAAGATGACTGTTACTATGGGGATGATGATGATGGTTCTTTGGAACACAATTTGTTGGAAGAATTGGACAAGGGTGTCCAACAATCTGTAAATAAGGCGCTAGTGCTTGCTATTAATCCACTCAAACGCCATTTGAATAAATATGCACAGCAACAAGGTTGGTTGCCATCAGCTAAGAAGTCATCCAAATCTCCTGTCAATCCCCACTGGTCAGATTTCCAAAAACTGGCGAAATCACTGGCAGCTGAAGCTTCCAAGTCTTCTGCACCACATGATACCGACGATTCTGATCATGTGCGTACTTCAGCTTCTTCTGATCCTGACTCTCCCCCACCGAAGAAACGTGTCCGCAAGGAACATTTTGTTGACGCTCCCGAGCGTCCCCCGGTGTTGACCTTTGAGCCTGCGGATATCCTTCATCCTAATTCTTCCTCTTGGTTGCCTTCGCCTGCAGTCGCAGCTTATGTTCAGGTGCACATCCGTCAACCTTTTGATGCCACTGTCAGCCAGGCTCCGATCCGAATGTCCGAGGCCTGATCTCGCAGATCATTTGGCGGCTACGCCAGAGGTCGACCCAATGATGGTCACCTATTTAAAAAAGTACTCTAAGGACCCTAAAAAGGGCCTTGACGGATCTTGGCGGTCCTGCCAAGACAAATTACTTGATTTGCTTGGTCCATTGACCAAAATTCTGGATCTTGGGTTCCTAGCGAAGGAGGCCTCGGCTCTTGTGGACCCTGATGAATTAATCGAATGGGCACAGCGAGCGCCAATTGTGCTGTTTCTTCAGAGCGACGCCGGTCTATTCTTTTGAAATTGGACCCGAAACTAGCGGAACTATCGTCCTCTGAGTCGGGTCCGGAGGCACAAGGTCTTTTGTTTGGGCAGCCTTTCTTGAAGGAGCTTACCAAATTTGTTTCCACCTTCAGTGGCATCGATAAAGCGCAGGCTTCCTTGCGCCGGGCTATGCGTCCTGTTTTTGCCAAGGCCGGACGACATCGTGGACGCTCGTTTGGCTGAGGGTCGCATCAACAGTCCCAACGAGGTAACACCTCTCAACGTGGAGGCCACGACTCAGGATATTTCACCAGAGCCAACTATCCCTCCCGCAAGGGGAAAGGTCACTATGGAAAAGGCCGTTCCGGAGGACAACAGGGCAATTACCAGGACTCCAACTCTACAGGTGAGCCTGATTCATGCTTGCGATGTGATTTTGGGGGGCAGAGTGCAGTTTTTCCTCGACAACTGGCGCATGATCTCCAGCGATGCATGGGTGCTAGAAACCGTTCAAGGGTTCAAGATAGAGTTCTATCACCCTCTGCATCAGACCCGTCCTCCCCCTCCTTTAAGTTTTTCCCTTCAAGATCAAGCTTGCCTCTCCGAGGAAATCGACGTTCTTCTCAGGAAAGGTGCAATTCTTCCAACCATCCGTCATCGGACGGGGTTTGCCAGATCAGTCTTTCTGGTCGAGAAGAAAGGAGGCGGGTCTCGCCTGGTTCTCAATCTGAAAGACTTCAACAGAGGGGTCGTGTACCGGCACTTCAAGATGGAAGGCATCCATCTCTTGCGGGATCTCCTTCGCGAAGGGGACTGGATGGTCCGTCTGGATCTCAAGGACGCGTATCTGTCGATGCCGATCTTCAAGCCCCATCGTCGGTTCCTCCAGTTTCAGTGGAAAGATGTTTGGTACGAGTATCAGGTTCTCCTGTTCAGCCTTTCGTCAGCACTGTGGTGCTTCACGAAGCTTCTGAGGCCGGTTGTGGAACGTCTTCGAGCCCGAGGTGTACGTCTGATTATTTACTTGGACGACATTCTCCTTCTGGCGGATTGCCCACTCAAGCTCCTGACTCATCTAGAGTGGTCCATCGTTCTTTTGCAATCTCTTGGATTTCTGATCAACATTCAGAAGTCGGTTTTGGCTCCGACACAATCAATAGATTTTCTGGGTTTTAAGATATATTCAGTTGCCTGTCAGCTTCTCTTGCCCGGCCAGAAAATTCGTTACATCAAGAGGGAATTGACGTCTGTTATTTCCAGACAGACTGTGTCATTGAGATCGTTGGCACGTGAAGTAGGTCTGTTAGCGTCTTCCATTCAGGCAATCTTTCCGGGACCTCTGCATTACTGGGCAATGCAACGTCTGAAAATCCAACTTCTCCGGAAAGGCCTCAGGTACTCAGATCAGATTCCTCTGTCAGAGGAAGTGAGGTGGGAGATGCAATGGTGGCTAGACCACATGGAGGCCTGGAATGGTCGAGCTCTCTTCGGTGCGTCGCCGGAACTAGTGATAGAATCCGATGCCAGTCGCTGTGATTGGGGTTCCCGATGCGGTCCAGTCTCGACGGGGGGTCGTTGGTCTCCTCAGGAGTTATCTCTCCACATAAACTGTCTGGAACTCCTAGCGGGTTCCTTTGCGATCAAGTGCTTTACGCCACTTCAGTCCAACTGCTGCATTCTTCTCCGGATGGACAATGTGTCCGCAGTCCACTATGTCAACAAGCTGGGTGAGACTCGGTCCAAGGTGCTTGCGGAGATAGCAAGGACTTTTGGCATTTTTGCCTGCAGCAGAAGATCACTGTTATTGCAGAGTATCTTCCGGGTTGCCACAATCAAATTGCGGATTGGCACTCGAGACATCTTCGGGACTTCAGCGACTGGAGGCTTCTCCCTCGCGTGTTCCGCTCCCTTCTTCGGTGTTGGGGCCAGTGTCACATAGACCTGTTTGAGTCTCGCCTCAACACGCAGCTTCCGCTATTTTACAGTTGGAGACCGGATCCGCTGGCCCTAGCCACGGATGCATTTCTTCAGGCTTGGCCGTCGACTCTGTGCTATGCGTTTCCTCCATTCATGATGATCCCCAGGGTTCTGGCGTATGCCAAACGGTATCGAGCGGATCTGATTCTGATTACTCCGCTCTGGAGGGCTCAGGCGTGGTTCCCGGTTCTCCTGGAAATGTGTTGCGAGGCTCCTCTCCTTCTTCCCCAGAAGTGGAATCTTTTGCTGGATCCTCTCGAAGATATGCATCCCCTCAGGTCTAGCTTATAGGACAGTCAATAATTTTCGTTCCGCTATTTCGGCTGGCCACGTCCAGATTGATGGCAAGCCTGCTGGTGAGCACCCCTTCATTTCAAAATTGCTTAAAGGTATTTGTCTCTCGAAACCGCCCACTCCTAAGTATGTCTCTTTATGGGATGTTTCCATCGTTTTGCGATTCTTGGAGGCTTGTCCTTCTAATCCGTCGTTGTCCCGCAAGCAGTTGTCTGCTAAGTTGACCATGTTGTTGTGTCTTGTCTCTTGTAAACGTGTGTCGGATGTCCGCGCATAGGATCTTGCGGGTCGCAGTTTTACGCCTGAGGGTGTTACATTTTATCTTTCCAGACGTACTAAGTCTAATACTACTTTGATTACGTATCCATCTTTTCCCACTCATCCCAACCTTTGCGTTGTGCAGTGTCTCAAGGATTACGAAGTAAGTACTGCTTCTTTACGTTCAGATATGCAGGGTCAATTGTTAATTGCTTTACAGAAACCATTTCGCCCTGTGACCCCAGCTACTTTAGCACGCTGGGTAGGATGGCTCATGTCAGAAGCTGGCATTGATGTGTCTGTGTTTGGTGCACATTCGGCACGTGGGGCGATGGCTTCTAAAGCTTTCTCCATGGGTGTCACCCTTTTTGACATTATGAAGGCCGCAGATTGGTCCTCTGATTCAGTTTTCAAAACGTTTTATTATAAACCAATTGATCATATTGCTTCTGTGGTGGTGGATCAGCTTTGAACAAGCATAATCGGAGCCTCCTGTCCTGACATAGAATTCAAAATTTGCAAACATACGTGACAAGAATTTTCAAATCTATTAAGGACAAGGAGGCGAGGATTATCCCACCCATTGTAATTGATTTGCATTGTTCTATGCTGTATTGATGATGTTGCAAAACTCTCTTATTCCTCGTTTTGTTCCCCCCCCTGGTTTGCATTCTTATTTTTCTTGCACTATTTGGGTATTACGGCTATATGTCTCTTTCAGGTTCAGACCCGAAGTAGAGTTTGCCGGTTTCATCCGTCTGCATTTCCTCTCTTTCCTGGTTCGGGGACTGCTTCCAGTTCCTTTGGATATCTGCGGCGTGTTTGGTTCTGTTCCTATTGGTCTACGTTGGATTGCCTTCTGGACTTGAACTGTTTCCTCAACAAAGAAAGAGGAAGAAGGACTAGCATTGTGACCTTTTATACTGTACACTCTATGGTTATTCCCTAGTGTTCATGGGAAGTGTAGTTTTTGTTACTTTATTGGCTGCTGAGCATTTCATTAAAGAAATGAGAAAAGCATAATCCTTGCCTCCTTGTCTATACTACTATTATAAAGAGAGAACTGTGTCCTTTGAGCCAGGTAAACTCGAAAAGTACACCACCAATTCGCAACACCCAAAACAGCGTTGGAAAGGGGGGGTCCAGTAGATGGACATAGGCTATAAAAAAAATGAAAATAAACGTTATTTAAAAAATAAACAATAAAAAAAAGTAGTCCCTAAGAAGTAGCGCCGGCCGTGTGTGCTAACAACATGCGTGCTGACATCATCGGAGGACAGGAACACGAGGAGGAGAGGACAACAGCGCAGGGAGGAGCGGGAAACTTAGCCAGACTGGAGGGAATGAGGTACGTGAACCGCGGGGAAGAGCGGTGAAGTAAGGCGGACTGGAGCGGAATGGATTTTAATATATCGTGCAATATGTACTGTACTTTTATGATTTTAATTAATCGAATAAAGTGATTTGACTGACTGACTATCCAAAAGAGATTTATCTTAACAAAGCCACAAATAGGAAAGACAAATAAAGAATGAAAGCCCAAACAATAAACTCAAAATGAATATCAAAGGTAGAAGTCAATACAGATCATTTTTATTAAAAGACTATTCAGAGCAAGTTAAAAATATCATAGAGTCAAAATTTAAAACATGGTGTATCAAATAGATACTATATAAAACATACAATCAAAAAGGCAAGTTCATATACTATTGTTGCCTTGCTGGATGGTAAGGGAAAAACGGCCTATATCAATCCTAACACTCACCCCCAGAGAGAAGAACAACAGACAATACAATTTGTAATATTTTGCGACACATCCGTAAGGGAAAACAAACTGTGACTGGATACCGATACACGCTCGTCTTGATGTATCTGTTAAACCAGTCAACTACGGAACTGTGTCAAATAGCTGCGTCGACTTGTTTTGATGGCACTCATATATTTACACCATCTTTATCAAGGCTATCTTATAGTTCTCTCGATTGGAAATTCTCACAATATCCCATAGACCAAGACCTGTGTATGAAAAACAAGAAACAATTCTTTTTTATATTAAAACATCATATAAAACAAGTTATTCTTATTAAATACCTAAATATTAAATTAATTTTGTTAACATACAGTAAATGAATCAAACTTCATGCCTCAAACCTCAAACATTACTTTTGTCCTATTGAGTGGGCTAGATAAATCGGAAGAATAGGTAGATAAAAGAATAGAGAATACACATGGAAGAGTCTATTCTTCCTCACAGGTGCACATTCCACACAAACGATCTTATCTAAGAGTTTTGTCAAACGGCTGCCTGATCTTATGAAGATGAACAGCAGATCTGATTCATCGACTGTCATCACTGCAATAATATGACTCCACTAGTAGCATGCAAATGGCTCGCTATTTGAAGCTATGTATTCTAAAGTAAACATAATCATTCTTACATTCCTAAAGAACCAATCAAGTACCTTATAAGATAAGGGAAATACTGATTTTAGTCCAAAGCTTGTACTGTTGCTAGGTGTAATTCCTCACAGAAGGGGCTTTTATACCTCCACCTGGAAAAATCAGGCAAACAAATTAGCCTCATATTGCACGGTATACTATCAATGGGATTTATACTTCAAGCAGGGGGGGGGGGTTAGCTCAGATACCTCCTGTATCTAGTTGTAAGACACTTGCTTGATACAAGGTACTTCATTGTTTGAAAGGTAATCATAAATTCTGTAGCACAGTTGATTACGTCTACGTGAAAAAAGGGACTGTGTAGTCAAAATCACACTCCCAATCTTATTATAAAATATAGTATTATACAAGAAATGTCATTTTCCTAGCAACATGTACATTAAATGCTCTTACGGCTAGGTTATCGGCGCCTTAAAAAGATCTTGAAGAGGTCTAATAAAATATAAAGCTGCCTACTCTCACCCTCCACGATGTGGGCCGGTTGAAAAATATAATGTAAAACAGGGGGACTTATATTAGAGGTTGCCACTACAACACATTCAAACCTCTCAAAAACAAAGTTTGTCAAAGAATGGTCAGACTAAGAAGACGTAACAACAACAAGAGAGAGAGGAGTAGAAGCACTCTTGAAACCCCTGTAAATATATAGGAAACAACAAAAGAGTGACTGTGAAAATACTAGGAGAACCTAGAAAATAAAACAGCAAAGAACAAACAAAAGTTTTGTAAAAGAACCCTCACTCACCAACCTAGTTGGCGACATGCTTCATCATAGGTTTCCCACCAGAGAGGACGAGTGCCTCTCTGGTGTGCTGTGATGCCTGAGTTACAGCGAAGCAGGTTTTTTTTGTGTGGGGGTGGAAGTAAAAGTGATATTCATGTGCAATTTAATAGGTAGCCGGTTTTAACCTATCAACAAATTTCTTTAAGGCAAACCAGTGACCATTAAAAACAGGTGGAATGGATGCAGACTAGCTCATTAGTTTAGCCAGAGTCATCCGATTGGTAGGAATTAGTAAACAAGATTGGTCGACATGTTTCAGCTGTGAGGTTTACAGAGAGTGTGTGCGAGTTTAGAAGTGTTCCAGGTTTGGGCAGTTTCAACGCACGCATCCCCTATGGGTTCCTTACTTCAGACAATCTGTTTCTTTTTAATCCTAATAGCACACATTTCCCCTCCCCTTGGACCCATGATACAAATCGCATTTTGTTGACAAAAATAGCCAACTTTTTCCATGCGGCTGCTTTTGCTTCTTATATGCACCTCTTTTTCTGCCTAATCGCTGATTACACCTCAATGTCATGGCAGTTTTAAAGTACACGTTTATGTTTTTCACCTTATTTTAACCACCGAGCAAATATCAACTTTAAGAAATTATTCACTAATATATATGCAAGAGTGTTGCTTATGAATGCCCCCTATGGGCTTTTTACTACAAGGACCAAAAAACGTGTGAACGAGACCCCTCCAGGGAACTACTTTGCATGGAGTGGATGTACTAATAGAACAACATAGTGAATCATGTGTGTTTGTGTACCCTGGCTCTAAGAGTCAGTTTAAGAAGTATGCCTCTATATTCACATGTTCTATTACAGGCTCCAGTGGTCTAGGATTCTCCAGGAGGCCACACTGGTAGAACCGTGAGTTTTACCACAGTCATTGTTCCTCAGGTTAGGGTGCGCATAACACCGGGAAACTATCATAGGTCCTGATGAATACTTAGCAGATTGCAATTATAAGCTGAAACATGTCGACCAATCTTGTTCACTAATTCCTACCAATCGGATAACTCAGGCTAAACTAATGAGCTAGTCTGCATCCGTTCCACCCGTTTTTAATGGTCACTGGTTTGCCTTTAATAAATTAGTTGATAGGTTTAAACCGGCTACCTATTAAATTGCACATAAATATCACTTTCACTTTCACTTCCACCCCCACACAAAAAAACCTGCTCCGCTGTAACTAAGGCGTAGTAGCACACCAGAGAGGCCCTCGGCCTCTCCGGTGGGTACCCTATGATGAAGCATGTCACCAACTAGGTTGGTGAGTGAGGGTTCTTTTACAAAACTTTTGTTTGTTCTTTGCTGTTTTATTTTCTAGGTTCTCCTAGTCATTTCACAGTCACTCTTTTGTTGTTTTCTACAGACTAAGAAGACCTCACATTTAATCAAAGAAAACGTGTACATACCAGAAGGTTGTATGAGGGTTGCGCCGTCTTGTAAATCCCCTCAAATTTTACTTTACAGGCCCTTCATTACTTGGGGCTACAGAGGGAAAATAGTGAGGGGAGAATAATTATAAAGTCCCAGTTAACTCCTTCGCTGCGGCGGCTATTCCGCCGCAGCGCTAAAGGGGCGGGGCGGCAGCGCGGCGGCCACATGCTGGTGACAGAACCGCTCCGTCACCAGCCGCGGTTGAGCTATGCTGGTCACAGAGCGGTTCCGTCATGACCCGCCCCGCTCATTAGAACGCCCGCGCAGGCGCGAAATCAACGCCGCGCAGGCGCGGCGGCTGGGCCATGACGGAACCGCTCCGTCATCAGCACAGCTCAACTGTAGCTGATGACGGAGCGGTTCCATCATCAGCAGGGGAGGGGTTAATGAAGGCCACGGTCAAAATAAACCCACATATATTTACAAGTTTCGAGCATGGTGAGAACGCTGTACCTGGTAACCATTACTTTGAGGCTCCCTGGGTTGGCATTTGCAGATTGTCCACCCCTGGGCAGCTTTGGGCATTTGGTATGGCCCAGAACAGGAGGCATATTCTGATTGGCTGGCGCCATTTGGCGTGAGCATCCAGAGAGCGAAATATCCGTTGCACACTTGCTTCTGAGGGTGATAAGGTAGGGGCTTTATTTTTGGCAGTTTTTGCTTTTAGATATAGCTCTGACATTAAATTTGGGAGCCTGATCAACATAGAGGCAGCCACTTCTGTTCGTGAAGCGCTGCGTTCGTTATTTGAAGCCGGGAGGGAAGATCTTATTGTGCCCAGTGTTTTGTCTGAGGCCTGGGTGGGAATGGAGCTGCGGGTGGTGTGGCAGCGGCCGTGACCGCTTGTGAGTCGAGTGAGGGTTCTCCAGCGCCTTCTCTCAGTAAGGGCAGTTTGTGGGCCGGCACCTCACCTGAATTATGCCAACAGCTCCCGCAGTCTCCGTCTGCCAGAAGGGTTCCCGGCATCTCTAAAAGAGGGAGGGGCAGGTAGCACAGGCGCGCAGTGCCTAGCTCTGTCACTGTGAAAAAAGAAGACAAAAACAAGCCGTGTCTATTAAGAAAGACACACGGTCTGTAATAAATTATGAAAATGCTCCACCTAGTGGAAATACAGAGCGACTGCAAAACCGTACCTTAATAAAACAACAAGTTTCGGGAGAGAAAAGATATCTTTGTTTTTGGGAAACAACATTTTAAAATTAAAGAGCTGACAGCAGAGATATCCAATGATAGAGGTTTGTCTCCAATAATATCCAGTGAGGGGGGGTTAAAATGTTGCTGTCACACATAAGTCAAGTGTTTTAGACGTTAAAAGTGCATCTTCCAAACAGATTAAAAACGGTGCATATAATTGTTCAAAGCGCGCAGATGAAGATTGAGATTCAGAACAAGACCGAGGTTAGTCAGGTAAATCGTGACATAGAATTGGAACAGGAGGGACAGTGGGTTTGGATACCAAAAGAGATTCATAATGAAGCTAGATTACTAAATTTGAAAGAGAATAGATCGCATGTGGCTGCAAGTGCAAGCATCTTGCAGCCCTCCAGTCCGAGGGCGAGATACTGCCAAGCACAAGAAGTGGCAATAGGGACATCTTGGTCAGGCCTCTAGCATCCTGCAACGTAAGAAGCAGAGATGAAGGGGATATTCAAGCGAAATTCCCCACGCCGTTGGATGCAAAAAGAGCGTCTCACTTTGCACAAGCTATTAATTGGAAAGTGTATGATGGGGGTATAGGGGACGGTGAACATCCCAGTAGCAGTAGGAGGGGTGGTAGAGCAGGGAGTTTTGAGATGCTAAGCAGAATTTCAGTGGATGATGATAATGACTCTTTGGAAGAGAGAGAAATTGTGGATGAAGGCAAGCTTAAACAGAGCTTTCAAGAATCTTTACGGGACTGGGGGGTTTACTAAAAATTTCCCCAGAAATTATTTTTCACAGGACAAAGCAAATGAAGGCGCTCAGGGCAGAATCAGTACAAGATCTCAAAATAAGGGGATGAAGAACAGAACTTTGACTGAGGAAAGCACATCTACAAACTCAGGTGAGGCGCACACCCAGTTTATTCACAAACACTTACGTGCAGATAAGAGTGGGAAATAGACTGTGAACATAACAAGGCCACATTGCAAGATACCGCTAGTCAGGTGGTTAAAGATGGTGAGGTGTCAGAAGGCAAGGTTAAGGTTACGGTAAGTTCGGATAAGAGTACTAAAGCAGAAGGTGGTGTAGTGAATACAATGACGCTGAGACGTTTACCTTATATGGGTTTGTCGATGCCATTGGGTGCTCATCTAACTAAGGCTACAAAAGAAAAAATTCTGGAAGGGGGAGTTCATTGATGTGTTTAAACTCCTTCATAGGGAAATATAGGCAAAAGAAGGTTCAAGGGAGGACGCGTGGGAGTTGGCGAAAAGACTAAGGGCCTTACTCGTTTTGGTATTCACAGAAGGCACTTACTAATTTCGGTATTCACAGAAGTTAGGATTACTAACTTGAGGACTCCTAAATGTCTTCTGTGAATACCGAAAGTCTTAAAGTTAGGATTTTTCTCAGTTTAGGAGTAGTAAAGTTAGGACTCTTAACTTAAGGCTCCTAAATGCCTTCTGTGAATACCGAAAGTCTTAAAGTTAGGATTTTTCTCAGTTTAGGAGTAGTAAAGTTAGGACTCCTAACTTTAGGACTCCTAAACTGAGAAAAATCCTAACTTTAAGACTTTTAGTATTCACAGAAGGCATTTAGGAGTCCTAATGTTTAAACTGGGATATCAGGGGCCTAGATGTCTCAGATTTGCCAAACATTTAAATTCCATTGAAGACTTTCCGCACATCGTAAGGAAGAAGTTGTTAACAGAGGTGAAGGAAGGTAGGCCCTTTTGATTTACGGCCGTTAGGCAATCTCTTTGTTTCCACCTTAGGAGTGGTTCCTAAGAAAACAGAATTCAGGATGATCCAACATCTATCATGGCCTCCTGGTTCATCTGTTGACGACTTTATAGCAATAAGGAAGACTCCATGGTCAAATTTGCTTCTGTAGAAACGGCATTGGGAATGATAAGAATCATAGGGGAAGATTCTGAACTAGCAAAATGTGACATCAAGTCAGCTTTCAGGTTATTACCGGTGCACCCCTCTGATTTTTCATTACTTGGCATCTATTTTGAAGACAAATTTTTCATGGATAAGGCCCTCCCAATGGGTTGTGCGATATCATGCAGGCTGTTTGAATCCTTTAGCTCATTCCTGCAGTGGTGTTTCTCTTTTCGAACAGGACATAGTGATGTGACGCACTATCTTGATGGCTTTTTATTCATGGAAGCTGCAGGTTCCCAGCAGTGTAGAAAGGCATTAAGAGATTTCGAAGCGTTTGCACAAGATATGGGAGTTCCTCCAGCGGAAGTCAAATCAGAAGGCCCTAATGCTGTTTAACATATCACGCCATTGAAATTGACACACATAGAATGGAAGCCAGTCTCCCTGAGAAAAAAGTACTTGAAATGACCAGATTATTAGAATACCCAAGAAAAACTGACAAATTGACATTGTCTGAAGTTCAATGTTTACTAGGCCATTTAAACTTCGCCTGCAGAGTCACACGTGCAGGCAGAACTTTTTGCAGCGCCTGGGTTTTTCCATGTCAGGCATTCAACTACCACATCATAGATTCAAGATAACTGCCAGCATGCAGGCTGATTTTGAAGTATGGTTAAGATGCTTGAAAGATTTTAACGGCGTCACAATCTGGTAGTTAGATGAGGACTTTGTTTGGCAAATGCAATTATTCTCAGAAGCTTCTGGTTCCAATGGTTTCGGCTTATTTTGGGAAGGTAAATGGTGTGGGGAGCAATAGCCAGCCAGGTGGGTCGCAAAAAAAAAAAGAATAGCATTCCTGGAATTTTTTCCATTGATAGTTGCTTTGGCTATTTGGGGACCAAAGTTGACGAATAGAACAGTGTTGTTTAACGTTGATAATAAAACCGTAGTGGATTTAGTAAACAGTCAGAAAGTCAAAGATAAGCAGTTGCTAAAGCTGTTACAAACATTTATGCTAGGCTGCTTAAAGTTTAACATCATTTTCAAAGTTAAACCTATTGCGGGAGTGGCAAATAACATCACAGATGCCCTATCTCATTTTCAGTGGGAGAGATTCCGTGGTTTGGTGCCCGGAGCGGATCTACGGAAGACTCAGGTACCCAACGAGATTTGGGATTTGGCGAATTGACTGCTCACCAGCTCATAGACAACTCGTTAGCAAAAAGCACCAAATTGGCATACCGACGAGCTTGGCTGGAGTTTTTAGATTCAGGTGCTAAGTGCAGAGTTCATAATAAGGCAGGATTGCGGCCGCATAGAGATGACATAATTAATTTCATTATGCTCAATATACAAAGGAGTATTTCTTCCAAAACAATAGCTAGAAAACTAACTGGTGTTTCATTTCACCTGAAGTTTTTCTGTGGTTACGAGCCATCAGCAGGGGAGATGGGTAGGAGGATCCTGCAAGGTTGGGCGAAGACAAAAAAGAGAGGACAATACAAAAGAGAGCCAATATCTCTAAAATTACTGTATGATGTAACATGCATTTTATATGAGATTTGTTTTTCTACATTTGAATATTGTGTGTTCAAACTGTGCATGATTTGCCTCTTATTTGGCGCGTTCAGGATTTCAGAATTGTTAGACAATGCTCACAATGAGGATCTGAAAGTTCAGAATGTTTCTCTGATCCAATCATCTATATGTATTTTCCTTGTGCGTTCTCAAACAGATCAAGCAGGTAAATGTTCGAGAGTAATGTTGTAAAACATAGATGGACCCCTGTGCCCCAAGCAAGCATGGTTAGACTTTCTAGTAGTAGGAGGTGCAACATCAAATTTTGTTTTTAGGCATCTAGATGGATCTCAGTTTAAAGCTTTCCAATTATTGTCAATCCTGAGGAAGTCGTTAAAGAAGCTGGGAAAAAACCCTCTCAAATTTGGTACCCATTCATTTCGCATTGGTGTGGCTTCAGAAGCTGCCAGGTGGGGATTTTTCCTCAGTGATGTTAAGAAGCTAGGGCGCTGGTCCTCAGATTTTTGTTTCCGTTATATTAGAAAGTTAGATTACAGAGTTCATAAGCAAAGACACTAATTGTTTTTTCTTTTCAGGTTTGGTGACAAGTTTGCCACTGTCACAACAACAAGTTTGGATTCTTGGACATTCTTTCATTAAACGGGCAACTAAACAAGCAGAGAAAAGACATTTCGGGAAGAATTTGTGTTTTAGCTCTGAGGAAGTGTTAGTTTCATGGTTTGAGAAAAGTGTCATGAAGTGGGGTCAGCTTATCCCTCTGATGAGCGAGCTCTCTTGTAAGAATAAACCTGAAGTTGTCCTGATTCACCTGGGAGAAAATGAAAACAGATTTAGAACTTTTATCAAAGACCTGGCCCAATGCACAGCTCTTTTTAACAGCATTAATGTGACCAGGAATTTGGAGAGGTGCAGAGATATTTACGGCAGTTGAGAGAGCAAGAAGAAAAGTGAATAGAGATCTACATCGTTTTTGTCATAGTAAAGGAATATATTGGTTGATTCACGACGCAATAACAAAAGAAGACTACCAATTCTTTAGACATGACAGTGTTCATTTATCCTTTTATTGGCAATGAAATTTATATTTTAAACATAAAAGAGATGATTTCCAAGATTCTTAAAATTCAAACATGGTGTTAAGAATATGCTGTTGGAGAGACAGCATCACTGTTATATTCAATGAATGCACAGGTTGTCTCATGGTTACATTAGTTGCACTCCCCCCCTATACTCCTGGTAGGATCTTTTTATTTATTGAAATTACTTTATCAACTGTTAGTCGACAGTGTGTTTGTGTACATAAATATAGCACTGGTTAATGAATGAATAAAGTTTTTCACCTGTTTGGCGACATTGGTGGTATGTTTTCTCTTTGAACTGATGACAAGGGTCCAGATAACAATGGTTTTCCTTTCCAATGGGGGGGACATGAAAAACTCCTGTGTTAGGGTTTTTGTTGGAGGCAGAGTTGGATAAGCTCAAGACAGGCAGGAAGGGTTGGGGCATTAGGAATATCTTTGGACAGAGGGAAGCAAGGGAGCGAATTTTGAGGCAAGAGGTTGGCAGGAGATGTAGATAAGGGTTTGGGGAGGAGGATTAGGCCGAACAACGTTGGTGAAGTTTGTTGTTGGGGAAAATTGATTAGGGGTGGGTGTGATAGTTTTGAATATGTATTAGTGAGGCCTGATTTGTATATAATGCTGTATTGATTTGCCTACCTGTCCAATAAAGCGGCCTTTTACCCCATTTAACCTGGGGGTTGCATTCGCAGATTGTCCACCCCCGGGCAGCTTCGGGCATTTGGTATGGCCCAGGACGGGAGGCATATTCTAATTGGCTGGCACCAGTTGGCGCGAGCATCAGGAGCACGAAATAACCATTGCGCACTTGCTTCTGAGGGCTATAAGGTAGGGGCTTTATGTTTGGCCCACCCACCCACCCTTTAAATGTGTAGCACTATTTTCCCCTTGTCTATACAAAAAAATGTTTTTCGTAAAATGTTGGTGGTTGTCGCTCGGACAGGTGGCAGAGTCAGGGGAGATCAAGACAGGCAGGAAGGGTTGGGGGAATTACGAATAGCTTCGGACAGAGGGAAGCAAGGGAGCAAGGTTGGAGGCAAGGAGATGTAGAAAGGGGTTTGGGGAGGAGGATTAGGCCGAACAACGTTAGGGAAGTTTGTTGTTGGGGAAAATTGATTAGGGGCGGGGGATGATAGTTTGGAATATGTGTTAGTGAGTCCTGATTTGTATATAATGATATGTTGATGTGCCTACCTGTCCAATAAAGTGGCCTTTTACCCCACTTAGGCTTGAGGTCATGCTTATTGCCCGATGCATGGAGTACGGTCGCAGCTACAACTCTTCTGACACCCGGCATATGACTCGCCATAAATGAACAGTTGTGTCGGAGGAACGGTGGGTATAAATACTCACCAAATGTAGTTTAATTGTGTGCCTAATTAGTCCCAAATTGCCTGGGGTGTGTCCTTGGTACAACGCACAAGCTTGCAGTTTCATCCCCGAGGTACTGACGCTGCCTCATGTGCCCCCGGAAGAGCAAGAGACTTGCATTTTACAGATCGCTTCGCTGTGCTTCCCTATTTCAACTGGAATTGGTTTGCAAGAATCTCAAAAGTGTCCCATGTGGTTACCAAAATAAACAGATATGTGTTACTTCCAAAGTTTAATGCAAAAGAACAATTGATGGACAGAATGCAGATCAATGTCGTACATTCACCCCGATACAGAGATCTGGGCCTGAATCCATCATTTTTTTGCTCGCCATGCCATTCCAGTTTGGACCCAGCCATATGCAAATCAGTCTTGACCCTGAGCCCAATGGGAACAGTCCAGCCCGAACTGCCAGGCCAGGTCCTCCCTGGACTGGAAACAAGCATCCTAGGACTGGTTTCTGGTTTCCAGCCCTCATCAGCCAGGATAGCTTGACTCCAGTGGCATGGAGAGCACAGGACCCACATCTGGGCATACCCGTACCACTCGGGGTGACAAATGCAAAAGAACAATTGATGGACAGAATGCAGAACAATGTCATACATTCACCCCAGTGAAGAGATCTGGGCCTAAATACATCATTTTTTTTGCTCACCATGCCATTCCAGTTTGGACACAGCCTTATGCAAATCAGTCTTGACCCTGCGCCCAATGGGAACAGTCCAGCCCGAACTGCCAGGCCAGGTTCTCCCTGGACTGGAAACAAGCATCCTAGGACCGGTTTCGGGCTTTCAGCCTTCATCAGCCAGGATAGCTTGACTCCAGTGGCATGGAGAGCACGGGACACAAGTCTGGGCATATCGGTCCCACTCCGGGTGACAAATGCAAAAGAACAATTGATGGACAGAATGCAGAACAATGTCATACATTCACCCCAGTGATCTGAGCCTAAATCCATCGTTTTTTGCTCAACATGCCATTCCAGTTTGGACCCAGCCATATGGAAATCAGTCTCGACCCTGCACTCAATGGGAACAGTCCAGTCCGAACTGCCAGGCCAGGTTCTCCCTGGACTGGAAACAAGCATCCTAGGACCGGTTTCGGGCTTTCAGCCCTCATTAGCCAGGATGGCTTGACTCCAGTGGCATGGAGAGCACGGGACACAAGTCTGGGCATATCGGTCCCACTACGGGTGACAAATGCAAAAGAACAATTGATGGACAGAATGCAGAACAATGTCATACATTCACCCCAGTGATCTGAGCCTAAATCCATCGTTTTTTGCTCACCATGCCATTCCAGTTTGGACCCAGCCATATGGAAATCAGTCTCGACCCTGCGCTCAATGGGAACAGTCCAGCCCGAACTGCCAGGCCAGGTTCTCCCTGGACTGGAAAAAAGCATCCTAGGACCGGTTTCGGACTTTCAGCCCTCATCAGTCAGGATAGCTTGACTCCAGTGGCATGGAGAGCACAGGACCCACGTCTGGGCATACCCGTCCCACTCGGGTGACAAATGCAAAAGAACAATTGATGGACAGAATGCAGAACAATGTCATACATTCACCCCAGTACAGAGAGCTGGGCCCAAATCCATCTTTTTTTGCTCACCATGCCATTCCATTTTGAACCCATAGTTTAACACTGCTCTGTTTTTCGGGTGGTGTTTTCAAAGAGAATTAACATATTTGGGTTAAAACCCAACAGATATGTGAAAACGATCTACCATACAAATTAGAGTACACATCTATTACAGTGAGTGTTTGAGCAATGTTACTTTCCTTTACGCAAACAATAATGTACTGCAAGTCATAGCATCATATATTTGTGCCAAATGGAGATTATTTTGTTATATTATTGCTGTTTTGTTGTTAATTTAAACAAACATCCTTCACTTAAAACTAACTGTATGGAAAACAAAGAAAGAGGAAAGGGGATACTAAAATGTTCTCCTAAATGACCTAAGTCATATTATGAATTTCATCCACTCTTCACTCCCTCAAATTCAGTCCATGTTCAATGGTCCCTAGGGTGCACATAAACCTGAGATGCATGGAGAATGGGTGCTGCGTGAATGGTATCTTTGATAATACAACACACGTAGCACGAGTCGGGAATTCCCTCCATTGACAGTAACGGCCTGATTCAAAGTTTGGCAGACAAGAGTCATCGCTTGCCAAATTCTGAGAATCTGCCAGCTCAGCAGAAATCTTTAACATTGGCTGCAACTGCTGTAACGGTCCACAGTAAGTTTGACGGATGGCTCCATCTACATGACGGAGCCACACAAGTTTTTCTTTTTTCAAAGCAAAAACCTCAAGTGAGTTGAGTTGAGTTGAGGGAGAATTCGTATAGCGCTACTTTACCCGTAGGCGTCAAGGCACTAAAGATGGAAAAGAAAGCTGTGTGAGGGTAAAGCGGGGAGAGAGTTGAGTTGAGGGAGAAGTGGGATTTCGTTTTGGAAAACAAAACAAAAAAATGACCCTCCCACCCCCCCACCCCCCCCCCCCCGGCTCCCATGGCAAAGCGGACATTTAGCAGTTTTTACTGCGCTTTACGACAGAGTGAAAACTGCCCGTGTATTCTCCCGCTCTAAATTGGGTGGGCAGACACATGGCCAAGCCTCTGATGGCCCTTACTCTGAAAGGCCATTGGAGATTTATGTCAGCGGCAGACACAGTATAGACTCCTCTTCGATATAATGAGCAACCACTCAACTCAAAGTAAGGCAGGCGGACCTTCAGTTTGTCAGAGAGGGCCCTCCATCACTGTTGCCATGGAGTACTCTCTCTGCCAAATTCGAAATCGGGCCTTAAAGTCCTTGGAGCAGGCTTTGTGGCTTACGCTTTTAAGACCCTGTCATGGTCGCACCAAGGTTTATTTTTTGGGCTAGAAACCACATTCAGTGAAAAGATGTAAATTCCAAAACCAACCAACAAAGACTGTCCTAAAAAGAGTGATTAAATGTTTGCATAGCAAAGTTAACTGAATGTTGCCTATTGGGCCCCAGTATACATCACAGGTACCGTTTGCTACACTGCTACACTTCTCAGCCCAATGTTTTGGACTTCTGTAGCAAGCTATGTAGCACCTTCCCGTCTTCAACAAGAAGGATAAAATGTGTTTAACACTCAGAAATGTAATCACAATAATTAAAGGATGTAAAACAAGCAGATCTATCTGCAAAGATGCCATCTAGCCACCTCCAGTGCAACCAATATGGTAATTCAATTACCTTTGCTGCACCATCAAGGAATTCCTCAAACAAAAACTAGATAAGATCAGGCACCAAGCAACCAACTTCCATTGTTGCCCACCCACCATGGAAAACAACGTTATTTAGCTCCTTAAAACACACGAGGAATAGAACTTCAACTATTACTATTATAAATCTCGACTACTCAACCGTGATCTACCGGGAGCGAGGGCCGCCGGAGCGTATTATCAAACCCCTATTGATTTCATTGTGTCTCTGAAACCCAGATCCGCTGTACCCGGGAGAAAAGCACTTATCACGTAGCGAGTTGGCTGGGATTGTTAGACTGTTCTTTGCGCTACCTATCTATCATTGCCATCTCATTTTTAAGAAAAAGATCAGCTGTACCTAGGAGAAGACTTTTTATCCCGCACTGGCTGAAACAGCGGGACCGTTTACTACGCGACCGATCTGTCACAGCATCTTCCTTAGAGCCCGTATATAGAGTGAACACCTGAAATAGGAACTCAGGTTCAAAGGTTCCACCCCTCGGGGTCGGTAGGAATCAGTATCCTATATTCTAGTTGTGTTGTCCCTCACGCCGTGGTACCTCATCGCCCTAACGAAGGTGCGGCCTAATCTGGGCCTTACACCGAAACGCGCGTTGGCGTAGTTCCTGTTGGCGGCAGAATTTCATCTGGTCTTGATGACCCATTCCTTCTCTGTTCTGCCCAATCCAGTCCTTTTTCCCAGTGCAATATTGTCCATTCTGATTGCACGCTCAGGCACTGACGTATCCTTTTTGAATGTGACGTATGAAAGTGAGTAGAACCTCGGTATGTGTGATAGTGGGAAGTGAGTGTTGATGTGAGCGGTATGTATGGGACTCCCTATTTTTGTGTTACTGTATATATTTTAAACCTATATGATGTCTTTCCTATCCTAACTGAATAATTTTGATATCGTAAAACTTTGTGATAAAATGAGAAATGATAAATAAAGAAATCCCAAAATAGTTCCTATGTGTTTCTGGCTCTGATGCTATTTGTTGTCACCCGTTTGTATCTTTAGGGATCCTTTGGTAGGACCCTAGTGTATATCTGTGGCAGGGTTGTTGCTTTTTCTTTTTTGCTGATTTACCCCGTATGACCTGCCTTTATCTTAAAACCTCGATCGGGAACCCCCTTCTATTTTGTTGTTACTCAACCGTGAGGGAATCAAGGCGCTGGGTGGGGGATGGTGGGGATCTGGGTCTGCGGTTCAGTGGAAGTGCCAGATCTTGAGGTCCTTCCTGAATTGTGGCAGCGATGGTGATTGCCTGAGGTGCAGGGGCAGGGAGTTCCAGATCTTTGCATCAAGGTAGGAAAAGGGTCTTCCTCCATCTTTGGTCTTGCAGATCTATGGGATGGAGGCCAAGGCCAGTTGGGAGGAGCCAAGATGACCGGGGGACAGTAGACGGAGAGGCAGTGGTTGAGGTATGCAGGTCCGGCATTGTGGAGGGCTTTGTAGATGTGCGTGAGAAGCTTGAAGTTGATTCTCTTGTTGACAAGTAGCCATTCAAGGCCTACCATGTGGCTGGTAATGTGGTTGTGGCATGGGATGTTTAGGATGAGTCTGGCGGAGACGTTCTGGATGGTTTGCAGTTTTTTTGGGAGTTCCTGGGGGTGCCAGCGTTGAGTGCGTTGCCACAGCCGAGTCTGCTGTTGATGAGGGTATCAGTGATCATTTTCCTGGACTCTGTGGGGATCCACTTGAAGATCTTACAAAGGAGGCAGAACATGTGGAAGCAGGAGGATGAGACAGCGATGATTTGGTGGTTCATTGAGATTGAAGAGTCTAGGATGATGCCGGGGTTTTGTGAGTGGTCTGTGGGGGGATTCCAAGCGCTGCAGGCCACTAATAGTCTTCCCAAGATGAGGGGGTGGATCCCAGGATGAGAACTTTGGTCTTATCTGAGTTAAGCTTGAGGCAGTTGTCCTTCATCCAGGTGGTGACTGCCTTCATCCAGTCGTGGTAGTTGCTCTTGGCGGCTGTGTGTTAGTCTGTGAGAGAGAGAATCAGCTGGTTGTCGTAGGAGATGATGTTGAGTCCGTGGCTTCTGACAATGGCTGCAAGCGGGCCATTTAGATGTTGAAGAGGGTGGGGCTCAGGGAGGACTACTGAGGCAATCGGCAGCTGATTTCAGTGGGTTCCAATTCGAACGGTGGAAGTCTGAATCTCTGTGTTTGATGGGTGAGGAAGGAGCGGATCCATTCTAGGGCTTTGTTGCGGATGCCTGCATTGTGGAGACTTGCGCAGAGGGTGTGGTGGGATACGGTGTCGAAGACGGCAGAGAGATCCAGTAGAATAGGGGCAGCAGTCTTGTCTTTGTCGAGGAGGCTGCGGATGTAGTCTGTGGCGGCGAGGAGAGCGGTCTCAGTGCTGTGGTTGCTTCTGCAGCCTGATTGGAAGAGGTCCAGGGTGTTGTCCGTTTCAACGAACTCTGAGAGTTGGGCATTGATGGATTTTTTGATGATTTTGGCTGTGAAGGGAAGAAGAGAGATGGATCTGTAGTTCTTGAGGTCCATCGGGTCAGCAGAAAATTTCTTCAACAGGGGATTGATCTCTGTGGGCGTCCAGTCTTCTGTTACAGTTGCGGACTTGATGGAGCAGTTGCATGAGTTCTGAGAAGCTCCTCCATCACAGAAGAAGCTTCTCAGCACTTGTGCAGACAATAGTGGTGTGCGGGTATCATCCTAGTCTGACATGTTCCCTAAATAACGGGTGGCATAACACTATTGAATTAGCACAGAATTTACACTTTATCACATGCAAGTATATAGATCCTTCAGAGTGAGCAATGTTGAGCCCTTGCAGGCACTAGGAAATGCCCCTATACCCTGAAGGAACCGGTGCTCAAGACACTATCAGAATACAACCAAGCAGTGATGAAAATCAGACTCTTCATAGATGATGTAACAGTTAAGGAAGTCTTTGGATTTTGGTTGAAAGGAGGGGGAGAAGAGGGATGCACAAACTGAGGAGGGAACCGAGAACAAAGGTGAGGAATGCAGAGCCATGAACTAAGTGAAAGCTGAAGCCCTATAGCAAATGAACATTTGCTGGGTGCCGTTTTGTTTGTTCTGTCGCTATGGAAACCTGGAACCAATGTGAGTCCTTTTATGCCTTTGGTGGCCCCAAAACAGAAGTGAGTGCTTCTGCAGTCCTGTATGAGTGTTTGTGTGCCAGTCGCTAAGAGCCAGTCCTCAATATTATTCAGCCTTTCTTGCATGCTCCATTGTCTCAGTTTATGCATTATATCTTATTTAAAACATCTCTTTCTTTGAGATCGACTTCAACTGCCAAGGAAGCAAGCACCCGTCGAGGGACATGAGCCCTCTGAGACCTACTCCATGAGTGGCCCAGCTGTCCAGGAATCGTCCCTAAAACCTGCCTGCCCCTGACTGTGATGACCATCTTGATGCAGGGAGCCTGGCTGACCTATTTGCTTCCGACCCAGCTTGCCGGGCCTGGGTACCGAGGAACCAGTGGTACTCCGATAGTCCTGAGGCCCTTGCGACCTGATCCCTCATTTAGTGTCTCCTGGACTTGCCTGTAAGTCCCCTTGTGCAAGCTGTTTTGAGGTGACCCCCTTCATTGTAGCACACCAACTACCAATAACTTCAGCACCCTGCTCTGGGACGCTCTCAACGATCCGCTGGTGAACATTGGACCTTGGCCTGCTGCTACCCTAAACCTCGAAGGTGAACCCCTAGAACTGACTGTAGATTTTATATACCTTTATGTATTTCTCTCCATAGACTTTCTTTGTGTATAGTTGAGCACAACAGTAAGTTATTTTCTAAACTTTGAAAACTCATAACTAAAAAAGTACCTACCTGTGAACCAAGCTCTTGGTCTTAAAAATTACATAATAATCAGAGTTGTTTTTGCAAATTAGTCTCGGATTTATTCTTGAGTGTGAGTCTCATGTATTGCCTCTGTGAGTACAGCAAATGCTTAGCACTGCCCTCTGATAAGCCTAACTGCTCGCCCACACTACCACAAATAGAGCCTTAGTATTATCTACTTTTGCCTTTGTATGCAAATTTGGGTCTCACTGGACTCCGCACAGTCTACTTCATTTTAGTGCACTATATAAAGAGCCAGCTTCCTACACCCTCCAAATGTGGAAATATAGATTGAATATGTATACAAAGATGAACAATGAAATGTGACATTAAAATGGCAGTATTTTGTTCTTTTAATGTGTTTTATCAAATCTTTTTTCACTTTTTATGTGTTTCACGAAGTACATCACCAACTTGTCAACAAGATGGTACCCACTGTGAGAAAGACTTGCTTGTTGAGTCAAAATGCTTCGTCAACAAGCATTAGCAACACTGCCCGTGTAAGCACGTCTTTTGTTGTGAAGCTACATCCGGCGAGAATGTTTAAGTGTCTCCCAACCCATCCGTGCACTCTGCCTTGTGAGGGCTGCTTGGTGCCGACAGCTTCTTGGGAGAAGCTTATTGGATCTATAAGTAAATATGTATATATTTACATATTTATTTTACATCTTCCATTCTAGTCTCCCTGTGTGTGTCATAACACATGCTGCACTCCCTTTGGCAATCCTTTGAACCAGGACAATTAAAAGAGTAATGGGATGATAGACTATTGGGTTATGCTTTTCTTTACTGGGAGGGAAACATTTTACTCTTTCAGTTTTGGAATCATTTTGATTGGAAGTGATTCGCTGTGGTTTTTATTCATTTTTGTTCCTATATTGCTCATTTATTTTAATATAAGTTGGCGAATTTCCGGAAATCCATGTTTTCTTGTGTGCTGTACTGAATGCTTTTAGTGACGAAATGGAAGCACTCCGTAGGTGAAATTCTACACCCAATACACCAATAAAATGGCTGTGGCTAATAAAGAGGAAATACTCCTGTGGGATAACCCATAACGTGAATAACACTTTCTACGAGGCAGGGCTAAAGAGGGTCAACCCAAAGCAACCCGTTGTTGAAGAGGTTGACGCTTAGTTCTTGTCTCTTTCCACACCTCAAAGAGCTGGAGGACAAGCATTCTCAAGCTCTGCATCCAGGATTTAGAACAGCATCGTTTGGTCCATTATGCTACATGAGAGGACCATCCCATAATTTAGCACACAACTGCACTGTAGCATGAGCAAATACATAAAAACAAATGCTCACAAAATCTGCTCACATTGTCTTTAAACTTATACTTTTATATTCCCGAGTTCAAATGAGTGAATGTTGATGTGGTGAATACATGAAATGTATACAATATGCTTTTAGGCTTTATGAAGGCTTGCTAAAGCGTTTGAAATGTGATCTATATCCCTTATTCCTTGGGGAAGTTTTTGGAGGAAGAATGTTGAAAGGGGATGGGTAATGGGTACCAGCTGAGTCCCAAACTAAAATTACCTCCCTGGCAGGGTATTGTTGCGTAGTTGCCTGCAGTGTTGGGTGCATTTGGCCAGAATGTGATTATAAGGCGCCGCCGTGCTCCTGAGTACAGCCAAGACACACAATAAGTAGATATTAACAAAGGTGTCTCTGTGGCACGGGAATGCCCTTCTCAGCCCCTCCTGTTTATTATCTACGCTTGGGTTTCATGACCTTCGGGAGTACCCACACACAATACCCATGCCAGGTGTGGCTGAAAACAACCCCCTCCAGCTTGAACAACTACATTCCTCCCCACCATAGATAAGCAGAACGTATCTGATAACAAAATCAGTCATCCATAAACATAAACATGAAGAGACTGAAAGCTTCAAAAGTTAATTTGCATATGAACATAAAACAAAAGATACCGACTTTCACAGACTGGAACACCTGGTCTGTGGCAAGCACAATTTACATATGTACGGGTCTGAACTGGGGTGGCATGGTGAGCAAAAGAATGATGGATTTAACCCAGATCTCCTGACTGGTGGTGAATGTTTTGATTTGTTCTGCATTCCGCCCATCAATTGTGTGTCTTTTGCTTTCTCGCCCTAAGTGCGCCAGGTATGCCCAGACGTGGGTCCTGGGCTCACTCTGCCACTGGAATCAAGCTATCCTGGCTGAAGAGGGGGGAAACCCCCAAACCGGTCCTTGGGCGGTTGCTTTCGGTCAAGGGAGGACCTGGTTTGGCAGTTTGGGCTGGACTGTTCCCAAGAGGTACAAGGTCAAGACTGATTTGCATATAGTCGGGTCTAAACTGAGGTGGCATGGTGAGCAAAAGAATGATGGATTTAACCCAGATCTCTTGACTGGGGATGAATGTTTTGATTTGTTCTGCATTCCATCCATCAATTGTGTGTCTTTTGCTTTCTGGCCCTAAGTGCCCCAGGTATGCCCAGACCTGGGCCCAGGGCTCAATGTGCCACTGGAATCAAGATATCCTAGCTGATGAGGGGTGAAACACTGAAACCGGCCCAGGATGCTTTTTTCCAACCCAGGGAGGAAACCAGCTTGGCAGTTCGGGCTGGACTGTTCCCATGAGGCACAGGGTAAAGACTGATTTGCATGCCGGGTCTAAACTGGGGTGGCATGGTGAGCAAAAGAATAATGGATTTAACCCAGATCTCTTGACTGGGGGTGAATGTTTTGATTTGCTCTGCATTCCGTCTATCAATTGTGTGTCTTTTGCTTTCAAGCACAATTGTCCATCACATAGTCTTGGAAACTCTGGGACAGAGTGGGGTTCTTCCAGATATAGTAGTGTGGCAGACCTTGCCCACTCTCATGGGGCATAGAGTGGGAGCCCTGGCTAAGACGTCCAGCCACATCTTCAGCGCTTGATGGGCTGGCTACCTGATGGGTGCTCTGAGGGGAGCGAGTCATAAAGTGGAAGCCTGAGGACAATCATGCTCTCTAGAGGCATCGCTGGTAGTTTGTCTTTTCCTACTTGACTGTTGAGTTCCATGGCAATAGTGTAAGCTGAAATGTTTGCTTCCATGACCCCCCTTTCACTTTCAGGGACCACATGAAAGTGCTTGAACCATGAGGCGCTGCAGGTGACAGTCTCTGCGCCTCTCACTGCGGTCACCATAGTTCCATTACCATGAGGGATCCACCATGACTGGCATTTGAAAGGGAATTGGAACTTGCTTCTGGGATGACGATCTTTTACGAGCAAGGGGTGACCCATTTTGAGGCTGGAAAGTTTGGCCCTCCTGTGGAATTTTAATTTGCGATCTGAACATCATCTGCGCCAGCTTGTCACCTATGTACTACATGCACGGCGGCTATTCTAGGTCACCTATGTACTACGTGCACGGCAGCCATTTTAGGTATCATGGTCTCCCTGTCCACGATCGGTCGCCAGCACGTCCCTCTGACCCAGCAAGCATCCTCCGCGCACCCTGGCTCCCCCTCCCTCCTCCTCCTTATGAGCATGACCCTTCTGCATGACCCTGTCCTTGGGAGTCACGCCAACGCCTGACCAACACCTCCTCTCCTCCCATGAATGCCCCTCTGTTGATAAACCTCCCTCCTGCGCTGGATTGTCCACGCAGCATGAATACCACTCCATTGATGGCCCCTCACCCCGTGTCCGACTGTCCACACAGGTCCGAGGCCATTGCCTAAGCCGGGAGATATCATTTACTGCCCTTTATTGTATGAGGTCGCTCTCCTTCAAAGGACCCTCTATTGATCCAGGCCTCCCCACCCCCCTGTGATATGATCAGGCGCACACATCCTAAGACTCGACGGAACACTCAGCTGCGTGATGGCCCCCTCCTCTTATCAGCAGGTTGAGGACCCCTATTGTGAAGGTATATGGGGGTGGGATTAACACGAGGATTACGAAGATGTCTTTTTCTTGCTTTACAAAGATCTGATTGTATTAAAGGAAGGTCACATGCCATAAACCAGTGTATAAGAGGCCAGGCCTCCGAGAGGCTGTTAGAGCACCTCGAGACGATACCTTGTTGTCTGATCTGATGTGTTCTGCTCCGTCGGAATAAACTTCTGTTTCCTGCCTTCTGGTCTCCGGCGCCTGCCTCATTGCTTGGTAAACTTGAATGGTACAAGGGCGGTTAGCGCCGGGCAAATCTTGAGAAAGGTCCTAGCCCTACCTTTTTCCACACTCCGTTGTTACGACGTCTTCTGCTTTCGAGCATGTCTTCAAGAGGCTGGTCAGCTGTGAGGCTGGTTGGCTTCCACCCACACAGTGTGGTCGAGGGGAGTATCTTTGACTCACCTCTTAAAAGAGCTAGCTGGAAGCTACCCCCGTTGTGGTATGGGGGTCAGGTCCATTAGAAAAACATATATGGCATTCTCAATACGGTAGAGTTCCATTTGGGCAATGCGCCTTTGTGATGGTCCTCATGAGCCTCTCCTTTTCCCTGCTCTCTCGAGGTCATCACGGGGTGATATTGGTATGTTTGGTTCCTCAAGAGACGATGTGGCTGATGGGGCCTTGACTATTGAAAGGCAGATCATTGTCTCTTCGTAGGTCTTTGATCAGGCCATGGGTGGCCATGATATTTTTTAGCTTTGTTCTGACTTTTTCTGCTGAGGTAGACTTTACCACCTCCACTTTGGGATACTTAGAGTGGTATGCTGACGAAGAGCAGGTGTCGGCCATCTGGAAAGCGCACAAGGTCCACACTGGTGTGGTACAATGATATTTTGCAGATAGTTTCTCTGATGATGGGGGGAGAGGGATCCGGAGTGCTGGTTACTTGGCAGAGGCTACATTGCCTCTTTGTCATCCAGACCAGGTAACCAAACTTAGGCACTGAGATGATTTTTTTGTCTTGACTATTCCTTGGTGGGATTTTGGCGTGACGTCAATTATCCATTGTGTTTGACTTGGTTGTATGACAAGCTGGCGCCCTTGAACTGGGCATCCCTCTGGGGTAACCATGAGTTCTATTCAGACATGGTGCAGGGTGGTCGAAGCTAATCTGGCTGTCTTGGTTCCTTTTGGGAGTCCAGCAATGACAGCATCCCCGGTTTCAGATAAAGTCGCTGCAATGAGCAGTTGGAGACAGTCGTCCATTTTGGTGCCTCAACGATATCCACCAGCAAAATGGGGAGAGGGTGCAATCACTCCAGGACCATTCTTACATATTCTTCTGTGTAAGCAGCGTCTTTTGTTTCTTGACGCGTGACTGGGCCTGCGTGTTGGTACAGGAAGTCGGCCGGGTTGTGGGCACTGGGATTGTATATCACTGCAAACCGGAATTCTTGCAACTGAATATTCAACTGTTCAATCCAGAGGGGTGGTTTCATGGTTGACCCTTTGAACAGCTGGATTAGTGGCTTGTAGATCCTATTTACTGTTAAAGGCTGGCTGTTGAGGTAAATGTTTAAGTGTCAGCCCCCCGAATGTATTGCGATCACCTCATTCTCTATGTAAGAGTATCGCTGCTATGTAGCAGTCAATGCTCTGCTGGTGTATGCGATGGGGGCCCACTCATCCCATTTGCTTTGCAAAGGTACCACTCCTAAACCTGTGGGGCTGGCCTCGACTGACAGTTCTGTGTCTTTGCTGGGGTCAAAGTAGGCCACAGTGATGTATTCGGATAGCTCTTGCTTGGTGGCTTGGAAGGCTTTCTCTTTCTTTTCACCCTATCAACAGGGCATGGATGTTTTAGTGAGAGCTCAAAGGGGTTCTGTGTGTGTAGTGAGGAACTGCATAAACTGCCCACAGTATGTTACCATACTCAAGAAACGTCTGGTGCTCATGAAGGTGGTGTAGATGTGGACTGATTGGAGTCATGAACTTTAGTTGGGTGTAGGGTGAGCCCATTGTTTTGGAGGCATGTGAACACAGCTCGAAGGGGGTGGTGTTCTGCCATTGTGGAAGCCTGGAGCAGGATATTGCTACTGACCTTCTGCAAACCTGGGAGCCCCTGATGATATTTCTTGGAACACCTCTGTGGTGCTGGAGACATGGAAGTTTCGGTGTTTGTATCACCTTAGCCTGATGTGGTTGGATAAGGTGGTGATGTAGTGGGATTCTGGCCACAGGAGGACATGGTGGTACCATGATCTCAAGCCCGCCAGCGTGATCCAGAAAATTCTCCTATGATATCATAGAAAGTAAGTGTAAAATGTCTCTCCCATTTTATGGCTGTGTTGGATAGGTGCATATTGATGCATATTCTTACTTCCCTGGGTGCTGCATTTTCTTGGCTACTACGATGGGTGAGACCCAAGGGGTTGTCCCATATACTTTTTCTATGATGTCGATGGACTCCCGTTCCCTTAGTTCAGCTTCCACTTTTGGCCACACCCCGGTGGCGTAAAGAGATGGGCTGAATGGATTGGTCAAGATGCAGGTGGATGGTTTGGCCATTCAGATATCGGATTCCTCTAAACAGGTTTTCAAATTCCCCAAGTAAACTCTTCATGGCACTAATGTGAATTCCGAAGACAAATTTGACTAGCTGGAAGTGTTTGGAGGCGGGACAGGTCCTTAACATGTCCCCTAACCCTCGAGTGACATAGATTTTTGCCTTTTAGAGTTTTCTCAGTGGGCAATCGTGACGTTGAAAACTCCTGCGAGAGAGAGGCGTACACCTTCCTGCCCCTGGGGCAAAGGCTCAGCGGTGCGGGAAGCGATTAGCATAGCATTAGCTGCATTAGGGTAATACATGCTCCCATGTCAACGAGCGCCGTGAGTGAGTTGCCTTCAACAATGACTTGGCAGCAAGGTGCCGAGTGAGCTCTCCTTTGGCTTGGTTCTAAGTTGTGAATCACATATACCATGCCTTCTGAGTAGTCACTACCTGCAGCACAGCTTCTACATTGTTGGCTGCTTTCTTCTGGGATCCTTTAGGTGTGTGTCTGGACAAGCACACCTTGGCATAATGGTGTAACCTACCACCTGCTGAGCACTTTTTTCCTTTTGCCGGATATTCTCCTGTTTGTGGGGTGGCACCGCCAGTTGGTTGGATAGAGTGTTTTTGGTTGCTGTAAGTTGCCTGTGCAACTTGATTGACAGATTCAGTCTTTACGGTAGATTGTAGCATCACTTCAATGTGTGCTTTTTAGCCCCCAAGGTGCAAAAGCTTTCGGCATCCCCAGTCTGCTTGGAACCCCACTACTGCAAAGTATGTTTCTAGGCGCTCTACCCACTACTTCCATTTGGCTGCTTTGGACAAGGGCATGCCAGTGATGAAGAGCGGCTCGAGGGATGGGACTCACATCATGCTGGGGTTACGGGTGTTCATGGTGGTGCTGGATGGCTAGGTGGAGACAGAATGATGGAGGACAGCTGTAGCAAATGTGTCTTCTGAGAGAAGGGTGGCAAGCAAAGTGGTTCACACCACTAGAGATTTTCTTGAGGTAGTTGACAAGAACTCTGCTGCAGATGTGGCGCGTGGCAGCATGCTGATGAGTCTCCAGGAGTGTCCATGAAGGTCGCACAGCGTGATCTCCGTTAGGACTGGCTGCCTAGTAATGATCGCTGTAGGTGTGGGGACAACATCCAGGCACTAGTGGCCCATGGGCAGAGGCGCTGAAGTGATCTCAGCAAGCCAACTGGAGGGAGGGCATCAGTGTTACAGGGCATTGAAATGGGCAGAAGATGCCTGGTGGTCGAGGTATGCCTTACGACCTTCCTGACTAGGAGAAAAGACTGCTGCTGGGTGACAATGAGCTGGTAGGAGCCAGCCACATTGATTATGTGGCCTGAATCATGAAGTTCTTGGCACCACATGGGTATGGTCTTGGCCTTCTGTGTGCAGCCCTGTTCAGAAGGGGCGAGGAGGAGTGGCGGCCGGGCGGTGAGGCCCGCTGTGCAGAGGAGAGGGGTGGGTACCAATGGAGAGATTGGCATGAGGCACAATACTCCTGCCAGGGGTAGCCGGTAACAATTCCCCCTGGCTTGTTATAGACATCCTCACACTGATGCTGGGTATCTGTGCAGTTGTGTCCAAGCAAATGGAGCACAGATGTTGCTGCTCCCCAACAACCACATGCATTTAACTTACCCATGGCCACAGATCCAGTCTTTCAGATCGGGACACAGGCCATGGTGGGGATCCTGCCCCATTTTCCGATTAAAGGTAAAGGCCTCGTGGCCTTTCACAATTCCATCTTGCACAAAGCGCCTGTCACATTCGTTCCAGGCTTAAAACCCTCTGGGCTTCACGTCCGAGTGCCTTTTTGGCAGCTCACTTCTGATTGAAAGGCTATTTGTTAACAGTTTCTGTCTTTCAATAGACGACCTAATTTATTGTGATCAGCATCATCTTTTATGAGCCGTTGCAAACGCGCCACCTCGCCGAGGGGCGGCATGTTCGACAATGCGCATTTGATCTCTCCAGAAGAAGACGCAACATCTGGTAATAAACTCCACTGAAAGCAATTTGCTAAATGCGGCATGGAAAAAAAGACTTTCTAGTTAGTGATTAGTGACGAGAAATCACTCAGATAACAGGGTCTTTTTTTAGCAGGTTAATAGATGGGAAAATTAGCAGCCAATTTAAATAATGCCTCATTTAACACAAAGATTCCTAATTACATTACCAGCCCATCTGCTCGGAGCTGCTGGAAAGCACAAAACGCTGAATATTTTCTGTCCTCACCGCTCCATGTTTGCACACAGTTATTGCCTGTTATTACTGGCACTGATTTTGTTAATCAGGCGCTTTTGGCTTTCTGTTTGCTGGGAATGAATCTCATCTGCTTGAACATATTCTTTTTGAGGAGAAGTGGCAATAATTAACGACTGCAGAAGGCCTGTGCCAGGGACAATGATGAGCCCAAAGTGTTCGTCTGTTTCTGCATTGTTAGATCCAGCACGTGCAGAGTGTGCCATCACTATACAAACAGACACAGTATGTGCAGGGAACACTTGCAGGGTATTTTCTGCATTAAAAACGGATTTGCTTGAGAACCCAGGAGCATGTTTACAAGGGCCTTGCGCCACCGGAGCGACACATTTTAGGACGCTGCGGTGGCACAAAGCCCTGCTCCGTATTTACAAAGCGGCGTTAAGCCACTTTGCGAGGCTTAACGCCACTTTGTGAATATCATACCCTTTCACGCAGGTGAAAGGGGCGTGCAATGGGTGTTTGCTGTGTGCATTCCACCGCAATACTCATTGCTTTCTGACGCTGTGCCAGATTTACAAGGATGTGGAAATCTGAGGCAGCTCCAAAAGCTAACACCACTGAATAGCAGGCGTTAGAACGGCGCAACAAGGAGAAATACTTTTATTTCTCCTCTTTTTTGCTCTTTCTGTGGAGGTAGAGTGCAACATGGCCTTCAAAACAAGGGTAAACGCAGAGGCCTTTTCAGACATTGGCAGAGTGGGCAACTGACCTGGGCCCGACCTTCCAAGGGGCCCCTATGAAAGTGAAATCTTTCTCTGTCTCACTTCTGTCTGTTTCTCTATCTCAACCTTTAATGTATAAATAAATATTGTTTGGCATCATGGAATTTTAAAAAGTAGAAAATGGGTGATAAAACTCAAAGTTGTTCTGTAAAATGGGTATTGCCAGGGGCCCCCAAAATCCTTAATATGACACTGGGTGAATGTTATAAGAACAGATCAGCTTTGAATGAGTGAAATGACAGGTATACCACAGAGCTCCCACTTTCTGGGTGTAACGTAGGGCCCTGTGGCACAGGGGCATGGGCCCTTCCAGGCCAAGGCTAAGGCTGTGACATATGAGAGTCTTAGGGGCCCCTCATCACATTCTAGATGGAGGGTCTAACTTTTACAAGTAAGGCTTAATGGAAATTTAGACGCCGCATCTGGCGTCACGATACCAGGCCTGAGTCAAGCAGAGTGAATCTCTGCATCTGTCTTCGATAGTGTCTGGTATCGTGACGCCAGATTCGGCTTCTAAATTTCCATTAAGCCTTACTGGACCTCCCAGTCCAATGTCCGGCTTAAACAAACCATCAGTTGCTTAAATCCGGCTGGTGTCCTGCTACCTACAAGGACCCTATTGACGACTGGACCGCCTAGGTCGCAGAGAGTGCCCCGCTAGCACTCCCCACATGGGCCATGTCTATTACATGCAGGCATGTCACTCTAACGTCCTGAAGATTATCCCACTATTTATTTAAGGGATCGAAAAGCCGTAGACACAATGTACACCATATACATTCACTAAACTGCTATGTTAAAATATGTAATGGTGTCTCTACGAAATTCCGTCTGTTTCATTTGTATCGCGTTTATATACAGACATGCTTTCTTTGCCTGAACCCTTTGCTTAATGTTGTTTGTCTGTACATGTTAGTAGGGCGCAGGTTGTGTCTCACTTGGATTGTTTCCCCTACTTTGTGTTATACTTTTATTGCATATTAAATACCTTGAGATATGTCATTTGTGTCACTACCTGTGTACTTGTAGGAGCCATTAGCACAGAACTGTAAATCTGCCATAATCTTCACTATAGGTGGTATGGCAATCTGAATTCTGCTGTCTGGCAAAAGTTCAGATTGAATTGTTGTGCAAAGCCTCAATGGTGTTATGACTCAGCCTGTACTTAATTATGTGTCTTTCCTGCATCATCTGAAAGTGATTTGTATGAACATTCATTATTCTGAAATATTCTTCTCTGTCTTGCCAGGGGTTTTTGATGTACATAACTGCAAAATACGAGTACAATGTGTAAATGTAATGGGTGCACAGTCGTTTGATGGACATATTAAAATAATATATTTTGTCACATCTATAAATATAGACATATAAAACATGACAAGAATCAGAATAACTTATACTTACATACTCCAAAATATATTTAGTCATATACATATATTTTACTTTATAAAATAACTGAACCATAGCTTTAATTAACCCGTTAAGCGCGCGCAAACATTCCGCCCCAGTGCGGACGTTCGATTGCGCTAACGGGATTCGGACGTCCAACGGTCGTGCGCAGCACTAGCGAGGTAGTGCACGCGACGACCGTTGGACGTTCGAAGCACGGAACAGGTTAAACCACTGAGTGAGCCCAAAAACGCTTGTAAAACAAGTGCTAAGTAACTCCACAATTTCAGTCCAAATTTAGATTTCAGTTTCTATAATGACAATTGTTAGAGTTGGGGGACTCTAGTTGGCAGAGGTGGGTACCTTTGACCAGATAGGGACCCTTGCGTCTAGTCATAGTAAGGGGGTACACTCCTAAAATAACCCCTGTTCACCCCCTTGGTAGATTGCCACAAGCAGGCTATCTCAGAGGCAGTGTGTAAAGCATTTGTGAACACATACAGTAACCCAGTGACAACACTACAGATGGACACCACACAAGTTGTAGTATCAAAATAAGTATTTTTATATCGACTTAACACAAGACCACAAACGACAAAAATCCACAATACTGTACTTCAAAAATGGTAGAAATAGCTTAGTTCTCTTTAGATGTAAAATCCGACACTTTAAGTTCAATGTACCTTTGGATGCGTAACGGTATACAATGAAAGTGTTGCAGGGAAGGTGATGCGTCGGTTCCGTACACGTAAGAACGGTGATGCTTCGTGTCCCTAATGTGTGTTGGGGATCGGGTTCTTACTGCGCTTTCGTGGCGATGCAACCAGCAGCGCCGTGATACGATGCAGATCTGGTTCAATGAAACAAAATGGCGTCTTCTTCTTAATGCAGTTGATTCGAGACAACTAAATCAGGTCTCCGGTAAAATTGGGATATTTTTGTAACAGTGGAATAGATGTGGTTTTGCAATAGTTATCTTGGCCTTAACGTGTCCTGTGATATATACTCTTCTCATGGTCCTATAATGTAACATAAGAATTATGTCCACATCTTTATTATTCTGAAGATATGTATGTAACTATGTTGACTCATATGTTTCAGAGGATATATGTGTTACTCTTATTTATTCTGTCCCCTTCTCTTCTTCCTCCAGTTGTTGAGTTATTTATATACGTTCCCAGAGATCCACCTATGTTTGCAAACTACATCTTCCACTGTGACGATCGGTCTCTAGTTAGACTCTGCATAATCCTCTGTTATTGGTATGTACGGCACCGAGATCTTTCATAACTTTTGTGACTAGCTTTGTGATGTATCCAAGAGATTCTTTACCGTAAGATTCGTTATGCTCTCTCGACCATTAACTGTATTCATTTTCTTTATGTTACACTATTAGAGTGATTTCTCTTTTTCTTTATTGCTAAGTTGTCATGTTGGCTGCATGTTGACTGAATGGTTTTCTCCTGCAATTTTTTGTTTGACTCCATGTTTTAACTAAGACCGTTTCTTCCCCTTCCTCATTTAATTGGATGTGGTTTTTTGATTTATTCTATTTTTGCCCACAGATATGCTGCACTAGGATACTGTTTGCCCAGAAAGTTTTGAAATTGGATTTCTTCTATTCATTTTGAAAGTCTTTAAGGACCTGGATGGCCATAATAAACTAAATGACTGGCGCCCTGATGAAGGAGTTCCCCACTGTGGCATTTCCGAAATGCGTGTCGGCGCTTTTTTCTGTCTGACTGATGAGAGTCTGAGTGTTTTCTTTGCTTAGTTGTTGGTACTTAGATGAATGTGTTTTTGTATGAGTATGACTGTGATTTTTTGCTTGGATGAATGAGTCTGCAGAAATGTTTTTAATGTTCCTTTGAGTTCTGGGCTTACGCTATATTAACTATATATGTTGTGTGATTTACTGAAATAATGAATTTTTTATAAATGAAAATGAAAATAAAATAATTTAAATGATTATCAGCTGTTCTGTGGGCAATTGTTAATCTCGGAACCTACTGGTCCGCTTAATTTTTGGAAACCTCCCTTTCATGTTGTTGTTTAATTTTCTTCTCCGCGTGGGGAGTTGATGCAGCGGGTTCTTACTGCGCGTCTGTGGCGATGCAACCAGCAGCACCGTGATACGATGCAGATCTGGTTCAATGAAACAAAATGGCGTCTTCTTCTTAATGCGACAACGATGCGTGCACGCCCGATGGCCGAGCCGTGACTCAATGATACTTCTGAGCCGCAACAGGCCCTGTGACACGCTTCTCCAGTGATGCGATGCGTCTACTGCGACGGCGACACTCTTCTACAGTGATGCGAGGTGCTTCCGGTGATACGATGGCGACAGCGGCAGTGGCGGCACGCTTCCCAGTGATGCGACGGCATCTGCTGAGACACACTTCTCCGGTGATGCGATGACAGCGGCTGTGGCGGCGACACACTTCTTTGTCTTTAGCCGTGCTTCCAACTCCCAGCGACAAGCAATCTCTCAGAAGGCCCAGCTCAACAGCAGACACTTCAATTCCCAGCAAGAGAAGGCAGGAGAGCTGGTTGGTGAGGTCTGTTGTCCAAGCTCTATCTCAAGCCCTTGGAGATCCTTTACAAGTTGATTTAAAAGTAGCACAAAGTCCTTTCTCTTTTTTTTGGCAGCCAGGCAACCACTGCAGGCCAATCCCCCAAACATCACTCAGCTTAGGGTTAGTCTCCTTCTCAGTTTCTCTTGTTCCTCTCCTGGTTCTTCTTGTTTCCCAAAAGTGATCTAAAGTTCTGGGTCGCAATATTTATACTAGCAAATCCTTTGTACTCTGAAGGCAGAGGGTCCTGTACCCAGTCCAAACCAGCTCTGTGCAGTCCTGGATTACTTTGTTGACAAGACTCCTTCTTTCCTTTGACAGTGTGGGCCAGGGACATCAGACGCACCACAACAGGTGGAGCCTGCATTGTGGAAGGCAGGCACAGCCTTATTCAGGTCCCAGGTGCACTCATACCACCCATCTACATGCAGATAGCTCTATTCAGCCCTGTGCTGACTCACCCTGTCTCCTGGAATCCCCCAGCTCCTGTCACTCAAATTCCAGACATGAATACACCATCTAGCAGAGGTAGGCTTGGACAATTAGGCAAGAAAATACCTACTTTCTAAAAGTGGTATTTTCAAACACAGAATGTTAAAACCACCTTCACTAAAAGATGTATTTTATAAATCTGAGTTCAGGCATACTAAACTCGAATTACTACCTAGTTCCCTGAGTCAATTGGGATTATAAGATGTAATAATCAAATTGCCCATTCTCGCCTATGGGGAACAGGTAGCCTTGCAATAGTGAAAAACGAAAATGGCAGTAATTCACTATTAGGACATGCCACACACACCCAGGCATGTCCTACCTTTCACCTGCAATGCACCCTGCCCTTGGGCCTACCGTAGGGGTGACTAATATGCAGAAAAGGGAAGGTTTAGGGACTGGCAAGTGGGTGCACTTGCCCAGTCAACATGGCAGTACCAGACTGCACACAGGCTCTGCAATGGCAGACCTGAGACACACTATTACAGGCTGCTTCTGTGGGTGAACAAAGCAATACCAAAGGGGATGATGGACGGAGCGCTTGAGCAAATTAAACACTAGCCCCCAGTCAACTCAACTGATCTGGGTTTAATCCATCATCATTCTTTAGCTCACTCCACCACCCAGTTCCGACATGGCCATATGCAAATCAGTCTGACCCTGTGCCATATGGGAACAGTCCAGCCCGAACTGCCAAGCCATTTCTTCCCTGGACCGGAAACAAGCATCCTGTTGTTTTTGCTTCTGTCGGTGGCACAACCAGTGCTGCAAGCCCACCAGCTGCATTTGATTTGCCTGGGCACACTCAGTGCACTGTACCTGGGTCTGACAAGGTATTTATTATTTATTTAAGGAGTTTTATATAGCGGTGGCCGAAACCGGGGCATCGGAGCGCTTTACAGCCGTTTTTGGCAAGAGCCATATAATAGAGCCTGTTATCTTGTCATACATATTGGTTCCGAAGTCCAAGTGTGCTGTGCAGTATTGAGGTAGTACGTGAGTCCTGAGCTTAGTCTCGATTAGTTCACGTTGTCTTGGGTTGAACCACATAAATTTTTCGCAAGAGTGATAAAGTAGAGCAGTGATTATACATATACGTTCTGAGGTCCAAGATTACTAGGCAGTATTGAGGTGGCACGTGAGTCCTGAGGTAACCTCGATTGGTGCACTTTGTCTTGTGGTGAACCTTTAAGGGTGAGGCGGTGGAACGGGAGGAGGTTAGAGAGCAGAGTTATACATATAGGGTAGGGAAGTCCAAGTTTGTCGTGCAGTATTGAGGTAGTACGTGTGACCTGAGATAACCTCGATTAGTGCACTTTGTCTTGGGATGAACCCTTAGGGGGGAGGATCAGGAGGTGGTCAGGGAGCAGGTAGAGGGTAGGTCTTTGTGATATAATGTCAGGGAGTAACGACGAGTAGAGATTTGCTTTGAGGCGGCGGTTATCCCATAGGAAGGGAGCGGTTGAGGAGGAGGACTTTTAGGTGTTTTTTTAATTTTGTGAAAGACGCTGTAGTTCTGATATCTGCTGGGATTGAGTTCCAGATTTTGAGCGTGCTTCCAGTGAAGGATCATGCAGCATTTTTTTGTTTGCGGGTTTTTATAGGGATGAGAAGTCGCGGCCAGGTAGTCAGGTTTTCCTGTGGGTAGGGCTTTGTGCATGAGGTAAGCAGTTCTGAAGCTGGCATACAGTTTAACTGGGAGCCACTTTAGTTCTCTGAGTGCTGGTGAAATGTGATTGTATTTCATAATTCCAGTGACCATTCTGGCTGCTGCATTGAGTGTAGTTTTGAGGGGAGCTAGGTGGGATTTTGTTGTACCAGTGAGGGTTGCATTCCGATACTCAAGTCTGGATAGTACCTGTGCTTGGGTGGCTTGTTTGAGATCTTTGGTAGGGATGAATGATTTAATTTTCTTGAGTAGCTTCAGATGGGGGAAGGCACTCTTGGCAGAGTTTTTGATGTATCTGGCCATGTCGTGTTTTGGGTCTAGGATGATTCCTAGTGCTTTTACTGCGTTTGCCAGAGTGAGATTCCCATTGAGAGCATCCATCCCTTTTAGCCATTCTGCAATTTGAGGGTTCTCTTCTTTGTTGGAGATGAGGAGTGTCTCGATTTTGTCTTGATTGAGTTTTAAGTGATTTAGAGACAGACAATGTTGGATTTCTTGTAGAGTGACATTTAGTGTGTGGATGTCATCTAAGGAGGAGGTTTCTAGATAGATCTGGGTGTCATCTGTATATAGGTGGAAAGGGATGTTGGCATTTTTAAGAACGGTGGTGAGGTGTTCACTGTATATGTTGAACATTTGTGGTGAGAGTACTGAGCCTTGGTGGGACGCTTCTGCTGACGGGATGTAGGTCGAATAACGTTTTTGATTTGTATCCTTTGCGAGTGGTTGTGTAAGAAGGAGGACAACCAGCGTAGGACCACCTCATCAGCACCTACCCTCTCTTGGAGAGCCTTAATGAGTAGTTGGTGATCAACCGTGTCAAAGGCTAGCTCCAGGAGAATGAGTAGGCAGCATTGATCGGTATCGAGGGATTTGTGGATATCGTCTGCGATGTTGAAGATCGCGGTCTCAGTGCTATAGCCTTTTCTGAACCCCAATTGGCGGGGGTCCAGAAGGTTGATGTTGTCCATGTGCTGAGTCAGTTGCAAGAGGACGCATTTTATGAGGATTGAAGGGGGAGATTGTAGACGGGTCTGAAGTTATTTAGGTCTTTGGAGTCAAGGCCTGTTTTTTTTGTAGTTGTGTGACTTGGCCAACTTAGAGGCATTCAGGTATGATGCCGGTTTACAGGGAGCTGTTTATGATTCTGCACCAGAAAGGGGCTATGGAGATTTTCCGTTTTTTGGTCAGTTGGGTGGGTATCAGGTCAAGGACTTGATAGGCGGGTTTGGAGGTGGATATCAGCTTGAGGATCTCAGCTTCCGGGATGGGGTAGAAGGACTTCCATGTTTTCATGGGATGCATGCACTTGCTGTCTTTTGTCACTGGGGGCAAGCTTTTGCAGGCGGGGTTGGCATTGATGTCTAGTGAGAGCTCAATCTTGGTTCTTTTTTCTTTGAAGAAGACGGCAAAGTTTTCGCACAGTTCTTTTGAGGCCTGTGTTGAGGATTAGAGGGGCTTGGAGGTTTGTTTCTTGATTATTTTAAAGAGTTTGTTGGGCCTTTTTTTTGTATTGTCCAGGGCAGAGCAGAAAAGGGAGGATTTCTCACTGCTGATGTGTTTTTTGTACTTTCTTCGGGCTTCTTTGAGTTGTTCGAGTAGGCTTGCGGAGGGGTTGCTCCTCCATAGTCTTTCTGTAGCTCTAAGTTGTCTCCTTTCGGTATTAATATCCAGGATCTAGATGGGATGTTCCTGTTTTTTTTTGTTTCGGTGGGGCTACTTGATCTAGAATGGATGTCAAGGTTGTATTGTAATGGGCAGTGAGTTCAGTGGTTGGATAGATCATCCGCGAAGGAGGTGAGGAGAGAGTCAACCCGTTCTTCAAGGTCATTGATGTTGATGTTGACAAGTAAACCAAACAAGCCAATCATGGAGCCACTCATCCATACATCAATTTACTATAGGGAGCACTTGCACTGTGGCACTGAAGAGCCGTGGCATAGAGCCCAAAGCATCTATAACCAACACAAACACATGAGGCAACAGCAAAAAACCGAAGGGAGATCCATGCCAACAGTGACAGGTCTAAAAACAATGTTTTACTAAATTTGACAACCGCTCCCTGGTTTGGGGAGGCACTGCGTCTCGCCAAAAGGGACTGTAAGCGGGCAGAGAGACAATGGAGAGTGGCATATGATGACTCGATGAAAGAGGTCTATCATATCAAGAGACGTATCTATCATAATAGAATCCGTATTGAGAAAGCTACATACTATGCAGACAGAATCCAGAGAGCAGAGAATTCTGCCAAGGAACTGTTTAGTATATATAAGTCTCTAGCCACCCCTAAAACTGCGAGTCTAGATAAAGATCTCTCAGTAGCAGCATGCAATCGCATCGCTACTTATTTTGGAGATAAAGTATCTAAAATATATGCTGCTTTCCCTGAAATGCCTCATGCAGCGGAAGAGCCAATGGACCTAGCAGCAGAGGAAGATGATGGTAATCAGTTACTTAACTTTATCACCCCTTCACCGGAAGAGCTAATCAAAATCTGTAGGTCTGTTAAATCTGGTTCACCTCGAGATCCCGCACCCCCTAAAAGATTGAGCAACAGCTTGGAGACCTTGGAACCCTACATCAGGCATGTGCTAGATGTCTCTTTCCGCTCCAGTTCTATACCCGAGGACTGGAAACAGGCTGTGGTGCTTCCCCTCCGCAAGAAGCCTAACATTAGCTTTGAGAATTTGGACAATTTGCGCCCCATCTCCCTGCTGCCCTACCTCTCCAAGGTAGCGGAGAAGGTGGCAAACAAACAGCTAATGACATATGTAGAGGAAGGCAACCATCTTCATCCTACCCAATTTGGATTCCGGCCCCGTCATTCGACGGAGTCCGCCCTTCTGAGGGCTACTGAAGCCCTCCGGCAGGGTGCTGACGAGGGACAAACAATGGCGCTAATTTTACTAGATCTTAGCGCCGCGTTCGACACTGTGGCACATTCCATCCTGCTACAGTGTCTGGACAAGGTTGGGGTGAAAGGGGCAGCGTTGAAATGGATTTATTCATTTCTCACTGGCCGGGGTTTCCAAGTGAGGCAGGGTGACCACTACTCGGAGCGAATTCCTTTGGACCAGGGGGTGCCGCAGGGCTCGTCCCTGAGTCCAACACTCTTTAATCTTTATGTCGCTCCAATTGCCACCTTAGTAGAGAGTCACGGCCTCAGCTTGGTGTCGTATGCCGATGACACGCAGCTGGTTATCTCCCTATCGCGCGCACCCGATCTTTCGGCGGACATCTTCAGAGCATGCATGCAAGACCTGGCTGCCTGGATGTCCGCCAACTGCCTCAAGCTTAATGGAGGCAAGACCGAGGTGCTGGTCGTGGGGGGCCGCCAGTCTGCGTGGACGTCGGCATGGTGGCCATCTTCCCTGGGCCCAACACCCACCCCTTGCCAAAAAGCAAGGAATCTGGGCATTTGGTTTGATGCCGCCCTCACCTTTGGCCCTCAGATCAATCAGGTGGTGGGACAATGCTTTGGGACCCTCAAAAGCCTCAGAAAGACGCTGAAGTTCTTGCCTGTGAGAGCCCGACAGACCTTGGTACATGCACTAGTCACTTCGAAGATGGACTATGGCAATCTTCTGTATTTAGGTACCCTGGAGAAGAATCTCAGCCGCTTACAGGTCCTACAGAACGCTGCTGCACGACTGGTGCTTAGATTACCCAGAAGAGCTGCTTCTGCAGCGGCTCTCCGGTCCTTGCACTGGCTCCCGGTCAGAAGCAGGGTAGAATTCAAAGCACTCTGCACGTGCCATCGGATCATTCATGGGAAATCCCCTCTCCCTCTACAAGGACTCTTGACACCTTATGATCCTCCCCGCTCTCTAAGATCTTCTGGCTCTGGACTCCTGGCTGTCCCTAAGGTATCCAGAGCTCGGATGGGGGGTAGATCTTTTAGATACCTTGCAGCCGCCAGATGGAATCAGCTGCCCATGGCGCTACGACTAGAGCCATCTGAGTCAATTTTCAGAGCTAAGCTCAAAACTGCTCTATTCGCCCAGTAGGTGTGCCGCTTTTGTAGGGTCCAGGAATAAAGTAGCTCCTCAGCGCGGGGACACGCCGTTGTGCGTCACCATGCGCTTTACAAAACCCCAAAATAGAAATAGAAATAGAAATTGTGCCTGGAGCTTGGCATCCTAAAATGTATGGCCACAAAACTGTGCATTAACATATCAACGCATTGCCTAATTAATAAGTATTATTTTAAAATTAAAAGATCAGGTTTAGAGTATGATGGATGGGCAGTTTTTCACAAATATCAGAGATATCCTGTTGGCCTTTTTAGAAGTGCAGTAGGATATAATGCACTTGTAATAAGGTGAACAAGATATCTATCACTTTTGTGATGGAGTAATCCCTCTGCCAAATTCTACAGTAGGCCCTAAATATATTTGACTATTGTTTGAAGATGTAATTCCCTATTGCAAACATAAAGGATTCCCTAGTTGTTGTTTTACAAGTAACATAGGCAATAATGCAATTGTACCATTGCAAATGGCATATCTGTCACATTACTGAGGGAGTATCACCACAATTAAACTTGAAACCGGCCCCTTCATGGAGTGGCTCATAATGCACACATCTGTGGTGCACTTAAGTGTTAGGCATCCTCAGATCTCTATTACGCTTGGTGTGTGGTCACTACTGTGCTAATAAAACTAATCTGTGATGTGTATAGTATCCCTGGACTATTACTTGTGGGTGGATTTTGCATTATACAACCAGGTCATAGGCTGGTATATGAACACATTATTGGCACAAAATCAGTCTAGGCCTTCACTCAAACAGATTTTGTGTTAGGTTAGGTCTATATTGAACTGTAGGTGTGATAGCAAATAATTGCAAATATGAATGCTTGGCATGAGCTAGGAGAGTAAACCAAACATGGAACATTGCGGTCACAAGATTGAAAAAAATCAAGATAACAATATGTGCCTGATTGTAAGCACTGGAGATGAGCATATCACAAACATGGCAGAACATAAATGCGTCATCTTACAAGTGCATTGAAGTGCATCTAACTTGTATTATAGTTGACAAAATGTGTGCCACATTTATGAAGGAGTGTCCATTCCATCAAACTCTGTACATGTGGCATGATGGTTTTTGATTGGTAAACAACTGTGTGGACTTTGATTTGTATTCATTTTTTAAAGACTTTTATTCTTCCCCAGAGCATGTACCTTTTTATCTAAAATTTGAGTCTTTTGTTTATTTTCAGATATTGGTTGTTTTTGAAAATGCTATAATGTTTGTCATACGTGGTTGCGAATTTCAATATGTTGATTATGGTAACCATTTACTTTCAAGGTCTCATGATTTCCTATGTGTTGCACTGTGGGAGATATAGTTTATTCTCTTTCGAACATGTTTATAAGCCCTGTGAATGACATTGTGAGCAGCTAGTGTTTGTGCGTGGCATTCAGAGTGGGAATGTGTCACTTCATCAAGGGCACCCTCAGCATAGTTATGTGATTTATTACAAACACGTCAGTTTAGCATTATTATTATTGTACATAAATTAAAAACATTTAGGATTAGCATTTTATGTTTTCTTGAGCATGTACATTCCAAAAACTGTGTATTCACTTACTGATCCCAGGTGTGAGGATGGAAAACTTGTGTTATGCAGTATTTTATATGGGTTCAGTGATGGCCGACACAAATAAAAAGTGGTGAGGCGGGTTGTGGTGGTGCGGGGGGTTACAGGTGGGGACCGCTGGGAGGCTAATAATACAACTAATAAAAACAATAGAAATAATAAAACTTATCTGATGCTGCTTCTGCCACGTCTCACCTCCGAGCTCCTCTGCTTCCTGGTCCCAGTAGTCCCTGAGACAGCATCAGAGACTCCCTGTGCATTCCCTGCGCTGCTCTCATGTAATATTGTAGCTTGTGGACCAGAAAACAAGTATTCTGGGACCTGTTTCAGGGTATCACACCTCATCAGCCAGCCTAGCTTGAAACTGGTGGTGTTGCAAGCAAGGGACCCATGTCTGGACATACCCTTCCCACGTAGGACAAAAATGCAGCACTGTGCCACTGGATTCAAGCTAACCTGGCTGATGAGGGGGTGATACTCTGAAACCAATCCCATGATGCTTGTTCCTGGTCCAGGGAGGACCTGGTTTAGCATTTCGGTCTGAACTGTTCCCATGAGAAACAGGGTCTAGACGGATTTGCATATGGCTGGGTCTAAACTGGGGTAGCATGGTGAGCATAAGAACCATGGATTTAACCCAGATCTCTTGACTGGGGGTGAATACGTGATTTGTTCCACATTCAGTCCATCATTTGTGTGTTGTTTACTTTTTGAAAGATATAATTTTCTTGTCCTAACCATTTGTGCTTTCTGCCAGTATCCCAGGTCACATAACTGTGAATGGGTCTGCATGTTGGGGTTTGTGAAACAAAGGGGACTAGGTGAGGGCAGGATGAGTCATCCTGCCAGGATGGCTGGGGCAGAGTTGGGCCTTGCCCCAGTGGCACTTCAAAGTGCTTGCATTAAGCACACACAAAGTAACCTGAGACTAGTCTTTTGTCACACCAGATTCCTTGGAGCCTTGACTTGGGGAGGGTAGAACTTTCTAAAACCAGATGGGGGAGTAGTACAAGGAATCCTCCCACAACAAAGGCTGGCACCATATAAATATTAGACCTGTAGAGCCGCACATCAGTACACTCCTGAACCTGTGGATATTACAGAAGACTCCCTTGCCTCCCAGAGGACTGACCTGCGGTTACAAGAGGACTGCCCTGCTGCTTTAGTATTGCCCTGCTCTCAGTTAAAGAATACCAGACCTGCTCCCTTCATCCCAGGGTAACCAGTGGAAAGACGGGATTTTTTTATAGAACCAGAATAACATTCTCTAGAATCCCGTCACAGGTCGACTAGACCTTTTTACCTGTCATAGAGTGTAGAAGGCAATCTATCTAAACAAACAGTAAATAAGCTTCAATGCACGCCCATTGCTTCCCCAAAGAACCACTGACTAAGGACTAAGTTCAAAAGTTTATTACAAAGCCAAAAACAGTTGGGTATATAAGCACCTCAGCAAAAGATTCAGTAGATAAACAGGCACTAATACAAACATAATCCTACAGAAAAGTCTCAGTCGACTTAGAAACAAAACAAGAATCAGTTCCAAAATCATCAGGCTAACAAGAATTGCTATGACCTGTGTTTTGGTAGGCATTGACAAAAAGGAATAAATCCAGGTTAATCTGTCCCTACACTAGGCTAAGTGACATCCCTACTCAACAAGGTTCCCTCCTAACAAAGGTGTCAGCCGTGGTGACTTCCAAAGAAGTACACTCACTTTCTTCGAACTCAGTCTAAGAACCGCTCCCTCATAGCAACTCTCTGCCTGATCAACCGCTTCCCTTCGCCCTCACGCTCATCTGCTCTGCCTTACCCCCGGGGTGCTGTCTCTAATACAAAACCCCATAATACAGACGACACGCCCTAGGGTACACCCCTCTTGAAGGTGTTGGTTTGCAGAAAAGTTCCACTATGGCATCGCTCCATCCTTGTCCGTTGAGACGTCCTTGGGTTCCAGACTCTTCTTCTCTTCAAGTTGCTTCCCTAAATTCCTCGGACACTCCTCCATGTCTGGGCCTACCATCCTAACACTCATACACAATGGGCCCTTCTTCTACAATCTATACTTGTCCGGCACCTGCAAAGGAACACATGTGACTCGGCTCAACATTTCATAATGTTGCAATTGACTTTAACTAAAAGCAGCTTTCTTAAAAACATATCTATGGTTTATTGTCAAGCAAAGCATTCTCAATCCGGCCTACTCGATTTTCATGAGCTAGGCCTCTGCACGTTTATGTGTGCCACATTCTAACACGAGCAATGCATTTCGTTCTTTAGGCCTTCATCCTTAAAGCAAAAATTACATTTTCTATCATAAGCAATTCTATCACGTTAAAGGAATACAAAAAGAATTTTAATAAAGCAACTAATACAAGGTTACTCTATAGAGCATCTCTTAATTAGAGTGATTCTTAACTGCAAGCGACATTTCTAGGTTAATATGGCCTAAGGCTTTTCAAAACTCTTCACGTTGCTCTAAGCATTTTCTAATACATTATTCTTAGCCTACGTTACATTTAAACATGATTAATAAGTCCTCTATATATGTGGGTGCTGACTACTGGTGAATATGATGCACCCCTACAAACATCTCTTTGGCTTAGCGCTCTCTCAGTTCCCCCCTTTGATGACCTGTGTCATCACCACCAACTCAACCTCACTTCATGCTAGGGACTGAGTCAAACAGAACTTGTTGCTACTTTCCCGCGCTTAAGCATCTCCAACGCTCTCAAGCTCCGATATTGACTGTCCTGCAGTCTTTCCATTCTTTGCTTTTGCACCCTCATCGACCTTGCCAACCTATTTGACCTATACCACTTGTACAGTCTCATCAAACCCCACAGTCCAATCACACATGCCACTACAATGATGAGGGGTTTCAACACATATCCAAGGAAACTCCTTCCCAGGTTGGCAAACCAGCTTCCAACATTTCCAAATCCCTTGCCAACTTTCTCCCACACGTTCTCTTGCGTCAAATCCTCGAGTTCATAATGAACAGCAGTAATGTTACGTATATATTTCTTCAGATCCTTGGAGTTATCTGGAATATACGTGCAACATTCCTGAACCTTCAAAAGTTTACAGACTCCGCCCTCCTTTGCTAGAAGGACGTCTAAGGCAAGACGGTTCTGTAAAACCATTGCCCTTATCGACAACATCTTACCCTCAACCAGCACTAATGACTTAGCTGTATTCTTTGACAGTTCATCCACCACAGTTGCCAACCGCCGTATTTTCACGTCATTCAAAATCACTCCCAGCATGGGTATCGCTGCTCCAAACACATCACCTATTATCGCACCAGCACTTTCTCCCCGCTTCACCCTCGTCAGGTGTCCACCCTCCTAGAGAGCAAAGTCCTCAGTATGATATATCTTGGGAAAAATAATCGCCAGATAACATGTCCCATACCACTTCTCCGGCAACCGCACATACGCATTTTTCCCACAGACAAAATACACTGTCGGGATCACTTGTACCACACTCTTCAGGAAATCCTTTGTGTAATACTCCAATGTGAAAGTGTGTTCACAAGTTGTGTGACCCACATACACATTTTCATAATACGTCTGTGTCTGTGGAGGCACAACTTCCCTTTCTGCACCTCATCTAGAGCTATCGGACCATAGCTCCCTCTTGTCTTGTGCAACTTCTCCTCATCTGTCCAGTCAACTTTACCTTGCCCTGAGGCCTGCAACTGTTTTTGCTTCTGGTATCTATCTTCCACTTGTTCTATGAACTTTTTCTCTACCTCCGATAATGAACATGTCAGATTGTGTCGGTGAGCATATGAAGTGTCTAACTCTTGTGTTGGAATGAAAAAATATCTAAGTCTATCCTCTGAATTATAATAATCCCACTTATTCAAGTGCTTATAAGCAGGGACTTCTGGAAGCACAGCATCATAATTCGAAAAGAAATACTCAAAATGGTTTCGCCCATAAAATATGCTAAGCAGCAAACTACATGAAATTCCATATGTCAATGGAAGGTGATGGTATCTAATACCTTCGTCTACTGAAGCCGGCAGTTGCATGCACACATAACAATCTTTCGCATCCATTGCATCAATGTATTCATACAACAACTTTGCATACGCATTTTGCCCAAAATTACCTTTTGACAGATCTGCATGTAATCTACCACTTTCTTCTACTAGCAAAGCCTTTTCAGCTCCTATTTTGACCTCTTTCTGGCTAGGTGTGGTAGGTGTAGGTGTTCCCTCGACCTCCACTGCCTGCTCTTGTGGTGCTAAATAAGAAACGATAACTACTAAAAATATAAAGAATATCACTCCACCTATAGGTGTGCCTACAATGCACTTAGCTCTACGAGTCGGGTTCCCAGCCTCCATGGTCTCAAAACAGTGTGGTTTGTTTTAGCAGCAACGCAAAGTTTCTTTCTTGGCTTGTGAGAGTTCTCGAACCACACCTGAAAGTAGGAATCCCCTTTTAGCTTTTCATTTTTGTCACATCAGACAACCTTAATCCTTCTCCGTCCTCTAAGGGAAGTCCCTAAATTTCTTCTTCTTCCTCTCGGCTCTAGGTAAATTCAACAGCTATTTACAAAGTCTTTAATAATCAATGATGATATTTGCTCCAACGGCACATAACACATAATCCAAAAGTTCCATGCGAATCACAACCGCTTCATAAGCCGGTATTTCAGGACCAAATGTAGGGAAAATCAGTCTATCCAGGATTAAATCACGTATCTTGCTGAGGTAAGGGGGATTAGGAATGGTGAGGGTCAGCTTGCCTTCTATTTCCAGTACGGGTACCAACAGTATCACTTCCAGCTTAACATTTGGGATCGTAATGGTCACAGTCACTGACCTCACCCTCCCGGACCTCAATACACCTGGCATTTGTCAAAGGGTAGGTCCACTCAGGAGTGGCGTATCTTCTGCAAGGTACTCTCACCCTCCTCGATCTTCTCGGACCTTTTTGCTCTGACTCCTGCTTTCCCTCCTCTGGGTCTGATTCTTCAGATACAGGTGCAAGATCCCTTTTGGAGGCCAATCTTACGTTCAGTCGCCTTCGCCTCTCAGGCCAGCTTGCCTCTGTGGTACTCACTCCTCTGCTTCTCGTTTGCACACCTTGCTCATCACAGTTTTCAGCTTGTTCCGGACTCAAATCACCTTCACAGCAACTTCCCCATTCAGAGGCAGATTCAGTGTCGCTGTCGTCGTGATTTCATTCAGCTTGATCCAATGAGCCACCAGCTACTTCAGACACCCCCACAGCTTGACTTGTCCCCTCTAGTGGATCTTCCTCCACAGCTGGATTTTCATCAACCCGAGGAGCTGATTCTTCCAGGGGTGCTGGAACTCTTCGGGTGTGAGAAGCATGAATCCAATTCGGCAATCCACCACACTTCACAGCAGTGGTCGTCACCAAGATAACTTGAAATGGTCCCCTCCAGCGTACACCTAGGCAGCTCTTCCTCACGAGTTTCCTCACCAAGACCCAGTCACCTGGACACAGATCGTGACAGAGGTCTTTAGAGATCGGAATTTCAGCCGTCTGCACCTGAAGAGACACAGAATAGATGACATCAGACAGTCCTTTGCAATAGTCAAGAATCAGATCATCTGTGATATTTAGCAAGGCCGCTGAAGGAACAGATGGCAGTCTCATAGCCCTCCCCATCAACACCTTGTGGGGTGAGAGTCCTGTCCTCCTGTCTGGTGTACTACGTAGGCTCATTAACACCAACAGCAATGCATCTGGCCATTTCAGGGACGTGGATGAGCATACTTCCGCAATTCGGGCTTTGAGAGTTCCATTTATTTGCTCCACTATGCCAGAAGCCTCTAGTCGATAGCTACAATGCAGTCTCTGGTCAATGTTCAGTGCAGAGCAGAGCATTTTCACAACTTCACTATTAAAATGCTTTCCTCTGTCCGATTCCAAAGAGGTCGGGACCCCGAATCGTGGCACTAACTCCCTCAACAATAATTTTGCAACTGTGAGTGTATCGCACCTACGAGTCGGGTATGCCTCAACCCACCTGGAAAACACACATACAATCACCAAGACATATCTGAGGCGATTACACCTCGGCATTTCAATGAAATCCAGTTGCATCCTGTTAAAAGGTCTACTAGACCTTCCAATGTGACTCAAGGTGACTGGAGTTCTTTTTCCAACATTCATTTGTTGACATGTAACACACCTCTGACATACTGCTTCCGCAGCTGTTCGAAACTTGGGATTGTACCAGGTCTGCCTGAACACTCGCATCATTGCATCTCTTCCCAGATGTACAGGACCATGTATCTGTCTTGCCATTGGACTCACCAACTCATTCGGTAACACAGCTCTCCCATCAGCCGAAATCCACAAGTCCAACTCTCCTCTGACACAACCAGCAGTCGCCCACACTCGTTTCTCGTACTCTGATGCTTGTTCCTGCATTTTCCTCAATTCATCCCAGGTATCAGCCACTTCAAGTATCATGTTTAACTCGGTCCCTCCCTGTGTCCCTTCGATGATTTGGTCAGTGAATGAGTATCCCTGTTCGGCACAGTAGTGTGCAACTTCATCTGCATAACGATTTGCTAGGGACACAAAATCAGTACCTTTGCTGTGAGTTGTGCACTTTACCACCGCTATCTCTGCTGGACCCTGCAAAGCCTCCAGCAGTAGCCTGACAAATTCTCCATTCCGGATAGGGGAACCTGACAATGTCATGTAACCCCTTTGAGACCACAACTGACCGAAGTCATGAACCACCCCGAACCCATATTGGCTGTCAGTATATATGGTGATCCGAATCTTGTCTGCTGCCAAACAGGCACGTGTCAATGCAATTATCTCAGCCACTTGAGCGGAGTGTACTCCATCCAGGCAAGGTGCTTCGACTATCCCATGGATGGTACAGACAGCAAAAGCTGCTCTCAACTGACCAACATTGTCTCTGACGCATGAGCCATCAACAAAGTAAATTTCATCAGGGTCTACCAATGGCTCATCAACAATGTCCGGTCTGGGTTTGGTACATAGTTCAGTTACCTCAAGGCAATTGTGGTCTTCACAATCATCATCTAAGGCATTTGGCATTGGCATTAATGTAGCAGGATTCAAAACCGAGCACCTCTTAAGGGTCACATTCTCTGCGGCAAGTATGACCTGCTCATAACGTGTGAGCCTATTATTGGTCAAGTGCTGCGTTTTGGTCCTGGTCATCAACAATTCCACTGAGTGTGGAACATGTACCATCAGCAGATGTCCCATCACAATGCTTTCACACCTCTCAATGCTGACACCTGTTGCAGCAATGGATTTGAGACATCCGGGCAACGCTGCGGCTACTGGGTCTAAGGTAGCCGAGAAATAAGCAACTGGTCTACGGGCACCTCCATGATCTTGTGTTAAGACTGCCAAAGCACAACCCTCCCGCTCACAACAGAATAATGAAAACAATTTGTTGTAATCAGGCATTCCCAGAGCCGGAGCACGAAACAAGTCCTCTCGCAACTCAAGGAAAGCCATCATGCAGTCTGTGTCCCATGGTACCGGATCACTTACGTCCTTGTGCGTCAGTTTCTGCAAGGGTTTTGCCTTCAGGGAAAAATTGGCAATCCACTGGCGACAGAAGCCAACCATCCCCAAGAACATTCTAACCTCTCTCTTGGTCGTGGGCACCATCATCTTCATTATTGCCTCTATTCTGTCTGGAGACACTTTCCTTTTCCCCTTTTCTATTCTGTGTCCCAGGTACTGTACTTCAGAGAGACAATAATGTAATTTGTTGGGGGATACCTTGTGCCCATTTTCTGCCAAATGGTTCAATAAGGCAATCGTGTCTATCCTACAAGCATCTTCTGTTTCTGATGCAACAAGGAGGTCGTCTATGTACTGCACGAGAACCGAGTTCTGCGGCAGTACCAGACTCTCAAGATTCCTTTTCAGCAACTGATTAAAGATCGATGGGCTCTCTGTATACCCTTGAGGGATACGACACCATGTTAAAACGCGATCTTCCAGCTTAAACGCAAAAAGAAATTGGCTCTCCTCATGCAATGGTATCGAGAAGAAAGCTTGACACAAATCAATCACAGTGAACCACTCAGCCTGGCACGGTATCTGAAACAATATCACTGAAGGATTCGGTACCACTGGACAACAGGGAACAACTATGTTGTTCACCTTTCTTAAATCCTGCACAATCCTGAACTTCCCGTTAGGCTTCTGTAAACCCATTATCGGAGAGTTGCATGGACTGCCCATGACTTCCTTCAGAATTCCCTGTCTAATCATGGATTCGATCACAGGTTTTATTCCTGCAATGGTCTCCGGTGTCAGTTTGTATTGGGGAGTTCTTGGAAACTCGGCTTCGGTCTCACTTGAATCTTAACTGGCTCTACTCCTCTGACTTAGCCGATTTCTTCTCCTGTAAAGTCCCACACCTCCTGCCTGACTGTCGCCCGCAAATCCCAGGGGAGTTCTTCCACCGTTAAAGCAGGATACAACTCTATGCACACATGTGTGTTTGCAACCTTGAAAGCAGCATCATCATCATTGGTTTGTAACTCTACTCCCCTAGGTGTACAGTAGATGGTACAGTTAAGCTTACACAGAAGATCTCTTCCTAACAGACACACAGGGCTAGAATCGCACACCACAAACTGGTGTCTGTCCCTGAAGCTTCCTATTTTTACTGGGGCTGGCTCAGTCAGTGGGTTCATCATTCTTCTGTTTGCTACTCCTACAACTTGTATGGTCTGTCCGGAAAGTGGTAGGTTAGGGACTACTGCAGACCGCACAGTAGAACGGGTAGCACCAGTATCCACCAAAAAGGTGGTGGGGTGTCCATCCACATCAGCCTCTACAAATGGTCCCCTCTGGTCCACCTCCAGTACTGCCCCAAGGGTACAATCCTCCTCTCCACCCATGCACCGTCCTGCCACTGGGTCAAAGTAATAGTATTCGTCCCCTTCAACTATGAAAGGCATCTGCTGGTAAACCTTGTTCCCTGACGCAACCTTCGGTGGCTGGGGGACCGGAGCCCTAGGAGCTGAAGTCCCCCCTTTGGCTACCTTGTACTTTGTTACTGCTACTTTCGGCACTGGAGGAGCCTGAGCTTCCTCCGCCTCTTCCTCCTGCACTTGGTTCTCTGGGTTATGGGGACACTCACGTCTCCAATGTCCGACCTTGTGACACTGATGACACTTAGTCGTCTTCTTCAAAGTCGCCAGGTCTATCCTTGGCCTTGGACCGTCCTCAATGTCCCTTTTCTGACCACCGGCTTTCTTCCTAAGGTTCCATTTCCTGACTGACCCTGTCCTCCCGGTTGCATCTGGACTAGCATCAGTTTATCCTTAAGCTTCCTAGTCTTAGAGTCTATCTCATTGCTGCAGTACCTCGCGTACCTCAGAATCTCGTCCATGGGTTTGTTCTGCCAACAAATTAAATGTTGTTGTATCATGAGACAGATATCGGGCCTCAATTCCAGAACAAACTTGGACACGAACTGTCCCATGTCCTTTGGATCCATCACATCCAATCCACTGTATTGCTTGAATATCTGCAATAAGCGCTCATAATACTCGTGGACTGTCTCCTTCGGTTCCTGTCTAGTCCAATCTATTTTCACCCAGTCGATGTCCTGTGGGGGTACCTTAGACTTCAACCACGTGATCGCCTGCTCATACTTTACCATCACCCTGGGTGAGGGTCCGTTTGTGGCAGGGTCTCGATCTGGCTCCTTTGTGGGCCATTCAACGCTGACCTTACAGGCTATCCACAGATCTCCCGGCACCACAATGTCGAACAATGTGTTCAGATCAATCCACAGTACCTTTGAGATCTTAACGAACTTCTCTACCTGCTTGTACCACTCCACTGGACTCTCCCGCAACTTCGGAAAGGTGTTCGTAAAGGCAGCCAAATCTCCCCTACTCCAGGGCACATGTACATAGCCCCCATGAGCCACCTCCCGCAAGGGGTACGCTTCCACATTCACCAACCCCCCTCCCGTAGGTGTCTCAATAGTGCTCCGTCTAACACTCTTTTTCCTCGACCACCTTTCCTCCCATTTGTCCAATGGGACCCATGTTCGGAGTCCCACAATCAGTTCTCTGATGTGGGTTTTTAATCCAATCACTCTTTTTTCTTCTAGATCTTGGTCCGAGTACTGCAGCCTATGGCCACCCTGCAATGCTTTTGTCCTTGTCAAATCCACTGAGTACTTGCTTGCCAATTCTGATAATTTCTCATGGGCTGTCCTAGCTCTGCGGGTAACATCTTTTGCTACGAACAACAGTTCATCTGGTTCATAAAGTTCTATTCTCTCTAGAGGCAGTGTACCTTCAACTATTTCCTCCACCTCTGTTTTAAGTCTCAGCACATCAATTCTCCTTGCTTTTATCGCCGCCCTCAATGTACCTTGACTAGAGGATTCACTAGAGTCTCTCCCTTTACAGTCCTGACTCACTCGTCTATCTTCGTCAGGTGTGTTATGGGGAACCCTTCCTCTTTCCCATCTTTCACGATCCCACTCCTGTCTTCTGTCTGTAGGTGTCGGAGGGGACTCTTCCCTATTCTCCTCACTCCCGCGACCCCATTCGTGCCTACTCCCATTAGTCGTGCAGTGAGACGCCCCCCTCTTCTCCTGGCTTCCATGTCCACAATCCTCCCTTGATCGGTCACACGGGGTATCCACAACCGTCTCTCAGGTTCTCAAATCTGGCCTTAATTCCCGAATTGACCTTGGCCGTGGTCCTCTAAGGTCCATTGGTCCTCTCCAACCCCCCTGCTCTCCGGATGAGTCTGCTGACACTGCCAGAGGGGTGCTCCTTTCTATGGACCGTGGCAATTGGCTCCATCCGTCTGCCACATTGCTCCTTCGTTGGTACTTCTCTCCCTGTCTCCTTGTGGCGGACCCTCGCTTTGTGTCTGGTCTGGATTGTACACTGATACTATGGGACCTATGGTGACAGGTACCGTGAGCGCGTCTGGCAGTCTCTGAGAACTGACTTCCTCTTCACTGTGCACCTTCTGCACCGTAAACCTTCCCACTACCCTTGTTTCTGGGGAATTGTGAGGTGCCCTCTCTCCTTCCACCGAGCCAGACCTGTCCCCTACTGGGCCCAAGTCGTTCTCCATTAGAACACCGCCGTCTCCGACAGACGTGTCCCTGCCCACTGTTGATGCTGGCCCCCCTTCTACCTCAGGATTATACAGAGGTGGCCTCTCCGACAACAGTCTCTCTATCAGGCTGTCGTCTGTCTCACTGTCATCATCCTCTGTGCTCTTTCTCTGCGCATCCCCTGCATTGACCAACAACGGGTATAGCCTGTCTCCTTCGATGGTCTGCACTCTCTACCTCTTGGCCAGTGCATCCCACCTCGCATCTTGAACTGCCCTAACTGATCTTTTCACTCTTTCCTGTCTCCTATCTCTGTTCCTTTCATAGGCTGCCCTGATCCATGCATTCAATGCTTCAAACTGCGTTGGTCTAGGCAAAGGCCGCAAAGAGGCCATAGTCGCTTTTAGCTGGTACAGCACCTCCAATCTAAACGGTCCATACCTAGGAAAAGTCAATTCCTCACTTCCGTCTGTCATCTTACACCAGTTCTCAAGCCACAATATGGTATGCAACCCGACATTCGTGGCCATATAATGGGCTGGCGTATCCTCGGGTGGAGCCTCTTCCCCACCCTGAGGTTCTAACTTCTTTTCTCCCTTAAAACAAATACGCAACACTTTTAAACATTTCATGATGAAAACCACAACATTTCTTTGTTTACAGCGTTCTTTTGCTTCCCGATGACATTCCACCAATCCCAGCGCGGCTTCACACTAACCCCCCTATCCCAGCGCGGCTCTTTCTGACGTCACTCGCCTCCGTTCTGCAGCAGTTCCCCTCCTTTCTCAACCTGTCTCTCGGTCACACATGCGTCCCAATCATACACTTGAAATGCTCACTTCCGACCAAGCAACCACTTCCTTGACTGTACGTCCACAGTCTGACTGTAATTGTCACCGGACTGGCAAAAGTCTGTCCCCGAAACGACGGACAATCGCCTCAACTGATAGGTTACAAACACACGGCAACTTCCGACCAGCGTCCGTTACCCCCACACTCACACATTCGTTCTCCCTATCTCGGTCCTGCGGGCGATCAATGGTACCTCATGATCCCCTTACAATGGTCGACAATTACTATAGGTTTTCGATACACCCGAACCACTTAAACTCTCCTTGAGCCTAAGATTTTCACCGGTTGCGCGCGCTCACAACCTGAACTCCTTTCACACTACAGGCACTCAACTCTGCATGACAATACACTTCAACAATACAATACACGGGGGAGGAGCCAAGATGGCGACCTGAACGGACGCTCGCTTCCCGGCTCCGCAAGCTTGTGCGTTCCGCACCTATATCCTGACCCCAAACCCGGCCTCGCACCGCAGCGGAACATTGCCACGACCGCACTGAAACTCCCAGTGTTCCACCGAGGTCCCTACCTGCCAGACTTCCGGAGATATCGTCGTGACGGGCGGCGGTCTCCGCATCCAGGCTCCGAGACCAGTGTCGCTCCCTGCCACCGTGGACCTCCAGACCGGCTGCAGTCCGCCGAGCCCTGGAAGTGTGGATCCATTTTTGTAGCACCGTCGCTGGGAGAGTCGGACGGATCCCTTTCAATGCACCTGGACGTCCCGACCTGTGCTATCGGTACATGGTGGTGAAGTGTTCCTTTGTGGCGATCGTCCCCCTGGCTGAGGCTGACCTGCGCTGTTCAGTGTGAGGGGGTCGCCCCTGGATTGCCCCGACTTGCATCGCGGCGGCAGTGCTCTATCCCTTGCAACGCTCCGGAATCCTGCTACATATTCGCCCGGACCTGAACCCTCTGGGACTGGATTCGCCCCTTTCCTGTTGTGCACTTCCCAAGGCATTGGAAATGGCGGCGGCCCTCTCTGTAGCGGTGACTGTGCTCTCGCTTCCTACCAGCAACCCCCTGCCCGACAGCGAACTGGGAGCCGCTCCGCACGCAATGTCTCGCGCTGAGGAGAAGCAGTGCCTTCAGACGGAGCCGACCTGCCGGGATATCTTTGATGCGCTAGTTGAGCTCAGGGCGGAATGGCGAGCGCTCTCCGGCATGAAGAGAGACGAAGCAGCACGGCGGCCGGAACGGGTCCGGCCGGCCAACTCTCGGCGCTGCACTGCATCACCTTTGTCTGTAGCGGAAGGGGATGACGAGGTGCCGAGCACTGAAAAGGAGGTGAAGATTATCTTTCGAAGCCACGACTCCTGTGAATGGCAGTCCAACAGTACTACCGGGGATACATTGTTGCAACTACCAGCGGACTCCGTGCCTTTGTTTGTGGGGATGTTGTTGTTTCCCCAACTTCCAGTCATGCTGCAACTGTATCCCCCTGAGCTTGCTGCCTCCCACGTACCTCTTTTCCAGCGATGGAAGGTATGTCCATTTGTGAGTTTGGGGGTCCTTCTACTGTTTGCCTGTGGCTCGGCTGATGCCTGTGGACCTCCATTTTGTCTCTACCTCCCACTTCTTCATCAACGGTGGCCATTTTCCTTCCAGGCTCTGTTTGGATTGGGCCCTCCTCGGACATTGTGCTTGGGCGGACTGTCGCGTTCTGGCCAGGGCTGAAAAAACTTTGTTTAATGACCGGGACTGACAGGCTGGCGGGGACTCGGATTGGAACACCTATAACTACGCGTTGGATTGTGCGAACCGGAATGTCTCGCCCCGTTTCATACCGTAAATGTGACTGATATTATTTCTCTATTTCACGGGGTGGGATGGACTGCATGGCGGGATTGGCCGGGAATGACTGTATTGGGCCCTCCTCCGGCTTTCTAGTACGGGTAATTTCTTTCTTTTCTTTCCTTTGTCTCTTGTTCCTACATTTCGGGTATTCTACTGGGCGACAGACACACTGCAAGGGGGGGGGTAGGCCGTAGCCTCTGCATGCGTGTAGGGTGGGGGGATTAAATGTACGTTGTTTCGTTTCTATGGGCCTTCATTTTCTTCTTTTCTTTCACCTTTTCTCGTCTTCTTTCTGTCCTTGGGCTATTGTTTGGCTTAAAGCTGGGTGGGTTCCTGTCGACATTCGTCGTATTGCTTGCTTAATTATCCTGTTGTGACCTTTGCGATGCCACTAGTATGATTGCAACGTTACTTTGTCTCATGGGACTCGCCTGCTGATCGCTGACTACCTGTTCTGTAGTGGGACTGACTGGACAATGGCTCTCCTGGACTAATTTCTGTTATTGCTTTTATAAAACTTTAAATTAACCTCACTTTTCCTGCATATCGGCAGTACAGCATGGCCCAGTGTAACTTCAATTGCTTGTCTATTAGTATCACCCTACTGTCGATATACCGTATGGTTTGCAACAGTGCTTACATGTTTGTGGCCGGCCAGGTGGTTGTAGGCCCGTATTTGTTTGCTGTTTATGCACAATAAAGGTTTTAAAAAAAAACAAAGAAAAAAAAAAAACAATACAATACACACCGCAATCTAACACGCATGACCCTTTTCATACTCACTCTCTTACGACCTGCTGCTTTCGCCGCACCGTCACTTTCCGTCATTTTCCATGGAACGCCATCCTCCGTCCGCGGTCCTCTGGACGCTCATCTCCAGATCTCTATGGGCCTTGGGGAAATCTTAACCTGCTCTAGATTACCCTCACTCCAGAAGATAAACCATCCTACTCTGCTACCAACTGGAAAGACGGGATTTTTTTCTAGAACCAGAATAACATTCTCTAGAATCCCGTCACAGGTCGACTAGACCTTTTTACCTGTCATAGAGTGTAGAAGGCAATCTATCTAAACAAACAGTAAATAAGCTTCAATGCACGCCCATTGATTCCCCAAAGAACCACTAAGGACTAAGTTCAAAAAAAATATAAGCACCTCAGCAAAAGATTCAGTAGATAAAAAGGCACTAATACAAACATAATCCTACGGAAAAGTCTCAGTCGACTTAGAAACAAAACAAGAATCAGTTCCAAAATCATCAGGCTAACAAGAATTGCTATGACCTGTGTTTTGGTAGGCATTGACAAAAAGGAATAAATCCAGGTTAATCTGTCCCTACACTAGGCTAAGTGACATCCCTACTCAACAAGGTTCCCTCCTAAAAAAGGTGTCAGCCGTGGTGACTTCCAAAGAAGTACACTCACTTTCTTCGGACTCAATCTAAGAACCGCTCCCTCATAGCAACTCTCTGCCTGATCAACCGCTTCCCTTCGCCTTCACGCGCATCTGCTCTGCCTTACCCCCGGGGTGCTGTCCCTAATACAAAACCCCACAATACAGACAACACGCCCTAGGGTACGCCCCTCTCGAAGGTGTTGGTTTGCAGAAAAGTTCCACTATTGCATCGCTCCATCCTTGTCCGTTGAGACGTCCTTGGGTCCCAGACTCTTCTTCTCTTCAAGTTGCTTCCCTAAATTCCTCGAACACTCCTCCATGTCTGGGCCTACCATCCTAACACTCATACACAATGGGCCCTTCTTCTACAATCTATACTTGTCCGGCACCTGCAAAGGAACACATGTGACTCGGCTCAACATTTCATAATGTTGCAATTGACTTTAACTAAAAGCAGCTTTCTTAAAAACATTTCTATGGTTTATTGTCAAGCAAAGCATTCTCAATCCAGCCTACTCGATTTTCATGAACTAGGCCTCTGCACGTTTATGTGTGCCACATTCTAACACGAGCAATGCATTTTGTTCTTTAGGCCTTCATCCTTAAAGCAAAAATTACATTTTCTATCATGAGCAATTCTATCACGTTAAAGGAATACAAAAATAATTTTAATAAAGCAACTAATACAAGGTTACTCTATAGAGCATCTCTTAATTAGAGTGATTCTTCACTGCAAGTGACATTTCTAGGTTAATATGGCCGAAGGCTTTTCAAAACACTTTACGTTGCTCTAAGCATTTTCTAATACATTATTCTTAGCCTACGTTACATTTAAACATGATTAATAAGTCCTCTATATATGTGGGTGCTGACTACTGGGGAATATGATGCACCCCTACAAATTTCTCTTTGGCTTAGCGCTCTCTCACCAGAGTGACTCTAAAGGGTCATTTAGCTAACCTTCTGTCTGAGCTACAAGGACACAATACGCTTCAGATGCCTCCCTGTAACTATCCAACTTACCTGCTTCTCTGGACCAGTCTGTACCTGCAACTGGGTCTGCCTGAGCCCCACTGGCCTCTGCTGGAGTGAGTTCCTGATCCCCAAGAGGTGTCTCCAGGCCTCTATCTCTGCCTTCTCAGATGCCAGCATAGACTGGCAGAATGAATCCAAGTGAATCCGAGTCATGGAGACTGATGAGGCAGGATTTTGAAAAATCCTACAGCCTTTCCTGTGAGATTTGCAATTCTGATACATTTGATACAGTGCAAAGAATTGACCAGGACACACAAAAACAGTCATGCACTACGTCCAATCAATGATGTCTGGCCAGCGAAGTAGTCATTTTGTTTGGGCCACGAACATTAAGTCCTGCACGTTTTTTTACTCCAGTAATGTCGTGCACCATGCAACCATATCTTAGCTTCCCCCTTTCCTTAATCATGAGTGAAAACCGTAGTAAACAAATTGTCCACTTACAGTTTTGATTTAATTCAATAAAACAACTGTGCATTTTCGCCCCTGCCTGAATCGCCTTGCTCTGAAGCCTGCATTCAACAAAGATAATTGGTTTGAAATGGCGGGGGAGAAGCAGAACTCGGGGCTCCTTGCTGCTAAGCATCAGCTAATATGCCTGCAAAAATAGAAAACCATTAAAAACACATCAAGCAAAATCTCTCGCTGCTAAATTGCATTTCACATTAGAGCAAATGAAAGAACTTGACATTCAAACATTAAAACCCAGGCAGGTATTGGGTGTGAATGGGCACTGAATGTAGGAGTTTGCATGATCTTGCAGTCTGTGAAGGAACTTGACCCGCTTACACTCACCTGCTCGTGTAAACTCCATGTGGATTTTTAGCTCTAGCTTTTTGAAGCCAGAAAAATACTACATCCTCCATTACTATTTTTAGGTTTTGAATCCAGGTTTAGAAAAGACGCCAGGAGTCATATAGAGTGTGTTGGTAATGCAGCCTCAGAATAAATGTGGAAATTACCAAGTGTGAGGGTAAAACGGCAAACCTCCCAGTGATGTTTGCAAATGTTTTCAGCAGCTGAACGCTGCCAAGGTGAGGAAACAAAGATGGCCGTCGGTGACACTGATCACCCGAGTAAGCTCCCAAAGCTCACAATCCTTTGAGACAACAATACTGGCATACTGTAATAGTGATTACCACCGTATTTACCAGTATAGTTATAAATTGGCCCGATCCTGAGCTCTTTTATAAAAGGTTAACAGGAAAATATTGTACAATGTTGTTGGTTTATTAATTTAACTTATTCACTGAGGGGCCCGATTCACAGAACTAACTTAAGACAAAATCCTAAACTTACTACCATTTTGGTATTCACAGAAGGCAATTACTCATTTCGGTATTCACAGAAGGTAATTACTCATTTTGGTATTCACAGAAGTTAGGACTCCTCACTTTAGGACTCCTAAATGCCTTCTGTGAATACCAAAAGTCTTAAAGTCAGGATTTTTCTCAGTTTAGGAGTCCTAAAGTTCTAACTTTACTACTCCTAAACTGAGAAAAATCCTAACTTTAAGACTTTCGGTATTCACAGAAGGCATTTAGGAGTCCTAACTTCTGTATATAGCGAAATGAGTAAGTGCCTTTTGTGAATACCAAAATGGTAGTAAGTTTCGGATTTTGTCTTAAATTAGTTCTGTGAATCGGGCCCTGAGCACTTACGCAGCGTTCCTTGATGCTAACCTAAAAGGCAATAGAACTGAGACAACCGTAGCTACCGGGCATTTCTTGAGGAGCCATGTTTTCAGTTTCTTAATGAACATTGGCAGCTGTGTAGTAAATCAATGGCGGTACAGTAATGTGTTCCTATTCTTTGGGGCAGGAAGATAGATCCCTCACCAAAGAAAACATGCACAGATTAGCCCATACCCTGATAACTCATAACTCACCTCTTTACATTGCTTCCCTTGACCTCCACCAGTTACTACAGCCTTAATGTCTACAGGTGTTTAAAATGGCCAATTAGTTGCCCCAGCCAACAGGTCTATATCGCAAAGACTTCATATGTTTTCTGGGCTTCTGCCCAGAACACGGCTCAAGAGAGGATTCTCTAAAACCTCTTGCATTCTGGACTTACTCAATGTACCAATATGAGACAGAGAACCAGATGGACTGCAACCACTGCACCCATTGAGCATTACATGAGTGGAATGCCTATTAGGTAATAATCAGTCCAATTAGATGTATTAGGTACAAATCAGTCCAACGAGATTCATCGGAACAGTATGTGAAACTCAAACCCTGTTTCATCATGATTAGGCATTCAAGACACAAGGAATATATTTTTAAGATTTATTAAAATTAAAATTCTATCCTGGTGCACACAATATGAAAGGTAGTTAATATAAAAAAATTGAGAAGATCGTGGCAAAGATATTTGTCAATATGCAGAACAACAGAAAATACTATAACATAGCCTTATACCAGCTCTCTCTTCTAAAGAAAGCCAAGCTGTTTCTTCCAGAAAGTGACTTCAGAACTGCTGTTTAAGCCTTGAAATTCTCGCATTTGGATGGTGTATTCCTGTGCTTTATTTGTAAAAGAAGAAGTGCTGGTGTCCAACGCACTGCTCAGAAGCTCTCAGCCGGCTCTTTAAATGTCAGTGCCCCAAATGCCAAGGCTGAGCAGTCTTGAATCCACCTAATGCCTTTTAATCCACTACCAGACACTCCCTGACCCTTTATCTTACTCTTACAGGTTCCTGGTTTCTCTCTTTGTGACACATTTTATGTTTTTATCCTTCTCCGTCTTTCCCTTTTTTGTTTTTTCCCCTCTGTTGCTCTCTGTAAATGTCCGATCGGGTAAAAAAGTGCCAGTCCCCAAAAATGTGCGTTGGTCGGCCCCACCTGCCTCCAGCTCAAAGTAAGCACTGCTGGTAATGCCCCACTCCATGGCCTTCCAGACTTTACACTGGCGCCCCTTAGGGGCATCCTACTCACCACAACACGTCTCACCCAGGGCCTTAAGAAATATGATCACAGCACCCGCGATCTCAAGGAAGTCCACGGGCTCCCCTTTCTGGCCTGCACTATCTTCAAAACCAGCTGTATCATTTACAAAGCCAGCACTACCAGCACTCCTGCTTACCATGTAGACACACTCAACATTTCTTGTGGTTCTTGGCACATCCACAGCCAGAGAGGACATCACCAGACTGTAGATGAAGAATTGTAAACAAGACAGCTGATCTTTTCCATATATGTATCCAGGATTTGGAAGAACATCCCTGTAGCCATCAGGACCACTGCAAGCTGCTCCAGTTTAGGAAGGACTTGAAGACTCACTTCTTTAAAAAACACTACATCACAATGCAATAACCATCAAGAACCCAGCTTTCATTCCTATTGCTCGTTGACTTGTCTTGGACCATGTGCAGCTCTCCGTTGTAGTTTGGCTAGGGTCATGCTTAATACAGATACCATATACATACATTATGATGGTATTTCAGAGTTCCTCTACATTGATAAGAACCAGCCCACTTCCCTGAGCTAACTAAGCTGATTTTAGCACCAAACTGGGCATATTCGAGTTTTATAGTCGGCCTGCACCCGCATACCTTTTCCATACAGTATAAGCCGTGTTCAGTAAGGAGACCGCTGCTGTACTCGTCTCTGCACTTTGGTGACTAGGTTGTCGTCAGGCAGGCAGCTATTTCTACCTGAGGACTCAATGAGCTTGTTCCGTAGTGTTCAACAAGGAAAGGATTTTACAGCTACTGCACGACCCTCAGCCTGAGGTCCCTGGATTGAAGTTCCTCTCTATCTAATAATGTTTTGTTACAGTTTATATTCTCTTTCTGAACATATATACATTAAATAAACACTCAAGTAGAAAGGGACTTCTAGTTTGTCACCTACTTCTATTCTGTAAAATTGTTTACTGTTTAAAAACAATAACTGAAAAATCAAGATATCAAATTCTATGAAACTTTATTGATTACTTATGAATAATAACTACGAACTCAAAATGTAAAGCCATGCTAAAAATACACTCAAAAGCTCCTGAGTCTCCTGCCTAGGTTTGTAAAGTTTGCTGGAGTAAACTTGCTTCCATGGGGTTCATCCTCACGCCACTCAACAACGGTGATGAGGGTCACCCACTGCTTCCTTACACCTTAGCATTACTGACTGTTGGTGTGAGGTCTCTGTGCATTCTGCTGTTTTCACCGAATGTTTTCTGTAACCACACACAGTTGCTGTGTAAGTTCTCAAAACTGCATTGACATTTCTTTCTTTTATTTATTTTTTATAAATCTTTTTATTTTTATTGAAATTAGTAGGAGAAACTCTGGGCACGTCTAGTCATGAGTTGACACAATTAAAAATCGACATTAGCATCACAGCAGGAATGCTTTATGAACAAACTCCAGATGCTGCAAAATGCTGCAGCTAGGCTTCTCACTGGTACGCCAAGGTTCGCCTCAATTTCCGGAGGTATAAAAAAACTTCATTGCCTTACCGTGAGAAACAGAGTTTGTGTCAAGGCACTGTGTACGGTCCATAAGGCTCTTCATGGTACTGGACCGGAATTCCTAAGAAAACTATTTACATGGTATGTACCTACAAGGAATCTTCGCTCTTCTGGGGCCAAGTTGTCTACCGTGCCAGCCATCAAAAAGGCCACTTGGGGAGGTAAAAGCTTCATACTAGGGGCAGCGAAGGCTTGGAACGACCTTCCCGTTTATCTCAGACAGTCTACTGATTTAACATCTTTCAGGAAGAGCCTGAAAACATGGCTGTTTGACAAATAGCTTGTTGTAAACTCTCACACACCCTCTTTTTTCCTTACGCCTTCTGTTGGGATCTGCGTATTGGAAAGGCAACAAGCGCCAGGACACCTCCGGGTAATCGCGTGCTATATAAGTTATCATAACATAACATAACATAACAGCATGCTTCTCTAAGAACCATTCCATCATCTCCCACCCACAGTGTAGATAAAAATACATCTTAAGCAATTAGATCATGTCATGTCCTTATGAGAAACAAATCGCAGTGTAAGCTTGATCACTAATTGAGACATGTAGACGTGATATCACCATCCCGGCATTTGTCAGGAAGAGCATTTCCACCTCCCTCAGCCCTGCATGAACAATAGGCAATCTCATCCTATCAGACATTGACCTTTATGCGCTGTCATTTCTAGGATATGCCAAGGACACAACCCAATCCAGAGGGTGGAATGGTACAAAATAGGTCTTTGTGTCCTTGTGAATGAGAGAAAAATTGCATGTGCAAACTTAGTGGTGAAGACATAGTAATGTGCCAGACTTGCTGGAAAAGAAACAGGAATGGACACCTTGCACATACATTCAGGTTCAAGAAGAAAAGTGCTGAGAATAGAAGGAGCAGAGAAAAGATGGTACAGATCAAAGGATGGGGAGGATAAGGTGTCCCACTGAGAAACACGGGTGGTGAAGAACACAACGTCAAGAAAAATTGTAGTGTGAAAGAGGTCTGAAAATAGAGGCCTTTTACTTGCAGTGGATTTGGGATGCAATGACCACTATTCGCTCATGATAGTGGTAACCTGACGGTCAGCATGAGTTAACAGGATGCCCTTATATAAGTATAGTGTTCCGTGGTGTATTATTGTGTCATAAACTAGTTCTTGTCTCTTCCCTACTGCTCAGCTGGAATGCGCGATGACCTCATAGAATGTTTGGATGCCTGTGTGTGTGTGTGGAGCATCAGTTGGTGAATGCAGGCTGAGCAGCAGGGAGGCTGCTCATGGTGGGGCTACGCTTCATCTACTCTTTACCTTCTACTCATCTATCCTGGAACTGAGCTACAATAAAGATATCCTGTTTATACACCCGGCCTGTGTATCATTCAATTTACCACAATTTGGTGACGATCTTGAAGAACCTACGCGTGGAGTAAGGAAGGCCCTGTACAAAGGTACTAAGGAACCAAGAGACTGAAACTTTAAGTAAAAAGAAAGGTTATGGAAACCAAGACATTTAAACTTTGAAGAAACGCCATGGTCAGCTCCACCAGTGTCCTTAACCACCTGGACAGCCTACAGCCTGGGCGTTTCACCTCTTTTTACCAGTCTATATACAGTTACTGTCAAACCTGTGGTCGTCCAGAGGCCTTGTAACTGCGGGCGTTTGACCTATGAAAAGACTCTGTGTAACTTTAAAACAGCTGGCCTACAAACAACCTTTGGTGTAACCTGCTGAAGTAAGTTGAAAACTGGTGTGCATCTCGTTGTTAACCTCAATTGGAGGAGGAAACTGGCAGCTCTTATTTGACAACACTGGTACTTTGGAAGACTGGCCGCATCTTGTTGAAACCAACCGGCATCATTTGCCCTGCGTGGGACGTCAGTGCTGACATCTTTGTGAACTCCACATCAAAAGAGTCTGCCTCCTGTGGAACTTTATCCTGCTGTTGAGAGTTTTGCTGGTAGCTTGTTCCTGAACACAAGTGGACGCTATGTGTTAACTTGCCTGTTGCCCTTGAGCATCCAGAAGTGTCAGTGTGTCCTAACATGCTCTGCTGAGGAAGCGTGTTGTTTCTTCCCTGCGAGCACTTTGTGGGTCTGTGCTCAAGAAGGTACTTTGAGCCTATGACTTTGCCGTCTGGAGAGCACCAACTGTCAGTTATCTCAACCTCCACGGTAAGGCAATTCTTGTCTGTGATCTATGTTTGATGTTGAGATTTCTCGAGTGTGGGGGCCATTGCGAGCACCTTTTCAAATTGACCAGCGCGAACAGCTACAGCAACAGGTAAAGCTGCTCGCTGTACTTGCGTGGCTCCAAGACGATCCCCTATGACGCCTTTGTCTTCATTGAACTCTGGGCTGTGGAAGAACGCTCTGCAATGTAGACGTGCTGTGGGCTATCCAGCGCGACATCAAGTTGCGTGCCACCTTTTTGTGCTTGGCTGTGGCACATGAAGGCTGAAGTGTTCCTTGTTGTTCGTGACTGCCAACCAAAGTCTATTTGAAAGTCGTCCTCATTCCGCATTAAGACACGACTGGTGCTTGTCAGTTTCTCCTCTTCAAGCTCTGCCCTTGTGTGATGCTCTTAGCTGGTGTCCTCCTTCAGTCAAGAGCCCATGTCTTCACCAAACTTTTTAACAAGGAATTCAAGTTGCGCTGAACACCTCGGTGAGAGACCGCTCACCGGAGCTCAAGACTTTCTTTTCATTATATTGCTGACCATTATAATGCATGTCTTGTTTTAGTGTGTGTGAGGCACAAGGTCGTAGTTTGTTCATAGGTTCTATATCAGTTGTAGAGCACTCCTACTTCTAGTTTTTTCGGCACTGAGTACCCATCTTTGGGGAGGTCATGGGGGTGGTGTACCTTGTCCTGAGGAGGTTTAGTGGATGGTCGCTGCCTCCTAATCAGACTATGGTGCCCTTTGTACCAATTTTTACAACGGTTATGTGTGTATCGGGGTTGTGGGGGCAGTCAATAACCTAATTCAGTTTTTAGGGTGACGCTTACCCTGCTGTGTTCCCTGTCATGGGGAGGTTGTATGGGCGGCCAATGTTCTTTATGTTTAGAGTGTACCTATTTTGGGGAGGTTGTGGGGCCAGTCAAATGCTCCAATGAAGTTCTTAGGGTCATCCTATGGTGTACTCTTAAGTGGGGAGGTTGTTGGGCCAGTCAAATGCTCCAATTAGTTCTTAGGGTGATGTATACCTATGATGTACCCTTCATTGGGGAGGTTGTCAGAGCCAGTCAATGCTCCAATTTTGGTTTTTCGGGTGATGTTTTACCCTACATTGTACCCTTTATTTGGGAAGTTGTGGAGTCAGTTAATGCTCCATTTGAGTTGATGCATTCTCTACGGTGTACCTTTTAGATGGGGAGGGTAATGTTTTTTTTCTTTAGGTTGTGGGGGCAATTAGCGCCCCAGGTATTCCCCCCAGCAATAGAGTGTACCATTTTACGGGGAGGTTGTGGGGACAGTGTGTATCCCAAAGTCATGCCTTCTCAATTTTGTTCTTCCCCAAGGGAGGGGGATGGGGCATGTCTAGTTAGTCTTCCAAATAATTCTTTTTCTATTTTCATGATGTATTACACCTATTGTCTTATGCACTTTGACGTATTTCTTTTCATGCTTATGTTATTGCTGATGTATTGTTTATAATGACATTTCCTCGATTGCACTCCTTTGTTGTTTTATTCCCTAAGGAAAGAGGATGTGTCATAAACAAGTTCTTGTCTCTTCCCTACTGCTGAGCTGGAATGTGCGATGACCTCATAGAATGTTTGGATGCTTCTGTGTGTGTGTGGAGCGTCCGTTGGTGAATGCAGGCTGAGCAGCAGGGAGGCTGCTCCTGGTGGGTCTGCACTTCAACTACTCGTTACCTTCTACTCATCTATCCTGGAACTAAGCTACAATAAAGATATCCTGTTTATACACCCAGCCTGTGTATCATTCCATTTACAACACAATGTAATTAAGAAGAACTGTGAGAAGATGAGCAGCCTGGGGATAAAGTGGTACCTTTAAAACATCGGATTTGCTAAATCACATTCCAAGAGCATTTTAGTTTCAGAACTAATGCTCCACATCCTGTCTCATATAGGCCCTGAAATGCTGGTGCCAACACCAACCCAAACTATAAACTTCTCTCCATATACCAAGGTTCTTTGCCAGCTACGGCCAGGCATAAGATTATGGAAAATGTTCTAGGCAAGCATTTGAACACAGAAAGAGACCAGCTGCATATTCTATATCTAGCAAAGACCTCTCAAACGGGTAGCTAGTGAGCTACTGGTAGCTTTCCAACTACATGTAAGTAGCTCTCATGTGTCCAGCCCAGCCTACGAATTTAGAAGCTTTTGTTTGGTTCAATTAATAAATATCCATACGAAAATTAGAAAGCATATATTTGAGATGAAAATGCATGTATTCTCAGAGCTCATAAACTGATGTTCGGAGAAAAATGGTTACATTTCAATGCAAATATATTTAAAGCTGATATCTCTGTGATAAATTGTGGCTTTGGGGAGATTTATTATTAATATTACGGCATTGTTACCGAGGACATTGCAACTATGACTGTTGTGTATTATCCTTGTAGAGTTATTCCACATTGATAAAGCTTTTTCTACATCTCTCTTGACAGCCAAGCTTGATGAACCGAGGCGATCACTGCTGGTAATCTTGCATATAGTGGCCACTAATGTACATTTATTTTATGTGGTCATCATTATGACACTAATAATAGCAGTAGCTCAGGATAATTTTCATTCAACATAAGTAGCTCCTAACACAGAAAAGGTTGGAGACCCCTGATCTAGCATCCAACAGCAGACCTTAGGACCCAGGCCAAGGGTGCACACCATCCCCATCCTATATCAAGCATATCAGGGGCACAGATGAAACCTTTACTAGATGTTTACTCACCAGGCCTCCACCAGAACCATGCCATGGTGGCTAGACGTATGTGCAAAGAGGGAACACTTCCTACCTAATCAGGGACACTTGCAAACCTTTTGCGGCACATCACTATGCAACGCGGCAACAAATAAATTCAACAGTTAGTTTGATTGTACCCGCAGCATCATACCCGATTACTGTTTTCACTTTTTAATGTGCACTTAAAATCATATTGTTTGCATGTGTTTATAGCAAACACCAGCTGCATAAAAATGTTCATGCATTAACTTTTTACTTTAAGAGACACAGATGTTTCAAATCAGAAGGCATTACAGTTATAATTTGGGCCTCGCTAAATAACGAGTAACAATGGCTTGAAAATAGGTGTTGAGGGGAAAAGTGCCGGACATTGTTATTCTGTGAGGTAAGTAAAGCGGATTTTACTTTATGAAAAAAATCATTAACTGCCAGAGAAGAGGAATGGATGGAAGGCATGGGCATCAGTGAATTGTCACTGGCTGAGGACTTGCTGGGTCATGTCTGAACATGTCCCAAGTGGTGCTTCGTAAAAGAGTTTAATAAATATAGGGCAACGAATGTTTTTGACTTATGCAAATGAGGCTTTGACCGTCCAACCTGAAGGCAGGGAATGTTCGGGCATGACTTTCAGAGTCAGCTGTAATTTTAATTGTTTCGTTGCAAATTTGCTGAACAGACAGGGACTTTAGTTGGCAGATTCATTTCCTGGTGATGTGTATCTTATCAATATGTATTCATGCGCAGTCACATCCGGTCAAATCTTTAAGGAATATTTAAAGTGAATGTCTGAGAAGTTTCCAGGCCAATCAACTAAAAAAAAAAAAAAAAAAAGTCAGTTGCAATTTACAGTAGGCTGGAAAATGTGTCGTTAGCATACATAGGAGGAGCAGAGAGCTCCCGTCAACAAACTGCTCCTAGAACCTGCAGTCTGTGAGGAGGGTCAGAGATGCATGTGGAAACTGCATGGCGGCTGCATGTGAAAAGATATGCCTCCGTGGAAACATGCCTATCATTCAGGATTTCATCTGTGAAAGTTTTGCTCTTCAGAGGAAGGTACCCAACTCTGCGCCCTATTCACAAATGTAAATGCACACATATAAATGTCCTCTTGCGCTTACACGTAAATGTACACTTTTCTGTTATTCACCATTTCGCTGTGTAGATTTATTCCTAACTGTAGACTTCCAGTTCTACACCCCCTGGAACCAGTGGTCCAAGACCTCTGAGAGTAAATTTACAAGGGTAACGTTTCTACTGGTAACTGTTTTCCCATATAATAATAAATAAAGGATAATTACGCACTTATATAGCGCACGACTACCCGTAGGCATCTCGGCGCTTGTACGAATACCACCAAGGAACCCTTCCTGACCTTTCCCTGTGAGGAGCCCACGCCTGGGCACCCCCAAGGTGAAGTCAGGCATCCTCAGCGTTGTTGGGGCCGTTGTAGAGATTAAGCAAACTATTGCCAAGAGGTGCAGAGTGGGGCTCATGATCAGAATAGGCACCAAGAATTATCAGGTCCGAGGAAATTGAGCCCGAGACCCACCATGCCAGGATTTGAACCCTGGTCCCGGCCAGACTCCTGCATCAGGGTCTGCCGCTCTAACCATTGAGCCACACTTCTCTACAAGGGGGTGATCCCCTTACAATGGTGGTGATATCCCTATAGGAAAGTGAATGGGGAATTAAAAACGTTTCTTACTTTAAAAATATATATATTTATATATAAATGTTTTAATGTACCATAGAATTGTAAAGTAATTTCAAATAATTATTACTATCCTACTACAACTAATAAAATAAAATGTTACAACACATTAACTCAAAAGAAATATTTCTTAAATCTTTAAATAATTAAAATATGTTATTATCCAAATATTTGTTTAACTAAATGTAAAAAAGTCCCACCCAAACCAGCATTTTAATAATTAATATTTAGTAAAAATGTAATTTAAAGATACTGTCCTAATTAATGTAAATTAATTGTAAATTTGTAATAAAAGTTTAGTTTAATTATTTCGTAAAAGTAAGTACTTTGAAAAAATGATAACATATCAAATTTTTAACATAATACAACTTTTGAACAATATCAAAAATGATATATAATCTATAATATATTATATATATATATTATAGAATATATATGTATGTATATATATATATATATATATCCAACAACGAAAATGCAGTATAGTACGCTCTCAGGAATCAAACACAGTCCAAGAGTAAAGTGGAACCTTGGTTTTAATCACACAACGCGTTTCGGCGACTTGCCTTGATCACGTGTGACTTTTCTTTTTTTTTTTTTTTGATCACGTGTGACATCAAAGTGAAAAAAAGTGTGCTATTTACAAACGAATACATCAAAACAAAAGTAGGACTATGGATACATAAGCACGTTAGCGTCAGACATATTGGAATGGTATTCATATGTTAAAACAGTTGGTGAAAACAAATCATAATTCACATTAGTATGACATACTACATCTGTGGCATTAAGAATCATACCACGTTACCTCCCGTTTACTGGGTGAACAAAATAATTCTCCCGGCAGCATGATCATTTCAATGAGCCCGTGTACCCATCAACTATTTGTGTCGGCCATATTGTCATGGTGAAATACACATGGAGGAATAAAAATATATATAAGCTGGCATCGTCTATCTCTTAAGATCTCAGAGATGTGCTGGCACGAAAAAATAACATGAACTTGCCTCTAGTCATATACATCTTTAGTAAAATGCCACCCGGGTACTCTGAATTTACCCACATAATTAGCAGGCGGTAATGACAAGTGTCCGAGTAAAACAACAGAAATAAAACCAAAGTCAGACAAACTTGAAGACGGGACTCCATACTGAAAATTAATCATGTTGGAGTCCTATGGTATGTCCATAAGTAAAGCCAAATGATAGACATTCAGAACCTAATCTAGGCCAGCGATACTTGATTCTAAAGTTGCTGCTCTGCATTGCGGCAATGCAGGTGGATAAGTTGGTCAATAAACAGTTCATAATCGACCCCTTACCCGCCCCAAGAATTTCATAATAGTGAAAGAAGTGCTCAAGTGCAGCATGCAATTTTGCCGAGACCTGCAACGAGTTCATGTGGGTCTCAGTCAAAGATGTTCAAGGCAAGGTTAGAGAGGGTCATTCATGACAAGTGTCCAATGAATATTCTGTGCCAGTGTTCTAGCCAGTCTCCAACTGGATGCTAAACTCAAGCTCAGCATAGTCCTACTGGCGACTGTAACGATTGTGCAAAACAGGTGAGTGAACCATAACTGACCGTGAGAAGGTGTCTAAAAGAAGAAGTGCAAACTGGAAGTGCCAATGACAGTGGTGCCCAATTCTGGAATCCATTCATACCGGGAAACCCTGCCTGTACACCTGTAAATGAATACACAAAGGATAAAATACAATTAAAATAATGCTTTAGGAATAACGTTTCTAGCACACCTAAAACATGTTGGAGAGAAACAAGCAAAATAAAGATCAACAAGCACATTCTCATATCCATGGCAAAATACTGTAAAGTACAAGGGTTACTGTCGAGTTACTAAACTAGAAAGTAATCTAGGAGTCAACCCTGAGATGTATTTCTAACTCCTCATCCCAGTTGAGCCCACCTGGGTGCTTACTTTGGAAGTTAATAATATGTCTTGACTCATGTTGTCTCAGGGATAATAACCTATCTCCTCCTCTGGGTTTAGCTTGAACCTGTTCGATGAGCATGTAACTCAATAGGTTGGCATTTGAGAAATGTTTTTCACTGAAATGTCGTGCCACCGGATATTTAGGGTCCTGGTTGGTTATGGCCCTGCGATGCTCTAATATTCTCTTTTTAGCATTGCATTTAGTACTCCCTATATACCACAAGTGACACGGGCATTCAATCACATATACTACATAGCAAGTACTACAGGTCAGAAATTGGGTTATTTTTCTTTTGACACCATTGTAAGAAAGTTCATTTTTGTATACACTGTTGCTACAGGCTTTACAGTGGCCACAGGGGTAGAAACCCTGCAGTCCATGTTCTGTCGCGTCCCTGTAAACTGTAACATCATTCCTAGATACCAGATCCCTGATATTAAGGTTCCGTTTGTATGTTATACTGGGTCTTTCATTCACACTATTCCCTATGGTGTTGTCATGTCTTAAGATGTCCCAATGTTTGGCTATAACTTTTTTGACAGAGGCCGACTGAGAATTGTAAGTGAGTATCAACCTCGTCGTCTCTTCAGACTCTTCACTCACAGATTCTGCCTCTTCTAGTGTTTCTCTCCTATCCACCTTGTCTGCTCTTGTGATAGCTTGTTTGATAACCCAGTAGGGGTATCCTCTTTCCTTGAACCTCTCTGTTATGATGTCACGTTCTCTCTGAAATGCTTCTACAGAGTTGCAGTTTCTCTTAGCCCTCAGTAGTTCACCATAAGGTATGCTCCATTTGAGCACCTCAGGATGACTGCTGAGGGCATGCAATATGCTGTTGCCTGCTGTATCCTTGCGGAACAATGAGGTACTGATAGTATTGTCTTTAATCTCTAGTCTCACATCCAGGTATTCCACCATGGTATTGCTGATGGTTCCTGATAGTTTGATGTGGTATCTGTTGGCATTCAATTTGGTAAGAAAGGTTTCAGCTTGTACTTTGCTCCCCTTGTAGACAATAAATAAATCGTCTATGTATCGTAGCCATACCATGACTCTACCAAAGTCTTCCTTCAGGGTGGCACTGCCATGGATCTCCTGCTCCCAGTGTCCCATAAAAAGATTAGCGAAACTGGGAGCAAAGCAAGAACCCATGGCAGTACCATTGGTCTGCCTGTAGAGGGCGCCATCAAATGAAAAAATATTATTTTTGAGACAAAAGTCAATCATCTTCATTACCATGACGTTATGTTCAAAGAATTTGATGGATCTATTGCGTAGGTAAAATTCGCATGCCTCAAGGCCTTGTTGGTGTTCAATTATGGTGTAGAGTGAGTGGACATCTAGCACCATAAAGGTCCAATCTCTTTCCCATTTAAGAGTGTCAATTTTACTAAGGAAATCCTTGGTGTCTCTCAGGTAGCTTGGTAAACTGACCACATAGTCTATTAGGAAGTGATCCACGTACTTAGAAATGTGTTCGCAGACACTGCCAATGGAAGAGACTATGGGCCGGCCAGGTGGTTGAGTCTTGTGCTTATGTATCTTCGGTAAGAGGTACAGAATGGGAAGAATGGGATTATCCTTTTTAAGGTAACAGTACTCCTCCCACGAAAGTAATCCTTGATCTTTCCACATTACAAGTTTGTCCCAAATCTCAGTGATACTTTTACCATATTCAGATCTCGTAATCTGTACATAGAATTTTTCGTCACTAAGTTGGCGCATGGCCTCAGCAATGTAATCACTCCTATTTAACACAACAATGTTACCCCCCTTGTCTGCTGGGCATATAACAATAGAGGATTCTTCTTGTAATGTTTTAAGAACCATACGTTGTTTGAGGGTCAAATTGTTAGGTAGCTTATGTTTGTCTCTATTGCCCACCCCCTGTTTAGATCTTAATTTAACTAGATCTTTCACCACACAGTCATGAAAGGTGTCAATGTTATCATGGGGCAGAGTGGGCATGAATGTGGAACGAGTTTTAAAGCTGGTGGCGGCCGCTGCTCCAACCTGAAAACCTGCTCTATTTAGGATATCTACTGATGTATTGGAATCAGTCGTTGTATTCTCTGACATATCCAGTTGGGCAATGGCTATGAGGCTGTCAACATCACCCACATTAAAATTACACTGATTGTCATTGGTTGGAATGTCTGTGTTGGGTCCATGGCCCAGTCTTTTAAGTTTGTACCACTTTTTCAATTTGATTTTCCGTACAAACTTAAATACATCTATTCGAGTATCAGTGAAATTAAAATATGCTGTCGGACAGAAAGACAGGCCTAAACATAAAGTACGTTTTTCTAAGTCACTGAGAGTTCTCTGTGAGAGATTAACAACAGTTCGATTTACCGTTTTTAGATCCATTACTTGTCCTTGTTGGAGCGGGTGATGCGTTTTCCCATGGCTCCCTTTCCTTTGTCTTGATTCCCAGCGTTGTTGTAATCTTTTTTTGCGGTTTCTTCGTTTCTTCGTTCCTGTTGTTGGTGCGGTGCTTGGCCTCTGCCACGTCCTCGCCCCCTTCCTCTGGTCTTCTGTGGGGTGGCCTCCCTTGTTTTTTGTCTGTCTTTTTGCATCACTCGGATGTGAGGAGCCCACGCCTGGCCACCCCCAAGGTGAAGTCAGGCATCCTCAGCGTTGTTGGGGCCGTTGTAGAGATTAGGCAAACTATTGCCAAGAGGTGCAGAGTGGGGCTCATGATCAGAATAGGCACCAAGAATTATCAGGTCCGAGGAAATTGAGCCCGAGACCCACCATGCCAGGATTTGAACCCTGGTCCCGGCCAGACTCCTGCATCAGGGTCTGCTGCTCTAACCATTGAGCCACACTTCTCTACAAGGGGGTGATCCCCTTACAATGGTGGTGATATCCCTATAGGAAAGTGAATGGGGAATTAAAAACGTTTCTTACTTTAAAAATATATATATTTATATATAAATGTTTTAATGTACCATAGAATTGTAAAGTAATTTCAAATAATTATTACTATCCTACTACAACTAATAAAATAAAATGTTACAACACATTAACTCAAAAGAAATATTTCTTAAATCTTTAAATAATTAAAATATGTTATTATCCAAATATTTGTTTAACTAAATGTAAAAAAGTCCCACCCAAACCAGCATTTTAATAATTAATATTTAGTAAAAATGTAATTTAAAGATATTGTCCTAATTAATGTAAATTAATTGTAAATTTGTAATAAAAGTTTAGTTTAATTATTTCGTAAAAGTAAGTACTTTGAAAAAATGATAACATATCAAATTTTTAACATACTACAACTTTTGAACAATATCAAAAATGATATATAATCTATAATATATTATATATATATATATAATAGAATATATATGTATGTATATATATATATATATATATATATATATATATATATATATATATATATATATATATATATATATATATATATATATATATATATATATATATATATATATATATTACCTTCTGGCGGTCGCCAGTAGGTAGTTATAGTTAGAACCTATTATCCATTGGAGATCTGCAACATTCTATTTGGAATAACGTTGCTGCCGATTGACGAATCTGCGCGAAATTCTCCAAACATTTGGCCAGCTCAGGTCTGCTCCTATCCTGAAAGTTTCACGATGATTCATCAAGCGGAGGCTGAGAAAAAAGGGGGTCCCAAAACATGTTTTCCCCATGCAAGGGGGGCATGGCTACGGCGCATTGCGGAATGGCTGCCTTGTAAGGGAGCTCCGTACGCCGGACTTTAATATTAGGCAAATACCATCCTTCACCCCGCTGAAAACAGGCTGCAACCGTGCCTGGAGAGCACGGGACCGAGCTGGCACGTTCTGTAAAGGTGCAGAGGCTCAGGGCGACACGACTTCGTCCAGAAAGTGGGAAGCCGGCGGGCTGCGCAGCAGAGGACAAAATGGCGGCGCCGCGCTCGGCACTGTGAGTGCGACCAGGGGACTCGTCTGTGAGGCGAGGCGGACGGAGGAGGCGGACGCTGGGAGGCTCTGGATGTCCCTGCTGTTCCGGTCTGGCCTGAAGTGGCTCTCCTGAGGTGCGTGGGGCTAGGACGTGCGGCTCGGCGGGGCAGACAGACCTGGACTTGAGGATAGGTGTGAAGCCCTGGCACCTCCTAGCCTTAGCTGGTTGTGGAGACTCCGACGTCCTGCTGAAGAGGCCGCCCTGCGGAGAGGAACCGGCTGCCTGCTGCCCCTTCCTGAGAAGACGCGAAGCGGTCTGCTGTAAGACAGGTACCGATAAGTGGGGCGCAAGTTTTGGCCGGGCTCACAGGGTCTAGTGGTGTGGGACTGGTGGGGCGTACTGCTAACGGGAGGCGGTGGCGCCTTGCGGGTCCTATACGGCGGGGTCTTTGGGGGTTGAGGTTGGAACTGCGCCGCGCGTGGTGCCTGGCTGGGCTCTGTGCTGTCTGCGGGGCCTGTGGGGCACCGCCAGTTGGCTGCATCATCACGTCCCTGGGCTAGCCTAGACCGGGGGTGAGTGTGTAGTTGCGGTAAGGGTCCTGCAGGGGCTCTGGGCGGCGGAGGGTCCGGACGGGGCTGTGAGTGTCAGCTGTTTATGTGGCTTGGGAAGACTAGATTGCAGACGGAGGCCCCCTCTTCTACTGGATTGTATCATGTTGACACGTGGCTTAACACATTGAGGTGGAAGGGCCGTGCTGTAGTGTGCAAGGAAGGATCTAGGAGCTTCAGGGCCTTGATATCTAGGTCACTTGCTGCTTACAGGGCTGTAGGAGGTCTTGGCCTACTGGGGCACGCTGAGTGGCGCCATGGGCAAATTTGAGCCCAGACAGGCTAAACTGGCCTTTGAAAACAAGCGGCTAACGAGGGCAGTGGACGGCCTGTCAGAGCAAGGCGAAGCTAAAGGTGCATCATCCATGCCGGACGAAACTGAAGATGATAACCGCACAATACTCCTTGAGCTGCGTGCAGGGATGAAATCCATTGATAGCAAGATAGATGCGTTGGCAACAGGACTGGATGTGGTGAAAAAAAAAGTCGACAAGCATGAGAAACGGCTGGATGTGCTGGAGAATCGGGTGCCTGATGGACATGACACGCAGGCCGAGACCCACACGCAGCTCCTTCAAATGGAAAAGATTCTGAAGGTGATCAGCGCGAAAAATGAGGATTTAGAAGCGCGCTCTAGGTGGAATAATGTACGTATTCTTGACCTATCGGAGACGACGGCTATATCTGAGATGGAACCTTTAAATGACGACTTGCTGAGAGAGCTTTTTGGGCCTGCTTTGTCCAGTGTGATGATAGTGGAAAGAGCTCACAGGTCATTGGGTCCCAGACCAAAGCCGGGTGCGCCGCCACGGCCAATCATCGCCAGATTACTCAATTATGCGGATAGGGACACTATTCTGAAGGAGGCAAGGGCAAAAGAACTGATGGTATATAAAGGTGACACTCTATCTTTTTTCCCTGATTACACCCCCGCTGTGCAGTCGGTGCGCCGTGAGTTTGTCCCGGTGAAGAAGCTGCTGCGGAAGGCGATGGTGCCCTATGCTATGCTCTACCCATCAAAGCTGAAAATTACTCATGAGGAACAGTCTCATTTCTTTACGGACGCTAAATCTGCATTGAAGTTTACGAAACACATCTGCAAGACGAAGCTACGGGAAAGACGGACAGTTGAAGAGCAGATGGCGTCCGGACTAGAGGACGCAGATTGATAGACTGTTTAATGCTTTGCTTGGCTATGGTTTCTTTATTGTATTTGTTGTTTATGCTAGTTTGTGGGGTCGTGGTGGGCGGGAGCTCTGGCTGTATTGTTGCTCTCCCAGGGGGCCAGGTGCTGTTGTTTTATTGCTCAATGAAGTTTTAATTGCGCTTCAGCTGGGATAAGATGGAAATAGTTCCGGCGGCCGCACTTCGGTGCGTGTACTCGCTGCTGTGCTTTTTCCCCCAGTGGGTATTACTCATATGGTTGCTGTAAGGAGGGTGGCGGGGGGGCTGGTCTCGACCTGATTGGGAGGTTGGAGTGGGTGGTGGATAGAGGGCGGCGGGGTCTTTTCTTTTGCAGTTTGTTTGTTTTAGTTTCTTTTCTTTATTTTGTTATTTTTGCATTAGCATCAATCACAATTGGGAAAGGTTTTATTTGCTATTCATGATATTGGTGCGGCACTGCGGTGAAGAGCGTAATATCCCAGGGGGCTTTCTGTCAAGCACTGCTAGTCTGGAGACATTATATGTCTGATGGCTGATAATTGTACACTGTTAACTTGGAATGTTCGTGGTCTCAACTCTCCTAAAAAAGGGCGACAGGTGTTAGCATATCTGAACCGGCATGGAGTCCAAATGGCGCTGCTACAGGAGACACATCTAGCCCCACATGTGAAATGCGGGGCGCTGACCAGGTGGGCGGGATTTCAACTTGCTGCCTCATATTCCTCCTATGTGAGGGGAGTGTTGATATTGATCAAAAGGGGTGTGGACTTTCAAATGTTGCATACATATGTGGATGATAAGGGGCGATGTGCTAATGTGTGCAGGAAGTTATATGGCACGTTGGTTATTGTTGTGAATATGTATGGTCCAATAGTGGACGATCCGGCGTGCGTGGCCCTTATCTGTGCTCAGTTGAGGGACTGGCCTGCTGCGCCAGTTATCTGGGGGGAGATTTGAACACGTATATTGATGCATGACTGGATAAGTCTAATCCGGAAACGCACCGCACCCCCAGAGTGGCAAAGAGTGTGCTGCGAGCAATGGATGAGTTTGGACTGTACGATGTATGGAGAGTGTGAAATCCGGAAAGGCAAGAAGGAACGCATGCAACACCTATGAATGGCAGCTGGTCGAGACTTGACTATTGGCTGATTGGGGATGAGTTAATGGAGTGGGTGGTGGAGGTAGCGCCCCTCGCTCGAACGCTGTCGGATCATAACCCAGTGCGACTGCTGTTGAGGAACCCTGCGGGAGTGCATCGTCCTTTCACATGGCGATTGCGCGCTGAGACACTACTAGATCCTTTATATGACAAAGCCGTACATGACGCTATCGAACAATACTTTACGTTGAATACGGGTACGGTTGATCAGGCAGCAACATTGTGGGAGGCCTTTAAGGTCACCATAAGAGGGACATATATTGGTACAGCGACGGGCATACTCCGGGATATACGTACGCAGTTGCAGAGACTTGAATCCGAGTTACGGAGGCTAGAGCGAGATAATGCTAGTCGACCTGAAATGTCTAAACTAGCTCGGATACAGGAACTGCTGACGGAATACGAGGCACAGGCGGAGCCAGAGATTAACTATATATCTCGTAGACATGCAGCTCGAAGGTACGGAGAGGTGGGTCGGCCGGGACGGACGTTGGCGTTCAAGATTAAGGAGAGACTAGAACAGCAGCGGGTGGATAGGATAGTGGATGACACGGGGGCTGAGCACTACACTCCGGAGGATATAATGGAACAATTTTGTATCTTCTATGTGGATCTGTATGGTACTCAGAGTACGCTATCTGATGCAGACTTCGATGAGTACTTAGACGACATTGCATACGCATGGCTCTCGCATGCGCAGCGTAAGTATTTGTGTCTTCCCATTGATGAGCAGGACATAAAGTTGGCAATAGCGGCGTTGGCTAATGGTAAGGCACCGGGCCCGGATGGGATTCCGGTCAAATTTTATAAGAAATATGCTGATCTCATTGCGCCACACCTGTTGGAGGTGTATTCGGAGGCGTACAATGCCGGGATACTCCCCCCATCTTTGAGAGAGGCACACATAGTCACATTGCTTAAGAAGGATAAACCCCCGGAGCGCTGTGACTCCTACCGCCCGTTGTCCTTGATTAATACTGACGCCAAGATCTTAGCGAAAATCATAGCCACTAAACTACAGCCCCTGATGCATGGACTGATCTTGCCGGATCAGTCGGGTTTTGTACCTGAGCGATCCACCTCGCACAACCTGCACACAATCTTTTCCATGTTCCATGTGCTGGAGCCCACTTTGGAGGCTGCGGCAGTGTTATTGGGCGCCGCCAAAGCGTTCGACTCGATAGAATGGGTCTATATGCACAGAGTCTTGCGGCGCACGGGGTTTCCCCCATAATTTTTGCAGTGGATAACATTGCTTTACACAAAGCTGTCGGCGAGAGTGAGAGTAGGCGGACTCACATCTGTTTTGTTGTGTATTGAACGGGGAACCCAGCAGGGATGCCCCCTCTCGCCCATACATTTATGCGATTATTATGGAACCATTGGCTTGCGTTATCCGCCAGCGTCATAGGGAGACAGCATTACATTTTAATTATTGTCCGGTGTCTATCTCATTATACGCAGATGATATGGTACTGTTTGTGCGTGAACCATCTCGATATCTGGCGCAATTGTTGCGGGAGTATATACGGTTTGGGCGCATTTCCGGTTTGCATATCAACTGCGAGAAGTCATTTGTACTTCCATTAACGACTGGGACCACAAGACCTACTCTCGAATTTCCGTTAGTGTGGTCAGCAGACCCCATTAGATACCTAGGAGTGTGGGTGCACCGCGATCCAGAAGTTGTAATTCATGAGAACTATGGCAGATGGTTTACAGACTATGGGCCTTTTTTAGAAGTCCATTGCAACGCCGGTGCGTCACTTTTATTTTGTGAAAAAGTGACGCACTGGGGGCGCAAGGGGCTTGTAAATAAACCCCTTGGTGTCTTGCAGCACATGACCTAGAGACATATGGGGCCAGCGAGCACTTACACTGCTGGGAGGGGGGGTGATGACAATGATGAAAGAGGGGACTTATGTCACCACTGGAATACTGAGACCAGATCATGAGGAAGGGGAAACTTAGCTTAAAGGTAGTTTGCTTATGCAGCAGGGGAAAAAAAGAAATGGTACACATATTGACAAATTAGGCTGTTCTCTGGCGGGCTGTCTTTTCTTCCTAATATAGAGCATATATGACATATACTAAGGTGTTATGTTTTGTAAGCTGTCTATTGCAACTGTTACAGCAGTCAATCTTTGAAACCATACTAATGTATCAATATATGAAACTTTAAAAAAAGACAGAGTCCCCCTTGCCTGTGTTCTAAGTGGAGAAATTCAAAGCACTTGTGCTGGTAAAAGGGTGCCTTGGGCCTCCGCACATCAGAACCTCTACTTTATGTACATGGAAATCCTTTCCCCTCTTACTATTTTGGGTTCCTTTTTGAAACGTGTGTTTGACCCCTGACCCTCCCCCTCACTCTGCTGAGGGAGAACTGAACCATCCTGGTTGGAGTCACTCCCAAGTACCTTCTTTGACATTCGGGTACTAATCCAGAAATTCTTCGCAAGCTATCTGGGTACAGTGAGCTTTGAATCAATTAGGTGTTGGCACAGCTCTGCAAAGCAATTACTGCACATGTGCTCTCTCAAAATTGGATTGTACAACCCATTAGAGTCACTTAATATGCTGCAATTCACCCAACCATTTAGGTCCAAATGTATGACCGTGACCTTTTACGACTCGCAAACTGTGTCGCTTTACGACTCACAATTTGCGACTCGCAAAATGCAATGTATAACAGTGTCACAGACACTGTCAACGATTCTCAATGGGGTTACAAATTGCATGCCTCATCAGTATTCATGAGGCAAGCGCAATTTGCGACCCCATTGGGAATGGCTAGCACTCCCAGGGATGGTGGCCTGCTGGGGTCAGCAGACCACCATGTCTGGGGCTGCTTTTTATATAAAGCATTTTTTTTTAATTGTTTAAATGCAGCCCGTTTTCCTTAGAGGAAAACAAAATGCGTTTAAAAAAGAAAAATGAAACATTTCAGTTAATTTTTTTAAGGGCAGGCAGTCGTCCCTTGGACCACTGCCTGCTCTTAAAATATATTTCCTCACTTACTCACAAAGTGCAAGTGATTTACCAACTACTTGAAGTAGGTGGTAAACTGTGAGGGCCCGATTCACAGAATGAACTTAAGACTCAATCCTAAACTTACTACTATTTTGTTATTCACAGAATGCACTTACTACTTTTGGCATTCACAGATTGAATTTACTACTTTTGGTGTTCACAGAAGTTAGGATTTTGTCTTAAGTTTGTTTTAAGAGAAACTTAAGACAGACTTAAGTTAGGATTTTGTCTTAAGTCTGTCTTAAGTTTGTCTTAAGACAAACTTAAGACAAAATCCTAACTTCTGTGAATACCAAAAGTAGTAAGTTCATTCTGTGAATGCCAAAAGTAGTAAGTGCATTCTGTGAATACCAAAATAGTAGTAAGTTTATGATTGATTCTTAAGTTCATTCTGTGAATCGGGCCCTGAGTGTTTTGCGGCCGCAAATGCGGTCACAAAACAATAATACACGGCAGTGAGTCTCGCTATTAGGAAAGGACACCCATTCCTAATAGCGAGAGTCACAAATGCTATTTTGCGAGTCATTGACTCGCTAAATAGCATTTGTACATGCCATTAGCCTTTTTGCGGTCACAAACGGGACAATTTCCCGCTTTCGAGCGCAAAAAAGGTTCATACTTCTGGTCCTTAGTGCCTTACTGGAGTAATCCATAAAATCAAACCATGAGTGGGCAGACAGTTTCTGGCTGTCTCTGAACTTTAAACGGTATCTCTCTGGGGTAAGACCAAACTTGACAACAAGGGCTTTCTTCATGGAGGCATACCTCATCCTGTCAGCCCTATCCAGGGATAGTAGGGTATTCCTCCCAGGGACTGACATATGCTTCTTGGACTCTGTGCATACACAAGGCCACCTCATAGACCTCAAACCACTTGTCAATGTTACACCCACCACAAACCTAGGCACCAGGTATTTGGGAATATGGACCCTTTTAAATCCGTTATACCTGTGTCACTGCCACCATCTTCACTTGACTCTGTAAAATTCCCGACTTTAATGTCCAGTTCCTTCTGACTCACATTATGAGCCAGCTACATTTCCTGCTCCTCCAGGACAAGCCTCTTTTCCTCTGGGCCCTTTTTGGCAGCTGGCTCTGCTTTCTATTCCTCCATGGTCAGGATGGCTATTTACAGCCTCGTGGACCCCTCAGCTTTCCAAACCTCTACCTCTACCGGGTAAGATTGCGAGAGGACACTCTGCTTGCTGCTCTGCACATGGCAGGGGACCCCACTCCTGTGTGTCCTTCTCTCTCCTCTGCCTCTGGGGCCATTTCCAGGATATTCTCTCGCTCCTCCTCTATCTCATCCTCCTCCTCCTGCCCCTACCATATAGACTGCAACATGCGAACCTCTTCCCAGGCTCAGAGGGCTATTTGGTTCTCCAGCTGCCTGGAACCCAGTGAAAAGCCCTCGCTTCTTACACACATTTTATCCCTGCCACAGTGAAGCTTTCAAAGTTGCAGGGCCGCCTTTGATCATGTAAAACCAAAGGTGCAAAATATGGGGACTGTAGTGACATTTAGGGAAAAGGAAAACAATGTCTAATTAAAAATAAAGGAGAATTAAAAAATCTAAAATCGATTTTGATGTCAGATTAGAAAGGGATTTTTGGTTTTACACAAATCACTGAGTGGCCCTGCAAAAACACAAGTACGGAATACCACAGCTCAATACAAATGTAAGATTTGGAGTATTAGCTGAGGGGGTAAGAACCTACATCAAGTAATAATCACAATCCTTGTCATGGTTGACCGCAAAAGTCACTAAAGAATCCTGTGCTAGACCCTCTGTTAGCTTGGCACAAAAGCAGTCAGGGTTAACTTAGAGGCAATTTGTAACTACACAGCAGTCATACAATAATAAAGTGAAAACCCGACACAAGAAAAGTCTGAAATCAATTTAGAAGAAACAGTAAATTGTAATAAATAAAATGGCACAGAATGACAAAAATCCAATAAGTAGAACTGGAGTTATGAATTTTAAAGTTCAAGATTCAAAATAGCACCAAAAACATTACGTGCCAATCACGTTCACTTGGTTGAGCCTGACTGGGACAAAGCCAAAAGTTAGAATGACCGTGATGGGGTGCGGATTGGATACAGGGACCAGATTCATCCTGATAAAACGTTTTACCTTCGGACTCTGGAATGGAAGTCAAACATCCTCAGGGCAAGGCAGTAGGCCGAAGAAAGCTTCATGTTGTTGTATAACTGCTGGATGATGTTTCAGTGAAGCTTCTGACTTTTCGTGGGAAAGCTTCAAATGGGACAAACTTGGATTTCACGCCCTGGGAAGATCCCTCACTGGCCGGATACTTTTTATGCGTATTGAAGATTTCTACCTTCAGACTCAGTCAATTTGTTGGAGCTCAGATTCCTCCAGTGGGGCAAGGCTGTAGCATCCAAGAGTGCAGACACCTTCTCTGCTAAGTCTCGCCGGACTGGATTTACTGCTGCGGAGTAGAACATAGCGGGAGCAACCTGAATATTTGGCCCAGCGATGTTAACCCTTCATAGCTGAGAGATTCAAGAGGACATTGAACAAAGTGATGCAAAGAACATTGAACAAAGGGAAGCGCATTGGGATCGAAGAATGATGTTATGAAAGCTAAAAGGCGGAAGTATTGGGAGACGTATTGCAGAGCAGGGCAGCTGTGGGTATCAACAGGCCCAGCTACAGCACAGAAGCTTGTCGGGGTACAGGTCTTACAGTACCCCACAGATCAGCCAGCTTCTCTGCAGGGGAAAGTTTCCAAGTATTTAGAGATATGATATTCACTGGCACTTTGGAAACAGGTGAGCGAGGCCGAGGCACACAGGGATTATGTGAAGCTACAGGACTACTTCTGTGAGTAAAGTCAGCCCTCCACAACATATTGCTGGGGCATGGAAAAGAGCTGTGTTTTCATCTGAGCTGCTGTCGGGAACTTTTTTCTTGAAAAGCAAGGATGTGTCTTTTAGGGACCGTCTGGAATTTTATCAGGATGTGTGAAAATTTGTAATGTATAGATTGACCGCTTGGGGTACCTTGTGCTAAATAACAGATGTTCAAGAAAAGGGGGGGCCAATCGGCCCCGACGCACGCATGGCGGGGCCCGGCCCTCCCCTATCTCGCCTGTCCCTTCGTGGGGGCGTGCCCCCGCCCTTGCCCCGGAAGTAGTTTTGCACTTCTGGGCCAAGGGGGCGGGGCCGCAGCTGCGAAGGGGTTAAGAGCCTGGGGAGCGCGGGAAGAGGCCTCTTTGTGCCCGCACTTCCCAGGCTCGCTCCTCGCCCCACCGTGGGGCAGTTTAATTTTCCCCACCCTCCATCCCCTTTTTAGCAGAATCTGGGTGAGGACACTGGTAGGTATACTGTGTATCGATATACAAGATCATAGGAGTAAAACGTTTTCCTTTCTTAGGCTCTTTTCCCGTTTACAGACAAATGTACATATGTATATGTGTTGGGTGTTTTGCTGTGGTTTTAACTAATTTCTTCCTTAGGCCTTTTTTCCCTCTTAAAATAGTAATGTCGTATTTATTATGTGGGTCTTGCGGTAAGGTCATAATCGGTGAGCAGCAATTTAAGGTCCTTAGGGGGGGGGGGCGGTCCCATTCACGAAAGGGGCTGCCCAGGGGGAGGGGCCACTGGTCTCTCCCAGAACTTCAGGGGCAGGATATCCATCGCTTAGAAGGGTGCGGGGGAGGGAGTCTACGCTTTCCTCAGGCTGGTAGCCACCCCTCACATACACTATGACGTCATCAAGGTGCGCGAGTGTAAGGGCCCTCCTGTTATGGTTAAATGGAGTTCAGGGAGCGCACGTGGGTAAACGTGCCCTGGGTTGCGCATGCGCATCTCGGACGTGAGAGCGTAGCTGTAAAAGGATCTGACACTGGTTAGCGACCTTGCCGTAGGACTTAATTATTAGAATGCACAGTTATTTTCAGGATGTTAGATTCGGTTAGGAACCACGCTGTACTCCCATCATATCATGTCAAAATGGATGTAAATCTAATGTTCTGAAGTTTGCATTTAATAATTGTGTAAATGTTTTATTTTATTAAAATTTTTAATTTTGTTTAATATTTTAATAAATACGGCCAGGGGGTCCCTGACCCCCTGCCTTCCAAAGACTCATGTGTTGACTGGTTGAATTAGTAATGTAGTCTGTGTATTAAGGCGGGGGGTGGCCGGTAGTCCCAGACCATGTTGTTACCCACCTCAATGGTGCTAGTTTTATCGCCTCTGGAAGGATGAAACACTGAGTTGCTCCGGTAGGATTTGAACCTGTGAGTGACCATGAGTTAAAACACAGATCCTTGGAGCGGCTGCACTAGTCTACTGAGCCACCAGACCTGGAAACGAGGCAGAAACAGGAAGACTTGTCAGAGTTTGCGTTTAGCGAACGTCTGTTTTAGAAGAGCTGCGTGAACTGGTAATGAGGATACGATACGAGACAGTTGTAAGTGATAGGAAGAGCCATAAGGAATTACAACTGGATCAACAATGCTCACGGAAGTCAGCCATTTACTTGCATGGGAAGGTTGGTATAATTCTAGAGTAATCGGGTCAACACAATACTTCTAGCAACTCCTCCACTACCAACGCTGGAAATTCATGAAACAAAAGGTAAACACATAGGTTCAATACTGCATATCTGGGCAGCAGCCACGGGTTCAACTACCTTCCCAGCTTTGTATGCTTTTCATTCCCGCATGTCACCAGACGTCTTGCCTTGTCCAAAGCAGGAGGGCATGCATGTACATCATCTGTAGACCTTGGAGACTGCGCCCATTGGACTCAAGCTAAACCGGCATAGAAATGTTGGCCAAACAACAGTTTCACATATTACAAGACAATCAGGTCTGTTTATCGATGCAATGTCGTCTCATACCAGGAAGAAAGAAGTATTAACCTAATGTTTTATGCCCATAATATACTGAAAAGCGACCTTACACACTACTCTAGTACAGCTTATATGGTAAGCAATTCTAATGATAATAGCAATTACCGTTAGCACAGAAGATGCTAAAAAAACTGAGTGCACATTACAATATTGTGTAACAAAACACATATAACCATATTTTCTGCTGTTTCTGTTCGTGAATGAAATACAAGCAGCCCACACACCTGTCTGTAATGAGCACAGCCTCTGTTCTGTCACTGCCAAACCCATTGGCAAAGGACTCACATCTCTGCCTTTCGACGGGTCTCTTTGATTAACAAGTTGCCTCTCTCTAGCCAGCTGCAATAAACAAGCACTGGTAAATACATTAGATTTCGCCTATTTGATTAATAATGCAGTTTTTTTGTTGTAAGTTGTAGACTAGCGAGCAGTTGTGCAATATAAGTTACTGACACTTTGTTAAAGTGCTATGACTTACCATTTCCATAGCCTAATGGAAAAAACAGGCAGTGAGCAGCAGAGATGGCTTTAGGGCAGTGTGTTCGGTGCAGCCACACTGGGGGCTGACTTGGAGTGGAAGCACTGACCTCAGGGGGAAGACTGTGTTTAGCAATAACTTAGGATTTAAAAGCCATTTTGCTCTGGGGACCAAATCAAAGGCCATTTTCAGGTCGATGAATATCAAGCAGAGGCTGCCACCCTCTATTGATACCGACTTCCAGTATAGTAATTGAAGCCTGAATATTTGGTCAATGGTGGAGATTTTTTTTTTCTAAAACCAGCTTGATAAGGACTCTGGATTTCACACTCCTCCATCCACACATGAAGGCTATCGAGGAGGACCCTCGCAAACAGTTTCTGGGTGACATCTATCAAACTGATCGGCCTATAATTGGTTGGCAAGAGAGGTGAACCCTTTTTGAAAACGGGGAAAATTGCAGCCCCCAACCAAGTGTCCGGGATCGCCATACCTCTCAGGATGGCATTGAATAGTGCCCAGAGGTAGGGTTCGCGTATTTCAGGTTCTGCCCGACATTGGTCCCTGGTTGAATCTTATCTAGTCCTGGAGCTTTGCCAAATGGATGCTTCTTGATTGAATTTAGCACCTCTGTTAAAGTAATCCATTGGCCCTCTTCAAAGGCAATCCCTGGTATTAATGGAGGACTTTCAGCTTATGTGTCTATGTGCTCTTCTGTAGAGTATAGAGCTTGAAAGTGAGACTTCCAGGCTACTGCTGAACACACAAGTGACCAGAACAACCTCATATCCCTATTAGATAGAGCTGTTCTAATAGCATCCCATCTGTCTATTTTCCAGTTCTTCTTTGCTTGTTTGGTTCAATCTCAGTAAAAGGCCCTCATTTGTTTGATGAGGAGTCTGTCTTTACTTTTTTTTTTCTCTAGCTTATTTTTATTGACATTTTGTAAAACAGACATCATGAGGTTCACAATACCCAGAGTATCAGCGTCACAGGTTACAATACACGGTGTGACGAGAGAAAGCAAGACAGAGAACACTAGCGCAGACATACCAATGCCAATCTGCTGTAAAACAAAATCTCTATTGAGCCAAACAGTGTCATAACGTGCATAGGCATGGTACATTTCTTCTCCAATATAAGTTTTCACGGTCCATCATGTCGTGACTGGCCTTTACTTCAGCCGTCCAACCTGTAAGGCACTCACAGGAGAAAATAATATTTTGAACTGTTAACCCAAAAACCCCCCTCAAACCCCTATCCCCCCCCCCCCCCTGATAACTAGGTGTGTGGTGGTAGCATTGCGTAGAGTAGTATAGTGACTAATTGGGCAGTGGTGCAATACATTAGAATTGGAATAGGTGCATGTCTCTGATTGGCATAGGTTACAGAAAAAACTCCAACGCATCCAAAACGCATCAGCGAGACTCATATTGGACATCCCTCACCAAGATCACATCACCGGACACCTAAAAGACCTCCACTGGCTTCCCGTCAACAAAAGAATTACATTCCGTCTTCTCACCCACGCACACAAGGCCCTCTACAAGCTTGGACCCGAATGCCTCAACACTCGACTGTCCTTCTACAAACCCACCCGCCAACTAAGATCGTCCAATCAAGCCCTCGCCGCAGTCCCGCGCATCCGAAAATCCACCATGGGAGGAAGATCCTTCTCCTTCCTGGCGCCCAAGACCTGGAACTCACTCCCCACTCACCTCCGCCTTACTCAAAACCACATCTCCTTCAGAAAAGAACTTAAAACCTGGGTATTCGACAAATAATGAACCCCTTCCCAAGCGCCTTGAGACCCTCTGGCTGAGTAGTGCTCTATATAAATGCCCAAACTTGAACTTGAACTTGTAAGGAAGGCGACTAATGGACCCCATTTATATTCAAAATTGTTATAATCGTCGCAGAATATATCCGCCATTCTCTCCAAACATAGGAGATTCCAAAGTCTTGCATGCCATAGTGAGATGGAAGGAGCAGTTCTCTTTTTCCAGGTGGCTGCGATTGTCACTTTCGCCACACCGATACAGGTCCACATGACTGCTTTGTCAGCCTTGGTCTGGTGTTCCAGGGAGGGACTTCGCAGTCCTAGAAGGTCCTAGTGGTCGGTTTTGGATACCCCAGCATGGTTTTGATTTGTGCTAAAATTTCTTCCCAAAATGGACGGATGGCGGGACAGTCCCACTGGATGTGTTGGAAATCCCCCAGCAACCCGCAACCCCGCCAGCATCTGTCAGGGGTATTTGGAAATATTTGTATAAGGTTGGAGGGGACTAGGTACCACTCCATTAGGGGTTTTAAGTGTGCTTCTCGGAGTTCTAGGGAGTGATTGAATCTTGATACATCCGACCAAAGTGCCAACCATTCTCTGTCTTGAATGTCACGCCGTAACATCACCTCCCATATGGACATGTACCGTGGTTGGGCAGAGTGTATGTTGGAGAGCAGATAGTTATAGATGAAAGAGATCACCCCCGCCCAGAGCATACCGTTCTAACATATTTCTTGAATCCCATTTTCTCCCTCGTAGCGTTTTCCTGTATGTGAGGGGTGAGTGCCCAGTGTCTAAGCTGAAGGTAGTGAAAGTGCTCCTCTGGTGGTAGGTGGAACTCCCTTCTGCAACTGTCGAAGGTAAGAATGTCATGGTTGTGTAATAGGTGATCGAGCATGAGGCAGCCCCCCTCCCTCCATGCGTCGAAGGGACCATCATGCAGGGCTGGCGGAAAGGCCGTATTATAATTGATTGGAGTGTAAGGGGAAGGGAACGTGGTCCACCCCTCGTTCCCTGATACAGAGTCCGGGCCTTTCAGTACAGGGCATTCACAGGACGGTCTGTCTTAGGTTTCCAAATTAGATCCCAAATTGCCCTCCCCGCCACTCCCTTATCCGTATGGTGCCAGTGCTCCCCCGATTCTCTCTTAAACCACTCAGTCACTATCTGTAATTGGGTAGCTTTACAATATAAGCCAATGTCGGACACAACCCCCCCCCCCCCCCCCCCCCCCCCCCATTTTGGTCTAGGACGCCGCAGTATGGAAAAAGATAAGCGGCCCGTCCTTTCCGCCAGATGAACTGAGTAAGTAGCGCTTTAATTTTGGGATGAAAGGAAGCATCTAGGTCTGTAGGTAGGGCCGGAAACAGACATAGTAATTTGGCAGCAGTGTCATCTTAATCGCATGGATGTGGCCAAGCCAGGAGATAAATAATGGCTTCCACCTCTTAAGGTCATTTTCTGGTTGACGGAGGGCATCCAGGAAATTAGCTTTAAACAGCCCATTCACTCGTGGGGTTAGCTGGATCCCCAAATATTGGAGGGAGCGGCTGGTCCACTGCAAAGGAGATTGAGACTGGAGAACCTGTGCCTCCGTTTCCGGCATGGTGAGATTAAGGACATAAGATTTGTCCAGGTTGTCCTTAAAGCCGGATACCACTTCAAATTTGGTAGTTCTGTTTGCAACACTGGGAGTGACCGAGATGGGTCTGCAAACGTCAGGAGCACATCATCAACAAAAAGCAATATTTTGTGGTAGTCTCCCCAGAATGAAATTCCCTCAATCACCAAATTATTTTGAATGGACATCGCGAACAGCTCAATGCTTAGTGCGAAGAGTAGGGGTGACAAGGGGGACCCTTGCCGAGTGCCTCTTGTGAGAGAGAAAGGGGATGACAGCACTCCATTGACTTGTACTCGTGAGTGGGGCTTGGAGTAGTTGGCCCGCACCATGCGAATGAATTTATCTGCAAAGCCTAAAGATTTGAGGACACGGAAGAGGAATGGCCAGTCCACCCGATCAAAGGCCTTCTCGGCATCCAGCCCCACCAGAACCGCAGGTATCTTTCGTTTGGTGGCTTTCTCATTTAGATGCATTGTACGTCTGATGTTGTCGTGCATCTGCCGCCCTCATATGAAGCCAGATTGATTGGGATGGATTAAGTCAGGTATTAGGTCTTGAATCCGAGTCGCCAGGATGGTAGAATATAGCTTTGCGTCTAGGTTTAGGAGTGCTATGGGACGGTAAGAGGTGCATAGCTGTACATTTTTCCCAGGCTTGGGTATAACCATAACCAATGCTTCAGCCATCGATGGGGTCACTTCCCCAGATTCCACAATATGGTTGAATAGGCATGTGAGGTGGGGAATGAGGTCAGAAGCAAATGTTTTATGAAATAGGGCTGTGAAGCCGTCCGGCCCCGGTGCCTTCTGTAATTTAAGAGCTGCAATGGTCGTGCCCACCTCCTCCGCGGTTATAGGGACCGTAAGTTGCTCGTTTGTGGCTTGGGAAATACGAGGGAACCGCAGAGCCCGGAGATAGCCCTCTTGCAAGGTCGTCTATTTTGGTTCTGCGGTATATAGTTCTTCATAAAAGGAGCGAAAAAGGTCAGCCATACCCAACCCGTTGTTCCCCTCTGGTAATTCCCCGATATATTCCCTCTTCCGCTTCTCCCATAGTTGTCGCGCTAGATGCCTACCTATTTTGTTACCTTGTGTAAAAGAAACATGGCGTAATTTTAAGAGGGTATATTCTGCCCTGTGGTTGTAGATCGCTTCCAGTTTGCCCCATAGGGCTGTAAGGGGGCGCAAAGTTACCTTGGACAGCTTGTTCTTGTGTGCTTGTTCTGCCTGTTCTAGCACCTTCTCTAAACAATCCTGCTCAGGTGCCCGCAGCTTATTCAAGGTGGAGTTGAGCTTGATACATTTCCCACGTAGGACTGCCTTAAAGGCATCCAAATTGTTACCCGGGGAGGTGTTTCAGAACCTGTTAGCTGCAAAATACCCTGTAATAGCTTCCCGCAATTCTGTACGGAGCACCCTGTCTTGTGTGCGTGAGACTGGGAAGTACCATTTGGAAGTCGTAACGGAGGCCGATCCCCACTGCAAGCAAATCGCTACGGAGCAGTGGTCCGAGATGGAGAGGAGATATATCTTGGCCTCACTAAGCATGCCTAGTAGCCTTTGATTGATAAAGATATAGTTCAATCGTGAATAAGTGTGGTGGACATGAGAGTATAATGTGTAGTCTGTGGATACTGGGTTCGCCAGGCATCTAGTAGGCCTACGTCATGAAATCTCTGCTTTATATCTGCATTGAAGGAGCATGTGTCAGATCTGTGAGTGTGGGTGCTATCTAAATCCGGTTGCCATGTGAGATTAAAGTCTCCCATCAAAATCGTTGGCCCTTCCGCAAAGAGGTCCATTTTATCTAGCAGAGTGCGGAGAAAGCTCGTTTGGCCTGTGTTCTGTGCGTACGTAACAATAAAGGTGCATAGCGTGCCCCTCACAGTACCTTTAACCAAGACCATTCTGCCGTCTTTATCAGATTGGATATCTAAAGGCTAGAATTTAGTGGAGGAGTGGAACAGGAGCGCCACTCTCCGGTGTTTAGTGAGCGCTGAGGACCTGTAAATAAGGGGATATTGTCCGTGTTTAAGCCTCAGCTAATCGAATCTCTGGAGGTGGGTCTCTTGGGGCGCCACTACATCGAAGTAGTGGTCCATGAGGTACTTCCATACTTTTTGCTCCTTCTGCAGGGAATTAAGGCCTTTAACATTCCACAAGGTTATCGTAATCACCATCTTGTCAATTGGGACCCTCCCCTCTCTCCTCTAGTTCCACCCCAGCGCCCTCTCCGCAGAAATCATGGGGACCAGACCTCCTTGCACTTCCCTCCTTAGATATGCACCTGCCCTGTTACTCTTACGCTCAGTAGTTGTGTTACGCCCCCACCACATCCCCCTCCTCCCCCCTCCCATCCTTCGTAAAAGAAAGGAAGACAAAAACAAACAATCCCCAACAATACCAGCTAGTACCTATGTCCAATGCAAGATGCTACCCCAATCGTAGTTAAAGTCTTCCACTCAGTGGGGTTGGTGTGACCAGTGGTCCCATCCGCGCACATCTCTGGGGCTGTCCTTCTGCACAGGTCGTCATTAGCCTCTGACTTAGTTCATGCATGGCGGCCACATGTCCCCAACCCGGAGCTCTGCAGGAAGCTTGAGCTGGAAGCGACCCCCCAAGGCAGCCACTGTCTTTCCCAGGCTTAAGGTCCCATGTCGCAGTTTGACTAGATGCAAGATGGCGAGAGGCTCAATATAGTTCTCATTTGTGATTTCCTCTCGATGACCTGGACCAACCCACCGAGGAGGAGCCATCTCAGGCCTGCGGCTCGCAAAGTGCCAGCAGTGGATTCAGGATCAGAGGCCGGTAGACCCAGCATATCGAGACCCTCTCTCAGGTCGGTGATGTGACGTTGTTTGTTGTGGAATTCGAAGCTTAAACCAAAGGGGTAAGTCCAACGATATTTAATTTTGTCTTCTCTGAACTTGGATGTGATAAGTCGGAACTGTTGTCACCTCATCAACGTTGCAGGGGCACGTCTTGGTAGATGCTACATGTGTTGCCTTGGAAGGAGAGCGAGTCCTTCCTTCTGGCGGTTGCAAGGCCGGCCTCTTTCACCTTATAGGAGTGAAATTTCGCAAGGACATCTTTCGTACATTTCCGGTCCCCCGTTGCCATTCCTCTGACCCTGTGCACCCGCTCCAGCTTTATTTTAAGGACCTGTGGGTGAACAATTTCTGCAAAGAAGCCCTCCAAGAAAGCTTCTAAATCTGATCCTCTCGCTCCCTCCTCCAGGTCACGGACCCGTAGGTTATCTCTTCACGCCCTGTTCTCAAGGTCCTCCGCCTTCAGTTGAGTTTGGTGCAGTTGATCTTGGAGGGCGCTGATGCTGGAGGTACTGGAGGTACATTTGTCCACCTCCTGGGACTGTTCCTCTAGCTCCACCACCCTGACCCCCTCAGAGTCCACTTCACACTGAAGGGATGCCATTCGGTCATTGAAGTCGCTTTTCAACTGGTCGATAAGGCCCTTAATGTCCTGGCTCAGTTCCTTCCGGGGTTCCTCCTTGAAATCACGCAGTGAGGCCATAAGGTCATCTTTTTGTAAAGGCCATGTTGTCTGCATTTCGTCTCGGTCTGTTGAGGGGGGTTTATCTGCTGGAACGAAGAAACGGAGGACCACAGTTGCGGTTTTGGTCACTGTTTTCTTACCCCGCATAGTGGCGAGCCACAGGCACCCAAACTGTCGCTGCCTCAATATTCCGCTGCTGCTACGCTGTAGACCCCCGTATGTTGACTCCAAAATAATATTGGTGACTTGTACTGTATTTCCTCTGCCTCTTCGCTACGCACCCAGGTAGTCAGTCGCTTCCAGAGACATCACCGGCCTCCACTACCGCAGGTCGCTGCCCTCAGGATTATCTCCACCCAGACCTTGCTGCGGTGTTGCTGTACTCTTCTCCCTTAGGTCCCTTGTTGAAGGAGTGCTCGCTGCCTCGGTTCCTCTGGGGGTGCAGCCCAGTTTCAGCTGTGGCGTGCTCAACAGACCCCAGCAGAGAGATGAGGGTTTTCATCAGTACTCCAGCGCAGCGTTAGGACCCAGGGAGAAGGCCCATGTGACTCTCATTATTTGCTATGGGAGAGGCCTAGTGTGCTGCTTGTCCACCATCTTAAGGTCAGGCGTTGGCTTTCATGCTCTCTCCGGCCCACCAGGGGTTTGTTGCTCTCTGAGGTATGCACCCTCACTATTGCCTCCCTTTGTGTATGTGGTGGATAAAGCTGAGCTATGTAGGCATCGATGACTGAAGTGCTCACCACATACATCCTGTGGACGCCTCCATCGCGATATCCTCTGGAGCACTTCGTGTTTCAGGCAGTCGCTTCTCTGATTCCTTACATATTGCGGGTGCGCCCTGTGAAAGCATTCGATGTCAGTGCGGCCAACAGCGCCTTAATCGTCGCAGGGGCGGGAGCTGATCTCCCTGATCCCTTTGTTGTGTCGCAAGATGGTGGCCGTCGGCTCCACTGGCTGCAGTGAGTGCAAGGGCGCCTCATCTACTCTCCTAAACGACTCCGACCCTACACCTGATGGAATCACTCGGGAAAAGCACCCGTGGTTGAACCCGAGCCGTAGCCTGGATGGGTGCCGATCTCACTGAGCTCCGCAGTAGGCTTCGAAATGGAAGCCGCCGGCAAGCCCCTGGTACGCCGTCTCTACCTCGTCTCTTCTTTACTGCCGTCACTTGGGTTGACTTCTAATCGTGTCATTAAGTTGCAAGACACGCTGGCCCGCAATTAATCTAATATCAGGTGATTATTATGAAACTGAAGATACAACTTCAATTCCCTTGAAAGGACAACATTTTGGAAAGAAGATATCGGTTGTTCTTTGGTAATAACCTACACAAAAATCTTTTGAGAAATCCATGATCTCATCCTGTGATGACACCAATCGCGAATCTTCATAAATAAACGATACTCTACATTGGGGGGAGCCAGTACTTGGTCCTGAGGAAGGTGGCCTTGCGCCGCCGAAATGTGCGTCGACCAAGTTCGAAGTCTCATACTGTGTCTTGAGATTTACCGATTGGCAGGGTGCCTCTGCCAATTGGATCCAGTCCCTTTTTTCAGATGTTGTAGTTATGAGTGTGGTGAGAGTATGATTGTGTGAGTATGTTTGTGACAGATTGTTGGTTACCAGGGGTATAATTATTTAGGTGAATTGTGCCTTGTGTATATAGACCTGTATCTTGTATTATGTATATATTTATGTGTCTTTTTTTCTCTTTTGAATGAAATACCAATGTATTTGGACATTTGAGATTTATGCATTTACTACGAAATTGGTTATAAATCAAAAAACAAAAAAGCTTCTTTTTTTTAAATTAATTCTTTCCTCTAAAATGAAAAAGGATCATTACTGAAAGAAATAATAACTTGGAAATAATGAATACAACTTTATACTCTTTTAAAGAAAGTAAATAGGACTGCTGCATATTTGTCACCCATACCTAATTGATTGCTAAGCAAAAAATATAAAAGTATATATTTGTACTAAAATATTGTGGCAATCGAGGGAAAATTGTTCTTCTTATTGTGTTTTTTCATTCCCCTCCCTTTCCCTGGCCTAATTCTGTTCTGAGGGGGTCTCATTAATCTTGCTGCTTCCGTCACTTGGGGTCCACTGCGGAATTCCCACTATGTTTCAGAGAGTGAAGCTTCATTCACCACCTATGGCATTGGCTCGGGTATCCAGAAAGAGCTGATTTTGCCCTGAGACACTGGCGCGGACCGGGAGCAGATACGGTTACGTCTGTTCAGCCATCTTGCCCAGCCACGCCCCTATGTCTTTACTTTTAATAGAGTCAATGAGGGCTCTCTTGTCCTTACGGCAGGTGTCATTGAACCACGTTTGATTGGCACCCTTTTCCGCTGTGGATTGTGTCTGGGGATTAAATATATTGGTCAAGCTAGTTGTTAGTTCTGCATGCAGCGCCTCTCTTCTAGCAGTGGTTCGAGGAGAGTCCATTTCCCAAACGATCTCCCCCATTTCCTGTAAGGGCAAGATAGTTAGAGAAAATTGTGTGGCTACCTTATCTGGTGACTGCTTGACTGTCCCCCATCTAATTCTCCTTCTGTTGTTGAAGAGTATTAGGTTGCTTCTGTTGTTGGAGAGTATTAGGTTGCTGTCTACAGAAGTACCACTATCCACAGGTTTATGAAAATCTTAGAGGTATTGCTCCAAGGTCATCGCATTGAGGTCACTGTCATGTCTTGGCAGGACAGCAAAGTCAGCAACTTACTGCCATAGTCTTGTTTCCACTAAAATATAATCCAGCAGGGAGGATTGTCCAGTTCTATTAAAGGTTAGCTTCCCTGGTCTATCTGACTTAGTACGACCATTGCACGCTCTCAGAGAATGAGTTTGTGTTACTGCATTAATCTGTAGTGCCAACGGGGTCCAGGCCTTTATTTGTTGGATTTGGGGGTCAAGGATTAGCCAATGTCAGTCCTCATCACTGGAAAGAGCATCAGTAGGGCCAGCAAGTGACTCAAATTGGCAGTTAAAGTCTCCCCCATGACCAGCCTTGTGTTCGAGAGAACAGTACCAATAAAAGTATTCAGTTGTTCAAAGGTCTGTGATTCGTGGCAGATACTTACAGGACGATAATAGATGTTAATAAAAGCAATTTTAAGGCTGGGTGAGAAAGTGAGTACGGTACACTGAATGTCGTTAGACCGAGTGTCCAGCTGGTCCACTGTACAATCCAGGTGCGTGGCAACGCAGGTACATAGGCCGCCTGAGGGTCTGCCTCTCCCTCCCTTCGTGGCCTGCACATTAAAGGTTACATATCCCATCTTCACAATTACATCCCTTGTCCATGTTTCCTGGAACATACACACATCAAATTTGCCTACCAATAACTCCCATTCTAGGTAATATAGTTTACCTTTTATTCTGGCGATGTTCCAGGATAAGACCCTCAGCTTATGATCAAAGTTAGAGTTTTCACCAGGGCATTAAAGCTGTTAGAATCTGGGGTTTGGGTGTCCTTCTGCTGGGCCATTTCGGCTACTTCCACATCTTCTGCAGGATCCTAGATGGACCAAAGATTAAGGAGTTGTGCACTGTCGGCACTGGGTTTCTAAGTGAGTCTACACAGGTCCCATAGGAATCGTTGGCTCACGGTTGCTTTTCGGTTTGTGGAGCACCTAAATCCTCAGCTGACCACTATTGGATTCCCTTAGTTCCCTACTTGACGCCCAGTACCCATATCTCGGGGTAAGTCCACCTTCCCACACAAGTCAATCTACCTCCTCTAAAACCCCAAACCTATTCACCCCTGGGATGTTAAAAAGGAGAGATCTGGGGGGTGGACCCGCCATTGGTTGTTCTAAAGACCAGTTAGCCGGTGCACAGGTGTTAGTGGTCCTATTTTGGCTATGACTAAGGAAATAAAAATAATCCAATGTATGGGTCCTGACCCTTTTGTATGGTGCATATGGACTGGAGATTTGGGTTGCTAGGGTGTGAACGGTCTGAGGATTTCTAAAATGAATAACAATACAATCCCCTTGCAAGGTCTTGGGTCTCTTGCCCGCCCAGCCAACTCTACGAACCATTAGGATCTCTCCTGCTTCATCATAGGAGAACTACCTTTGTTTGGCCAGCCAGAAAAGGCATTTGTTCCTTAGTTCCAGCTGCGTTTCCTTCTGGCCCTCTTTCATCTCGGGTAATCCTAGCAATATAATGACATACAGAAGTGAGGCTGGGGTAAATTTATAGTGGGAGGGTCACTGGTCCATAGCCTTTCTCTATGGCCTCCACCCCTCCCTTGTCTGCCCTGGGTTCTAATCGGGTGAACCTTTTTGCGTTTGGGTCCTCCTTAGTGGAGTCAATGTTGTGGCTCCCTTTTGTTTTAGTAAGGCTCCTGGGGCCAGTAACAGTCCTCAGGTCTTGGGCCTGTTGGAGGCCTAGACTTTCTAAATGGCACCTCAGTAGTATAAGGGCCTGATTCACAGAACTAACTTAAGACAAAATCCTAAACTTACTACTTTTGATATTCACAGAAGTTAGGATTTTGTTTTAAGACAAACTTAAGACAGACTTAAGACAGACTTAAGTTAGGATTTTGTCTTAAGTCTGTCTTAAGTCTGTCTTAAGTTTCTCTTGAGACAAACTTAAGACAAAATCCTAACTTCTGTGAATACCAAAAGTAGTAAGTTTAGGATTTTGTCTTAAGTTAGTTCTATGAATCGGCCCCCAAGATTCTATTCTCCTAGCTCATTTTTGGGCATCTGGGAGTGCCACCCTCGTGGGACCATGCTTGACTAAAGTGGTTTGGTCTACACTGTCTGTCTGCGAACTACAATCCTTCTTCTTCCCTGGGGCTTGGGTAATACTATCCGAGGTGTTAGTGTACCTATTGTGCCCCAGTAAATGTCCTGTATCTGGGTGATTAAGTAAGTGAGCAAGGTCTTCCTTTACAATAGCGCTCAACTTGGTCGCCAGATCCGCTATCAAGTTCCTCACTCAGGGTGGATAATCAGATTCTGCCCGAGGGTTGGTGAGATTTTCTATTGCTCTCCCAGAGCTAGATAGTTCCTCTCCCCTAGATGATGCGTCAATGTTTTTCTTCCTATTGGCTCCTGCCCCATTTACAATTTTGCGCTTCCCGTTCTTGACTAAATTAGTGGTGGTTCCACTTTTGCGTGTAACTGGTCTTCACTGGTGTCTTCACTGGTAGATCTTGGGGTAAGGATAGAGGGGACTCTGTTTGCCTGGGTGTAGACTCTACTAGCCTAGAAACAGAGACAGGGTTAATGGCTTGGGAGGTAGATGCATCGGGCACTGGGGAAAAGATGTCTGGCATGAGAGACAGGCGCATCTCAGTCAACTCTGTTACCGACGTTACTACCCCAATAGCCCTCTGGAGCATCCTATCGATTGAGGTTGGGGGCAATGGAGAGGAAATGGGAGCTTGGAGATGTTTGTTACACATGCGTGCTTCCCTATTTCTCAATTGTACAAATTTAAATGGTAGCCTCACCCCTGAATTTGGCTAAGTGCAGTAGATTTAAAAAGGGGAGATGAGCAGACAATAATCACTGTGAGAATGTTTTAGGCGCTGCCCAGGCATCGGTGGCTTTCAAGTAAGACAATAAGTTACTGATTCCTAGTTCCACCACCGGCTCCTGCTGGTAGGTCTGGGAAACTACTATACAGTAAGATAGTATTGGAAGATAAAAAATGTCTGTTTAATAGTCCAGGAAAAGCCTTACCAGAGTGGCTGTCCCACCGAGCAACACCAAGGGGGGTGGCCCTGCCCTGTCTCTTCCTGGCACTAACAGGCAAGGACGGGCCTGCCCTTTTGAGCGCCTCCAGGCATGAACAGTGGGTCAGGTCAGAGGTTGAGGTGGCGGTTACTGCTGCAAAGGTCTGTGGGCGTTGTAGTCCCCCTGAGCATCTCACGCTGCGGGAGAGGATGGCCCCTTTTGGGCGCCTCCAGGCGCGAACAGCGGATCAGGGCAGAGGTTGCGGTGGCGGCTCCTGCTGCAAAGGTATGTGGGTGTTGTAGTCCCCCTGAGCGTCCCCGTGCTGAGGGAGAGAATGGCCCCTTTCGAGCGCCTCCAGGCGCGAACAGTGGGTCAGGGCAGAGGTTGTGTTGGCGGCTCCAGCCGCAAAGGTCTGTGGGTGTTGTAGACCCCCTGAGCATCCTGCACTGCAGGAGAGGATGGCCCCTTTGGAGAGCCTCCAGCGGGTCAGGACAGAGGTCGTGGCAGCGGCTCCTGCTGCAAAGGTCTGTGGGCGTTGTAGTCCCCCCGAGTGTCCCCTTACATTCAAGGTGGTGGGCAGGGCTCGAGGTACATTATTTAAAGCCACGGCCCCGTTATGACCAATGCCAGCATATGCTGCCTCTGGATTAGGCTCCTATATGTGGCCTGCTGAGGCGAGTTAGTGTCAGTTTGTGTCCCAGTCGCCCACGTTTTGCACCACGCAGCCGGCTATATCACTTCCAGTTTTGGGCTCCTGCAGTGCCCCGCAGTGCCTCACCTGCCAAATCTTGCTCCTTGGCTGAGTGAGGACAGCTGCCAGCAGCACCGTAATACCCAACGCGGCTCTAATGTGGCTCTGATGCACCCCTGCACTCAGACGTGGTGCTGGCTGTGTCTCAGAAACTCTCACAGAGGCCGAGCCCCCTGCGCACCAAAACTAGGGGAGCCTCCTTCTCCCCTCAGGATACTGTGCATTGTGATCTCGCGGTCCAGGGTTCCAGGTCCACTGTAGCACCTTCTGCAGAGTTCCTGGTGTGTCCAGCTTTCAGGCAGCAATAAAAATGTTAAGATAACTCTTGAGATTCATATTTCTGCTACAGGTAGAGATCAGAGTTTTGTCTAGTGGCAGTTCTGACTCACCATAAAGTAGTGCAGAGTGTTAATATGCCTGCTGCAAAGAGCAGATCTGTATGTTACGTTGATAGCTGAGTGGATTAGGAAAGCCAAGCTTCACCAGTGCTTTAAAACAAAGTAAATGTATGTGAGAGAGGGGCTTTGGAGAGAATAGGGGCCCCTTTGCTAGGTGTTAATGAGGGAATCCCAGGAGGAGGTCATTAGGGGCAAAGAAGATTGTCGCACCACCAGCCCTAAAGCCTGCCCGGGAGAGCAGGGTGCCATACAATTTACTGTGATTAACAAGAGAAAGGCACATGGTTAAAGGCTTCATATGTAATGCAAAGATGACAGATGGAGCAGGGATGGTGAATGTAAGAGAGAGTGGGAGGTATATACAAATATTTAGGAATACCAAACTCACCACCAAAAACTGCTTTTTACGTCACTTCTGATCCAGCGGAAGCGGCATAAAATTGTGGGCACTGACATGAGTTACCCACCATACCATAAACTCAAACCTCAGCAAAGTAATTGACTACAATATAGAGTTTGGGCACATAGAAACTCTATAACCACTTACAAATCATGAGGTCCTCTTATAGATCTAAATAGGGACTCAGATAATTTGAAACGGAAGACATTCCTTTATGAGGACCTGTAATTAAAAAATGCCTACAATAATAATCAATAACCATATCTTATCAATAATAGCATCAAGGTAATTTCATCTAAACTTTAAGATGATGACTCAGACCTCGCTAAATCAGAATACAGGGAGGCAATCGGATCCTATAAACTTGAAATTAAACTTGCCCAATCTATCTTCTATGAAGCAAAGATTAACTTAGCCGTTAATTCTCCAAAAGAAATTTTTCGTATTGTGAAAAACCTTACCAAACTGCCCCAGAAACAGCCTTCGTCGATGGTGCTCTTTCACGTTGTAACAGCTTGGCTGAATTATTTTCTCAGAAAGTCCAAACCATTTATGTATCATTTCCAACCTCACAGAATCCTCCTGCTGCGCTACCTATGCCAGACCCACAACCTGGAACCCAAATTTCTCTTGAACAATTCCCTCCCCTTGATCTTGCACTGCTGGGTCCAATTACGACTAAACTCAAATCTGGCTCCCCGACAGACCATGCCCACCGCAGATCCTTACTTTAGCCACCAATATTGTCTGTCCAGTTTTCCTTGATCTTGTAAACTCCTCCTTCTCATCAGGCATAGCCCCCCCAGCCTGGAAATGTGCCATAGTCAAAGCCCACGCAAAGAAACCTAATTTAAATCAGAACAACCTTTCCAACTACCAGCCCATTTCCCTTCTGCCCTGGGTGAGCAAGACTCTCGAGAAACACATTAATACAACCTTGGTGGACTTCCTCGAATCAAACCATCTACTCCATTCCTCCCAGACCAGTTTTCGCCCCCAATTTGGGATCAAAACTGCCATTCTTGCAGCAACTGAGGAGGCCAGGAGGATCTTGGATGGTGGAAGTAATGCTGCAATTATCCTCCTCGACCTCAGTGCCGCTTTTGACACTGTAAACCATAACACCCTCATCCTCCGACTCAAAAACCTGGGAGTATCTGGTACTGGTCTGACCTGGGTACAATCCTTTTTGACTGAGCGATCTTTGAAAGTTCTTTGAGGGGATGTCAATGTCCCCTTAGCTGTGGGGTGCCTCAGGGCTCCTCTCTGAGCCCTACACTGTTTAATGTGTATATGAGGTCCCTGGCAGAGATCATCCATCCATTTGGCATAAAAATTATCACCTATGCATATGACACTCAGTTTATGGTGGCGTTAAAACACCACGAGCAGTCATCTAGCACCCTAGGCTGCTGCCTGGAGGAGGTTGCCAGATGGATGGAGCTCTCGTGCCTTAAACATAATGGGGATCTGACAGAGCTCATGCCTTGCTGTGGCCCAACTGCCTTGGACCAGCACCAGCCCCAAAACACCAGATTAAGAGTCTAGGCATATGGCTTGACTGTTCCCTTACATTCAACCATCAGGCAGCGAAACTTTCAGCCACATGCTTTGGCCTACTTAGGATGCTGCAAAAGTTACTTCCCCTTCTCCCTTTTCAAGCCAGAAGAATCATGGTCCAGGCTCTCATCCTCTCCTGCCTGGACTATGGGATTGTTCTCTATTTGGGTGCCCCACAATATACCATCAGGAAACTCCAGATTATCCAAAATTGTGCTGCCTGATTGCTCTTGCAGATCCCCGGCCAACAGTCCGTAAAACCTGCCTTGGAGACCCTGCATTGGTTGCCGATTAGGGAAAGGATCCAGTGCAAAGCCATGTGTTTAGCCCACAAAGCTTTCTGGAAGAATAGCCCTGCTGTTATCCAATCCCTGATCACCCCATACCAACCAAGGAGGAACCTCCGCTCAACTACTGCCTATCTTCTCTTACCACCTAAAATAAGAAGAGCCAGATGCGGTGGACGATCTTTCACCTATAATTCGGCCTCCCTCTGGAACATTCTTCCACTTTCTCTCCGTCAGGAGCCCAATCTGTTGGTTTTCCGATGACTTCTGAAAACATGGCTTTTTAGGAACTGTATCTAATCCCTCTTGCTGACCACTGGTTGATGCCATTTGTAGCGCTGGGATGCCTCAGGGTAGCCACTGCGCTTTATAAATGCCGCTTAATAATAATAGTGAATGGTCAAATGCAATGCACAAAAGAAAATACATTAGAATTCTCATTACTTGGTTAATCAATTGAATACAGGTAAAATCCTAACACAATGACAGTTCAACGTAAAATACATCAATAATTAAATAACTGGTGAGAGGGGAGAGAGAAAAAGAATACACATTGCAATTTCAGTTTTCAACTCAAGAATCATACGAACCAAAGTTCAGCTGTAGATTATCTGGACCGATATGTAAGAATGGACTAAAGCCCAGCGGCGTGCAGTAGCCTGAATAGCTAACCCTTCAGTTTATGTAACTTCACTAGCTTATGAAGCACAGGGTGAAACATCAGGAGAGTTAAGTTCAGGATAGTCAGAATTCCGATTAATAGCATGTGACGCCCAAGATTTGTAAGGACAATAGCTGCAAACGTCCTCCTTTTTCCACTGGGCAATTATACCTCAAAATGTTCCCAGTTCCTGCCCACAAAGTAGCTTTTGCACAGTTTTGCACAGTTTATTTTTGTTGAGATCCATGGTGTGATTGTGGAATGATCATTTTTCAGCACAAAACATCCGGAATCCTTACGTAATATATTTGTTCACTTGTTTGCTGTTTTCTAAGAATGTCAATATCAAAATCGCCTCGGAAATAGGAAGTACACTTGCAACTTAACTTTGTCCACACGCTCGCTTCCGAGTTAGCTAGCAACAAGGTTGACACAGTTTGTTCATAGAGAGAGAATATTCAAACTGCAAGAAAGAAACTTTGGTGATAATACTTGTAACTAGAGCAATCATGTCAGCATTTCATTCTTATTCGAAGAAAATAATGAAGGACAAAATACATTTTCGATAAGGCCTACAATGGAAAGACACAATAAGATTTAAGGACTACTCAGGAAAACTACAAAATCAGCATTTTTTTAAGGAAAAAGTGCTAACGTTACAACATTTGAGAAACATAAATGCATAAGAAAACTATTATAAACTTAATTTCACTATTTTCATAAGCATAGTCTAAACATATTTTATTAATAAACAGATCGCTTCTCCTTGCAGTTTCAGATTTACAATTGAGAAAACATAGCAAGTCTTCTTTCAATATAGCAATCCTTTCAAATCATATTTTGCTAAAAACCCACAACTACATTATTATTTTTCACATTATTATCATACCACATTAGTAATTGTTCTCTCTCTTATCGTATTATGTCTCAACTTCACCAGTTTGTGACCTTTTCTGCATGCTTTTACGATGCAGTTTAAAAACTCTCAGTCTTTCAACGGGACAAACTGTTAGTCATGTTTTTTTAAAACTATGTTTTAGTAATTCACACGCAATGAGCAGGATTTGGCCAAGCAAAGTCACTCTTAAATATTCATGCTCCATCAATTCTAATCAACCCATCAGTGCCTTAATTATGGAACCTAACTGCCGAGCACCAAAACCTTCACACAACTCATTCAGTATCACTCACGCCATTCCCCCAATTCATCCACCACCCCTACCAAACCATATGAATAGAGATCAAGCAATATGATTGCCAACTTTACTATGTGCTATATACCAGTGTTTTGTTTGTTCTTCTCTAGGGCAGAAGTAAAGCAGACCAGGACACGTGGACGAAAGTTAGTTTCTATTTTTTAAGCCCATTCACCACCCGGACAGCCTCACACCACAGCAAACCGAACGCAGTGGGCAGAACTGGCCCGTCAGAGAGCATCAACATTTGAGCACTGCAGAAAGAGAACCAGAGCAAACAATATTCAGCCAAAAAAATAAAAAGCTTACAAAACTAAACAGAGATGACCAATCTACAGACTATCGAGGGAGAAAAGTGTAGTTCATGAAAAACGTGCGGGCTGGTTGCTTATTATATGTAAAAAACATTTGATGCACTGCAGCAAGAACCCAAACAAACAATATTCAGCATAAAAAGAAATATCTTGCCAAACCAAACAGTGATGGCCAATCCACAATACTACCGCTAGACTACAGAGGGAGAGAGGAGTAGTTCATGAAACACGTAAGGGCTAGTTGCTTATTTTATGGAAAAAACATATTCAATTCGTAAAATATTATAATGAAACTTCATAAATGAATGTGTAAATGTTTTTGTAAGATTAGGGAACTCAGCCATCCTAAAGACTAAATTATCAATAACAAAACTAAGAGGCCCCGCATGTGATCTGTTTAAAAATCTGGCCTAAAATGATGCAGTGTTTACTATCCACACGGTACAGCACACGCCAGTGCTTGCTTGGAACACCACCGGAAAATAGCTAATGAAATTCCTAAATAAGTATTAAATAAATAAACGCTCATCATTTCTTCACAAGTTTGCACCGAGTGGAATCCAGGCACGATGCATTGATGAGGTTTTGGCGTGCTGGAGGGGGGAGATGAGCAAAACAATCTATGGACAGCATATTAAACCACTTCTTGCTTTCGTGAGTTGTTGATATGGGTCAACACACCACGTAAGATCAGCATCAGGGGCGGCCTTAGGCATGTGCAAGCTGTGTACCTGCACAGGGCCGCCAAACCCCAGGGGCCACCACGCCAATATATATCCTTAATATAATAATCCTCTGAGGATGGAAACATATTTGCATGGCGGCCCCTGGCAGGGATTTGGCGGCCTCCAGCTCTGTTCCACTTCCAAACACCCTGGTGCATATTAATTGTTTTTCAGAAAAAACTGGTTTCTCTGAAATTTTAATTTGTCTGTGGGTTCCTTATGTTAAGGATAATACCCTGTCAAGTGAGGATAAGATTTTTTAATAAAGAAAACGTATAAACGTTACATTTTAGTTGGTGGCAAAAAATTCTTTTTAAATAATGTGTTTGTGTCATAGTTAAATGATATTCAGGATACAAAATTATTCTCCATAAACTTAGTCCAGGGAAACTCCCTTTGACTTTGATTGCCTGATTTTTAAGTGCCAAATACCCCGGGAGGCCAGGTACTCATGGAAGTCCCTTCCCTGAAACGGCAGACCATTATCTGACTTGATCTCTTCAGGCAGCCCCATCATGGCGAAGACGTGCTCAAGTGCAGTCTTGGTGTTGAAAAGCAGTCGACGAGACCACTACCACCACTGGGAATTTTGAGTGGGAGTCGACGAGAACCAGGGTGCTCCGTCAGTCAGGAAACGGCCCAAAGTCGAAACTCACTTTGATCCAAGGCTCTAGGTGTGGGTCTTCTGTGATCAACGGGTGGGGTGCAGGGTCACCACCCGTGATGTTGCAAGCGTGGCATGTGCGGATTACCTCCTCGACCATGGCGCCATGCCCGGGAACCAGATTTTGCTCCGCAGCCTGGCCTTGGTCTTCGATATCCCTTGATGCCCTTGGTGCGCCAAACGGACCACTTCCTCTCGAAGGCTTCTCGGAATCACAAGGGTGGTTGCTCGCAGCACAACTCCATCAAGACCCTCGTTGAGTTTGCTCTGGACCTTCCACACTTGTTGTTGAAACAACATTTTGTCTGCCATCAGGGAGCTGACACTATCGAGAAAGTGACGCCAGTTCCTGTTGGCTAACTTGGTCTTGACCTTGACAAGGCACTCAACAGATTTGGTTGCCTTTCCGATGTCTTCGTGCGTGAGGGTGACTGGGAATGATTCGAGGGAGATCATCCGGACAAACTCTTCGGTGCAGTCTTCATCGGACAGTGTCATGGATGGCACTGGCAGACCAGGGTGCTGCGACAGGAAATCAGCGGGGTTGTTGACCCTAGGACTGAAGACTACTTCAACGCGGTAGCCCTGCAATTGAACTGCCCACCTCTCAATCCGGGAAGGAGCAAGCAGAGATGTGCCAGCGACGATGGGAACGAGAGGCTTGTGGTCCGTGACCACTCTGATTTCGTGCCCATACAAGTAGGGAGGGGAATGCTGGCACACCCATTTAATGGCCAGAGCCTCGCGTTCTATCTGCGCGTATCGCATTTCCATTCCAGTCAACGCCCTGCTGGCGTAGGTAGTTGGGACCCATTCCTTAGACTCTGTCTCCTGCAACAGCACCACGCCCAGACCTACGGGGCTTGCATCTACCACCACTTCATTGTGCCGATGTGGGTGAAAGTACTCCATCACTTTTTTCATCAATGAGGGCTTCCTTGACGGCATGGACTGCCAGATCTTCCTTCGCAAACCAGACCCATGGCTGACCAGACTTCGGGAGGGTGCGGAGTGGCTCGGAGAGGGACGCCAGATTGGGAATGTACCCGCCACAGTACGTGGCCATTCCAAGGAAACTCTGGACTTTGGTGGACGACGTGAGCCTCGGGGCAGATTGTATGGCCGCCGCTTTCTCTGGGTCAACACGCAGTCCTTCCCTGGAGAGGATGTATCCGAAGAAATCCACTGACTCTAAGCATGGGCGAATTTTGCGAATCTGGCGTTCGCGAATTTGCATATTTGCGAACTCGCAATCCACAAAATCCGCAAATTCTCGCGAATTTCCGGATTTTTTTTTGTGTTCGCAAGGGTTTCTGCCAGTTCGCGAGGGTTTTGTACCAGTTTGCAATTGCAAACTTACTTCTCGGCTCGCAACGGTAGCGACTATGTTGTTTCTACGTCTGGTTCATCATCACAGGTTCACAGCACCCTCTGTTTCACCACTGCCACCCTCTGTTTCACCCATGCCACCCTCTGGTACATCAATGCCACTCTCTGGTTCATCACTGTAGATTATGGGGGGGGGGAAACAAGCACACCTGCCCTGCTTCAACTGACATGAATTAATTTGGGGTTGATTTATTAATGTGTCACTGTTTTAAAATTCCAGTCTGGCACCTGCTTCCTTATCTGTAATTTGCTTTCTGTTGCAGTGCAAATTTTTTTCCCAGGACCTTTGTGGCCTACTTGTAGCTATTCTATGAGCCTGCTGTGAGGGTCAGAGCAGGGTCATAGAATAGTTGCAAGTAGGCAACTGAACTCTGGAGGGGCCCCTCAGGAAGCACTACAGAGAATGGTTACTAATGATGAGTTTGAACTTTTGCACCTGCTGAGTGCTTTCAGTTTTGCAAAACTCGTTTTTCTGCAGTTTCGCGGGATTCGTGGGGAGCGAACTTGCGCGAGATCGAAATTGGAAGCCGCGAATTTGTGCGAATATGCGGTTTGTTTTTTGTGGCGTGTTAGTTCGCAAGGTTTTGTACGTTTTAGCGAGCCGCTTGTAGCGCAACGGCGCGAAGATACCCTGACGGTCGTTCACGGGCGCGGCCATATTGTTTGCATGACGTATTCCCGTTTCCGGGCACGATGTGTAATCTCGCAAAGTGTGCGGCTCGCCAGTACAATTTCGCGTGTGATCGCGAGGAAAATCTCGCGCAAACTTACCCACGCGGTCGTGCTCGGGCGCGGCCATCTTGTTTCTCATTCATTGTTATGGTTCTGGGCATGCTTTCTGTATCCTCTCTGAATCTCTGCCATCCTTTGCTTGTTTGAGTTTTTTTAAAATCTATTTTACTTATTATCTATCCCTCTATTTTTCTAGCTCTATATTTTTGTGTTTACTGCTACTTTTGGTTTTTTAAACTCTTTTCTTTTCTTCTTCCCTATTCTATTTCTTCTTTATTATTTAGCTTCCTTTCTGCCCAGACCATGGTAAAGGGAGCCGGGAAGCATCCTTAGAAGGGGAAGGGTCCCGCACCCCGTGCCGGTTCCCGTGCAGGCGTTTGAGGGGGGAGACAGTCACAGCCCGGGAGATCTTTAGCGCGGAGGAGGTGGCCGCACTAGTCTTTTATGTCCAGTGCCGCCTCCCCAGGACCATCATGGCAGGCGGCAAGATCGCTAGCGGCTACGGGTTCCGGGAGCGCCGGAAGCGGTGGGAGAAGGTGTGCCGAACCATGTACTAACACTCTCGGGTCCAGCGCACCTACAACCAGGCCACCCACCGTTGGACGGATCTCCTGGACCGGGAACGCGATCTGCTCGACCTGCTCAGCCTTGAGATCCCCGGGCTTGGTGAGTAGTAATAGCTATTTCTTTACTACTCTGTTTTCTCCTGCTCTGTGTGTTATTATCTTGCAAATTTTTGTTTTTTACCAAGAGCAATAATGCTGCTGATTACATTGTAGGTAAATTATATTTCAAAATCTTCTGTGCATTTCAGGTGCACTGCTCTCCTTCTCAGTAGCGCTGCTACTATGCTTATTTGTTTTCGATTTTGTGTTCATTTCATTGGCCTGTGAAATTATGCATGAGTGTAGTTTAAAGAACTGCGTAATGCTAGACACTAAGGGTCAGATTTTTAATTACCGGCACATCCCTGCAAATTAGCAGGGATGCGCCAGTAATTGTGCGCCACGCCACCACCACCCATGGTACAGCCGTATTTACAATGCGGGGCACCATGGCCCCAAAACGTCACGGAAGCGTTACGCTTCTATGCCGTAAAGGCGGCGCATTGCTGGAGTTGCGTCGCAACGATGGCGCAGCTCCAGCAATGCTCTGGGGTGCCCTATCTCTCCAATGCTGCGTCAAGCCGTACGTCTGCTTCAAGCAGGCGCAGGGTTTGGGTCACGCATCATTGTCCTCAAAGTGACTGATTGAAATCTTGTAGATTTCCCTCAACCACTTTTAGGATGCGTTCCTGCGCAGGAACGCCCTCCCTTGCACCGGAACGCCCCCTGATGGCGCAGGGCTTTACATCATGATGCATCTCCCATATGCGTCACGTTGTTAATATATGCCTCACCATGGCGCCTCTTTTGTTCTGTCGCTGCGTCACAAAAGTCACGCAACAATGGAGCAAAAGAGCTGCAAGGGTCTTCTAAATCAACCCCTACAGACTCAAGTCCAGTCCTTCCTTTGTACACCTGGCAATAAGAAGAAATAGTGGTGGTGGATTGATAGTTTGAGTATTTTAATGACTGGTTAATGTAGTAGGAAACTTTTTAGTGTTGTCGCTGATCTGCAATCATGATGGACTTTGTCTTGTCACTTCGTGTGCTGCGGACTGCTGCCTCCCAGTCCTAGGCGAACCTTTTTAGTAGTTTGTTTAGTGAGTTACATAAGAACTTTCCAAGTCGACAGTCCGCAAATCAAGCAATACTAATAACGTAGTAGACCACATGAGATAGGTCAATGTATCCCGTGGAATAGTTGTCTATTTGCTATTTCGCCAAAATATTTTGTTATTGTTCTTTTGAAATGTTTGATTTGGTTGACAAATATCATCTATGTTTTTTGGTCTTTCTTCCTTTCATGTTGTACATCAGCTCCCCCCAGGGGCAAGAGGGCATTGGAGGAGGCTGCTGCTGCTGCTGAACAGGATCGGTCAGGCGAGGGCTCCTTTGCTGGCCCCGGTAAGTTTTAATTTTAATACAGAGTACCTATTTTTTCCTAGCGTTCCTCCTTCGATTTTTTCTAAATCGTCTTTGATCTTCTTGTAGACTGTATCTAAATTCTTATCCTGCCTTGACTATGACTCCCTGTGGTATTACTAGATTATTCTTATTAGTCTGTCTGTGTAGCTAACTAAGATTGCACATTTGGCAATTCCATTGGACTCCCATTCTAGTCAGCAATAGCTCTATGCACTGAGTGCAGTCCTCTGGGATTGTCCATAATGTCTTTTCAAGTCTTCTAAATGTTTATGCTTTGACAATTGCCAACAATAAAAAGGTAAATGACCACCAAGAAAGAATAAGATACTACTTTACTCTTGGTTTGGATAGGAGGACAATCCATTCTACTACTGTTGCAGGGACAAATCTGCACAAATAGAACTATGGACACTAAATAGTGCATTGTTTATCAATTATAATAGACGCAGGTAGACTTTCTTTCCACATACCTCAGTGATATCAGACTTTGAAGAACCCCCAATCTCCTTACTGACTAGATAGTGTGGCAGAGTCAATTAGCTCCCGAATTCATCGATGATTATCCAACGTAGGACAAGAGTACAAAGTCAGAGTCCAGAAGTGTCCGAGGCACGGACTCATGCTTGCAAATTGCAAAACCTTTTGCTCATTCACTCATGACCAAAAACCACAGAGTCTATTTAGGTTTTAAAGCTTTATTAAAAGTAAAAATATTTATTAAAATCAAGCTTGTCATAAAACATAAACGGTTGATTAAAAATGGAAAAGTGCTTATACTCATTTTTTATTGCACACATTTATTGTGGACGAGCCGAGCCCTCACCTGGTTTGAACTTTCATTTTTCTTTTTGATGCTGAATCATTGGTCCCTTCGTCCTAATGATTTCTTCTTAGAAGTGAAGCTTCTGTCTGTTATGAGGAAAATGGTGCGTGTTAAAAAGCAAGCATTCATCAGTTGTGCCAAATAATGCTGCAAGACAACACACCCTTCCCTGGAAAAAGGGACATTTTTACTTTAGAGTAGACAGTCACAATTTATTAGATTGGTTTCTGTATTCACATTTCTTCATTCCTAGACAAAATACTAGTGAGTGGTGTATGTCTATGACATCTAAGATTATTAAATGTACTTTGTAGGTGGAACATCTGGTGCTGGGCCCAGCGCGGAGGTGGAGGGAAGCTCTGGGGAGGAGGCGGTGCAAGTGCCGGACCAAACTGCTGTGCGGGTTGCCACGGTAGTGGCGGGCAGTGGTAAGCTCTTATATTCCTTACTTATTGAGATTGCAGACTGCATAGTGTGCTGCTCCCCGTGAGAAAACGTAAGGTTTGTCCAGATGAGAGACATGAAGAAGAATGATTGACATTTAGGGGCCTATTATGATGGCGGACGGACCTGAGTCCTTCCGCCACCATAGAGTAGGAGGGACCGTCCGCAGGGGCAGCGGCGGTCCCTCCGTGGTAATTAGGATGTGACCGCCACCCTGGTGGTCAAATCCTGTATTTTTATCATTGCGGCGGGTGCTGCTTGAAGCAGCACCCGCCGCAATGATAAAAATGTAAGTTGTGCCTGCCGCTTTGTGCAGGCAAATGCAGGGGGGTACCATAGGTACCCCCCATGCGTACCCCCCACCCCCCTTCGCCTCTAGGGGCCCGCAACGGGCCCCCAAACAAAAATCCGTATGCCTTTGCACATCGGAAATGCCGCCGTGTAAAGGCATGCTCCTCCAGACATCCTAATATGGCTGGCGGTGTCTGATAGACACCACCAGCCATGTTAGTGCTTTTCCGCCACGGACGGGAGGCGACCGCGGCAGAAAAGCTGCGGACTGAAAAACGATCCCCCAGCCATCCTAATCTGGCGGGGGGTCTTTTTAAGTCCGGTGCGGATTTCCCGCATCCTCCGGGCCGGCGGTGGATTCTGCCGGCCCGGAGGATGCGGGAAATCCGCAATCTTAATCTGCCCCATAGTTTGAATGGATGGATGCCTGGATCATGGCACTATCTGACTCTTAGATAGCATATGTGTATCTAGAGAGAGTAGACGGTCACTGGATGAACTAAGTGTTACTTTGAAGAGCAAGTAATACCGCACCCGCACGTCCGTCCCAGTGTAGGAAAGGCAAGGAAAAGAAGTTGTAATTTTGTCCGAATACTACCATGAATAGTAGCAGTAGTTTGTATTGCAAGCACAGCATATATCCGGCTATTACGATGGCCACTCACTACCTCTGTTAATACGTTTAGTAGAACTCGGTCATTCATGTGTGGATGTATCACTGTTCACTCAATAAAAAGCAAAGCACCTAAAGTCATCCCATATGTAAGTAAATACATACCATGTACAGTGATAGATAATCAGATTATTTATATTTTTCATTTTCCTTTTCTAGTATTCGTTGGCACTGTAGGGTGAAAGTTAAATTAATTAAGCAGTAGCCCTTGTAACAGAGTATTCTCAGTGCCACCCGTAATAGAAAAGTAAGAGCATCACCACCTGCATGTACTGGACTGGTACAGTAACGCAAGTCTGTCTCACTCATCATGGCGGGCGTCTGTTTTCCTCGGGTGCAAGTTGACTGCGCTGGCATTATGCCGGCTTGCAGAAGTTAACGTACTGTGGAAAAAGGTAGGGCCGATGACCTTTTTCAGAGTTGCCCGGCACTAACCGCCTCTAATACCACTCAAGTTTGTCAAACAAAGAGGCAGGCGCTGGAGACTGGAAGGCAGGAAACAGAAGTTTTATTCCGACGGAGCAGAACACGTCAACTCAGACAACAAGGTATCTTCTCGAGGTGCTCTAGCAGCATCCCTGAGGCCTGGCCTCTTATACACAGGTTTATGGTCTTTATTACAGTTTATTGCATGTGGCACATTCTTGCAAACACTTTGAAGTACGGAAAGGCATCCTCGGAATCCCCACTTCAAGCCCGTTCCCACACACATTTACAGTAGAAGTCCCCACCCCGGTCACAACAGGTGACGATTGTCGCGCAGCTGGGCATTCCGCCGATTCCCGGAATGCATGTGGTCGATCGGATCTCATGGGGTGGGGGCTTTGATCAGCTCGTGGGTCCTTTGATGGGGGAAGCTTCCTACTGTATGGGGGCAATAAACAGCATCCGCAGGGCCAGGTGGCGGCCTGGGAACGAGCAGGACAATCGGGCGCAGGGGAAAAGGGGGGTTTTATCAAAGGACACGGGATCATGAAAGGAATGGAGGGAGGTGTTGAGCTGGGAACAGGATGGGGTTCCGAGGCAGGGTTGCGCTGAAGAGGGGTTTATGGCCCAAGCATGTGAGAGCGGGGGCTGTCAGCGCGCGGGGGATGCCTGCGAGGTCAGGAGAGAGAGAGAGAGACACGCTGGCTATCGGCCGTGGGCAGAGAGGCCATGACATTCAAAATGGCTGCCGCTTACGCGCACGAATGGGCCTAAAAAGGGACAAGATGGCGCCGATAATGTTGACGCTGCAAACTAGATTTTAACAGTCCTCCCCTTTCAACATATCTAGCCAGCTTGTCTAATCGATGTCTATCTTCATCAGATTCCCAACCTCAACATCATACAATGCTCTCATGCGTTCTTTTTCAAAGTCCACAGTCTTAGGGCAGATACAATTTGCACATAGTGAACACAGAGGCGTCAGGCATTGGATTCCTAAGCAGAACCCACATATTACAATGACAGGAATCTGGATAATCGTAAACAATCTCCATCCCCAGCTCTTAACAGTACTCCAGAACCATCCACCAAGCGACCATTCTTCTTGCTCCTGGTGAACTTCTGAGGAGAGTCTGTGGAGATGTTCGATGGCTTTGTACACTGAGGGTGAATTGTCCGGTGTATATGTACAGCAGCTGGACCCAATGATGCGGCATGCTCCACCACGATCCGGTAGAACCACATCTAGAACAAGGCGGTTCTGGAGAGCCACCAGGCGGACCGCTTGAAGCTCGGCTGTATTGTTCGCAAGGATGCCAGCTGTGATGTTCATTGTTGTTTCGACTGCCTGGGTCAAATGTCGGATGGCACGGCTGTTCGCCATCGGGCCCCAGAGTGGAACAAGTCCCTTCATTGCATCGAGGAACTGTGCTCCGGTGGAGTCGGCTTGCTCAATGTCTTTGGCTCGTTTTTGTCTATGGTGATTCGCTGGAGCCACATAGGTCGGAGGAAGGATGAAAGAGATAAAACAGGTGCCCCCCCAGCCTTTGGGGAGCCAGGTGTAGGCCTTTGTGCCACAAACAAAGTACATGTTCGGAGAGGAGACGAAAGAGGATGGATCGGTGGAGTCCAAAGTTCTGGTGATGTGGCAAGCGCTGCGGCCTACCAGCTTTGTCCCAAGCCCTTCGATGCACATTAGGCCTGTGACGTTGATGACGGATAGAGCCATAGTCAGGGTGGCAGCTGTTCGTTTCCGGAGGTAGGAGAAGGTGGGTCTGGTCGGATTGTTAAACACCTGCATTTCAATTTGTTCTTTGACAGGGATGTCCATGTGGATAGAGTCGTTGGAGGTCTGTGGGCAGAAGTGTGTCTTCGTTTTGTTCTGCCAGACCTCATGAAAGAAATGCGTCATAGTTTTGCTGGAGGTGGCATTATCCCTATAGCTCTCTTGCAAGAGAATCAGCCAAGCAAGGCAGGAGCCGTGAATTGAGAAGGGTGAAGGGATGAAGGGTATTGAATGTCCAGTGGCGTGGGGTAGCAACCCACAGATCCAGCAGTTGGTGGCATTGGTAGCAAGATTGTGTTGGTGCAGCAGTTGCACGAAGGAGTTGTTCCAAAACTCCTTTCACCTTTCTCTGAGTTGGGGTGAAAGAGAAATCAGATAATGTTCCTTCATGGTGGTAGGCTGTGCAGTGGTCAGGAATGTCTCATGAGCTGGTGCGCTGTCTTCCACAATCCAGAGGGTGGTCATAAGGAGGAGGCAAAAGAGGAGGGCAATAAAAAGTGCAATGGTCTTTGAACTGTGGATCTTGTCGGTCTTTGGATTTCTGTAGCGGATCTTCGGATGTCCGGTTGCTTCCATCATCTTCTTATCGGGCGCTTCCATCATCTTCTTATCGGGCGCTTCCATCATCTTCAAAGGAGCTCGGTAGCGGGCAGAACCAAAAACTTTGTCCGGCTTTCTCTCCTGACAGCCTTTGTAGTGTTAGGCCACCGATCTGAAAAATATGACTTAGTCAATGGTCTGCTTAGCCGAAACTCCCTCCTTTCGTCGCAGGTTATACCCTTCTCTGCTTGGTACAGTGGGGTCAGGATATTTTGCCAATTCGAGTGTCTCTGTATCAGGATAACAGTTCAAGGATGGTCGATCTTTGTGCAGGAACGCTTCCTGGGTGGTCACGTCTTCGGTCGTTGTCAGGGTCGAGGAGATCTTCTTGCAATGGTGTGCATGCACCCAATTGCGCTTTCCTTCCACTCGAAGAGCTGTTCGGGTGGTGAGTAGGACTTGCCAGGGGCCCGTCCACCAGGGTTCCAGACTCTTGGCACGCTGGAAATTTCGGATTAAGATGTAATCCCCGGGTTGCAGGTTGTGTCCGGGACCCCTGGAAGCGTCAGGGATGGCATGCAGCACCTGTTGGTGAATAACAGACAGTGATTCAGTCAATTTATACAAGTAATCGGACATTAGGACGTCCGGGACGTCATGAATGGAAGTCGGTTTTGGTGCAGACCAGACGCTCATGGGTCGGCCGAAAACAACCTCGTAAGGTGTCAAGTGGTGTTTGGTGGGGGTGGAACGCATCGATAGCAATGCCAGTGGGAGAGTGTCTGGCCATTTCAGTCCTGTGGTAGCCACTATCTTAGCCAGTTTTAGTTTCAGAGTGGCATTGTGTCGTTCAACGAGTCCCGCAGATTGGGTGTGGAAGACTGCGTGGAACTTCTGTTTTACACCCAACCCTTTCAAGATGAGCTGGATAACTTCGGCTACGAAGTGGGGGCCATTGTCGCTCCATAAAATTCGTCAGAGGCCGTAACGAGGGAAGAATTCCTTTAGTAGTACTTTTGCAGTGGCCAGCGCAGTGTTGTCGCGGGTTGGATAGGCTTCCACCCACTTGCTAAATGCGCATACCACAACAAGTACGTACTTCAGGCCTTGGCATCTGTCTAGCTGGATGTAGTCCATCTGCAGGACTTCAAACGGGTGATTGGGAACCCCAAACCCTCCCCGGGGTACTACAGTTCCTTTCCCAGGGTTATGTTGCAAACATATCAAGCATTGTTGGACCAGACGTTTGGCGGAGTCTGTGATTTTGTCGTTGTGCCAAACTCTGGAGACAAGTTCGATCATAGGGGCTGATCCTATGTGTGCAGGGAGTGTGCCATAGTCAGTATGGGAATCAGGTATGAGTCAGGTAGCAACCATTTGTTTGTGTCTTTTGTTCGTCAGCAGCCTTCATCGTCTTTCAGTCCCACCCGTGCCCATTCAGTCAATTCGTGTTGTGAGCTGGCCATTTGGATGTCCCTAATAGTTTCCCTAGCGTCTGTCCATTTTTCGGCTTGTGACCTGGTCACGTACATGCGTGTTGTCGTCCTATTCTCAGCTGTGGCTCGGGCAGTCATGTTGGCTAGTGCATTCCCTTGTCCAATGATGTCTGTCACCCTTTTGTGTGCTTGGCATTTTATTACCGCAAGTTGCTTGGGAAGAAGGACTGCTTCGGATAGGGCGGAGACTAGATCTCCGTGTAAGATGGGGGTGCCATGCAAGGTCAAGAATCCCCTCTCCTTCCAAAGGAGCCCAAAATGGTGAACCACCCCGAAGGCATACTGGCTGTCGGTGTAAATGTTTGCTGTGGTTCCTGCTGCCAGGATGCATGCTCTTGTGAGGGCAATTAGTTCTGCTGCCTGTGCAGATCTTTGTGTGATGCGGGCTGTCTCTACTACAGTTCGGGCTGTGGTGACTGCATAAGCAGCTGAGCTGGTGCCATCAGGGAGTTTGATACAAGAGCCGTCCACCCACAGCTCTCCGTCAGGGTCAGGAAAAGCTGTGTCTCTGAGGTCAACCCTACTCCTGGTCTGTTCGTCCGTGAGGGTCACACAGTCATGTACAGGGGACACATTGAGATCGTTCTCTGATAGGGGCAACAAAGTTGCCGGGTTCCATGTGGTGCATCTTTTCAGGGTGATGTGGGGTGCAAGCAGAGTCAATTCGTATCCAGTCAGTCGTGCACTCGTCAGGTGTTGCGTCTTAATCTGGTTCAGGAGGGTGTCAACCGCATGGGGTACTAACACCGTGAGGGAATTCGAGAGCACGATCCCCTCACTCTGTCGGATAGAGATAGCAGCGGCAGCTACAGCTCGAAGGCAGGCAGGCAATGCTCTGGCTACTGGGTCAAGAGTGGCAAAGAGGTTAGCACATGGTCGTTGCTTTGGGCCAATGGACTGGGTCAAGACAGACAAAGCACATCCCTCCCTTTCGTGAGTGTAGAGGGAGAAGGGCTTCGTGTAATCGGGGGTTCCTAGGACAGGGGCTGAACAAAGGGCATCTCGTAGTTCTATGAAGGAGGATTGGCATTCAGGGGTCCAAGGGAGTGGGAAGGGGACATCTTTAGCTAGTAGGGAAAGCAGCGGTTTCACAATGAGGCTGAAATTTGGTAACCACTGTCGGCAGAAGGAAGTGAGGCCTAGTAGGGAGCGGACTTGTTTCTGAGTCTTAGGGACAGGGGTCTCTAGAATGGTTTGGATTCGATCGGGAGTAAGTTTCCTTCCGTCTTTGGACAAGAGGTGGCCTAGGTAAGTGACCTGGGGTTGGCAGAATTGTAGCTTCTTCTTGGAGACCTTGTGGCCATTTTCCGCAAGGAAGTGCAGGAGTTGGATGGTGGCTGTGACTATAAGTGGAGTGGTATTGGCCGCCAAAAGGATGTCATCGACGTATTGTATCAATACCACTCCATTGGGTAACTGGACTTCGTCCAGTTGTCTCTTGAGGGCCTGACTGTAGATGCTGGGGCTTTCTGTGTAGCCTTGGGGTGCTCGACAGAATCTATATGAGCGGGCTTTTAGGGTGAAGCCAAAGAGGTATCGGCTGTCTGGATGGATGGGGATAGAGAAGAAAGCATTTTTGAGGTCAATGACAGTGAAGGTGGTGGCAGTAGAAGGAATCAAAGTCAGAATAGTGGTGATGTCCGAGACCACGGGGTACTGAGGTACAACTACTTTGTTGACCTCTCGAAGGTCGATGATGAAGCGGTACGCTTTCTCATCTCCTTCTCCTTGTTTCTTTATGATGGGTAAGATAGGGATGTTGCAAACATTGCTAACCACTTCCTCCACCACTCCTGCGTCTATCAGGGACTGAATAATCTTCATCAATGCCTTCTCGCCCTCGGGCGATATCCGATATTGTGGAAGTTTCGGGAGTATTGCGTCCTGTCGAACAGTGATGTGTACTGGGTCAATCATCATGCGTCCTACGTCCGAATCTGTCTTGGCCCACAGATACGGAGGCAGAGCGTCAAGTAGGGACGAGTCGGTGTCAGTGATGGAAAACATGCGTCGGGAAGGACAGTGTCTGAGTAGAACCGGGTTGTCATACAGAAAGACTCGAACTCCGTCTTGTGAACATCTAATGGTGGCTCGGAAATGTTTTAGCAAGTCAAGTCCCATAATGGCGTCAGGGGTATTGGAGGAAAGCAAAAACGTTGTGTCAGTGGTGTTGTTCTCTAGGTCAAAGGAGATCGGTGTGGACAAAGGGTTAGTGGAGGGCGTTCCATCGAAACCTATCGACGTTACAAGCGAGCCAGACAAGGGTGCCCTTGGAATCAGTCGTTTAGATAACGCACTACGTGTCGCGCCAGTGTCTACCAAAAATGGAGACTTCGTACCTAGGACCTTAGCGGTGACATAAGGACCTTGCTGGTCAACATAGAGCTCGACTGGATCCCTTCCTTGCCCTAGGCAGTCCTATGCGAATTCGCGGGCATCGTCGCAGTCAGACTGCTGGAACTGGTTCTGTCGGGGACGGTCAAATGTATTCGGTCAGCTTGGTCTGTCGTTATTTGTATCATTCGTGGACCCCCGTTGCTGTCCTCTATTTCTCGGTCCACCCGCTACGTCTTTGGGGTCCCTATTCCTGTTCATCTCCAACAGAACCGGGCACTGGGATTTCCAATGGCCGAATCCCTTGCAGAATGCACACTGGTCCTCGCTGATGTCTCTACGTCCAACATGGGGTGTCGGAGTACGGTCTTTAGGGGGTGCGTTCCTAGGGGCATTTGTCTGGTAGTTCCCTTTGTATTGTTCTCGTCCTATAGTCACCCCTTGCAACTGCGCGATCATCACCCTCTCTTTTAAGTCTTTCTTCTTTTTCTCTGTCGCTCTATCGTTCTCATTTTTCTGGTGCTCATAATATTGGGCCATCTGGAGGATAGCCGCAGGTTTGGAGGCTGCCCAACTACTCTCGCTAGCCTGCAGTTTCTGAGAGACCTCCTGCGACAGACCTTTGACATAATTCTGGACAAACAGATGGTGTCCGGTTGCAGTGGTCATGTCCTGGCCGCTGTAATCGGAGAACACCGTTTCAAACCGGGAGAAGTATTCCGATACGTCTTCCTGGGGTTTCTGACGACAGGCCGTTACTATCGACCAGTCCACTTTCTTTTCTGGGATCAGGATTTTCAGTTTCTGCACAATTTTGTCTGGGAGTTCTAAAATGGATTTCAAAGGCTTCTGTCCAAGTTCTCGTTGCCTATCTATGCCATCGAGTTGTGACCAGGTGTGTCCAAACAGCTCAAGGTGGTCGACTTTCCGGATATGCTTCCACACGTCAGCTGGCAGACATAACCCGAAAAACAAATCGATGTCAGCTAGGGTCATAATCGTTGAACCTAAGGTGGTACCTAGTTCGGTATAGAAGGCAGTGGGGTTTTTACGTAAATCGGGCAGAGATTTACGGAACGTCAGAATATCTTGCCGATCCCATGGCTGGTAGACCCAGTTGTACACTACCCTCCCTCTTGCATCTTGGTGGTTGACGTCATCGTGTGTTCCCAGACCTTGTGGGGGAACCCAGTAGGGGGCAGCCTCTCTTATTGGCATCATGGTGCTAGCTTGATCAGTTCGTGGTGCGGTCGCTACAGGTGTCGTAGGTTTAGCTTCCGATTCTTGTTCAGTGAGATGGCGGAAAACCTCAAGCGTACGCATAAGGAGGTCCGTCACGTCACACTCGCCCTCATCCCCGATATCGACCTTTCTATACAGAGTCGTTAGGCTCTCGGGACCTTTGTCTCGATATCAGTCCTCATACGCATTCAGGGCATGATAACATAATCGTACGGCAAAGTGCCGTCTGTGGCTCCCAGCATATGAGTTGAACATATCCGTGATGTGTTCTTCACTCTCTTTTCTCTCTACTAGTGTCCTTACTATCTTGTCAATCCCTGCTCGCTCATCTTTGCTCAACCTGTTCGTTCTTGTGGAATCTGTCTTTCGGGCCTCAGGGTCATCTAACATTGTTGCTTGTGCTGTGTCTAGTACAAGGGGTTCGGCCGGCGCGGAGGTCATGGGGACCGAAGCTCTGATACCACTTTCGCTGGTGCTTGGGGGCGACGGGTGCTGTGCTAAAGGTTAGGAAGTGGCATATGGAGGGGGCATGTAGATGATCGGAGGACCTAACAAAAGATCATCGTTGGCTCGCTGTTTCGAGGGTAATTCAAGGTAGAGCGTAGAGGGTGTTCTAACCGGACACTGGTTTGATGCCTCTGACTCTTGCTTCTGTCTAGCTTCCTCTCTCTCCTTAATCTCCTCTTCTAATTTCCTAGCAGGTAGGTGGGCTGCTTTCCGTAGCTCTTTCTCTAACCAAATTTAATTTCTCTCTTTACGTTGTTCTGTTTCTTTGCGCCACATGCCGAGGCTATCAAGCATAGTGGGCGTTGTCTTATTGTTACCAAGGGCTGTTTCTAGCGCGCTTATTTTATCTTCATCGAAGGATCCTATCAGTGGCCACTGACTTTTCTGATCCTTCTTCGTATATTTATGCCACAGCTTGCTATAGGCTATGGCGATCAATCCATGCTTCATGAACATGTCCTTATTAGGGGTGCCTTCCAGTGGAGCCGGATGGTTCATCTCTAATAAGCGGTCCGGGCTGAACCAACTACCAATCAGTGGGGAGAAGATAGGCATGACGGATTACAACGGGGACAAAAGTCTGCACTACCTATCTTATCACTGCGTGCAAAGACTAGACAGAATATTTCTATTCTTCGTTATTTGCAGGCAGAGAATACCTCAAAAGAACCAATATCGAACAGTCAATGTTCTGTCAATCAAACAATCAATGGGGAGAATAAATAGGCACGACAGGTTACAACGGGGACAAAAGTCTGCGTTACCTACTCTTTCACTACCTGCAAAGAGAGAACCTGTTCTTCTCCGTTTGCAGACAGAGAATCTCCAGAAAGAACCAATCCGCGAACAACAATGTTCGGGCAAACAATCAATCAGTGGGGGAGAAAGATAGGCACGACGGGTTACAACGGGGACAAAAGTCTGCGTTACCTACCCTTCACTACCTGCAAAGGAAGAGAGAATCTATTCTTCTCCGTTTGCAGACAGCGAATCTCCAAAGAGAACCAACAATTCGAAGAGTAATACTAGTATTTTCCAAACAATCAAACAATCATTTCGCAATTTGTCGTGTTACACGACCTTACCCGGACCGCATGGACAGTTTCTTGTCTTCCGAATCCAGCGCCCAATTGTCCTCTATTCTTCGTGACTGTTGCGGCACTCCTGATGGTTCCCAGTCAGGACCGTAGATCACTCGAGAGAGGTCTGTTCGGAACCAGTGAAGTTCGGATGATCGGCTGTCAGACGAGGGTCTATCGGACAGGAGCTCTCCCGATCGTTGCAGTCGTTCACTCTGTCGTCAGGACCTCTCCCACTGGATCCACGAGTCACTGATGGGCCCCACGTTTGGGACGCCAATTGTGGAAAAAGGTAGGGCCGATGACCTTTTTCAGAGTTGCCGGCGCTAACCGCCTCTAATACCACTCAAGTTTGTCAAACAAAGAGGCAGGCGCTGGAGACTGGAAGGCAGGAAACAGAAGTTTTATTCCGACGGAGCAGAACACATCAACTCAGACAACAGGGTATCTTCTCGAGGTGCTCTAGCAGCATCCCTGAGGCCTGGCCTCTTGTACACAGGTTTATGGTCTTTATTACAGTTTATTGCATGTGGCACATTCTTGCAAACACTTTGAAGTACGGAAAGGCATCCTCGGAATCCCCGCTTCAAGCCCGTTCCCACGCACATTTACAGTAGAAGTCCCCACCCCGGTCACAACAGGTGACGATTGTCGCGCAGCCGGGCATTCCGCCGATTCCCGGAATGCATGTAGTCGATCGGATCTCATGGGGTGGGGGCTTTGATCAGCTTGTGGGTCCTTTGATGGGGGAAGCTTCCTACTGTATGGGGGCAATAAACAGCATCCGCAGGGCCAGGTGGCGGCCTGGGAACGAGCAGGACACTCGGGCGCAGAGGAAAAGGGGGGTTTTATCAAAGGACACGGGATCATGAAAGGAATGGAGCGAGGTGTTGAGCTGGGAACAGGATGGGGTTCCGAGGCAGGGTTGCGCTGAGGAGGGGTTTATGGCCCAAGCATGTGAGAGCGGGGGCTGTCAGCGCGCGGGGGATGCCTGCGAGGTCGGCAGTGGGCAGAGAGGCCATGGCATTCAAAATGGCTGCCGCTTACGCGCATGAATGGGCCTAAAAAGGGACAAGATGGCGCCGATAATGTTGATGCTGCAAACTAGATTTTAACAGTACCAATTTTGCTAAACAAGATAGAAGAAGAAGAATACGATTGGTGTACTGTCATAGTCGACTCTAATGGAGTGAGTCCATAGTGCTCGTAGAATTGATCCTTAAACTCCCACTAATGTTAGAGCAAGGGTGAAGAAGTGGGAGGTTAGATAAATACTGGCCACAATAGTTATGTACTGCACTTGCAAGTTGCTAGTTCTACTGTGACACAACTTTCTGCTGAATCATTTTTTGTTAATCTTAAAGAGCATTGGTTACAGACTATACCTTTCTTTCTTTCTTCATATAGATGCTCCTTCCAAACCAACCCGGAAGGAGCTGGCTAGACGGGCCCGGCAACGGAGGCTGGAGGCCACTGTCGCTGAATATCGCCGGCTGGTGGCCCAGGAGGAGGGGGACACGCAGTCTACCACAACATCTACCGGGACAGCTGCATCCTCCTCCACGCTCCCTGGGTCACCCAGACGGCGCAGGTCTCCAGCGGTACGGAGCTGGGGTACCCCAGCCACCCGCCACCGCCGAGCAAAGAAATCAGCTGCCCCCCACAGCTGTTGCAAAAAAAACGTATGCACCGCCTTTCCCTGAGGGTTTCCTACCTCGAGCAGGAGCTGCTCAATACGAAAACCCTGCTCGAGACCCTCCGCAAGGAGCATTCCGACCTGGCCCGGAAATTCAACAGCAGCAGGCAGCAGTAGGAGGAGACTGTCCCTTGCCTCTTTTTTAAAGACTTCTGGGGGTGGGAATTGGGAGTTGGGTTTTTTCACTTTTTTAGACTTTTCACGGACATTCGTTGGGGTTAGGGAGTGGGGGTGGGTTGAGTCTTGTGGGAGATTATTTTTGTCAGGGATATAAATATACTTTAAACTTTATCTTAGCATACGTGTTTATTTTACTGCTTTTGAGGCTGGTGGGTGGGGGTTTAACAGTAACTTTGTTTTGGTGACACTTAAGTGGCATCTTGATTCAAGTTGTGTAATTGATTGCCCAAATGTTTTCAAAACTAAGTGCCTCTCACAGAGTAAGTGAATTCAATAGTCCTAGGACTTTACTAGTACTAGCGTCAGTCTCTCGTCTCTCCTGATACTCCATTATACTTCCTTCCCCCCAAATGCTTATCTTACCTGTAATTTGTGTTTGGAAATAGGGCTAGGCACAGGGCTGGCTGCACGTCAAATGGCGATAAGGCAATCCTGGGCAGATGAAATGTCATCATTGCGTTGGTACTAGTGGTGTTACACAGTGCAGTTGCAGCATCTGAAAAAAAAGAAAATGAAACCTTGTTTGTCCTTACCGTAGCATTAGAACGGTACGATAGAGAATATAGCAGGTGACAGTACACTAGAACAGTGTCACAATGTAGCCTAACAAATGGTAAAGTATTGAAAGTATAACTAGTACTTGCGTTTAATGTCTTTGACATTGGCTACTACTACAAGAAATAGTACTGAAGGTGAAGGACACAGCAGCGTAATAATTTGCCACTTCTAGGAGGAGAATGTTCTTGATGACCTATCAAGTTGATGGCGGCATGGCGCACATGAAAATCTGCTTTCATTTGCCAATAGTGACTGAGTGTGAAGCTGAGTAAGTATAGAATATATCCTCGGATTCCTTCACCAGCCTGTTGCTATGACCTTATCCTCCCCAGCAAGTGTGTGGAATTATTGCTGTCATTTAGTCACACATCAATCAAAACCACACAGCCCGGGGGAAGAGGGTTAGGGTTTGTAAAATGGATGGGAATGGGGGATTTTGAGAAAGTTTTTTTGAGAGAAGAAAAAAAAAAGCACAGCATGGACAAACAATAATTGAAGATAAAGAAATCTTTGGGTACAAAGCTAACCATAAATCTTTTAAGTGACATAAAGGAAGTGCATGCACTACTGCATGCATTGTTACTGAAAAGTAAGTAGTATTTTCGACAACCGTGAATGACAGAATGCGACAGTACAGGGCTGCAGCATTTTCACTTGCCTATCTCTGCACTCAGAGAAACACTTCTTACATTAAATTAGGTTTACAAAATAGCTGAAGTAAAACCTATAGAATGGCTGTAGGGATCAATTTAGAAGCAGAGAGAGATCCAAGAAATGCAGAGTCAAACTCATAGAAGTTCACAGCAATAACATTACTTAAAAAATAATTAGAAAAGAATGGATACTGTATCTGTATGTTGTTGTAGTTGTCCTGTTGAATTTGGTAAGTAAGTTGCACGCATCAAACCATTCCTCTTATTAGCGGCACTCCTCCATTCCAGCTGACGCTTCGTCCATCAATGTTGGTGACCAGAAGACACCCTGAACAACTGCCTGCCTGGCGGATGCTGAATTGCGGCTCGCTAATGTGAAGCCTGACTTCATCTTTTTTTTCCCATTGCACAGACTGAATCCCGGCCTGTAATTATTGATGGAAAAACAGGAAGTGATATTAGAACACCACTGACAAATAAATATAAGGTATGTATGCTGTGTAGTGCAAAAAGTCACACTTTGAGTTTCCTAATAGACAGTACAATATTTTTGAAAGTGCGTACTCAGTCTGAGTCTCCTTTTGAAGGATAAATAAGTATGGGCAAATTAATTTAGCGGATCTTTCCTCTCAAGCTAGGTGTACTGTAAACTGTGTTTTAGAACAAAATGACACCTTCCCAGCAGTGCTCCCACCCAGACCCTTACTAAAGCCAGTCGCAAAAATGTAGAAGACCCCCAATCAGATCTCAAAAAACGAGGCCTAGTGGAAAACTGGTGACAAAACGTACTTTGAAAGCAAAAGTAGGCCCAAATCCCCCCTTACCCACCATGGATTGTATTCAAACCAGTTGCAAGCAAGCAAAAGTATCCATACCCAGCATCGCTCCAAGACTCGCAAACCCCCCCACAAACAGCCCCCCACCCAAACACATGCAATACAAATACTGCTAACCCTAACGAGCCCTAAGTTAAGAATAGTGGCAAACGCTTTCTTTAACTATGCCAAATCCCCCCTTTCCCACCATGGACTTTCTTCAAATCACTTGCAACCAAAATTACACATTCCCATGAGTGCTCTAAGACCACAGAACTCAGTTGCAAAAATCTAGAACACCCCGAAACACATGCAATCCTGCTGCTAGGGCTAACCCTAACAAACCCTAAGTTACAAAAAGTGGCAAAAGGATTTTCCGCATGGATTTTGTCCAAACCAGTTTTATCCGGTATTAGACCTTCCCAGCAATGCCCCAAGAGACCCGCCAACCCACCCGCAAAGAAGCACAACACCCCCAAACAGCCAAAAAGGAAAATCTCATACTTACAATATTTTTCGGCCTTCTGTCCGAACGCGCTGTGCAGCTAGGTCATAACTCCCGTTTTCCACCATGGATTTCCTGAAAAGCAAATGCAATCAAAATTAGACTGTGCCAGCAGTGCTCCCAGACCCCAAAACCCACCCAAAAACACCCGGAACCCCCCCAAAGAGCACCTCAAAGACAAGCAAGTCAGCAAAAACGCAAAAAGAATTTCGCCTCCGATTTGGTCCAAACCACTTTTATCCGGTATTAGAGCTTCCCAGCAATGGCCCCAGAGCCCTCAACCCAGGCGAAAACAAGTAGAAGACCCCCAAACAGCCAAAAAACAAAAGTACAAAAATGGGGACTTAGTCATTTTCATGGCAATTTCCAAAATCACTCCGCGCGCGCTCTGCAGCTAGGCCCTAACTCCCCTCTGTCACCATGGATTTGCTTCAAACCTCTTGCAATAAAAAGTATCCATAGCCAGCAGTGCTCCCAGACCCCGAAACCCACCCACAAATACCAGGAAGCCCCCCAAACTGGCCCCCGAAAACGCTACATTGAGCGAAATGTCAGAAATAGCAAAAACTTTTTCCTCATGGATTTTGTCCAAACCAGTTTTATCCGGTATTAGACCTTCCCAGCAATGCCCCAAGACTCACCAACTCACCCGCAAAAAAGCACAACACCCCCAAACAGCCAAAAAGGAAAATCTCATACTTACAAAAATTTTCGGCCTTCTGTCCGAACGCGCTGTGCAGCTAGGTCATAACTCCCGTTTTCCACCATGGATTTCCTGAAAAGCAAATGCAATCAAAATTAGACTGTGCCAGCAGTGCTCCCAGACCCCAAAACCCACCCAAAAACACCCGGAACCCCCCCAAAGAGCACCTCAAAGACAAGCAAGTCAGCAAAAACGCAAAAAGAATTTCGCCTCCGATTTGGTCCAAACCACTTTTATCCGGTATTAGAGCTTCCCAGCAATGGCCCCAGAGCCCTCAACCCAGGCGAAAACAAGTAGAAGACCCCCAAACAGCCAAAAAGCAAAAGTACAAAAATGGGGACAGTCATTTTCATGGCAATTTCCAAAATCACAACGCTCGCGCTCTGCAGCTAGGCCCTAACTCCCCTCTGCCACCATGGATTTGCTTCAAACCTCTTGAAATAAAAAGTATCCATAGCCAGCAGTGCTCCCAGACCCCGAAACGCACCCACAAACACCAGGAAGCCCCCCAAACAGGCCCCCGAAAACGCTACATTGAGCGAAATGTCAGAAATAGCAAAAACTTTTTCCTCATGGATTTTGTCCAAACCAGTTTTATCCGGTATTAGTCCTTCCCAGCAATGCCCCAAGAGACCCGCCAACCCACCCGCAAAAAAGCACAACACCCCCAAACAGCCAAAAAGGAAAATCTCATACTTACAATATTTTTCGGCCTTCTGTCCAAACGCGCTGTGCAGCTAGGTCATAACTCTCGTTTTCCACCATGGATTTCCTGAAAAGAAAATGCAATCAAAATTAGACTATCCCAGCAGTGCTCCCAGACCCTGAAACCCATCCACAAACAACAGGAAGCCCCCCAAACATGCCCCTGAAAACATGATAGTGAGCAAAAAGTCAAAAACGTTTTCAAGTCTGATTTGGTCAAAACCAGTTTTATCCGGTATTAGACCTTCCCAGCAATGCCCCAAGACCGGCCAACTCACCGGCAAAGAAGTAGAACACCCCCACAAGTGCAGAGTCTTTCTTCATTGGGCGTAATCCAGCCCTCTGCTTTGAGGGAAATAGGAGTCTGGAGGAGGAGGATAGAGGAGCATGTTCTTGTGAACTTGTGAACCTGAGGAATGCAGACTGCGGCACCTTCAAATCAATAAGCAAATAAGTGAAGACAGTTTTGCTGATGGGCTTGTTTTTGTGATTAGGTGATTAAAGTTTTAATTATATTAACTGTGCAAAACAAAGAAATACAGACACACAGGAATAAAAGTGAATAAGGATGAAAAAGAAAGTTATTGATTCATTGGCTCATTTTCAGGGCTCGGTGTCAGGGAATAAGAGTTCGTCCTCATACTCTGCGAATTCAGGCAGGAGTAGGTCAGTGTCACCTAACAGAGAAGAAATTCCCTCATCTAAGTTGCTGTCCTCCTCGTCTTCTTCCGGCGTGTATTCTCGTACTTTGTAATCTGCTGGTATGAGGTGCTGATTCATCTTGATCATTGTTAACCTCTCCACATTTTTGGGCGAGAGGCGGGTCCGTTTGCAAGTTACAATGCCACCAGAAGCACTGAAAACACGTTCAGAAGACACACTTGCGAGTGGGCAAGACAAGTAGTTTATAGCCAGGTTGGAGATCTGTGCCCACATTTTTTTTTTCCCATGCCAATACGCCAATGGGTCAGCATTAACATACACCTCTGTTGAGTCATTCAGATAGTCCTGCACCATCGACTGAAGGTTCTCCAAGGTTCCTCCACTTTGCTTACTTTTTGCTGGGACCTTTTAAGAACCAAACCCAAGCTGAGTTAGCCAATCCTCTTCTTCACCCAATGTTACTGTTGTGTCTGGTGCAGATGATCCGGTTGCCGGTGTCTTTAACGGCTGAGAGGTCACTTGTGCCACAGCCACAGGTGCAGAAGTGGATTCTTTTGACTGGGGATGGCCTGCTGATGCTGATGTACTGCCTTTTCCTTCAATTTGCTGCCGTTCTCTTTCAAACCTCATGGCTGACAAGGCTAGCCAACGTTTGTACTTTGTAACATCTTCATCACATCTTCATCACCAAAAGGAAAGAATGCTCTGCCTGCCAGCGCCTTTTTGTAGCGTGGATCCAGAACAGTAGCACAAATGTAACGCTGTTCTGGGTGGATCATTTTAAGACGTTCATCGCCAAGTAGGCGCTCTAATAATTTCTCCGCCAAAACAAAAGCGTCTTGCTTTTCTTTATCTTTTTGAAACATAGAAGACACCGCCTTCAGTTGGTGCTCCAGCATGCGCAACAATGGGATAGCTTTTCCCAAATTACAGTCCTCCCTGCTGACTGCACGCGTGAAGAGCCAACGTCACTGGTCGATGGTGATTGAACAACTAGACTACGTGCCTCTGCAGCACTCAAGGGCTTGGACTTAAGTTGGCATGGTGGTGGTGGCACTGATCCCAATGGAGCGGGTGTGCTGCTCCCAGCTTGGTCCCCAGCAGATCCAAGTGCCGCTGCAGGCGTTCTTTTATTTTTACTCCCAAAAAATGTGGCGGGGGGCACACCAGTCTCCTTGGTAACTTGCTTCTTCTGCTCCTTACTGGCAACTTTCTTGCTAGAGGAGCTACGGGGAACTTTTTTGGGGCCATCTTCTTCAGAGGTCAGAACAGCAGGCCGCAGTTGAACAAGTTGCAGAGTTGTCTGTGGCCAGACGTGACGTCGCGTGACGTTATGCTGCACACACACACCGCTGCAGGACTTCTTCCTGGCACTGGTTATTCTCTTGAGTCTTGTGCACCTAAAAGCAATGGAAGACAGAGGAACATCAGTTCAGTTATACACCCCAAAAACTCAAAAACCACATAAAAATCAGCACAATCCCATGCCATCCAAGCCCTCAATGATGCTTAAATTCAAGACACCCCACAGAAAGACTAGGCCCATGCACCACTCACTACCCCTGGGCATAATGTATGAAAGCTAGGCAAAATGGGTGCAGGCCTGAGAACACTGCCTGCATTCAAAATGGCCCCTTGCCTCCCAGCACATGCCCAGGGCCTGCCTGTACCAGCACTCAAAATGGCCCCCACCCACATGGCCTTTCCCCATAAACACCCCCAAAAAAATCGAAAAACATAGAAAAATCAGCACAATCCCATGCAATCCATGCCCTCCATGATGTTTAAATTCAAGACACCCCACAGAAAGACTAGGCCCATGCACCACTCACTACCCCTGGTCAAAAGGCCCCAACAACAGCCCAAAAATCGAAAAACACAGAAAAATCAGCACAATCCCATGCCATCCATGCCCTCCATGATGTTTAAATTCGAGACATCCCACAGAAAGACTAGGCCCATGCACCACTCAATACCCCTGGGCATAATGTATGAAAGCTAGGCAAAATGGGTGCAGGCCTGAGAACACTGCCTGCATTCAAAATGGCCCCTTGCCTCCCAGCACATGCCCAGGGCCTGCCTGTACCAGCACTCAAAATGGCCCACACCCACATGGCCTGTCCCCATGAACACCCCAAAAAAATCGAAAAACACAAAAAAATCAGCACAATCCCATGCCATCCATGCCCTCCATGATGTTTAAATTCAAGACACCCCACAGAAAGACTAGGCCCATGCACCACTCACTATCCCTGGTCAAAAGGCCCCAACAACAGCCCAAAAATCAAAAAACACAGAAAAATCAGCAGAATCCCATGCCATCCATGCCCTCCATGATGTTTAAATTCAAGACACCCCACAGAAAGACTAGGCCCATGCACCACTCACTACCCCTGGGCATAATGTATGAAAGCTAGGCAAAACGGGTGCAGGCCTGAGTACACTGCCTGCATTCAAAATGGCCCCTTGCCTCCCAGCACATGCCCATGGCCTACCTGTACCAGCACTCAAAATGGCCCCCACCCACATGGCCTGTCCCCATGAACACCCCAAAAATTTGAAAAACACAGAAAAATCAGCACAATCCCATGCCATCCATGCCCTCCATGATGTTTAAATTCAAGACACCCCACAGAAAGACTAGGCCCATGCACCACTCACTACCCCTGGTCAAAAGGCCCCAACAACAGCCCAAAAATCGAAAAACACAGAAAATCAGCACAATCCCATGCCATCCATGCCCTCCATGATGTTTAAATTCAAGACACCCCACAGAAAGACTAGGCCCATGCACCACTCACTACCCCTGGGCATAATGTATGAAAGCTAGGCAAAATGGGTACAGGCCTGAGAACACTGCCTGCATTCAAAATGGCCCCTTGCCTCCCAGCACATGCCCATGGCCTACCTGTACCAGCACTCAAAATGGCCCCCACCCACATGGCCTGTCCCCATCAACACCCCAAAAAATCGAAAAACACAGAAAAATCAGCACAATCCCATGCCATCCATGCCCTCCATGATGTTTAAATTCAAGACACCCCACAGAAAGACCAGGCCCATGCACCACTCACTACCCCTGGTCAAAAGGCCCCAACAACAGCCCAAAAATCGAAAAACACAGAAAAATCAGCACAATCCCATGCCATCCATGCCCTCCATGATGTTTAAATTCAAGACACCCCACAGAAAGACTAGGCCCATGCACCACTCACTACCCCTGGGCATAATGTATGAAAGCTAGGCAAAATGGGTGCAGGCCTGAGAACACTGCCTGCATTCAAAATGGCCCCTTGCCTTCCAGCAAATGCCCAGGGCCTAACTGTACCAGCACTCAAAATGGCCCCCACCCACATGGCCTGTCCCCATGAACACCTCAAAAAATCGAAAAACACAGAAAAATCAGCACAATCCCATGCCATCCATGCCCTCCATGATGCTTAAATTCAAGACACCCCACAGAAAGACAAGGCCCATTCACCACTCACTACCCCTGGTCAAAAGGCCCCAACAACAGCCCAAAAATCGAAAAACACAGAAAAATCAGCACAATCCCATGCCATCCATGCCCTCCATGATGTTAAATTCAAGACACCCCACAGAAAGACTAGGCCCATGCACCACTCACTACCCCTGGGCATAATGTATGAAAGCTAGGCAAAATGGGTGCAGGCCTGAGAACACTGCCTGCATTCAAAATGGCCCCTTGCCTCCCAGCACATGCCCAGGGCCTGCCTGTACCAGCACTCAAAATGGCCCCCACCCACATGGCCTGTCCCCATGAACACCCCAAAAAATTGAAAAACACAGAAAAATCAGCACAATCCCGTGCCATTCATGCCCTCCATGATGTTTAAATTCAAGACACCCCACAGAAAGACTAGGCCCATGCACCACTCACTAACCCTGGTCAAAAGGCCCCAACAACAGCCCAAAAAATCGAAAAACACAGAAAAATCAGCACAAACCCATGCCATCCATGCCCTCCATGATGTTTAAATTCAAGACACCCCACAGAAAGACTAGTCCCATGCACCAATCACTAGCATTGGTCAAAAGGCCCCAACAACAGCCCAAAAATCGAAAATTCCAAAATTGTAGTTGCAGCAACTGTAATGCCCCAAACAAACTTACTTGTGAAATTTCTAATCCAAAAGTGATCCAAAGAAAGTCAAAAAGGCCTCAAATACAATATCCAGCAGCATCCACAAAAAGTAATCCTTCCAGGTCAAGATCCGAATGAAAGTGACCAGCACAGGAAGAAAGCACTGGGAGGAGCCTGCTGGACAGGAACAGGAAGTTGGAGATTGTGGGGCACTTCCTTCAACCCCCCCCCCCAAAAATGGACTCCTAGCAAAAAAAAGTGCAGGCAAATGTCAACCTGAGGAGTTATTCTGATAAAAATCATCATTTTCAGAAGGTTTGTGTTGCTTGCTGGTGGATTTCATGTGCAGAATTGCAAATTCTTTATTTCGCGAGTGCGAGATTGTTGCTGCCCGCCGCATCTACGTGTTCGCAATTGCGAACTCTCGCGATGCGTGCTGTGCAAGGTGGCAAGCCGCGATTACGTAATCGCGGTCGCCAAACTCCCGCGGGATCCCGCAGCAAGATCCAAAATGGCGCAGCACTCGCAAAATATCGAGAAAAACAACTCGGCAAACGCTGAATGACGGTAAGTGAACGCCGCGCGCCGCAATATTGTATCACCAAGCAAAAAAATCCGCTGCATGCGAATTTGCGTATTTTCGTGAAATTTGCGAGAGTTCGCGGATTGCGAATTTACCGAAAATCCGCAAGAGGAACGGATTTTACGTCCATGCTTAACTGACTCCTGATAGAACAAGTACTTGGTTCTATGCAGGGTGAGTCCATTGTCCGCTAGCAGTTGAAGGGTGGCCCGGAGATGTACGTGGTGCTCCTCCAGTGTCTTGGAGAACACGAGGATGTCATCACTCAAGTTTATTACACCCTGCAGTCCCGTCAGAATCTCCCTAATTACGTCTGGAACACCGCCAGGACAGAGGAGACGCCGAAACTCAGTCTCTTGTACCGACACAGTCCCTCATGAGTGGATACGGTCGTGATGTTCCTACTGTCAGGGTGGAGCTCCAGCTGGTGGCAGTGGCATTGAGGTCGAGCATGGTGAACCACTTGGCGCCGTTAAAGTCGACTACGATATCATCCATGGTGGGTGTGAGATGACGTTCTCTCTTCACGGCCTTGTTTGGCAGGCATATGTTGACACAGAGCCGAATGGCTCCTGGCGCTTTTGGTTTCAGGGCCATGACCAAAGGTGACACCTTCTCTATCACACCCAAATCTTCCAACTTTTCAGTTTTTCCTCCACTTGTGGCCACAAGTGAAATGGCACCCGCCGATGCCTGAGGGCCATAGGCCGGACTGTTGGATTGACATGCAGCTTGAACGTTTTCCCTTTTAGGGAACCGAGGCCCACAAATAGCATGGGGAAGTCTCTGATCATCTCACGGTCATGCAGATCATGTACCTAGTTCGCAAAGAACACTAACTCCAGGTCCTCCGCCGTGTGGCAACTGAGGAGGGTGCCTCGTTTTCCTTCTGTGACATGGAACTTAGTGCTGGTAAATAACGAATTCTTAACCCCTGATTGCAGTGCTACCTACATGTCAAAATACAGAATCGGTAATTTTACCGATACAGAATCGGTAATTTTACCGATTTGGTATTTTACAGAATCAGTAAAATTACCGAATCTGTATTTTAACATGCCCCTACATCTCCATCTTCAAATGCCGGTCGGTAACGGCCGAAATTGCACGTTACCGACCGGTATTTGCCTTCCTACATCTGGCCCAACGTGACTCATGAATTCCTTTAAAAAGCAATCCACATATTTCGAGATGGGTTCTACCAAAGATTCACAGCCGGAGACGATAGGTCTTCCGGGCGGATTTTTTTCATTTTTGTGAATCTTTGGCAGAATGTAAAACACCGGAATCCTTGGGTGTTTATTTTGTAAAAAGTCATATTCCTTGGGACCCAAGAATCCTTGATCGAACCCTTCCCTCAAAATGGCAAATAATTGATTCTGGAGGTCCAGTGTGGGATCTTTAGTGATTTTTCTGTAGCAGGCACAATCATTGAGTTGTTTCATGATCTCAGTGGTATAATCAGTTGCTCCCCCTACTACTATTGATCCCCCTTTATCTGCCAGCTTAATTGTCATGGACGGATCGTTCCTTAATGCAGCCAAAGCGTCTTTTTGTTCTTTTTGTTTGATTAGTTTTTTGGGTAATAGTATAACCTTTAAATTCCTGGATTTCCTTGTCCGCCTTATGCAATAGAGTTTTAGAGTCTGTTATGGTTTGGTTGTTTTTGATCTGTGATCCCAATAATGCAATCTCTTCCAGTCCTTTTTGCGAAATTCTTAACGCTGTTTCCACAGTAAGGACCATCAGGTCCCTACTGCATTTAGTTTCAATAAAACGAAAACCGTTCTTGAAAATAGGATCCTCAGTGAAAATTACAGGGATGTTTCGGATTTGAAGGCCTCCTGGAATAGTCCCTTCTCTTAAATGTTGTAATAAAAAGTTACCATGCAAATCTGTCGTGATTTGTTTTTTCTTCAGGCGTAGTAACTTATCTGATTCGTTCTGGGTTGTAGCTGAAATACTAAGTGAAACTGAAGCAAAAACTGATGATGCACTCAATATGTCCTTAATGTGGTCTTCACTATATGCAAATGTGTCCTTCTCTGACATAATTTAAATCCATTTTAATCCAAGCACCTCAATGATGTCCAAAAATGAGAAAAAAAAGGCGATAAAGGAAGAAACACCCACCACCAAAAGAAAAGAAAGTTGAATTTTCAACTGACCCTGTCTTTTAAGAGTCGAGAACAATATCTCGTGGGAATCTTCCCGCTATCAATACTAATAACAAGAATGAGTATGGCTCTAATCAGTAAGGCTGAGCCTAGTAAACTTGAGCAACAAAAAGAAATGCCAATATTGATACCTTATTCCAGAAAACATTTTCTCAAAAATACATAGACCGCCAGACAATGCATCTGAATGCTAATTAATAGCTGTTTATTTAAAAAGTACTTATTTATAAATCCTTTGAAATTCAATCCTATTTATAACAAAATTATGTACAAACAATGGGGATGGACACAAGGGATGGTGAACGAAATTCACACATATACATACATTCTCACCAACTCACCCATTTCACAGTCACACCTCACACATTAAACCTACACAGTACTAAATCAAACGGGGATTCAATGCACCACTTGAATAGCACTAGGTCTGCCCAAACATAATATTTGGACCATTGGTTGTTCTTAGATACACCCTATCCAATTCCGTTTAGCATGTAAAATTCATTCAAAATGAATCATAACGGTTAGATGTAATGTTGCCACAAAAATTGCAAAGAAATTAATTCACAAAGGAAAAACTTGGCAGGATCCCTTTTGATCTTGGGATTCTCCCCAGGACCAACCACAATCTTTGAAAGGAAAGAAAAAGAAACTATGTGTCTAACCAGTCTTAGGTCAAAGGTATAAAAACGCTACTCTACCAGAAGTTTACTTCAGCTTACCAGTATACAGAAACAGGAAATCTTTCTTCTCACCTCTTTTTCTAACAAACTCTGCAACTCCTTTAGAAGATTCGTAAGAGAGGAAAAGGGAAGAAAGGTAAGGAAAAAGATAGAGAACTATGAGTGTACCTGTGGCACAAAAATGTACCGTTTAAGCACCAACGATTCCGCTATTCAGCCTGTGGGCTTACCTATTTATATCCCACAGTGTCCTTCAAGGGCTGCTCTCTTTTTCCAATGAACCCACTCACCCCCGGTGAGGGTAGCAGTTGCCTGGCGAATAAAGTAGAAAGGACACAAGTGTTGTGGATCGTCTATGTCCAAGAAAAATGTAAATATCCCCCTAAAAATGCCATGTAGCCTCCTTTCCAAGTAAAATGAGACCCTCTCTTACCTCCTGACGCCGAGTGGCGCAGAGAAGCCTTTGTCTCTCTCCTCACTAGACACTCGGAGCCTTGATCACCAAGCTAAAGGGAACGGAAAACCACGGTTCAGTAAAACCTCAGCCCCATTACTGCTCTGTTGCATTGTGTTTTTTTAAAAAAAACGGATGGCACGTACCAATTTCAAACATATCATGAATGCACAGGGCACAAGTCCTCAAAAAAGAAGTGGGGGGACGCTGCCGTCACAACAGGAAGTGACGTCACGAAAGGTGGCTTGCACCAAAGAGACTAATTGCCTCCCCTCGCTCACCCCTTAGATGTGATTGCTTCAGAGAAGCCAGTGCATGAGCAGCGTTCTGAATGAGCTCCGATCTCGCCCCTAGAGGGGCCAAAGAGTGAATGTGTGGATTCATTTGCTCCAGTAATCGAGCTCCTGGTAAAATAAGTGGTGGGATGCCGTCCACCCGCGTGGTACCCCGACTCGAGCCCTGCGAATGCACATGGGGCCGCTGTATGATTCAGACGCGAGCCTCAACCACGGTAGAGTGTCGCCTGCGACTCTCGCAGGCTTGCTGGAAAATGTAGTTTGTGACGGCAGGATCGTGCATGCGTAAATGCGCTTTGCTGCTCCGAGCCCAAAAACAGTGCATGTCCAAAACTTTATGTTTAGAAGAATATCTATTTGAGCCTCAAGAAACTGAGCACTGAGACCTAGAAATGTCCATCGGGGTTTCGTGAAGAGAGACGGGCGAGCCATAATTCCAGCCATGAGTATGCCTGGCAAATATACTTTGTATGGACTGGCCAGTGTGTCTGTTAAATGTAGTTCAGGCTTGCATTTCTGCCGTGTATTACTTTGCGTGGGTATCCCTGTTTACTTCTGCAAATGCTCGAAGCGGAAAAATGGCTTGTAATGCAGGGGCCTCATTAAATCGGTGGCGATTGCTCACCCTGTCCCAAATTATGCTTCTCGGTGGTGATGTGAATGGGACACTGGTTGTGAATAATCCTTACCTAGCCTTGGGATGCATTCACGCATAGCCTTGAAGTGGGAAATGAATCCCTCCTCTATTGACCATGCTTAGGAAGGGCCTGCAAAGGTGCAAGGGCATCCTGGTAAAGGTCAATGTCTATAGGAAATCCTGCTGTACCAGAACTCAATCTCAGTTAAAAAACAGAATCAGGAAAAGAAGCAAGGATCACTGTTGATAAAATGGGATAAAATGAAGAATACTGTACAACGTGGCTGATCCAAGATTACAATTTGTATATTTCTGAAATCTCGTTGAGGCCAGACACAGCCGTGTCAAATTTTACAATCAAGAAAGCCTCTCTTGTGATAATTTCAGCTCCAAATCCCCTCCCCGGGGATCTCATTCGACCTTAGATATTACTGTCCATCTTAATTAGCTTACAGTATGACCCTTCTTAATCCAATGGTTTACAAGCGGCGCTGTCTCAACCTTGTTTTTGATTCTCGATTTATGTTGGGAGATTCTTAGGGGTACTTCCTGGTTGGTTTTGCCAATATAGAGTTTCCCACACGGGCGTGTTATTCCATAGACCACATATTTCGTTTTACAGTTACTGAAGGTGTCATGTTTCCAAAAAATTCCTCTATGTTTAAACACTGAGCCTTCCGTGGTGAGGTCACAACAAACACACATTCCACATTTGTGATGTCCTACAATGGGAGCAAGACCCATCAATTGTCTCAATGAGGGTTGTGGATCTTTTTTAATGGCTGCTCTTACGATGTGGTTGGAAATGCTGCTTTCTTTTTTAAATGCAAACAGTGGTGGTGACTTTAAACTGGCTTCCAAATTCTTAACTAGATGCAGTTTTGAGAAATAACTTTCTTTAATTTATTTGAATTTGGGCAAAATGTAGTCACACAGACTTGTCTTTGTATCTGTCATTTAGTTTTTTGTTCGAGGAGACATTCCCTTGGTGTCCATCTTGAATGTTTCATTGCATTTTTGACCAGTTTTTTTGGGTAACCTCGCTCTTGTAATTTGGTTGCCAGATTGCCAACATGCAAATTGTAATCATCATTGTAGAAACAATTTCTACGAATTCTTAAAAACTGGCCATAAGGCAAGTTTTCCCGTAGGCTTCTTGGGTGATTGCTTATAAATAACAGAGCCTTATTTCTGTCCGTCGGTTTTGTGTATAACTTTGTCACCAACCTACCCTCAGCGAGGTATACCTCCACATCCAAAATAGAAAATTTGTTTGCTGAGTGTGAAATACTAAATTGAATGTCTACTGTTCTTGCATTTAACCAATTGTAGAAAAGCATTAGTTGATCCTCTCCTCCCGTCCAAACCATGAAAATGTCATCTATAAAACATAGCCACGTTCTGAAGTACTGAGAAAATGGATTATTTTGTGGATAAAGGTGTCGTCATACATTGACATAAATAGTACTGCCAGCTCAGGAGCAAAGGGACACCCCTTCGCCACTACCTTTATTTGGAAGAAGAATTCCTTCCCAAATGTGAAATAATTTTTCTTAAGGGTGAAAGAGGCCAAATCCAATATAAATTGAGTTGGCACTTGTACTGGTCTTGTTCTTTTCTCTAGATAATAGGAGAGCACTGCCACTGCTTCATCCTGTGGAATTTCAGTATAAAGGGCGGTGACGTCCAATGTCACCATCAAATCTTTCTCCTTGTGAACCTCACATCATCCAGTTTGTTTATGAAATCCATGGTGTCCTGGAGATAAGACAGCACGTGACTCATGAATTCCTTTAAAAAGCAATCCACGTATTTCGAGATGGGTTCTACCAAAGATTCACAGCCGGAGATGATAGGTCTTTCGGGTGGATTCTTTTCATTTTTGTGATTCTTTGGCAGAATGTAAAACATCGGAATCCTCAGGTGTTTCTTTTGTAAAAAGTCATATTCCTTGGGACCCAAGAATCCTTGATCGAACCCTTCCCTCAAAATGGCAAATAATTGATTCTGGAGGTCCAGTGTGGGATCTTTAGGGATTTTTCTGTAGCAGGCACAATCATTGAGTTGTTTCATGATCTCAGTGGTATAATCAGTTGTTCCCCATACTACTATTGATCCCCCTTTATCTGTCAGCTTAATTGTCATGGACGGATTGTTTCTTAGTACAGCCAAAGCGTCTTTTTGTTCTTTTGAATTGTTATGTTTTACAAAACTTTTGTTTTTCTCCATATCTGAGATAGCATATAGAACCGTTCTTTCAAACAAAACAATCTCCTTTGGTACTTTATTTCCTGGTGGACAGAAAGTTGATTTATTCCGTAAACCTGTTACTTCCAGGGATGTTTTTGATTGATTATCCGCAAAAAACATTGTCAATCTTAATTTCCGGCAGAATTCGATGAACTCATTTTTCATTTTCACAAAATCTGTCCTTTTGATGCAACAAAAGAGAGTCCTTTTACGAGAATACTTTCCTCAGCTTCAGTCAATGGTCTATTAGATAAATTGAAAATGGGAGACACCACTAATTTTTGTAATGTTGCCTGCGAGTAGTCATCTTCCATGGCTGATTGTTGTATCTCACCCTTGCCCTTGGTCTGGGCTGACCTCTCCCTAAAAAAGAATTGTGCGTAGAGCCCTGTTGTTGTTGTTGATTCCATTTACGGTTACGATTGGGCCTGCTATCGCTATTATCAGTTTCCCCTCCAGAGGACAATGAAGTGTACTCATTCAGCCTGCCCCCTCCATGTTGTACCGGCCACAGGAGGTGTGTGCTGAAAGCAACCTGTCCTCTCCCTCTACTATTGGCTCCAGGAGGCTCTGTGCTGAAAGCGCTCTCCCTTCCCTTTTCACAGGCACAGGCGGTGGTGTGCTGACGGTGGCATAGCCCTCTTTGCAGTGCTTTTTTCCTTTGCGGGGTGCTGTTGCGAAAGTGTCCTACCATCTCCCTGTAATACCCGCTACATGGGAAGTTGTGCTCGAGCAGTCTATGCCCTCCATGTTTTACCGGCCACAGGAGGAGCTCTGCTCCCTTATTTAACCGGCAAGTAAGAGTGCCGTACTAAAAGCGCTGACAACCTCTCCATAGGTTATCGGCCACAGGAGCTGCTCTGCCTCACGCAGTCTGCCCCTCCCTATTAAACATGCCACAGGAGGTGCTGTGCTTAAAGTTTCCTGCCCCCTCCATATTTTACCAGCCACAGGTACTCACGCAGCATGCTACCTCCATGTAGAACCAGTCCAGGAGGAGCTGTGCTGATGAGGGCATACGCCACCCTGCGGTTCAGTAATCAGTACTCTTCCTGGAGGTACTGTGCTAACAGGTGCCCCTCCCTACCGATCCTGTGTTGCTCACTCTAGAAGGTTCTCTGCTCAGTGGCAGCACCCTTCCCTGCACTGCCAGCTCTCTAGGGGTGGCCGAGCAATACTCTGAACACTGGCAGAACTCTGCAGAATTTGGAGGAGTTTTTCGTTAACTCCATGAAATACGGCAGAATGAGACTCTGCAAGCCAATCCCAGGCTAAAAGGGTACCGTTGGCTGGTGTAGTTGAGTGACTGAGGAGCTGGGTCACAAGGCGTAGTCAAAGACCTGTGATTGCTTGGCCATTGCAACTGTTGGGGGTATGTGATAATGGGGAATGTCTTTTTGGATGAATACCTCTGCTTAGGGCATGTATGTTCATGTTCTGTTGCTAATGATAAAGTCTGACAATTGCATATAACTGTAGACTGTATATTTAATGTGCATTTCATTTAGATTTCAATGTGGGTGTTGTGCCAATACTTTACACTTGGGCCCTGAGGATAAGCTCGACTGCTCTGTGCAAAGCTACCCAAGGGTGAGCACAGGTCATTGGACATGTGTATTGGTCTCATTCTATCTAGGATGGTGGATTCTGATTGGCTTTGATGAGTCCCAGCCAGCCGAAAACAGCTGGGCCTAACATTTGGTGATCAGCAGTCTGGATAGGACGTGTGTTGACACAAGCCCTAGTCACACAGTTGTTTGCTATGACTCCAGGGTACAATATTGTTTTCTTTCCTTGGGCTTTGTTTTTTCTGTGGTTTGAAATTGTAGTTTGGAAACCTTTCTATGTTCTCAACAGTTATGTCTAAGTCTGTAGAGCGAGCAGGTTTGGGGAGGTTTTGTCAGGAATGGGACAGGATCTGCCTCTTGAGGCTTTACAGAATCAGGAGCTGCAGGGATGGGGGGTGGTGCCCCACCCCGGGCAGGAAGCAGTGTTGCCTCTAGGTGTCGATCCTCCAGGGAATTGGGGGACAGGCGGGGAGAAAGGGGGCTCAAGGTGGAGCCTGGTAGATTCCAATGGGAACGTAGAAGGGCAAGGGCAAAGAGAAGGTGTGGCATGAAGGCAAGGAAAGGTATGTTGGCTCTGGGGGTGAGTGCAGCCGGGTTGAATTTGCAAGCCTAGGTGGGTAGGTCTGGCCCAGGTGGTGGCTGCACGCCAACTGGGTCCAGCGTGGTGGGCAGGCACTTGGGAAGTAACCTAACCTGAGTGGCTCCGGTGGTCCCTTACCAAAGGTGCGGGAGGTACAGATGAGCGTGGGCAATTCCCCATGGAGTTGGAGGCATATGGGGTCCCCTATCTCGTCTCGAAGGAAGGCGGAGAGTAGGGGTGGACCGAGGTCCAAGATGCCTCCTACTCATCTCCAGGGTGTGGTGTATTCCTGGTGGGAGGAGCCAGGGCAGTACCAGGACGTCATCAACTGAGGGATCTTCCCTAATAGAGGGAGAACGAGGGGGGTGGCTGATACACGTGTTTCCCCCATTCAAGATTTATGGGCTTCCACCTCCCTCAACCAATAACCCAGTGTCTTACAACTGTGTTTAAGCTATATATAGCATCAACAAAAAACAAGCATATACATGGACAGTGACCTACGTACAGTTTCAAAAGCAGGAAGATTGCTGTGGTTTTGGTCGTTTTGGAAATTGTCCAGTTTTTGCTCTGATGTACGTGGAGATTAAGGGCCTAGTTACGATTTAAGAGCTACATTCTGATCCCTGTGCAAACAAGTGTTTGCTCCGGGATTAGAACTTCGTGCAGTGTGATAATTATCACAACCTCTCGGTTTTCCCCAGATAAATTTTGGCAGGTCAAACCTGCAGAAATTTGTAGGGGAAAAAGATCAAGGCAAAACGTGGAATTATGAGCTTTAAATACTGATTCTGAATGTTATGCCTCCTTTTCTTATTGAAAACTCGGAATAGGAGGTATTTACTAGATTGTTAAATACCTCATCCTGGCAAATACCTCATCCTGGAATAATAGTGTTTAGTACATGTGGAGAATGCACCATCCTTTTCTGCCAACTGCCGGTAATGAGGGCCTAACAGTTTGATTTTATGGCCCTCATTAAGAGCACCTGGGTTAATTTCGATATGTGTGGTAGTTGCAAACCTTGTGGGAATAACAAGCAGATTTGGCTGTTTACCGCATGCTACCGTATTATCCGCAGGTTTGACATGCGAATATTTATCAGAAAACTCCTATTTGCGACATGTAAAGGCGTTTACCGCATATATTGCAATTGGACATCTTACATTAAAGGCTATACTATCACCACTTTTTATCGGGAGTGGGAAACCTGTAAAAAAGGTGCTATTAAACGCACCCTACAACCTTAGACACTTGCCCCGTCGGGTTTAATAGGGCGCGATAGATCTGTCGCACCCTTCTCTTCCTCCCTACGACTAGTTCGGAGTGAGAGCTTCACACAATTCGCTGACTGAAAGCGCATTTTGCCGAAATTATCTTTAGAAGGAACAAATACATTCTTCAAATCTGCACTAAAAAGTGAGTCGGATAATTTGGGAATTTATAAAACGCTCGGCCGGTCGAAGACGTGATCTGCCGGTCAACCTCGTTAGGCGGGATCCCACTTCCATCCTTCGGAGATCGGTAAATTAAGCAAAGTTAATTGTGGATAACTGCAACAATTATTTTCCAGCGCTCAGAAACAGCAGGCGCGAAGCGCTATAAAAACAAGTTCATAATTGCAAAAAGAATAGGTACAAATCCAAGAAGAGGTGTGCTTTGAGTAAACTGTGACGCTCTGCCGGGCACCCAGACATATAATCCCATACAAGAAGTTAGGCACAAAGAACACTTTATACACGATACATATTTTTTTTGTATCCACTCCCGTGGGCAACGCGTGGTCGTGGTGGGCTGGTCTGCAGAGAGAGAGAAGCTGTTTCCCCTCCTCGCTCAGGCCAGCCGGGTCTGCCTTCTTTTCGCGGGGAGGGGCGCTCGGGCCAATGCGCCTTTAAGACTTTTGACCAAACTTTTGCCTGTTAAGGTCCCTCGTCACATCCGTCTGACTGGGAACCTGGCCGTCCCGTGAGTTCATTAGTAGCCGGGCCGGCCCCGAGTCCCCGCCCGCGGCTGTGTGATCAGGGAAGTTTGTTCGGAAGAGAAACTAAAGTTTCCGAGGCAGGGAGGGGACACCATGGGCTGTGCTGTGGCCGCGCCCCGGACTGGAGCCAGGTCTCTTTGGGATTAGTCTGGTGCAGGGGAGCTTCGTCTGGACTCCCCACCCCGGCCAGGCAGTATGGGGGTCCCGTGGACGGGCTGCTGCTGCTGGTTTGTCTGGCTCGGGGTCTGCCGGGCTTCTATCTCCTTCCCTCTGAGGGTCTCCTCGCCTCCGGCCAGGGCGCAGTGGGGACCTCTCCTGAACGCCTCCCGCGAGGGCGAGCCGAATGCCCCCGGCTTGTCACTGGCGTCGGAGCCAGGAGGCAACATCAACTTCCTGGCCATGGTGGACAATCTACAGGGGGACTCCGGAAGGGGCTACTACCTGGAGCTGAACATCGGGACTCCACCCCAGAAGGTGAGGAGGCTGGCTTTTATTGGGCGAGTAATAAGGGGCAAAATTAGACAAGTCTGTTTAAAATGTCCCATTTTGGTCACTTTTTACCTTGTTCACGGGTTCATTAATTCAATGTCCCACCAATATTTACATATAGCTGCTACTAAGTCTGGCAAGTATGCCACTGTGAGGCAGTCGTGAGTTTTCAGCTATCCCCACGTTGCATTCTGGGATCAGTAGTTTTGATCTTAAGCAATGGGTCGAATTTCCCTCAATGTACAAAGTGGTTTTGGCTAAAAGGCGAGGGCTGGTTACAGGTGCCGAATACGACATGACTATTTAACTCTGCGTAAACACTTACTCCTCAGTGGTCGCCAACTGTATTAACCACCTCGTTACATCTAGCCAGTCATGCTTTACCCCTTTCCTCTAGTACATTAGTTCCCAAACTGGGGTCCACGGACCCCCAGGGGTCCGTGGCACATTCCCAGGGCGTCCACAGGCAGCAGTTGTAAAAGCATTGCAAAGTTCCCTGTATAATCAGCAGTTTTTGGGCAGCAATAAAAGTGTCAAGATAACTCGGGTGATTATTGTACATGCTGGAAAAAGATTGGGTTTTGTCCAGTGGCAGCTTTGACTAATCTAAGGAAGCGTAGATGGTTAATGTGCCTGCTGCAAAGAATGTCTACCATGCATTCAAAAAAACGGTATTTTGTTTTGTACATAGCTCAGTGGGTTCCTGCTTTAGCCACAGAGATTATTTTGTTATTGTGCAGTTCACAAGTTCCAATCATAACCTAGCACAGTGAGCTATAAACTGCCATCAAAGAGTTGCATGCAAACTGCACAGTACACGTTTGTAAATTATGCTTTTTCCCCAGTCTTTCATTATCCCGATGCTGCTAAAAAGGTTTGTTTGGGTAGAAATAAATCCTTATTATTGAAGTCAACGCTAACCCCTGTGTTCTGAATACTGAGTTTGTGCTTCTCCAGACCAAGAACTCTTAAAAAATGCCTACCAGTATGGATGACGTGAATCCTACACCTTGTAGTCCCCTTTGCCTTTTATCACATTTTCTATTCACTGATCTACACATGTATGATTCATTGTCTGTATGTGTGTGATGTAAAGTGCTCCGACACCCTACAGTGGTATGAGAGGTGCTATAAAATAAATTAAATACATGTGCTATGGAGAGATGAGAGGCACTGTTTGAGGGTAGTAGTGAGGGAATCATTGAAGCTTGTCAAGCATTGAAGAGTGAAAAAAGGTTTTTGTATCCTGGTGCGTAGTAAGGTAATTATTTAGTATGCTTTAACACCTTGGGTGCTAAGCCTATTCCCCATCTGTGCTGAAAGTTATTGAATCCCCTCTTTCATGACGAGCTCAGCTCGTCATGAGCACACAAGAGGTGTACCTCATGACGAGCTGAGCTCCTCATGAGCATCGAAGGGGTAAAGCTCATACAATTCAATATATAATGCCAAATGTCTTATCAAATGCACCATTTCCCCCAAATTATCTTTGGGGAGAGCCCCCCAAAGCCCCCTTTGCAGTGGTCAGGCTCACTCGCTGCACTTGGTGTGCACTGTACAAAGACTGTTCTGAGAACATTTGCCAGAGCAACTTTAGGTTTATAGTCCAGCCTTGTCAGGAGGAAGAGCAGCGGGCAGCAAAACAAAACCAAACAGTGAACCGAGTTAGTTGCGAAATGCAGCACTAACCTTCTCATTAAATTTTTCGATTTTTGCAAATATTTTAATATAAAAATACTAATCTTTAGTAATTAAAGTCTAGTTTTTGTTTGTGCACATGTGTGTGTTTTTCGAAAACAGTTTTAATGTTTGACATTTAAATCCTACAAATTGCTTGGGGGTCCCCTGCTTCCAGCAGTGACTCAATGGGGATCCTCAGGAGTGAAAAGTTTGGGAACCACTGCTGTAGTAGAAGCGTATGGGAAACAAACAGCGAAGGAACTGTCACCTCGAGGGAGATGTAAGGGAGATGCGGGCTTGGCCAGCAGCTTTGCTAACAAAGTAAATATTTCGTAACTATGTTTTCGTTTCTAAGTGCGTGTACAATACATGTCCCAAATCCATACTTCGAGGATAGTTAAACCAGTTCCATTAGCTTCCTAAAGAGTAGATACCCATTTAAACGCATCAGCAGAATGTGGTCTGGTTACACATTTATTCACTGGTCTCGGTATGTTCCGCTTAGTCCAGGAGGCAGCGCTCTTACTACGACTGGAATGTGTTTATATACACTTTGCACACAGATCTTTACGCTCGGGGCATTGACCCACTTATATAACGCTCTGTGGCTGAACCCTGTGAATAATAGGTTGTACATACATGATTTGGGTAGGCGCATTAACCCACCGTGGTTTCTCATTGGGATCAGAATCTCTTACTTTCCTTCAGGGAACAAAGGCATTCCTCCGGTGGTGCATGTACCCGCTGAGTTTACTGACTGAAAGTACAATCTGTGTCATACATGCTGTACCAATGCTTCTCTGCAGTACGTGAAGCCACAAGGACATCTGCCACCGATAACTAATCAAGCAACAACCCAGCGCCTGCCTATTTTATGCAGTTTTCATTCTTATCCCTTTTGGTTCCTTTTTAACTTTTTTTTCTGTTTTTGATTTGTCATTTCCTATGGTTTGCTTTCAATCTACGTTCTGCATCCCTTCATTGCTCAAGTTTTTGCTTTTCCTTCTCTTTGCGTGGGCCACAATTGGTGGCAAAGCTAATTTGACCATATTCATCATAAGTCTGGCGCTTCACCCTGACCCCACGAATCTTCAGCACGTGACTGGTGCAGCCGCTCCATACAACCTTTACCCATCAGCAGTGGCCATGGTGAATGGAGTGGCCATAGGTTCCCATTTGCCCAGTACCAGCTGGTGTTGATCTTCAGGAGGCAGATGCATCGTTGCTGCTCTTATCTGGATCCTCAGTGCTGGTCCCTCGTCCCTGGCTGGATCCCCAGTGCTCTGCACCCCCCTCCCCCCCCCCCCCTGCTCCCCGGCTACCCTGGCCTGTAGGCTATCCCCAGATCTGTGTCCCCTCTTCCTGGGTGAATCTCCAGTGTTGAGTCCCGCTGGCTGGCCTGTGGGATTCCCCTCCTGCAGCCCCAGCTGTTTTCTTATGACCTCGCGGAAATGCCCCTCCCCTGTGGGATCCACCGCAGTCTTATTTATTTATTTATTTAATGCGTTTTTATATGGCGCGGACTTTACCCCAATGGGTCAGAGCGCTTCACAATAGGAACAGTAGTGATACATGAGGAAAAAATTACACGTCAGCATGTTACAAAAGCAAATGTTAAGTTACATGAGGCAATAGTGACAATTGGGCATGTATCAAGAGCAAACAAAATACAAGAGGTAGCAAACAATACCTTACAAGAGGGAAAAAATAAGTGATGTGTGTATGTTACAAAAGCGTACAAAGTACAAGTAGAGGTATAATACTGCACTAAATGGCAGATACTCAAAACACAAGAACAAACGTTACGTTACATGAGGCAATGGTGGCAATTGTGCATGTATCAAAAGCAAACAAAATACAAGAGCGAGCAAACTATGCATTACAAGAGGAAAAGTGACGTGTGCATGTTAAAAAGGAGTACACAATACAAGTAGAAGTATAATACTGCAATAAATGGCAGACACTCAAACCACAAGAACACACTGGGAAGGCACTTATATAGCCATGTAGAACAGAATTTCCTATAATGGAAGGACTTCATTCAGATAATAGAGAGGGCGTGAATTACATTTGGAAGTGTCTTTGAAGGAGAAGAGCTTTGAGGTCAATTTTGAAGGCCTGGGAAGAGGTGGTGTTCTGTAGCTGAGGCGGAAGTGAGTTCCAGATTCTCACCGCGTTGCCTGAAAAGGATTGGGCCATCCATCTTTCCTTCTTGAAAGTGGGAGGTTCAAGCAATACATTTCCTGCATTACGTGATGGTCTAGAGCCTCCAGAGAGTTTGTTTATTCGCCAGGTAGCGAGGAGAGGAGTGCAAGGCTTTTTGGGTGATGCAGGAAGTCTTGTAGATAGGTCTTGCCTTGATGGGAAGCCAACGGAGGGTGGATAAAATGGGTGTGATGTGGTCGCTTCTTTTGGCCCCATGTATGGAACGAGCTGCTGAATGGAGAACAGGTTTAAGGGGAGAAGAGTGTGATTTGGGGAGGACAGTAAGAAGAGAGTTGCAGTAGTCCAGTCTGCAGAGAACCAGAGATTAGACCAGGGTTTTAAGGTATTGCTCGAGAAGAAGCAACAAATCTCCCCAAAGAAGGCGCAGTTGGTATCGAGCAGACTTTGCAATGGAATTGATGTGGGAGAGTAGATTGAGTTTTTTGTCGAGTAGGACACCAAAGGATTTTGCACTGTCGACAATGATGGGTTTATTGTTAACTAGATTCATCTGATCATCCATAACTGAACCTGGGGAGGAGAAAGTGAGGAGGAGGAGGAGGAATTCAGTTTTAGAGGGATTCAGAATCAGTTGATAAGTTAACATCCAGTTTTGAATGGAGTCGAGAGTAGAGCTTAGGATTGAGAGATCGTGAGTGGAGGCCACCTTGAGGTAGATTTGAGTGTCGTCTGCATAGAGTTGATAGTGGATCCCGGATTCACTTAGGAGATTTCCCAATGGTTCTGAATAGAGATCGAACAATGTGGGTGCAAGTATAGAGCCTTGAGGAACCCCTTGACCTACCGCCAAATGAGATGAAAGACTATTCGCTATTTTGATAATTTGGGATCGATCAGAGAGGAAGAAGCAAACCATTAAAGCACAGTGCCATCCATGCCCCTTCTCTGTTGAAGAGTGTTAAGGAGAGTGTTGTGATTGACAGTGTCAAGGCTGCAGAAAGGTCAAGGAGAATAAGAAGACAAGACTCCCCAGAATCGAGTATCCGCAGCGCGTCATCAATCACTTGCAGCAGGGCTGTTTCAGTGCTGCAGTTTTGAATGAAGCCGGACTGGAAATTGTCAAGAAGATCATTGTCCTTATTATGACGAGAGAGTTGTTTCGCTACACATTTTTCTGTGATTTTCGCAAGAAAAGGTAGGTTAATGATGGGGCGGAAGTCGTTGAGGTCGCTCGCATCAGCAGTGGGTTTATTTTAAGCAGAGGGGTGACCTGCCTAGTTTTGAAGGAAACCGGAAGGGAGCCTTCTGTGCCTCCGCCCTCTCCTCCTCACCATGGGACTCCTCCCTCGCAGCACACTGAAGCACAGGCGCCCTGTCTCGTGCTTCCCAGTGGAGCCACGCTTGGCTCTCTGACGCGCGCGCCTTCACAGGCTCCTTTGTACCCACAGCTGACCGCGTGACCCCGGCCCCTCTTCATCCAGCCTCGAGTGCCTTTTAACTCGGCAGTGCATGGGTTCAGAAGAAGCAATGCTTGCGGACGGGTCACAGACGCTGACGCACTTGGGAAGAACAATACACAGGTTGAGGAATTAAAAAAAAGCTTTATCTCTTAAACAATGTGAGCTGTAATCATCGTGGGATTAGGGAGGGAGAGGTGGGGGGAGGAGACCACAACCAGCTTCTGTGTATAAAAGGCCGCTTTTTTGAAACAGGTGCACATTAACAATTATAAAACCTCGGCAAACGCCTTACAAAACTACACCTCACTAAATAACACACTTCCTTAACCCCCAATCACCGCCCAACCCCTAAAATATCATTGGCCCGCCCCCCCCGTACATTACATCATTACAAAACACAAACAATGCAAATCCCTGTACAAACGTTTAACTTTAAAAAATCCCACAAACCATTACACAAACTCCACTGCTTGCCCCTAACAACTCTTGGTCCCCCTACCTATGGAACCACCCCAACAACTTAGCCTGCCCAACTCACCCTGTCGATGACACAACTAAGCAAATGAACAACAACAATCCTGCCAACCCTGGCAAAAACGCCACTAACCCCTCCACCCAGAAAGCGGGGGAGGAAAACTAACCCTCCTTTCTGCCCCCTACTGAGCGAAAAGGAATAAACATCCACTGCAGATGGCTTAACTAGCAAATTCCTATACTTTCAGGCACCTAGACAGAACTTCTCTCAGCTCTAACAGATACAAATCCATACCCAACCTGGATAAGTGTACACCATCACTCCGAAAAACTCAACCGCATCAAAACGAATATCTCTGTGACTCACTCTCCCAAAACCCAGGCATCTACAAAATCTGGAAATTTCTAGGTTTATCTTCTTGCGCGCCCTATCAATCGCCTTGGGCTTGAGCGCACCCCTCAATCCTGCGTGGAACCAGCTCTGTCCCAAAACATGGCAACCTGACTACTGCTTTTTCAAAAGTGTGAGGTCTCTATTCATCGCCCTCAACAAAACCACTCCTTTGACACCACACAAATCATTTTTGCCCAAATGAATTAACAGCACATTCAGGCATTGGCCCCCGACCAACCATGAGTTAAGCGCAGGAATCTATTCCCTCCAAAGCATCCCTCCTTTACCTTTCCACACAACTTTAAACAAACGCTCATTAAAACCCAACAAAGACCCAAAGTAACTACGGCATGCTTGAACATGAGCCCATTTTACAAAAGAATGCCCAACAATCCAGATGGTCATTTCTGTTGAACAGGGCCCAGCTACAGAACCTGAAACGAGAAAAGCAGTATCAAACTTATGGCAAAGAGGATGACGCGAGCGCCTCCCCCACATAATTTCTTACATAGCGCTGAAAGCAGGTTAAAGACCAGTGCCCCAAGCACATAATGTCCTGTCTAGACCAACCCCGATTATTGGCTTCAGTTGCCGCCCCAATCCTGAAAGAATGAGTACCATTATGTGCCCCATCCAAACCGATACTGCGCAAAGCCTTACGAAGCACCATGCGCAACTGGTATTCCGAGACCCATCGGCATGCTGAAAAACATTGACCTCAACACCCCCACCTGATGTCACCCACCAAAGCCGGGCCCACTGTAAAGGGTACGTCCCCACTGGGGAGGACACCTCTAACCAAACCCCTTTACCCCTGCCCCTCTGGTCTGTTTTAGATCTTGGCAACCAACCAAAGATTAACTCCTTTGTCTGACAAACGCACATCCTGCCACCCTATGCCCTTGATTAACTTAACCCAACAACTCAAACTCTGAACACCCCAAAAAACATCCATACCATGAGAGTAGAAAAAAGGCACGCCTCAAAATTATCTCTGCAAACCAAAGGCAATGCTTCTAACACCCTGGCAAAAGTCTGCCATGACAGAGGGTTCCGAACTGACCGCTCCCATCCCCGCTCCCTAGCCAAACCTTCCAACATTCTCCTCCCCACCTCCCCCGCGGAAGGAGAGTAACCCCAAAGGAGTTTCCCTATAAACGAAATGCCTGCTAGCTTTCCAGCAAGAATAAACTGGATGACATCTTCAGACCGCCGCCAGCCAGGCTCCCTCCTACAAGCACCTGATGCCAAGAAATCCCTCCAGGCCAGCGCATAAGCGGCCCGAGTAGATGCAGACAATGAACCTACCATAAATTGTATGACCCTACATTGCCTACATACCACAAGTGATCCGGCATGGGGGTCGGTGTCCTGTCCGCCTCCTTGGCCTGCCCATGGAATCTCTCCCAATGCGAACGAGACAAAGCATCCGCAATGTCATTGTCCACATCGGGAATGTGCAAGGCCCTAAAAGTGATGTCCTATCTGAGGCAACCTACCACAAAATCTGTTTATCTCTGGACGACTGTCTATTGATAATGTCCACCACGGCCATATTGTCAATCCGAAACAGTACCTTCTTGTGAGCCAAATCTTGCCCCCACAACATCAAGGCTACTAACACCGGAAAGAGTTCCAAAAAGGCTATGCTCCTCCTCCCCCTCCCCCCCTCCTTCCACTGGTCTGGCCACTTCTCCGCACACCACCTACCCTGCCAATAAACACCGAAACCTTCACTGCCTGCTGCATCTGAGAAAATCTGCACATCACATTCCCAGTCTTCTTCCCTAGTTAAAGGGACTCAATTTAAAAAGTGCAGAAAGACTGACCACACACGTAGATCTTCCTTGACCCCTGCTGACAAATGGACATGATGGTGAGCCAAATGATGACCAGACAATGCCCGACCCAGTTGCCTACAGAACGTCCTCCCTACCCTGACCACCCTGCAAGCAAAGTTAAGATGGTCCAACAGAACTTGTACTTCCTTGACTGTCACTTTTTGTTTTTCTAGCATTGTCTCCAAGAGTACCAACATCTTCACTTTCTTTTCAACCAGCAAGCGAGCCTGCATTGCTACTGAATCAATTTCAATCCCTAGAAATGACATGGTCGCGCAAGGACCCATTGTCTTTTCTGGTGCCAACGGCACCCCCAGTTTTTCCATGAGCTCTTGGAACGTGTCCAGGGCTGCCTGGCACTCTGTGGAGCCCCGGGAACCAACAAAAAAGAAATCGTCCAAATAGTGTGTTACTAACTCATGACCAGTGCGTTGTGTAAAATACCATTGACAAAAGGTGCTGAAACTTTAAAAAAGAGCACAGGACATTGAAAAACCCATCGGCAATGCTTTGTCCACGTACCATTTACCAGCAAAATGGATCCCCAGAAGATTCCAATCATCTGGATGGACTGGAAGCAATCTAAATGAAGATTTTATATTGTATTTTGCATTTCTCTGTAGTTTGGCCCGCGGTCACTACCAGTGACATAGCAACGTCAACCGAGGAATATGACACAGAGGCCGCCTCTTCATCAATAAAATCATTGACTGAAGACCCCTCTGGCCATGATAGGTGTTGAATTAATCTGTACTTATCAGCCTCTTTCTTGGGGACTACCCCAATTGGTGAAATAATCAAGTCCTCCAAAGGCCAATCATCAAATGGCCCTTCCATCCTCCCTTCCCGCACCTCCTTGTTCAATTTTTCCTGCACAACCGCCTTCATCAGCCGATTTCAAATTCTTTGACCACCGCGGCACCCTCGGCCGCGGCCCATTGTAACCAAGGCGAAACCCCTCCTGAAAACCTTCAAGTAGCATAGTTCTCACCCTCACATCCCCATACCCCCGAAGCCCTTCCGCCAATTGCGCTAACTTAACCGGAGTATGAGCCTTTGGGCCCAGTCCCTGGTGAACCTTTACCCCCTCTGGTACCTTGAAATTTCTCTGAGGTGCCTGGAGCACTGGTACTCGGTTGTTGCCACTGCTGACTGCCTGATTTCCCCCCCCCCCCCCCCACCCCCCCCCCCCCCAACACTTGACCAAGGGATATTTGTTGCCACACTGTGAACACTCATGCCGAAATCTACAGTATTCTCTTGTGCACATGCCCTTGTTAAAGTCCCAGCATGCTCCAACCCCTGTCTGTGTTGTTGCGCTCCCCACCCCTCCCCGGGTGGGCTTCCCCTGAAAGGGCCGGTAAACCAACGGTAATCCACTAGCTGTGAAAATCGTCTTACCTCCCCCCCCCCCCTCGCTGGTGCACCCATCATGTGTTGCCACAAATCAGTATCCAACTCCCCCCACTTCACCTCCAGATCCCAAGCCATGCGGGCCCTGAACTCCTCATCATATTGGGCCCTCGTAAAGCCACTACCAGTGATCTGAGCCTTTCTTATGACGTCCATGTATTTGAAAATTGCAACGCAGCACTCGGGAAACCTTTCACAGTAAACGCTGGCATAAATGAAAAACGCTGCTGTCCAATTCTCAATCGTTAAAGGTACTTTTGGACGCTTGCCCAACTCTTATTCCTCTTCCTTGGAACCCTCTTTTGAACGTACTTCCCTGTGTAACAATTTCAGAATTTCAACATACTCACCCTTCCAAATCTGCTCTTTTGTCGCTAACATCAAGTGTGTCCCTAAAGGCTTTTTCACTCCCATATAAGGAAGCTTCTCAATCTTCAACTCTTTGTTCTGTAAGGGCTCCTTAACCATTACTATCTCCTCAGTGTACATCCCCCCTCTCCACCTTTAGCGCCCAATACTCCTTTACCCTCACTCATACCCACCCCTTGATCCTTAACATAGGGACCTTTGTAAAGTTTCCCCTCACTCATCCCCCCCCCCCCGCCCCCAACTTCTTCACCCCCATCCCCACAGACACCATTTTTGGTTTGGCCCGTGGTTCACCAATCTCACCGGGTATAACAAGGGGGCCTGCCCAGGCACCGACCGCCATGACACTTGTTCCACCTTGTCCACCATCCGAGGAGCCCTCACTGAGGGGCCGCGCTCTCTTCTGGGTCCGGACACCACTGCCCTCTTGGGCTGCACCACCGCCAGAGAAGACGCAGACCATGTCCTCTTCTTTTCTGTGTTGGCAGCTGCCCCCGCTTCCTATTATTCCCTATCTTTCTGTCTTGCTCCTCACTTACTGAAAACCGTGGTTCACAGCCTCATATCCTCTTTTCTTCTTTCATTTAGTTGCTTCCCTGTGAAATGGATCCAAAAAAGAAAAACACTCTTGCGGGAAATGCCCTTTTTCTGACATTTTTCTATTCCAAAGTGCAGACTCGGTATGGAGAGAAATAAAAGGTTTTAAATATGAAAAATAAACACATAACTAAAAAAGCAAGCCAGAGTGGTGGTTGCAAAGTGGCCAGATTGGTTTTATTCACATCCAAACCTATCAGCCTCACTTTACAAACTTTGCAGTGAAGCACTACTTTTTGTTTTCTCCTCTTTCTTTGAACAGCATTGTTGTCCCCAGGTGGGGAAGTGCACCATTCCTGGATGTAGTGCAATACCCGGTTCATGGGTGGATTGGAAAACAAAATGTGTACCATGGCGCTGTGTTTATGGATGTGGTCTTTTTAAACTATACTGCTTATGTTTTGTATGGATATAAGCAATGGACATTGAAACGGTTCCCTTCAGGGTCCTGTAGTCATGTCCTTAACTTTTCAGGAAAACCACTCGCTGATTTCTGAATAGTGAGTTAGAGATCGTTAAGGTAACCATGTTGTTTCTGCTACATTTCACATGCTGTACTCAATATTGCATTCCCTATACGTGTTTGCTTCTACCTTTTTTTTTTTTTTTTTTTTTTTTTTTTTTTAAATTTTATTTTTAAAGCAGCATATAAGCCTTAAGTGCATAACTTGAATTGAGCCACATCCAAGTGTTTATAGTGGGCACAATTAGGTTGTAGCTGAAGGCAGTGAGAGTTACTCTCAGTGGGGCAGTATGGTGTTCAGTGGGGGAGAGGATGCAGCACTATGGCCAGAGCTTGTAGAATTTGGACCTGGGGAACCGGGTTCAGCCTTAATGACCAGTCCACCAGACCACTCTACTGAGGGAGCATATTCCCATGCTAGACCTTAGAAGGCCCCACTAGACATTAGAAGGCCTGATGTCTTAGCACAAGCAAGTGTACACTAGCTGTGTCAATTGTGGGTTAACCTTGAAGGCCTGTCCACAACAATCCATACTGAAGTTCATCTCCAATCCTGTGGGCAGGCCTACGAAGCAGCACAGCCTAGAGCAACAGTGATCCAGTCAGTGTGACTCAGTCACTGAGGTCACATGAACCTTGAGCAGGTTTGGGTGGTGCGAACGGTGTGACCACACTGGGTTCGTAGTGTTTGCAAGTATATTTTGGTTTAGAAAAAAAAACTTCTGCCACCTTCCTGGCCTCCAGCAATTTTCAGCAACAATAAAAATGTCATGATAACTTCGGTGATTAATGTTCTTCCTAGAGAGAGATTGGAGTTTTGTCTAGTGGAAGGGTTGACTCCTGGAAAGGTAGCACAGAAGGTTAATGTGCCTGCTGCAAAGAACATGTACCATGCAGATCACAAAGTGCTCATAATGTTAACTAGGTTAGTAGGTTGCTGCTTTTGTCCGAGAGATCCTTTTGTTACTTGCAGTTTATAAGTTAAAACCCTAACATAGAACAGTGAGCTATTAAACTATACTGCCTACTAGTATGGTTGTCATGTGGCTTCTACACCTTGTAGTCCTTTGTCTTCTGTACCATTTACTATACAGTGATTTACACACGTATAAATGATTTTCTCTGTGTAGTGTGTGTGATGTTGTGCTCTGACACCATACACTGGTATGAGTGGTGTTGTAAAGCAAATTAAATGCATCTGAGAAAGAATGTGGTTATGGAGACTTTAGGGGGACTGTTCAAGGGTGGTAATGAGGGAGTCCGAGGCATAGGTGATCATTGGGGGCACCATCAAACATTGTTGCACAGGACGCCACCAGCACTAAAGCCGGCCCTGCCATCAAGGCCAGTCCGGAATTATGCAGCAATGGTTGACGAAATGATGCGCCAGTGTTGACTAAATTATACAACAAAGAAAAGGCTGCAGCGTAGTGCAATATATTTTCTTATACTTTATTATTTAGACATTTTTCCATATGTTAAGTCTGCAAAGATTCTGCCTCATTAGTTTCAGTATAACATACAAATGCAGCAGTGAGAAAGGTGATCAGTCAACCTTTGCAAAGGGCCATCCACTTTGCAGCAACTCAAGTCACATTTTTTAGTAACTATTTTTGTATCCGTTTGAGCTACAAAAATGATTAGTTAAAACTGTAAGATTATGCAGTGGATGATGTATTATGTGGCAAATATGTCAGAGCCATAATTGTATAGAAAACCTTTGCAAACTAGGATATTTTGCCATTCATGTTTGAACTGCTCTTGTGGAAGAAGGGAGGAGAAGTGCTAATGAGAGAAACTGCATGGCTTGGAGACAAATGGCTTGTGATTCCACTTTTAAGCGTATTTGGGTTTTTGTGTGATTGGAAATATATCCCACTTCGTGAATGTATTTAAATGCCAATAACTCCTATTAAACCTAAAATAATCAAGTGTATCCATTGGTTGAATTAAATAACACAATAAGCTGTAACTGGTCGGTGAAATGCCAAACAAATACTAAAAATTGTGATGTTTGGCACATTTTGACACACCTATGACTCCGCCCACTGATCCAATCCTTGGGTTATCCCTGCCCTCGGAGTCTCCGCCGCCAGTTCCCCTACTATTTTTTTCCCTCGTTTCGACCCCTGGCTTTAAGTTGTGTGATGTTGAAGCCAAGTGCTGTGCCTGAATCCTCTCATGACGTAAGGAGGTTTCTGCTGAGGAGCAGCATCCAATCCAATACATGAACCTGGGCTCCGGTCCAACTGTGACCCCTGGGGCAAGATGCTGCCCTTGTCACTGACCCTCCATTGATTGAAAGAAGGCCAGGGAGTCTGCTTCATTTGAATTAAACCGGGTTCAGTGGAGTGAACAGAAGGTTGGGCCGGGGGTCCCTAAGCTCTTAAGATCCACCAAGACCTTTTTAAAGGTACTGGGGTAAGGATTAAGGGTCAAGACATTTTCATCTCTGGAGGAAATTCACCCAAATCACGGGTGGAAGGAGGGGTGTGAAGTGGCACTCCTGTTGGCACCCCTGCCGTTCCATCTTGAGACAACTTCCATCGGGTCAAACTCTGTGGAAACCAGGATTTTTTTCCCCGAAGCGAGGAACCCGATGATTAAATGAAGCCCGGAGGGTTTGTGGCCCCTTACTATTACTGAGAGGTGGAGTCTGGCAAAGACTGAGCCGTAAGCGTCACAGCGCAAGGCTAGAAAGGTCCGGGCTCCTGTGTCTCACCTCCTCGGGAGCCCGTAGACCAGTCTCATGGTTGGTGCCATGCCATGTTGGGGTCGGGTAGTCGCTAATGCGGTGCTCTCCAGCCTCCGTGGGCGGCTTTTAATGTACAATATCCTTCTTACGTATTTGTACATATTTATGTTTTATTTTTACTCAGTTTATATGTATGTCTGTACATTTTCACAGGAATCGAATTTCAGGTTACATAAAAACACACTTGACGATGAACCCAGCGCTTCAGTTTTAACAATGTCAACATGCATAAGCCCATATATGTTGCTCCCTTCTCCCTTAAGCATTTAAATAAAGTGCTTCATGTACATGGTAAAAGTTAGACTTCTTGGCTTTATCGCGGTTTGCTTGTTAGGCCCAGAGCAGAAATAATAATAATTTACCTTTTATTTGAACAGAGAAAGTTCCTAGGTAAAGCATTTATCCACCTTCGACACACAGCTTGCCAAAACAATGTACCTGCAGGAGTCGGTTTCAAATAATTCTGTAAATTGAATATAGGCTGGGATTTTCTCTAATCTATAGGGAAGTCTCCCCTTCACAGTCTATGAAGGACACTCACCGTAGGTTTTAGGTGATTTTATTGCAAAAGGAATGCAAACAATGTGTTTGCAGTGTGTGATTTTGCTGGCTGTAATCATAATCTTAAACAATCCTATGTAACTCCCAGTCTCCCAAATGTAAACTTTGATCCCTGGTTTTCAAACTGCTTTTATTGAGGACTGAAGGCTCCAGATTGGAATAGCTCTAAATTGAATGACGTTGTTTCCTATAATAAAAATAGAAATGACTCAAAATTCTGATGTCGTTTTCGGACAGAAGTTCGTTTTCGGACACATTAGTTTTCTATGTGTAAATTGATACAAGAAAGCGCATCATCTGAGCGTAGTATTTTGGAAAATTAACTAGAAATCCTCAATCCACTTTGAAGTTGCAGCCACTGAACGTCAGCAGTGCATTCCTTGCATTCTGTACTATATTATTAAAGGCATAAAGATGGATATTTGTTAACACAAGACAGACTTTGTAGCTTTTATAATAGAAATATTGGGTCAGTACTAGCGTTTCATAATGTGTAGGTGCTTCTTTGGACAATTGTAATGGTTAAGTTAGTTATTGGTTGTGCAAATGAGTTTCTCCGCTCTCACTTTCTCCATTATCTAACAGATGTAGGCAGAAATGTTCGTCACTCCCCCTGGTATCCGCAATTTGCTGGAAAAGACAAGCGCTCCAGAAGGCAGACTCATTTGATTGGAAAATCCAGAGGATACTTGATTCTGTGATTCATTTGACACATTGCTATATGCTCTATGGGACTTGAATGGTGTTCCTTCTCTTTCCCCAAATTCCCCAAACAACATTTGTCTCCTTGAAGGTTCCCTAGTGCAGTGGTGGCTGAAGATCTTTGAAAGGGGTGAGGTGCAATACTTGCACTGCACCGAGTTGCAGTGTAAGTGAAGTGAAGAACATGGGATTAAATAGTGCATTTTAAAGCTAAATGCTCACATACATTTGCTAAACAAACAAGCATTGGCATAGCCAATAGGTCTCGCTTTTGGGACCTTATAAGTATTTAGTTATGCAGCACAATATTCTTGGTGCAACAACACCAACCGTTGCATGGCTAAACACTTATAAAGTCCCAAAGGTGAGACCTATTGGCTATGCCAATGCTTGTTTTAGTTGTATCACCAGGCTTACTGCCGCTAATACACTCTTCTCAGCACTATTCACCTGATCTGTTTGTCTGTTTGCTTGGGTTGTTTTTTCTGCCCCTTGTCTTCTGGGTATTTGGTTTTCTTGTTTTCAGCGCGACTGCTCATCCGCATTGAATCTTATTTCGTGACCTTTTTTGGGCAGTAAAGTATTGTGTTGGGTTCAAGTGAGAAACTGAGTTTATAAAAGGTTCCTTTTCATCCCTGCTTCTTCCCCCTTCGTCACCGTTTGCCTATCTTTGTCCTACTTATTTCCTCCCTCGTTTGCCTTTATTTTTTTTTTCTTTCGAGGTCTGGGTCCAAAGTCTGAAGATGAAAAAAGAAGCCCCTGAACTAAAAAACAAGAGTGCTGGCACCCACAGCCTGCAACCACCGGGAACAAGTAAATCATTTGCTTTGTTTAATCCACACTGGGATCCCTTCATTCAGCGCCTTCTACAGCTTCAGCGTGTATTCCGTCTTGCAGCCCGTCAGCTGCAACCTGCGGGTGTCGCCGATGCCAACTACACTTCTGCTGGGTGTGACATGGTGTGGCTGTGGTTCCTTCTGCTGGGTGTGACACGGTGTGGCTGTAGTCCCTTCTACTAGGTGTGACACGGTGTGGCTGTGGTCTCTTCTTCTACTGGGTGTGATATAGTTTTGCTGTTATCCCTTCTGCTGGGTGTGACATGGTGTGGCTGTCCCTTCTTCTGCTGGATGTGATATACTGTGGCTGTGGTTCCTTCTACTGTGTGTGACACGGTGTGGCTGTGGTCCCTTCTTCTGCTGGGTGTGATATAGTTTTGCTGTTATCCCTTCTGCTGGGTGTGACACGGTGTGACTGTGTCCCTTCTTCTGCTGGGTGTGACAGTGTGGCTGTGGTCCCTTCTGCTGGGTGTGACACGGTGTGGCTGTGGTCCCTTCTTCTGCTGGGTGTGAAACAGTGTGGCTGTGGTCCCTTCTTCTGCTGGGTGTGACAGTGTGGCTGTGGTCCCTTCTGCTGGGTGTGACAGTGTGGCTGTGGTCCCTTCTGCTGGGTGTGACACGGTGTGACTGTGTCCCTTCTTCTGCTGGATGTGATATACTGTGGCTGTGGTTCCTTCTACTGTGTGAGACACGGTGTGGCTGTGGTCCCTTCTTCTGCTGGGTGTGATATAGTTTTGCTGTTATCCCTTCTGCTGGGTGTGACACGGTGTGACTGTGTCCCTTCTTCTGCTGGGTGTGACAGTGTGGCTGTGGTCCCTTCTGCTGGGTGTGACACGGTGTGGCTGTGGTCCCTTCTTCTGCTGGGTGTGACACGGTGTGGCTGTGGTCCCTTCTGCTGGGTGTGACACGGTGTGGCTGTGGTCCCTTCTTCTGCTGGGTGTGAAACAGTGTGGCTGTGGTCCCTTCTTCTGCTGGGTGTGACACGGTGTGGCTGTGGTCCCTTCTTCTGCTGGGTGTGACACGGTGTGGCTGTGGTCCCTTCTGCTGGGTGTGACACGGTGTGGCTGTGGTCCCTTCTTCTGCTGGGTGTGAAACAGTGTGGCTGTGGTCCCTTCTTCTGCTGGGTGTGAAACAGTGTGGCTGTGGTCCCTTCTGCTGGGTGTGACACGGTGTGGCTGTGGTCCCTTCTTCTGCTGGGTGTGACACGGTGTGGCTGTGGTCCCTTCTGCTGGGTGTGACACGGTGTGGCTGTGGTCCCTTCTTCTGCTGGGTGTGAAACCGTGTGGCTGTGGTCCCTTCTTCTGCTGGGTGTGAAACAGTGTGGCTGTGGCCCCTTCTTCTGCTGGGTGTGACACGGTGTGGCTGTGGTCCCTTCTGCTGGGTGTGACACGGTGTGGCTGTGGTCCCTTCTTCTGCTGGGTGTGACACGGTGTGGCTGTGGTCCCTTCTGCTGGGTGTGACACGGTGTGGCTGTGGTCCCTTCTTCTGCTGGGTGTGAAACCGTGTGGCTGTGGTCCCTTCTTCTTCTGCTGGGTGTGACAGTGTGGCTGTGGTCCCTTCTGCTGGGTGTGACACGGTGTGACTGTGTCCCTTCTTCTGCTGGGTGTGACAGTGTGGCTGTGGTCCCTTCTGCTGGGTGTGACACGGTGTGACTGTGTCCCTTTTTCTGCTGGGTGTGACAGTGTGGCTGTGGTCCCTTCTTCTGCTGGGTGTGACACGGTGTGACTGTGTCCCTTCTTCTGCTGGGTGTGACACGGTGTGGCTGTGGTCCCTTCTGCTGGGTGTGATACGGTGTGGCTGTGGTCCCTTCTTCTGCTGGGTGTGACACGGTGTGGCTGTGGTCCCTTCTGCTGGGTGTGACACGGTGTGCCTGTGGTCCCTACTTCTGCTGGGTGTGACACGGTGTGACTGTGTCCCTTCTTCTGCTGGGTGTGACAGTGTGGCTGTGGTCCCTTCTGCTGGGTGTGACACGGTGTGGCTGTGGTCCCTTCTTCTGCTGGGTGTGACACGGTGTGGCTGTGGTCCCTTCTTCTGCTGGGTGTGACACGGTGTGGCTGTGGTCCCTTCTGCTGGGTGTGACACGGTGTGGCTGTGGTCCCTTCTTCTGCTGGGTGTGACACGGTGTGGCTGTGGTCCCTTCTGCTGGGTGTGACAAGGTGTGGCTGTGGTCCCTTCTGCTGGGTGTGACACGGTGTGGCTGTGGTCCCTTCTTCTGCTGGGTGTGATGCAGTGTGGTTGTGGTCACATTGGACTAGCCCTGGCACACACTTGGAAACCTGAATCTCTTCTGCCAGAGACTGCTCCTTGGATGAACTTGTCATTTTGGGAGAAGAGGCTGAATGCTTTTGTTCCCAGAGATAACATTTTATTAGGTAATCTCACCCTGCAGCTTTCCCGTGGGTTACAGTGAACGCAGCTTCATTTAAACAATTTCACGAAATAGAAATGGTTTGGGGAATTTAAAAATGAACATGCAGGCAGAATTAATCTGCAAGAGATGTTTATACACAAGGACAGTCTTAAAAACTATTTCAGTCTTACAGGTTTATCCAGTGCTCTAAATTGAAATATCAAAGTGCAGGTACTCGCTATTTAGAGTACCTCTTTGCTCCTGAGAAGTGCCGGTACTCTACATTTAAATGTATTGCAGCAATGCTGAGAAGTGCAGGTACTGTCCCATTAGATGTGTGGTAGCAGTGCAGACAAGTGCAGGTACTGTCCCATTTGTAACAGTGCTGAGAAGTGCAGGTACTGTCTCATTAGATGTGTGGGAGAAGTGCAGGTACTGTCCCATTGATAGCCGTGCAGAAAAGTGCAGGTACTACCCCATTAGATGTGTGGTAGCAGTACAGAGAAGTGCAGGTACTGTCCCATTAGATGTATGGTAGACGTACTGAGAAGTGCATGCTCTCTTCCTTTCAGATCGAAGAAGTGCAAGTACTCAATACCTGACAGTACCTTCCCAATTAAAACACATTTATTAAAATGTATTTCGGACATATTTAGTGCATAAGCAAATATGTGTCAAGAGCCTGAAAATCTAAAAGCAAAGATTTAGGAATTGCATAAAATGCTCCTATTTTTGAGTGAAATGCACTGAAATTGGGTTATAAAGGTCAATGCATGTTTGGGGGTAAAAGAATATTTTTCTGAAGAGTATTTATTTTATTTTGTACTGACGAAAGTCACACCCAGATTACTACTAGGCACTGCGCCTTTAAATGTACTACCACGGAATGGTCCACCGGGGCGACATGTGGTATGTTTTGTGTGGGCCACAGAGTAACGGGTTGTTCACTGTGTGTTAAGTAAGTTTCCTTAGAAGTTGGATTACACACCGCGTGTGTAGCGTGAATGCAGCCAAGCTCGCCTCAGTGAATGAGTTTCCCGGGTCTGTTCTTTGCAGGCTCTGTTGTCTCGTGACATCCAGGGGTTGGCTGCATGTGATTCGCTGGTGAATTCCTGTGGGGTGCTGGGGTGTCAGCTGACGAGGATTACTACAGGCCTTCGCATTGACCGCTTTAAGCCTGCGTAATCCATTAACTTGTGATTGTTTAAATGTTACACAAATTCCCAAGTCATGCATTGTGAGATTTAAATACGACCGTCACAAATCTGCTCGCCCAGGCTGGCCGCGTGAGTGACCATTTTATGTGGCAATTAGCCACATTCTAAGAAGGAAAGAAGGAAGGGAGACAGTCGGGTTCATTATTCTAAAACAGTCCTCCCCCCCCCCCCCCCCCCCCCCCAACACACACACACAACCCCATACCACGCTCTGGGAGGGCCCCGTAGGGGAAGCCGCCTTTCTCCGGCTTTTGACCTCCGCGAAGGTGCGTTCAGTCCGAGGGTCGGATCCCCTGTGTAGTTTGAAATTGAAAGGCACTGGTTGGACCAGACCTGGCAGTGTTGCGTGTCAGCCAGGCATGCCTGACCAGCCGAGGAAAAACATTATCTGCTTCTTAGTTCTGGTGAAAGAAGCTCCTTGAAGCAGACGGAGGAATCCTGGGAGGGCGGAGGAATGATGGGAGGGGCCTTGTGCAGTTGTCGACCGCATGTCTGTTTCAGCCGTGACTACTTAACATAAAGCCATCTATAGGCTTGATATTATTACGTAGGCATGCTCTTGCATCGCGTCTGGAGTAACCCTGGGCGGAGTTGCACTATGCAGAACTCTGTGAAGTGCAAAAAAACCTCTGTCGCACTACGCGGAGCTCTGCAAGCAGCGGAGTACGATAGAAAAATCCCTTTCGCTGTGAATGCACAGTGCCGAATGCTTATCCGCACTGTGTAATCATCGCGAACGGCACTATGCACAGCGCAAACGGTCCCTGCTTTCCTTTTCTGCTGCTCAACTAGATTTTTACTCGAGTGGCAGCCTTCTCAAAACGAACAGGCTGTTTCTCAACGCAAGCGGGCACGAGCATACGCAACCAATCGCAATGAGAAACCTGACAACCCCCACCCCCCCTCCTGTTGAGAAATCTCTCTTGGAGGTTGATTTGCCTCGCTCGCCAACTTGATGTTGGCGATCGCAAACAGGGTAAATCTCACCAAGAGGCTGATTTTTCTCTCTCTCTGTCGCCAACTTGATGTTGACGACGCGAGCGAGGTAAAAACCTCTGCTCGGCTGCACGGGCGGAGTTTTCAGAACTCCGCAAGCTCCGCATAACTCGTAGTGCGGAAAACTCCACGAGCGGAGAGGAGTTCACTGCCCAGGGTTAGAGTCTGTAACTTGGACATGCCTTGCGCCTCGTACTGATGTCATAAGCATGGAGTGGGCCTTGGTAGATGACGCACATCCGCTGTATATGCACCCAGAATGTCCTGTCCTGAAATGAAAGGCCTTTTTACGCTTCAAATATTATCTTAAGGAGAAGTGATTAGTTAAAAATGTACAAATGTTTCATTCTTAAGCTGGTTTCTGATAATAAAGTTAGACGAGAGAACCTTCTTCCAGCGTCTCAGTGAAAGTCCCTGTTCCTTCTAGATTGCGGCATGTCGGACAGATGGATGTTTGATAAACATCCGAACTCTTCAAAGATAGTCTACATTCTTGTCATCTTCAGCCAGCAAAGGAATGATAATTGAAACCCACCTTTGTTTCAGTGAATTGTGTGGTGGCAATATTTACTCCATAATTAACTAGAAACCCATTATCCCTTTGTGGGGCAAAGTCCCAGTCCGGAAGGACGTGTTTGGTTGGCCGCTATTCGCCCGCTTCTGAGATGGTCCCACCCCTAAACTAGGTCCATCTTTCGAAGCTTTTCACACTTTGTGATTGGTGGCCGCTGGGTCAAAGGCCACCAGCGTGGTTACTCCAGCTCCTAAGTTTCTTTTTCGTCCCCTCCCTCAATCCTCTACATGTAATTTGTGACTAAAACTTCTGTGCTCAAATTGTCCTGTGTTGACACGGACTTCCGGAAGTAGAGTTTTCTCTATAGTCTATTGAGCTAGTTGACAAAGGAAATGTATCTCTTGTGTTGCACTGATGTCCGATTCTTTAAGGAGAAACCGGTCAGATGGGTATCGAACACATTCTGGGGGAAATTAGATCTTTGAAAACTGCAGGATCACCTATGTGTGGCTTAATGACACTTTAGAAGAATCTCAAATAAAGCTAAAGTTCTAATGTCTCTTTTGGGCCAAGTGAAGCCATTTACTGTTGAAGATTTTCTCTGATTGATGACATGGACAAGAGAAGCACCACAGTTTTATTCTGTGTTTTTCCACATCTGTGGTCACACAATGATGGAGTTGGTGAAACTCTTTTAGGGAACATCGAATGCATAAAATTCACTCATTTAGTTATAAAAAAAAAGATACATATTGTCCTTCTAGTAAAAGTGGGCTGCAGAATCATCGAACAGCACCCTCCCTGGTGAACTTCAGGAAGAAACTCAAGACCTGGCTTTTCGACGGAGACCGGACACCCTCAGCACCCAGATACCCCTTTGAGTGACAGTGCTGCGCTTTACAATTGATGATTGATTGAATCACAAGATTCAGGGATGACCACCTGATCTGGCTGAACTAGGCAGTACTCCAGCTTCATGCTCTGCTGGACCTCATTATGCTGGTGAGAACCATACGTACTTCCTAAAACTGCCCAAACTGGTCAGTTCTTGCTTTGTGAGATTTATTTTCGTCCGTTGGATAATGGAGTCCATATCATGGAATTTAGTTATAACATGGGTACCTGCAAACATTTTTCCAGAGGCCACAAAGTATGGCCTCCCGGTGTGCCCAAGGGCCGCATTGATGCCAGCAAGTTGGAAGTGGGGCTTTGCTGGAGTGGGTGTGGGGAAGAGGCAAGGTTGGCTTTGGGAAAGCGAGTCATGGTACTGGTGTATCAGTGAGTCATGGAGTTTTTAGTTTTTTATTCCATACTGCCTTCTAAATTAAGCCTTTAGTCTCTAGAAGAGTCCTACATTGGACAATATTGTGTTTATAGTATATTTGAATCGCTATCCCTCTACCGCACCATTAGGGTAAGCCTTATTTACTTACTAGCACTACCATGTGAAAGTCAAGTGTTAAAAAAAAGTAACTTCATTATTGATTGGAATGAAAGGGAATTGCACAATGTGAAACCAAAAAACCTAGACTCCATCCTGACGCCCCCACCTGGCTAACTTGTGTTATCCTTGGCAATTGTTTTATTTCACCTTGCCTCCCTTTTCATCATTTCACATGTAAGCCACCTTGAAATACGTGTGTTTAGGATATGCACTGAACAAAATGTTCTCTTGTATTTGATTTAAGAAACTATAATGGTGTCCATGTATAACAACAACCCTTGCCACCCACAGGTTTGATGTAACAGCTGACTTGGTTCTTAGGTCACCATTGACGTTGTATGGTGGGAGTACGGATGAATGTTTCTTTCTTTTTTTGAAAAGTATCACTTTAAAAAAACTTCTCAATGCACCGATATATTGTTATGTATTAAGGTGAAACACTTCTGTATGTTAATAAAATGCAGTTTTGCATTTTGGATAGACATTGCCATATTTTTAAAACTCTTTTTACAAGATGTCTAGAATGTTTTTCTAAAGCTATGTGCTGCAGCATACCTTATTTGCTTCTTTTACTACAGTTACCTTGTAAATAAGCGCTTCCTATGTATTTAATACATAGCTGAATGGTAGTTCTCTCTAGTAAAATACATCCCAGTGCAGTCATTCAGCAGGGGTCCGCATTTGAAGGTTAGGAAGGCCGCGTGTGGTCCCCGGGCCGTACTTTGAGTGTCACCGAGTTATAATCTGCTCCAGCATACCACAGAGTAAATATTATAGTTACAGATGTGCAGTCGCGCATGCTATGTATTACCATTGTCGAGTGTGGAGAGGGGCCAAGAAGCACAAGAGGCAAAGCTTCTAGCAGGTCAGAATGTCCCTCCACTCCCTTAAAAATGCAGGTCAGAATGTCCCTCCACTCCCTTAAAAATGCCAATAAATAGTATTTATAACTCTGTAGTAATGCATACGTTTATGCCACAGCATTTGTATTTCCGGCCAAAGGGCAATTTTGTGTTCCATCAGACCACAAACAAAAAAGAACTTAAAAATACATATAATCACATGTCGAGTGTCTTTGGGTCAGCCCTCTTTATCCATTGTTCTGTTTAAATGTCACTCAAATTTTGCTTCCACATCAACATTCAGCATGGGACAGTGTGTGGGCCATTGGATATCTTCTGCTGTGAGTGATGACATTTTGTATAATCATTGCACCTTTGCCTAAAAAGAAAAGGCACTTAAGAGCCCGGGCTGATAGGGCGATGCTTAACATTTGCCAAGGCTTTTTTTTTCCCAATCTCTATCTTCCCTTATTTCTTTTAGTCATTTTAATCATTTTTGTGTGTTTAAACTTTGTCTTCAAATTACAGTAATTCAAATCCAATGTTGCCTTTTCTTTGTGCTAATAAGAATCATATTGTCTAATGATGTCCATTAAAACTAAAAAGTCTTTAAACCAGTTCTAAGGACACTTGCCTTCTAGGAAACCTCTATAACGTTCTGTTATTCTTTTATCTCAAAATGTTAACGTAATTATATGGCCACCATGTTAAAGTGGCAGCATGATATTTACTTTACTTTTTTATTTAAGTGCACTCTGTGCAAAAGAACAGGAAGCACCTTTGCAAACCCTGCTTCATCTTTACTTTAGCAGTCACTAAGAAATGTCCATTGCTTTTTCATTTGTGTTCTTTGTGGCCCATGCTCTCCATAATATAACCAAACAATACCCTTCTTGAAGTTTGACATTGCTTATTTTAGGTGTATTTGTATGTTTTTTAAGGAGTTAACTTACGAAGGTGCTACATATGTGCAGTAATTTAAAATCGCGTTGAAGAAGCATAGTTACTTTTTGGGGTGTTATTTCCAAGGTATAAAGTACTTTCTACATGCAATCTTTGAGACTGATTTTTAGTTTTTCCGCCTCATGTCAAATTCGCTGTACAGAGGTAATAACATGGAATCTGACTTGCACAGTATTAGTAATTGTTTTATTAGCACAGTTACCTTAAATAACATGGTACTGGGATGTTTATTTTCACTTTCTTAACATGAAAAAGACAAAAGTTCAGCAGTATTATAATTACAGAGGGTGGGCAGCAGCAGGGTCAGACCTGTCTATAGGGCAATCAGGCAGTGCCCGATAGGCTGGTGTGTGGTTTTTGTTTTTTTTTGTTAGCAGGCCAGGTGCATTGCCTGTAGAAAACTCAAAATCCCATGCCGTATCAAAATATCTAAACAATGTATATTTACCAAACTGGCCTGATTTGTAAATATGGGCCCCTTTTTCAGCTAACTGGTTTGCTCATGGGGAGCACTTCTATTTCAGTGCCCGGGCCTATTTTTTGTACCAGTCCAACCCTGGGTGGCAGCGATCAAAATTGGACACTTGGGTTTGCTTGCTGGGGCCATATTATATATTGTGTCCTGGTGGCACAACGGCATGTGTGCCCGCTTAGTGCGCCCCCGTGGGACACTGGTATTACAGAAGGGGACTCTTGTGCACCCTCTTCTATAACACAGATAGCGCTGACACTACATGTGTACCAGCGCTATCATAAGAGGGCGTTCCCTCATTTGCATGGCAGAGTGGGCTCATGCAAATGAGAGAATCGCTGTACCTCTGCACCCGCTCCATATTCTGGATGCGGCAACAACAAGGTGATGGATGGAATGCATGAATTAATCTCCGCCCCTCACAATCGCTCAGGCCGCATCCCACACCATCGTTTTTCGCCCACCATGTCACCGCCGTTTGGACCCAGCCTTGACCCTGCTCCTTATGGGAACATTCCAGCCCAAACTGCCAAGCCTGGTCCTCCCTGAACTGGAATACAAGCAACGTAGGACCAGTTTCGCCCTGATAAGGGCTCCTCAGCCAGGTATAGCTTACTTCCAGTGGCACAGTAAGCACTGGACCCACCTATGGGCATTTCCATCGCACCTAAAGCATCAGCCGCAGCAACAACAATGTGATAGATGGAATGCTTCAGTTAATCTCAACCAATGGCAATCGCTCAGTGCCGCATCCCAATGCATCACTTTTTACCCACAATGCCATGTCAATTTGGGCTCAGCCGGATGCAAATCCGCTTTGACCCTGCTCTTCAAGGGAACAATCCCACCTTAACTGCCAAGGCAGTTCCTCCTTTTTTTCAAGCATTCAGTCTGTCATTTTTTTGTAAAGTCTACGATTATGGACGCTGGTGCAGAGGCAAACATGCCCTTGAGAGGCGCTTTGAAAGTGAGCCACAAAAAGGGCCCCTCCTGAAGGCTGCCAGGGGGTTCCATGGACCCCCTCCCCCTACAGACATCCTCCTGCAGGTGGGTGCAGCGACTCGATGCACCCACCTGCATGGGGATCTCTTTTCCCTCTTCAAAGTGCAGATGGCATGCGGTCTGCTATTTGAAACACTGAGCAGGTTTAAAGCAGCCGCTCTGTATTGCACTCGATTGCCCTGCCCCGAGGGCAGCACAGTTTGCGGCTACCCAGGGGGCAGTGCATTCTTTGCAATACAGCGCACTGTGCCAGTTTGCATCCGGTGCACCTTTCCGAAGGTGCTGCTGCTAATAAGTGTGCCGTATATATAATATTGCCTTTGGTCTATAGCGGTTCTCTGGGCTAGAGATGTGCACACCGTAGCCTATTGGATTTGTCAATACTGTGTATATGTCCTCTGTACTGTCAAAACTCAACCTGGGTGGCCCATATTTGGGTGCTGATTGGGCGTAGTAAACTTAATTAAACACACTCCAGTTTCTTGCCTATGAAGGCATAGTGCACTACGTAAGGCACTATTTAAGAAAAGAAAAAATGGCTCGTGGGTAAGAACCATCAGCAGACTGTGGACTTCTTTGGAATGTTTTAAGTGTTTTGCAACGTGTTTGTTTGATTGACATTGCACTGCCTGTGGAAACAAATCAAGCGGGTGACGTGGCCACTGTTGGCTTCCTGTCACTTTATTACAAAGGAACAAGGAAGCTTTTGGGTGTGGAAGCAAACAGAAGAAAGACGTAGGCGAGTAAAGTTTGAACCACTAAAGAGAGTAACAATTAAAACACTCCAACAGAGCTCGCTTGAAGGGATTACTGTGCTTTTATTTACTTTTTATTATGCCCTTAATGTAACTGTTGATTTGCTTCGCGGCACTAAGCAGACCGGAGCAATGTTAAGTCTGAAAAAAAGCCCATCTGGGGAGCAATTGCTCTGTCGGGGGTAAAGGGGCCCACAGCTCCAAGGAGTAGGGAAGTTCATTTGAATAGATTAGTTTCCTGACCTTCATGTGTTTGAAACCTCCTCACTGAGATCCTAGCTCGCAGTCTTAGCCCTTGTACTCCCAAGGATCTGCCTCCTTGTTTCATTTAGAAGTGTTTTTGTTGTTGTGTGTCTAGTTGAACCTTGGGTCATGCTGCAAGGTATAAGGCAGATGGATGACTGGTCTGCTGAGATCCTGAGTTTCCGAGTGTGATTGGCCTGAGAATTGTAGATCTGGGATAGGGCATTGCTTAGTATTCCAGCCCATTTTCTTCCTGCCTGTCCTGCACAAAATGAGTGATCAGTTGTCATCTGCTGCAGAAGGGCCAAGGAGCATAATGTCTCTCCTCTTTGCCTACAAAGATGAGGTCTGCCTGATCTATCCAGCTGTTTTGTCACCTGCTTTTCCAGGATTCAGTTACAGAAAGGGAGGTGATATAGTTCTATAGTTAACTAGTATCCTGGGGTCTGTTTTTTTCAGAAGTGGGTTTGGTAATGGTATGCTTTCAAAAATTAGCTATGGCCCTAGAACTTGGGATAAGAAATGGGGTCACTGGAATATCTATAGAGGCGAACTTTGTAATTCCCCTACAACTGAAATGGTTCCGGCCAGGATAGGTCCTCCCGAAACTCGCACTTGTAATGCACCGCTGTAATGTATGCCTTCTATGTCAAATTTTTGTACTTCATGACTGCCAACTGATCACTTGCTCTGCTTTTGTTCAATAAAACATTAATTAAAAAAATTAGCTATGGCTCCTAATGGAAAGGTATTTATCATATGTGTAGTACTCGGTGCAAGGGCAGGAAGGAGTTGTTTAAGGCAAGCTGCTGAATGAGAGTTGGACCCTTTTAATTTTACAACCAGATTGAGCGTCTTGTTATCTTCTCTGTTGCATGTGTGAAAGATGCAGATGTGGGTAGCAGTTGAGGCAGGAAGGAGAAAGAGATGGAACTTGTTGTCTTAGATGGACTCCAGTTAGTTGTGATGTATACATATTGGTCTTGCCAAGCTCCATCGATTTTGCATTTTGCACGGGGGGGCCTTTTTGGAGTTTGCCTTTCCCATGCATCTTGCTGTGAGCTTGGATTTGTACCGTCCGCTTTTAAGGTTATCACTTGATTGGATGAAAGGGAGCGCTGGGGTGTGGCCTGTCCAGGGGGGCTGTATTTACCCTATAAATGATGTAACCAGAACTGTAAACTTCTTGTAATGCTCAGTCCCCTGTCAACACACTGGTAGCCCTGATTGTCCAATTTTTGCAACTCACTTCTTTTTTTGTATTTCTTGATTGTTTGGTCTCTGAAATGCCAATTACACACCGGTCTTCATTCTATGTATGGTAGTTCAAAATCCAAAATAAAGTTCACAGAAAAAAAATGCTTATGCTTTATTTAGTTTCAATTTGATGAATCCTTCGTTGAACCACCTTGTGTTTGGGTTTGTAGGGTTTAACATGAGCACAAGTATCAATGGCAGCAAATATATTCAGACCATCCAGGATGTCGCACTTTGCAAAACAATTGCAAAATCAGCACATTTGTTAAAAAAAACGAGAGAAAAAAACAGCGCTTTTTACAAAAGTGCCCACAAAATCCAGGCCTCCGGGATCCCATGCTTTTTTTTTTTATGCACTTCGATTGCTGCTTGGGACACGGAGTGAAGCAAGACCCACCTGCACAGATCTACTTTCAAGCAAGGGGTTCTGTCCATTGTGTGCCTACCACCTGTGCCATTGTGCTGTGGACATGCCTTTAGGGTCCTAGACTACCCCATTCTCTGACTAAAGGTGGGAAGCACTGTGGAGATCAAATCAGAGAGAGCCATCACTGGTTAAACAAGCATTGGCATAGCTAGTAGGTCTCGCCTTTGGGACCTTATAAGTATTTAGTTATGCAGCACAATCTCCTTGGTGCAACATCAACTGTTGCATGAGTACACCGCATGACTCACCAATGGCCTGAAGAAATATAAACACCTCCTGTCCTATTAGAACATGACTGGCACCCCTTGCTGGCCCGCACCATCTTCAAAACCAGTTTATTAATTGTAAGACCAGCCTGCAGAAAAGCTTTTCATCTCTTTTGGTTCTTAGCACATATTCCTCCAAACTGCCCGTTCATTCTAATTTTCCTAAACAAATTACGATTAATAGAGCTTGTACTGTGCACGTGCCCCATTACCCTCAGTGCAATCAGCCATCAAGATCTGGGAGACTTATAAAGCCATAATCCAGGGGAGGGCACTAGCTCTTAAGTCTGGATATCCGCACAAACAGAATGAGATATTGCTTCAGATTGAAACCGATTTGCTCCGCCTGGAGTCAGACCTCAACACTAACCGATCCGATGAGAGGGCTTGCCGTCTCCGAGCCAAACAACTCGAATACAAGGCATTGGCCCTGGAAAAGGCTCAAGCTAAACTCCTAAAAACTCGTCACCGAGTCTACGAACTAGGAGATGGGGCAGGTAAAATGTTTGCTTGGCTAGAGAGATGCGAACAAGGCTCCAGATGGGTTCCGCTGCTGATCCGCCCTGATGCCTCAAGCGCCACAGACCCGCGGGATATAGCGGAGGCCTTTGCAGACCACTTGGAACAGGTCTACTCGTCTAGGGCATACTATTCGTCAGACGAGTCCTGACTACGCTTGGAGGAAATGCATTTACCCACTCTCTCTGACACGGATAGGGAAGAGTTGGAGGCGGATCTTACAGTTGAGGAGATTGGGAACCCTCTTTTTGGTGTGAAATTGGGTAAGGCTGTGGGATCAGATGGCGTTCCCATTGAATTCCTTAAAGGGATGGCCCAGGAGGTAATCCCTCATTTGAAGGCTATGTTTGAGGAAAGCCGTGATAGAGGCAGTCTGCCTCTGGACCAACATTGGCCTCCATAGCTGTGATCCATGAACCTATCAAGTCGCCCACTGACTGCGGCTCCTATAGGCCGATTTCTCTTATAAACGCGGAAGTCAAGATTTTGGCCAAACTTTTGGCTACCAGACTCCTTACAGTCCTCCCCTCCCTAGTCCATGACTACCAATCGGGATTCCTCCCGGGCCGGAACACGGCCCTGAACCTCCGTAGACTACATAACGTTCTTGGTAGGCAGCCTTCTATACAAGAAGATGCCGCAATTTTGTCCCTTGATGCCACACTGGCATTTGACTCTATGGAATGCTCCTACCTTTTCAAGGTCCTGAGGCGCTTTGGCTTTGGTCCTAATTTCATTCAATGGGTCAGATTGCTCTACATGGATTTGTTGGGCCAGGTACGAGTCAACACCCACACTTCCAGACAATTTCAGCTGCACAGAGGGACCAGAAAAGGTTGCCCCCTCTCACCACTATCATTTGCCCGTACCCTAGAACCATTAGCCCACTGGATCCGAACAGATGGCTCCATCAGAGGGCCCCGGTGGAATGATGACACGATTGACAAAATCTCCCTATAAGCCGATGATATCCTTGTCTGTGTCCTCCCCCAGATCTTCCATTAACAGTCTATTGTACGTCATTACCAATTTTGGTAAATACTTTGGTTTCTCAATCAATTGGTCCAAATCGGTGCTATATGGACTACGTGGCTCTCCACCCGCCCTTCCGAAGGGATACTCTATTGCCGTAGCCCAGGATGGGTTTAAATATCTTGCCATTTTTGTTACCCCGGATCCCAAACTCTTCTACGAACGTAACCTAAAAGGCCCACTACAGAGACTCTATAGTGACATATCTCATTGGCGTACTCTACCTTTTGTCCCTCCCAGGCAGGGCAGCTCTTTTTAAAATGCTAGCAATCCCACGCTTTTTATATGTTCTCCAAAACTGCCCATTCCCGATTGCTGATTCTTATTTCCGTGCGCTGGAAGGAGATCTTCGGCTTCTCTTATGGAATGGTAAGGCGCCCCGAATAGCCCTTCATAAACTTACTCGGGGTAGTACGATGGGGGCATCGCCCTGCCAAATATGCGCCTCTATTATTGGGCCTCCCAACTGGTGGCCACCAACTCTTGGTTTTATGGGTCGCCTACGAACCCGGCTTTTCATTTAGAACATTACCAAACGGGACGAGAGGTATACCTGGGTGCCCTAAATAGTAAACCCTCCCGGGGCAGTTATGTGGGGCCCATGTCGCAAACAATAGCTATTTGGCACTGTGCTAATAAGAGTCTGGGATGGTCTGACACGTTACTAAAGCAACCCCGCTGTGGGCCTCTCAAAAGCTTGACTCCCATTGTCACCACAAAGGGTTTGATAAATGGGACATGATCGGCTTCTCCACTCTGGGTGACCTGATCCACAAAGGGAAACTACTGACTTTTACTGACTTCCAACAGCGACATGCTCTCACCCAGAGCGAGACCTTCCTATTCCTCTAAATTAAACATGCTATCCTTACGAACGTACCCGATCTTTCCTCCCTTCCGGTGGCCTCACCTCTTGAAGATAGATTGCTTTCGGAGCCCCTCCAGACTAAGGATATATCTTGCACGTACCGCAAACTATGCAAAAATATGCCCAACTCCTTCCAGTCCTTACGTGACAAGTGGCAGGGCAACATAGGACATCTAGAAGATGACGAATGGCGATCAGCACTGATGTCCCCCAGGGAAACTGTGATCAATCACCGTTTCAGATTGATTCAACTAAAAGTCCTACATAGAGCCCATATGTCTGCTCCTCTCCTGGCCAGAATAGGTAGGCGCCCTGACGATATGTGTCTCCGAGGCTGCGGCCTCACTGGCTCCTTTTATCATGTTTTGTGGTAGTGCCCTATAATTCAACAGCTATGGGAAAGGGCGACCCACAAAATGACAGAGGCACTAGGAAAACCCATCCCTCTCTCTCTCCTAAAGAAGGGATCCTCAATATATGGGGCACCACGGACCTCACGGAGGTGGACCTCCAGTGAGTGGCCCTTGGTTTTCTGCTAGTGAAACGGACAGTGGCAATGCAATGGGGCGCCCCACAGAGGCCTCTCCTGGTGAGGTGGGTGGCTGAAACGGACAGATGCATGCTAGCTGAGAAATCGGTGTTTAAGGTCAGGGGGTGCCCCCAAAAATGGGACAAAAAGTGGGGACATTGGAATGTATATAGAGGTGAGACTCTGTACTCTGCGTAGGCGAGACCTAAAAAACTGCTTACAGTAAAGTTTTTTCACAGAGAACTGCAGCACAAGTTCAAAACGACATAGACGGGTAAAGACAGTGTGGAAAGTATTGTATCATTTATCCTACTTGTAACTGCGAATACAAGTGTGAGTTTAAAATCAAATTAAGGCATCGTGTTCTTGGGGTGGAGTGGGGGGCAGAATGCCTGAAAAATGCAGTGTTGACAGCAAATAATTCTGCAGCCCCTTTTGGATTGATTTTACTGCTCAGTATAGCAGTTTATGTATTCTGCTGGTGAAAAATAAAATTTCTTGTGTCCAACAACAATGCTATAATATGCAAAAAATAACAAATCGGGCGCCTCAGACCAGTGATTGTGAAAATATAAATATTCGGCTTTTGTATTTTTCATGCATCATTTAGCACTGATGATGACTGACATTTTGTATGTACCACATTGCAAACACAGTTGCTTCTTGTTCCATGCATTGTTCATCAAATAGAGATCTGAGGCCCAGGGAAGGAAGATTGTTTTCCTACTGTCACACGCTGCGGGCCAGAGGGAAGCCGGGATTCGAGACATGTTTCCAAAGTCTAGTGCGATCTACACCCAGACTGGTCTGTTCCGTTTCTTATACTTTATCTATGAAAAGCACAGTTGTGTATTTTCGAGAGAGGTGAATTGAAGTTGGTTAACTGAATACCATGCTGTGTCGGTTCCTAGCACAAGTTTCCCTTTAGTTGACTCAACTGTGTGCTGTCACTTGCAGCTTAGCTGTTAGAGATTTTCATAGAAGCTGTGCTTCAAACCTCTTTCCAATGAGCCCACTTTCCAGCAACTCCAGGCCAGTCCAAGAGGCAAGGGTTTCATACAAAAGTCAGTTATCATGCAACTGAACTGACATGCAGTAGATGCTTTAGTATTGGCTTCAGAGAAACATTTGTTCAATGTATGTTGTGTTCTCACTAATACAAGTTGGTATACCACTGAGCAGAAACTAACGAGGAGCTCTTGACAATCGAACTTTGTAGTGTAATCAGTAATGTAAAAGTGAAGGTGGGAGGAGGCAGTTGAGAGGGGGGAGTAGTGAAAGGAAAAGAAAGGTTGGAGAGGAATAGAGACAGGAAAGAGGGTTACAGTGAGAGAAAAAGAGAAAGGGGAGATGGGTGCAGAAGGGGAAAACGGAGATGCAGCAGGGAAGCGTGAAAATGAAGGAAGCTAGATATCAAAGAGAATAGAAGGGTGTACAGGAATAAAAGTCGGTGGGAAAGGTTCCCGAATAAGAGAAAGCAGGGAATGAGGGAAAGATGCATGAAGGATTTCCCATTGTATGCAAATAACTTTCACTGATTATAGAAGGTATGCAACCAACATGCTAAGGATGGCTGTGTAAGAATAATCTTTTCAAACATGTTGTCTGACAGAAACCTAGTGTCCTACATATTATTTACAAAAATATTGTCCCAGTGGGCATACTTTCTCTATAAACACCAATGAGATGATTATTGTATTTTACTTAAATGCATTTTAGTTCAGAATTATTTAGTCTGACGATATTTTGGTAATGGCATTCTTGTACCAGATTTGGTAAAGCATTTACTGTTATGAATAGCCTGAGGAGTGGGTTAGAGGGTGCTAGCAGAGGGGCTGTGATAGGAATAGTCTAATTTTCGGGGTGTAGACTGCACACACAACACCTGTAAGGCACATGGAGGTGGGGGGCTGCATTGTGAAAGGGCTTACACCAATCCCCATGCTACTGATGTGCCTAGGACAATGTTTAACCTGCTTATATAAGCTGTGGTAATGCACCACCCCCACTACAATCCCGCACCCTAGGGTGCCTGAGGAAGAGGCTTGGTGTCCTACAGCAGACGGCTCTGGGGCTTGGAACCGCTAGCCACAAGTCAGTACAATGCCACAGAAAACAGGACGATTATCAACCCTGTGCTATTGTTCTTGGCTTAACCTATGCTCCAGAATGTTTCCCCAAATGAGAATATAGCAAACTATCACTCTCAGGCACTTTAACCCCTTCAGTGCTGATGACAAAGCCAGCTCGTCATGGGCGTTACCTGCGCTACGTGCATGACGAGTTGGCTTTGTCACGTAACGCGCGATTTTCGAATCTTCAGCGTGCAGCGGGAAAACCCGCTAGCGCGCATGCGGACAAGCCTATTTCAAAGTGGAATACTCTGCTAAAACAGTTTCGATTGAATTAAGGCTGAAAAGGAGCGATTACAAGTAAAATATAGTGCTGCATTAATGCCACAATTTAAATTTTTGTGCTGCGAAATGTGCAAATCTATGCTGTAATATCGTAGGGTCTGTAGATTTATGTATAGGTTTTTATCAGGAATGTTGGGTCGGTAAGATCCGATCTTATCTTTGATGTATGTTGACTCTAACACTTCTACCAGATTTTGAAGAGTCTGTAAATGTTCTGGCGATATTGCAAGAGTAGCTGAGCTTATAATAAATGCTTCATAGCCGACATTGGAGCAAAGGCTTTAGATTTTTGGTTGCCAAATGTTTTGACAAATCGTGTCCTCGGTTATTACATCCGGTATGTATGCAAATCTATGATTGTAGCTTGGTATTTCACAGCCCCCAATAGCAATACACGTTACCTTTGGCTTGGATAATTTAAGGTTCAACCTGTTGATTCAAACGACAAGGAAACAGTTTTATCTGAAGAATGCAGCACTGACTCATACCTGCCAAGCCAGAAGGAGAACCTGATGGGTGGGTAAAGAAACCATAATTGCACTTGCAGTTTTAGTGTATTACAAGAGTATTATTTTTGAGCAGGTAAAGCTACATTTTGATGTATTCTTAGTCTGCGAGTTGAAGCTCTATGTCCTGCAGTTGTAGGATTTTGTTGAGTGACTGTGGAGTATGGGCGGTCTAATTGATTTTGACTGTAGAAGGTGTGACCCAGACATATGCATTTTGTCCAACCTGCCGGTTTATTGCTCTTATGCGCTCCTGGCTGCACGTTGGTCATCAATTAGTTAATCACCGCTTGTTTAACTTCTTGCCACTACCGATGCAGCGTAAAAGCTGATCAACCCTTAACGAAACACAAACCTAGCTTGACAATGAAAAAACAAATGTGCACCTTGCGCACGTCTTTGAAAAAGACACAAACCCAGAAAAATGTAAGTACTATCACCATAAAAGTGTGCTTGACTAGGTAGAAACAGAAGGATTAATCAAATAGTGAATCTGACATTTTTAGTAACTGATTACTTTATTTTCTTAACAAAAATGTCATGAAAATGAATGATATAACTGAGCATTGCTATTAACGTGGTTGTAGAGTGCCATAACAAACTCGACAATGGTGCAATATGTTATGTCAACTTTCAGTTTAAGTGCACAACATTGTAACAATCATTTATTTATAGAAACACTTTTATTTTAATGATTTCTAGAAATTCTTTACATGTTGCTACTTTTTCAAAATGTTGATTGTAGGCCCTTGTGAGTGTTGAACTTTTTTGCGTAACAATCATTGCCAAAATTATAAGATGCTTGTTTAAGATCTGTGGGATTTATATTTTTATGCTTGAACATAATTAGGAATTTATTTTACTAAATATAAAATGTTAACTTTAAAAGATTTGAATTGATTTCCTCCTTGGGCTGCATTATTTTATAACCTTGTGCAATGTACTTGATACTTTTCTTCAAATCTCGCTTTATTCATGCGACATTCTTCAAGTGACAAGAGACATTCTTACAGCCCTTCTTTCTGTATGAACGGTGAGAAAGTGACCTTTATTTACTTTGTTGCTCTGCATGAATATAGTATCTTTGTCAACTAACCTGCGAGGGAGAACGCAATAATGATCACATGATCATCAGACCATTGTGGAACGACTATTGATGTCACCGTGGACAAAATGGAACCATAACAAGTGACTTTCGTAGGAGGAGGGAGGCTACCACTTTTTCACTTTCCTTGTCTCCAGTCTAGTAGCGGCTGGTGTTGTGGACGAGTAGCCGGGTTGGTAGGATAGCGGGGGGCTAGGGGTGGCAGGGACCGGCATAGTGGTTGAGGCTTGGCAGAAAAAAAATATTAACTTACCTGCAGCCTCCTCCAAGACTCGGCAGGGAAGGAAAAATAAAGTGTTTACTATAGTTTGTATTTTTCCTTTCATAACTTTTTTGGAGGGGGCTCCTCCGCCATGGCGGAGGCGCCACTGCTCCAGCCTGCCTTTCGGACTTACTTTATGGCCCTTGCCTTTTTACCTTTGCAGATGAACTTGCCTACTGGACGAGTTGGAGTAGTTTGGTCAGAGACCAGACTTGAACCTTCCTGATTTAGGCTCCATTCCCCTTGCCCATAGACTTTCACAAGAGGACTTTACCTTGAGCCCCTTGCCCATGGTTAGAGAACCTTTGTAAAAGCATCCTACTGCTTTTGTTGGTGGTAGGAACCTTTAATGATTGGAACTATCTTTTATGGATGCCTGTATTTAGCAATTGATTTACTTTTGCTAGATGTGTCATTTTATATTTCGAGTTCAGAGGCTAATTACTGATCTTTTAAAAATGCATTATTGAGTCTGGATCTTTAATATAATACCAAATTATCTAAATTTGAATCTTTTATTTGTGTCTAAATGTTATTTCAATGGAAACTGTGCTTACAAATATCTGATTTTAAATGCATAATAAGAGAAAGTCTTGGATTATTTTCAGAATGTCAATGCATTATTGAGTCTGGATCTTTAATATAATACCAAATTATCTAAATTTGAATCTTTTATTTGTGTCTAAATGTTATTTCAATGGAAACTGTGCTTACAAATCTGATTTTAAATGCATAATAAGAGAAAGTCTTGGATTATTTTTAGAATGTCAGGTTATTTTGCTCATGTCTGACTAAACTTCTTTAGTAGGTTGGGTCTTCCTATTGCGATACTCTGTATTCAAAAAGATGGATTCTAAGATTAATATATTTGAACCTGATTTACAATTTATGAGTTGGCTACCAATTAACAGTCATAGCAAAAGTTAGGGGACCCCCCCTCTATTATTATTTCTGGTCAGGGAAAAGAGGGGATTGGAAAAAACACAAAATACTATATATTTCCCTCACAGACTGTTATATCTTCTTATTCGGCATTGTTCTTATGCATTTCAATAAATATAAGAATACAACAGTGACAACTCCAATCATCTCATTGTTGTTTTATTTTGTCAAAACCTTACTTTTTTTCATAGAGTTCATTGTAGTTTTCTTTTATCGAAAAACTTTACTTTTTTTTTATAAAAGATGATTATTTTATATTCTGTAAAAACACATTTATACATTGTTTATTTTAATTTATACAGTCACAAATGCATTTTCTTTGAGCAATGATTCTAAACATGTATATTATACAAAAGCAATTTTTAGAAAAAATACACGCAAACAGACACCCCTGGATAAGATTTTACAAGTACAGTCACACTTCAAACTCACCTACTCGTCCACTCTCATACCAACTACCAACATACAGTATCTGTACACAGTTGAGTAATCTGTGACAAAAGAAAGCCTCTGCCACGAACGGAGTCGCAGTGCCGGGCACAAGGCTCAACACCAGATTGACGCGCGTTTCGTGGGATCATGTTGTTGAAACCACCTTCCTCAGGGCCTTGCCAGATACCTAACTATCACTTCCCAGGGTACCTATAAATATGAGTATCAACACTGTTGCATTCTACAAAACTAGAGTTAATTCATCAATACAAATAATCTAAATCTGTACAGTTGAACCCAACAAGGACACACGTGGTGCTGCCGAGCACGTGTCATTTAACCGTCTTCACCCATGAAAAGACTAATATTCATCTTGCATTCAAAATGCCTTAATTACATAACCATGTGATATAGACCAGCCAAAACAATAATTATTTACAAAAAAGTAACCTTTCTCAATTATGACAAATAAAGCAATATTTTCACCAACACCATGTGAGAAAAGGTCATAGAAAACGTGAATGAAGTCAAGGAGATCCCTATTTCTAGTATATATCAGTTGACTTGCATCAAACCAGTAAAGCAGTATTGATAAGAAATATTGATGTAAAGTACATCCACTTGAGTTCCATAAACGGTGTCCATCCGGATCTCCAGTTCAAAGTTTTCTCAGTGTACCTATGACCAAAGAACATGTTATGGAGGATATTAATGTCTCTAAGTTTTTACCATCAGATTTATGAGGAGTAATTTGACACCATAATCTTACCAGTGATTCTATGAAGGCAGGATCTAGTTTTTCTAAAAAGGACATTGCGTCTCATGTAACAGATGGTGAAATGAATAGACAAGTAAACAATCTGCAAAAAAATAAAATGAATTCACTTTTACTATTTTTCAGTCAATCTATATTTAAAGACTCTAATGTAAGCTGCACTAGTCTGGCGAATCAAATACTCACTTAATATAGTCGGGTATACTTCGGATTGTGCTTCTGTTTACTAGGTTAAGATGCTTTATCCTCCACACCAAGGGCGTTCTATGTATTTATACCTAAGAAAGACAGTGAAAAATATGACTCAAAGGTTTCACACTTTACTGTTTTTTTTTTAATACATCGCTAAGTCTTGCATAGTTAGTGTCCCTATTATCAATGGGCATGGATATTTTGGGTTGATAATAGATATTTTCCAGACATGTCGGTACTAACAAGGAATTCTCATTTTAAACGTTCAGAATTCTGAGCCCTTCGAACATTCAAAGATGTTTATATATGTATGAATACCTCATGTAGTTTACATGCGGTCTGATACTATCAGTCAACGTTTCGTATTTGACCCAAACCTAGGAACACGCGGTAATATCATTACTGTATACTAATGTTTTATGAGCACATCCCATGTCTCCTACAAAAATTAAACCTGGTTATGATACCGTGGTAAATAGACGATTTTCAGAACATACTCTGCGAGTCCAATCGATTCCCGATGCATAAAATTAATTCGGTATACTACACCCACACAGAAAACCGTGAGACAGCGGGATAGTCAAGCCATAGTAAACAAAAGATTTTCAGGACATACTTCGCGAGTCTGAAGGACTCCCAATGCATACAATTATTTTGGTATACTACAACTACATAAAAAACCGTAGGACAGCGGGATAGTATCAGTAGAATCCGTGCGTTTACAATACACCCCCGATTTTGTTCTTACCTTCATATTGTGCAAATTACGCTTCCGTGTCGGCCGCCCAATGACACCAAGATGTGGTAACGATGAAAAGATACTCCCTGTATTCTCGCGATTTAAATAGTCTGATATTGTGGTTCTCATGTGCATCGCGACGTTTCAACCAAGAGAAGCCTACAACTTGTCAGAGTGTGTAGAGAGAGGACTGTGTCCGGTTGCCATGTTTGACTTGCTAATGATGGATCTTATTTAAAAGCTCTAAATCTTGTATTATTATTCGCTAAGAGACAGCAGAAAATATGTCACTAACTAACGAGGAATAAGGATAATTTTATCCACAGTACCCAACTAACGCATTCTCAAATGAATCGCGAAGTTACGAACGAGAGACCCCTTCAACCTGTCAAGATGTATAGAAAGAAGACTATGTACAGACACCATGTTAGACTTATTAATAATGCGACTTATTTAAACAAGACTCTAAATTTCATTTCATCATTCACCAAAACCCAGGGAAAGATCTGACACTAATCCACAGTGTCAAACCAACGCATTAGTGCTTTAACCTAATCCAAAAAGTATAGAGCCATACAATTTTACATTTTTTAACCTGTTATTGCTACGCGGTTGATTTTAACACCCTTGCAAAGAAACCATTATCTACCATAGAAGTATTTATATTTCTTTTTACCGATTAACAGTCCTCATTGGTTGGGAGGAGATCCTAAGTTATCACTCCTCACTACGACAGAGAGAGATCCATCAGAGGACCATCGCCTCTGATGTGAAGTATTGAACCTGGGTAAAAATCCTGCACTTATGGGCCCAGTAGGAGTGTCAAAGTTGAATTTGTTGTTTATTGCTTCCACTGCAACACTACACTCCATCCACGCCCTCTTATGTCCCTCTTCTCCATTTTTTGAGCCGCACTGTGTACCATCCTGCTCACAATCTGATTGTCATGTATCCGTCCATGTCCGGCCTTCTCCTCCCTACGTTGCTCATCATGACTGTGCAGGTTCCCCCCTCTGAACTATGCTCCGAGCATTCCTCTATATACTCTCCCAATCTTGCTTGTTATCCTATCTTAACATGGGATCTATGAATATTTAGAAAATGAAATAATTTTAGAAGAATAATAAAGTTTGTATACATAAAAGTAAAAATTCAACTTTTTAAATGAGACACCAGTGCAAGGAGGTGTAGTCTCCACTTTTGAGTGACAGTGCCCAAACTCTGAGTGTTGCTGATGATGATCCATAATTTTATGGCATGAGGCGACTGACCTGGCCTTATTGAAGTGTTAACTTGTAATAAGCTGGTTATTGACTAATGCTATTGTGATCAATTTTCTGATGCCTGGACTTAATCCTAAAGAAGCTTTAAAATTGAGAGAATTGCTTGTCCTGAGCTTTAACTTTTTTTTTTTTTTTGGAAAACCTTTATTATGTAAAGAAAAAGACAGTTACAGACCCACAACCACGGAGGCTGGTCAGTCAAACACAATAGCAGCAATATCAAAATGCACAGCTCATCAGCCGACAACCCGGGGGTACGGCAGCAATGTGTCATGATTATGTACAAGCAGGTGGTATAGCTAGGATCCGTGAAAGGTTTCACATTTTATCTTTTATTTAAATAAACCCACAAACAAAAATACAAAAAAGAAAGATCGCGGCATTACTATGCATAAACTGGCTGTCCCTTATGGCAGTGGGAGACGGGTGAAAGGCGTATGTCAATAGAAATGAGGAGAAATATCGGGTAGGGGAGGGGGGGAACCTGGCAGCAGACCAATACAGTGCAGTCAACAAAAACTGAGTATAGGGAACGCACAATCAAGGGAGAAGAAGCAGATCCGGAAGGTCGGTGAATGGGGGGGTGCAAATCTCACCACGGAATGCGTTCCATTGACCCCAGATCCTACCCCATTTCTTGGGTCTGCCGCGGGAAACATACACCACTTTCTCTCTGAACATGGACCAGTCCATATTTTCTTTCCACTGCAGGAGTGTCGGCGGCCTAGGGGAACCCCATAACTGGGCTATGTCCCGTTTAGCAACCATATTACCCAATGTAACCCATTGAGTTTGAGCAACAGTACCGTCATTCGGTTCCCATACATTCAACAGACAAAGCCTGGCCTCAGGCAACAACACAACACCCGTCACTTCACCCATAACCGCATGCACTCTGCGCCAAAACGCCGCCACCTCCGGACATTCCCAGGGGATATGCAAAAAGGTAGCCAGCATACCACATCCGCGCCTACACAATCCATCCACAGAAAAACCCATATGTATCAGTCGTGGGCCCGTGACATATACCCGATGTAGTATTTTAAGTTGCACCAGCCTAAGACGCGCCGGAATCGCAACCTCCTTAGGGGAGGATATCGCCGCCTGCCAGTCTTCATCGTCCAGTTCTAATCCGTCACTAGTCCAAACAGTCCGCAGTTGCAGAAGGAGATCAGAGCGATCGTTGATAAGTTTCTTGTAAATGAGAGATATAGTGCTATCGGGGACGTATCCATCAAGCACTCTATCCTCAAGAGGGGAGGCCTCCGGGATAGAAGTGCCAGCCGGGAAAACAGAGTTAATCGCATGGCGGACCTGGAGGTACCGGAAATATTCCCTGTCACTCAATTTATATTCTCGCTGAAGTGCCTCAAAGGTCTTGACTGTACCCTTGGCCCAGAGGTCGCCCACCCTGCTGATACCAATGAGATCCCATCTATCAAAACCCTTCGACGTCCACAGGCCACCTAGCGCTTCACAGCATACAATGGGGTAGCTTTCGTCAATCTATCCGTCCAGCCCGTGGCGGCGGTCGCGCTTCCCCAAACTCGCACAGCCACTGCAGTAGGGCACGTGAGGTGCTTCCGGTCGGCTCTGGAATAGAGCGCTCGATTGTAATCTCCCCACGGGAGTTGCCATCTGTCCATCTCAAACGCGGGGTTTGGGACAGGGCCGTACATAGCGTGGTTCACAGCACTCAACTGGGAAGCCCAATAGTAGCGCTTGATGTTGGGCAACGCGATACCTCCATCGTACCAAGGCAGAGTCAATTTCGCCAGTGCGATACGTGGTCGCTCACCCCATACCAACTGCCTCTGCAAGCCCTCGATCTCTCGGAAGTAGCCGGCAGGTACCAAATCAAGTGTGTTTTGAATGGCATAAAAAGCGGGGGAGAGACATCATTTTGAACAGGGCCGCCCTTCCCAAAGGGGATAGTGGCAGGCCGCACCACGCCGCAACATCCGAACGAAGCCGGGAAAGCAGAGGCAACAAATTCCGCTCATAGCGGGCTTTGGGATCCAGTGAAATGTAGATCCCCAAGTACTTGAAACCATCTCTGGAAACCGGTATCGGACAATGGCGGGGAAGAAGGAGCTCATCGTCCGTGAGTGGATAAATACAGGATTTGGCCCAATTAATGACCAGACCGGAATTCCTCCCAAAGGAGCGTAGCACATCAAACAGGACGCCCAACGACTTACGAGGAGAGGTAAGGTACAACAATATATCATCGGCATAGAGTGATATATGGTCCTTGAAATCAAGCGACCAACGGATGCCCTTAAGCGATGGTTCCCACCGCAACCATGCAGCCAGGGGCTCAAGGGCATGCGCTAAGAGGAGCGGCGACAAGGGGTACCCCTGTCTCATTCCCCGGCCAAGGGTAAAAGGCTCCGAAGCCCTACCGTTAACCACCACCTGTGCCAGCGGCTGCTCATACAAGAGTCTGATCCACCCAATGAATTTGGGGCTGAACCCAAACTTAGCGAGAACAGCCCACAAATACGGCCACTCAACCGTGTCCAAGGCCATCGAGGCATCAAGGGAAACCAAAATGGCCGGTTCTCAAAGAGACCCCGCCCTCGCTAAGATGCCGTGGAGGCGACGTAGATTGAGCGCATTGTTTCGGTGGGGTATAAATCCAGATTGGTCCGGATGGATCAAGTCCGCTATCACCGTAACCATCCGATTCGCCAGAAGTTTAGCGAGCATTTTGGGCTCAACATTCAAAAGCGAAATCGGCCGATACGATGAGCAATGATCACGGGGCTTGCCATCTTTATGAATTACGACAATGGACGCCAGTCTCTGATCCGGGGGAAGAGAGCCGAGATCTCGCGATGACAGAAACATCTTACGGAGATACAGTGCCATTTTGTCTGGGCAGAGTTTATACAATTCCACCGGTATACCGTTGGGGCCCGAGGCCTTCCCGGACCGCAGTGAACGGATGGCGAGCGCTACTTCATCGGTGGAAAAATCCGCCTCCATAAGCTCCTTGTCAGAATCCGACAGGCCAGGCAAGGCGATATCTCGAAGCAGAAGATGCAAATCCTCTTCCGGCCTATCGGAGACCGGCGCATAAACCGCCTGAAAGTGACGGGCAAATGTTTGGACTATGTCAATCGGGTCCACGACTCGAACACCATCCACACGCTCAACAGGCACCACTCGGTTCAATCTATCCCCTTTTGTCCAGCCATGCAATCAACTTTCCCGCCTTATCACCAACATCATACAAACGCCCCTGTTGCTCACGGTGCATCGCCTTGGCGGCATCAGTGACCAGCGTCTTATAATCAAATTGTTTCAGGGCCAGAGAATGCAGCACCTCCGGGGTAACCCCAGACCCCACCTGTCCCTCCAAGTCAGTGATCTCATTTTCCAGTTCCACCACCGCGGCATTCTTACGCCTCCTTTCGCTGGCAATGAGGGACAAGGCTTGACCACAAATCACCGGTTTGTAGGCCTCCCACAATGTAACCGGGGAGGGAACCGATCCCTCATTCTCAGCGAAATAATAGTCCATACATTTCACTATCTCCGACCTGATTTTAGGATTACGCAGGTGCCAGTGGTTGATCGGGGCGACCCGGCCCTCGGCACCCAATTGCACATCAATTGTAAGCCAAAGCGGAGAGTGATCAGAGATCCCCCTGGCCAAATGCCTAACCTCACGCACCGAGACCATCTGTGCTGCTGGCATAAGAATATAATCTAATCTCGATAGACTCCTGTGTGCACCTGAGTAGAAAGCATATTGGAGCTGACCAGGGTGTAGCTGCCTCCAACAGTCAGCCAATCCCAGCGTGTCTAGTAGCCTCCCGAGCCAGAGCTGTGCTGCAGGCAGAGTCCTGGGGGGACTACGATCTTCATCCCCACTAACTACAGAGTTAAAATCGCCGCCCACTACCAACATGCCTCCAGGAAGCCCCAGGATCACCTCACCCAGATCAGCAAATGTGGTAGACTGCAGGCCAGGGGGAACATACACAGACAAGAAGGAGACCGTTTTCCCTTCCCACCTCCCGTAATAGCCGCATAACGGCCCCTGTCGTCCAACACTACATCATCTATCTCCAAGGGGAGGGAAGTACGTACCATGACCCCCACCCCTCTCGAGCCAGAAGTGAACCCCGAGTGCACCACCATACGGTAGCCACGTCTGTTCAGTGCACGGCATGCATTGCCCACCAAGTGCGTCTCTTGAAGCAAAATCACATCTGGGGTACAACGTTTCAAATATTGCAATACAATAGCCCGCTTTATTCGATCTCCAAGACCGTTAACGTTCCAACTCAGCATCTTAAGCTCCTCCCCCCTCCCGCCCCCCCCCCCCCCACATCCCGGCAATGAGCACCCAGCCCCCCTCGCCTGGGGAGAAGCACACAGAATCGACAACAGGAAATATAGCAGCCTCGAACAAAACAAAAAGGAAAAGACCCCCCCCCCAACGCCCCCAAGGAACCCTGAAAAACACACTCCCCCACCCTGCACCCCTGCATTAGACCAGAAAGCCACCCCAACTTGCAGTGTGCCTGTCGCCCCATGAAACTAACCTACAAGAAGAGAGAGAAAGCCCCCAGAGGAGGAAGAGGAGGCTCGATTCCCCCCACCCCCGGGTACCCGTAGTAGTAGCAAGTCTATTAAAAAGCCACTGCTAGAAGTCCAAAGTAACCAGGTCACCACTGCGGACTCACTACTCCTATTCAGCCAGGCCACCTTCGGCACCTTCCGAGCTCTCGCCGCCCATACGATGCGATGGCAAAGTGTCCAACCAGTCACTAGCCACGTCGGGGCGATCGAAGAAAAACGCCCGCTCCTCATACTCGATCCTCAGTCGGGCAGGAAAAAGCATGGCATATTCCAGACCAATATCCCTGAGTCGTCTCTTCACCCCGGTGAAACCCATGCGCTGTTTCTGCACCGCCTGGGTGAAGTCTGAGTAGAAACTGACCGAGGCATTGTCAAATTTAGTGGGACCCATGGTTCTTGAAGCTTGCAGGATAGCGTACCGGTCCCGGAAATTAAAAATCCTGGCGATGATGGGTCTCGGTGCGGCCCCCAACTTCGGCTTTCCGCCGGGAACTCTATGTGCACGTTCCACAGAAAAAAGGTTACGGAGGCCCTTAGGCGCAAGATGTTTAAGGACCAGATCCTCCACCAGAAGGTCCATGGAGATGTCCGATGAGTTCTCCGGAACCCCCACGATGCGAACTTTGTTGCGTCTGGCCCGGCTCTCGAAATCCTCCAGCCGGCGGGCAAACTGGTCGTTGGAGGTACGGAGAGTGCGAACCTCAGCCTCAGTGGTCAAGCTCGCAGTTTTAATATCCAGAGACTTGACCCGTTCATTTGTCTTCCCCAGGTCAGCCCTGATGAGATTAACCTCGATCGCCACCGTATCGATCTTGGCAGCAAGAGTCTCGTATTGTTGGCCCATGTCCGTCCGAACACTAGTAATGGCGCCCATGATGTCCTTTAGTGTCGGCTCCTCCGATGATGGAGTATCATCTACGGTCCCTTCATGAGCCTTGCTCGCTCCACCTGGGGACCCTTTCGGGCGAGTGTAGCGTTCTATAGTCTGGCTTTGGATGAAACCCCCACGATGCGTGCCCTTGGTGTTCCGTTTCTCGGCATCCGCCTTGCCCGCCATAGTGGGCTTTGAACTCCCACGGAGTCGTTGTGATCTGGTCAAAATGGTCACGCTCTCGATGGACCTCAAGGGCAGGAGGGCTAAGAACTATAGCAGATTCAGGATCCGTAGCTGGGACGAGAAGACGAATGGGGCAGCCGTATAGCGTTGTCAACAATGGCCCAAATCGAAACCGAAAGTACCACAGGGGCTGTGGGCGTGCCCAACTGGCCGTTGTTGTTGAGTTGCCACCTGGGTACCTCGGGGACTCAAGGCCGGGGACGGTCTACGATGTAGGCCACAAACTTCAGGATGCAGCAAGTCCGGTTCGCGGCGTCCGATTTAAGTTCCGAAAAAAATCCTCAGAATCAGCAGGGCATAGTCAACAAGTACCTGTCGATCAAATCAGGATTTGTGGCAGGATAGATGCGGGAGGCGAAGAGGGTCTCAGGAGCCCTGTGCTCACACGTCCATCTTGGATCCGCGCGAAGCTCTTCCTCAGCTTTAACCTTTTTGTCATTGGCTGCCTTTTAGGTAATGTTGTTTGTGACACTATAATGGGTAAACTTAAAAGGTGACTTAACTGTCTCTGAGAATAATTGTAAGCCATTGCCACACACACAACGCCTGTGACCCTGATGATCAGAGGTATCCATCTTTGGATGAAGTGGTGTCAGAGGTGTAAAGATAGGTATGCAGGGGGAGGTGATACTCTATTCCCCCCCAAATTTGAACTTCACAAGCCTAATAAAACACTTAGATGAACATTTGCAGAAACAGTTGTAGCAAACAATTTTTTGGCACGCTTTATATGCGTACAAAGTTTGCTGTTTTCAAAAATAGTTGTAGGCCAAAAAACTGTTGGCAAACTTTATATGCATACAAAGTTTGCTATTAAAGCGAAGTGTATAACTTTCACAACTTTATGGTATTAAAATAGTGCACATTTAGTGCAATTCTTGCCACTGACATTTGACTTTTTCACCACTTTCAAAGAAGCAAATTCTTGATGAAAGGAAAAAGGTTGATTTACTTCACTTGAATTTAGTTTTTAAATCCTCCTACTGCTTCTAAACATTTATGGACTTTGGCTCAACAAAATGGCAGCATCAGTGGAACTGGCAGCACACCCCTTCTGACCTCATAATGACACTACACTTTGGCCCATTAATATATCCCTAAACTCGCCACTGCCTTCTGTTTGCTGCTGAAGCCCTTGGAGAAATGCACAAAGTAAGAAGCTTTTCGACTATCATTGCATTTTTATGCCTGTCTCAATGGTGCTTTTTGTTTTTACATATTGATACCAATTGTCAAATCTCGATAAAGTAGGTTTTTGCTTCCCCCAAAGGAGCATAACTTTGGATGGTTGGGATATTATTTCGCTTTCTAGGTAGTGCTTTCAAAAAAGAAAATCAGGAGGGATTATTTTATATCTGAAAAGTTCATTCAGTGAGCATGTCGTTTGCTCTGGTCAGTTCTTCTCTTTTTTTATTTTGTTTACAATTTTATTAATGGTTTAGGAAGATATTTTACAGCGAAATTCAAGCGTGTATGGCTTTTCTTGTAAATCTATTATTGACATCCCCCATTAGTGGCGCTGCTGGTTTTCCCATAAACATGTATGTGATTGGGTCACTATGAATGTGCCGATCTAGGATAACACACTGGGGTGGTCGCTGTCAGTTGGGAGAGTGCAGGTCCAAGTGGTAACGTCTAAAGCAAAGAATACCGTAACAGGCATAGCAAAAGGGAATCCTTGGCATATGGTGTCCTGAACTGGGTATATCATCCTAGGGAAATGCTAAATTGTAAATCGATGTCACAGTGAAATTCATTTAGGCTGTAGGGCCGAAGGCTGTAGGTTGTATGATCGAACCACGCATGCAATTACCATCGCACATGCCTTTACAACGCTGTCAATATAATGCATGTATCATTACCACGCATGCAATTACAAGGAAAATGTCTAATCGCCACATCAAAGGTTCCTATTATAAGAAAGTACCACACTCCAACAAAGTATTCGTTTTAACAATTTATTGCGTGCAATTTTCACCAACGACCACCACCAACACGTTTCAACTGACTCCCAGTCTTGATCAAGACTGCGAGTCAGTTGAAACGCGTTGGTGGTGGTCGTTGGTGAAAATTGCACGCAATAAATTGTGAAAATGAATACTTTGTTGGAGTGCGGTACTTTCCTATAATATGAACCTTTGATGTGGCCATATCGAGGGAGACCAGCCCGTCCCTTGTACCGGCACCTGCTGTAAAAGTGCGCTCTCCTTTTGGGCTGTTTGATATTGGATATATATCAATTTGCATTGAAGAATGAGTGGATATATAAATATCTGGATGGAGGATTTAGTAGAAGTGTGATTGACTGTTTACTTGACTAATGTTAAAGTGTCTCTCTAAATATATTGGATAGTGACTAAACTGTGTGAACATCTGTATCACTTTGTCAGTTGTTGTAAAAACTACTTCTCCAGTTGGTCACTAGCTATTTGAAAGTCTATATTAGTTATTGATTAGTTAACTGAGTATTTGTATGGGAGAGTGAATGTGTATGTGGTTCGGTGGGAGGTGTGTGACTGCCCAAAGATGTGCGAATAGTTGATTTAGTAGGTATATGACGTTAAGACTACATGTTATAACAGTTGTTTGGGTGAGTGAATATCTTTATGGGTGTGGTGATGAGCAAATATCTCTTAATGGTACATGTCCAACAAAGTAGAAAATAAAATGTATGTGTCAGTTGTTCATAAATAAGTATACATAAGACTCAGTGATTGTATGCGTGACTGTATGGATAACTGTATACTTGTAATAGTGATTTTATAACACACTAAGTATAATTTACTATCTATATGAATAGATAAAGTGGTGTTTGTATAAGTGTATAGCTAAGTAAATGTAAGTGTGATCCATTGTTTGTATAAGTGAATAGGATGACTTTATTAGTGAATAGGATGTGTGTTGGTGTGTAATGTCTATATAGGTGTATAAGTGATTAGATGTGTGTATAGATCTAGAAATCACTGAGTGGGTTTTTAGAAACTTGTATTGGTGTGTCAATATATTCAAATATGGTACTCTGTATTTTACTGTGAGTGATGAAAGGTTATATTCGTGTATGATGAGGTGTATCGTCACGTGTTTGATGTCATCAGTGATGTCACTGACCCTGTCATGTATGATGTAATATGTGACATCCGCAGTGGATTGCGGGTGCGCGAGATATAGTTAGTACAACTAACTATATCGGAGAAATTTCAATGGTTTTGTACGAGTGAAATGTCCAGCTAACTAGAACACCACTAAAACATTCAGTTTTTTCAGTGAATTTCCAAGATTTTTTAAATGCTAATTCCTAACTATATCAGGCCTGAAACCTTTGGTTTCTTCAGTGAATTTCGAAGGTTTTGTAAATGACTATTTTTAAATGTATTAATTGTTATAAGTTTTTTTTTATACTGATTTGCTACATTTTTTTAAACTATTTATTTTTAGATATTTTATTTTTTAATTACATTGTAATTACATTATACATTACAAAATATACTTAGAACTAACTACTTTTAGTTTAAATACTTTGTAAATAGGCAATAGCCTTTAAGTACAGTAGTTACAGTTGTTGCAATGGGCTTTGCAGAGAGGTGTAAAAAGGGGTGTGTCCTCTTTACACGTCTCTGCAAGGCAGCCCCCTGGCGCATACTGGAGGTTGTTGGTGGGCTACTTGGACCCCAAGTATTCAAGGGGGATTAGTTCCCGCTCTGCAAACGCGCCAGTATGAATACAGTGCTCTAGGCCCGCAATGTTGGGGCTTCATATCTCAACAACTACTGCCTTAGAGGCAGCGTGATACACTCGCTGTCTATTTTTGCCAGATTTACCAGAAACTCTAATAAAATCAATGGAATCTAAAACCACCATGCACTAAATGCTTTTAGGGGCAATTAAATTATGGTACCTGGCGCTCTATGCTGCTGTAGGGCATGGCGTTTCAAATAATAAATAAAAATGAAGGAGAGACTTGTTTGCCATGAAATAAAGCCTCTAAACATGCCGCCTCACTCACCTCTCCGTCGCTACCTCGGACCGTCATCTGGTTGTTCCGAGCGGTAGATGACGATGGGGAGCGCGGTTTTTATTTTGTGAGCAATTACGAGAACACCCAACACCTGTGAGCAACCTTAGGGTCGCACACTAAACGCATCAGGGATTGCTAAGCAACAACACAATGAACTACAAAAACGCTAAGTTTGATGGGAAATGTAGTTCTGTGAGCACACTAAAGCGGCAAGGATCGCTCGGCAACGTACGTCCATTACATGCTCTGCCATACGTTGCAACCTAATGAAACTACAAATAACCGCTAAATTTGATTGACAATATAGTGCAGTGAGCACTCGCATGCATATAATTAGACAAAGGCATTTGAAAGATAATGCGTTCATATGCATCTCCATGAAATAAGTGCATAAATCAGACTCATGGGCGGCCTGATATTAGTGGACAGCGGGGCTTGAACAATGAATGGGCTGGAACAATTTAGCAAATACAATGGAATTGCGATGTACATTCAAACATTGGAATGGAGAAAAGTGGATGGAAAAAACTATTTTTATAAAATGTTTTTATAAAAACAGTACAGTAACCTAATACGTATCCTATACATTAAGATTATAGGGATGTGTTGCTAGGCAGGGAGATCTTAATCTAAATTGTTCCATCTATTCAAGTTAGGGTATAAGCCCACAGTAGCAAGTGGTGTGGTGTTCTGAAAGATGTCCTGTCATGTACGATGTCGCTAGTGTCAGGAAATTTGAAAGATGAAGATGTGTGTGTTGTCTTCCAAAAAAGGGGCCCGCAGTATTAGCCTGTCGGAGTATGAAGTCACAATCCTAATAGTGCAGTAGGCGGTGGATCACAGGCTCTTTTGGGGCTGGGGGGAGGGAGGTGTCTCATGTGCACCCTTTCAATGGCATAACTCTTTAAAAATCCCTCTGGCGGGACCATCTCCTGCAACATGTGAGCATCAATGGACCATCTACGAGCTCCGGCAGGCTGATTACCCGAATACTGTTCCATTTGGCCCTGCCCTACTGGTCCTCAATGCTGGACCCCAAGATTTTAATACGCCTAGTCAATGAGTTTGTCAGTTGTATGCGCAGTGACTCCAGGTGCACCAGTCTGAGCTAGTCTGCCATTTTTCAATAGTCATCTTGTAAGAACCTGAGGTCCACCATCAGGGATTCCATTTTGGACTCAAGGGCATCTTGGGTGGAGCCTATGCCTATGGTGTTCAAGATGGTGTCTAATTTGTCCTCTGGGGGGAGATGTGCCCCCTCAGGGGGAGTGATGCTCATGGTGGAGGGAAGGGGCCTTCCCTCCCTGGAGAGCGGCAGACCGTGATGCAGAGCTCTAGCCCGGGACCAGTGTTCAATTCCCCACCTCGGCGGGTCTTGGGCTCAAAATTCCACGGACCTGATAATTCTCGCCTCGGTGCCTATTCCAATCATGGAGTCCCACTCCAACTCTGGGCAATAGCTTGCTTAATCTCCACAACGGCCCCCACAACGCTAAGGATGCCTGGCCTCCTCCTTGGGGGTGCCCAGGAGTGGACGCCTCACAGGGAAAGCCAGGATGGGTTCCACAGCAGTATTCGTACAAGCGCCTTGAGACCATTGCGGGTGAGTAGTGCGCTATACTATACTATCAGTTTACATGGTGGCCTCCCCATGGCGATTGGATCTCCCCATAGTCAGCCCGGTGTCTGGTGGTCCGAAAAGTTCGGTGCCAGTGTCTAAATGATGTGCAGCAGTGGTGGTCTAAGGCCCCTTCACTGGTGTGTAGGCGTGCGAGGGAGGATACATGGGGTAGAGCTCCTGCATCTTTTTTTAGCAACCATTTGTGGTGGGGTGCATAGAATATCAGGGTGGCCAGGCCCGTAGTACACCGCGGCATTCATCACTCACCATCAGTCACCATCACGCCACATTTTGTCTGGCGGAGGGGAGTATGGGGAAGCACACTGTTCCACCCTCAGCAAGTCGCATCTGGCTGCGTCAAGGCTTCGAGACCCACAGCGCGCAACTCTCAGCCTCTCTCGCATGGCTTTTTACAGCTTTTCTTGCTCGTATGTACAGGCGTGTAGTATTTGCTACTACAGATCATTGTATGTGCTTACACTCCGGAGCCGTGTACGTCGATTGGAATGTCGGCAGCTCAAGGGTGTCCTCTGCTCGAGCACCGGCCGGGAGTGGTCGGCGCACCTGCTACGCGGCAGTGATCATGGCCATGCAGGTTGTCCTCCGAGGGGACTCCAGGCCTCCGGCTCAGGCCGCACCGCGCCTCTGGTCTCCAGCAGAGGAGGAGAACGGGTCTCGCATCTGACCCCCGGCCGTATCGCCAAGGTCACTGCAGTCCACCGGATCGGGACCCCGTCCTTGCAGCACTCGCCACCAGCGGGGGCTCCGGGTCGGCGGTGTAGTCTCTGTTGTGTCCTGCAGTGGGGAAGTGACTGCCCTAGGGGTAGCAATCTGGGTCCTACACTCCGGGGCATCTAGGTCGGACTAGGCCTGACACGTGGCCCTAGAAATAACTTAGACGGACACTGGGAATAACTTGGTGATTCGGCCTGCGCGCATCAGAATGCCTGCGTGCGTGCAAAACCTCTTTTTATTATAGGGAGTCACATGACTGGCACGCTACACGCCCAAGACGTCGGGGGCGTGCCTCCGGGGACACAACATTCCTCCTAAAACAAGGAAAAAACGAAGAACAGCAAAACTCAAATATTTTCAAACAGTCTCATATGACATTTTTCTGTGGACGCATTCAGTAGGAACAGTCTTACGTGAAATAGTTGCGTAGCCGGCAGGAGGGGGTGGGATTACTTCTCAGCCGTTGCTGCAACCCCCTTTGACTCAGCATTTCCGCTCTCGCGGCTGGCTCTGGCGCCTCTCTGTCGGCCCCCTCCGGAATTGGAGCCTCCTCGAGGGCCTCCGCGTCACCACCCACTTCTTCACTCGCTGCTCTCAGATTGCTACTTTGACTGACCTCGTGACTGGGTGTTGACTCAGCACAGGATGTGTTGGTTGCAGTTGCAGTTCTGTCGGCACTCCGCAGAGGTTCAGATTCTGTAGCTGTTGAATGGAAATTTTTGAAGTGAGATACATTGCGAGTTACTGTCTCTCGTCCACGGATCACAGTGAGACGGGTGCCCTTCACTCCGATCACTCGCCACGGTCCTTTCTCATAGTTGAGTCTGAACTTGCCACTAGTTGTTCGGTTGCGAAGAAGCACCGCATCTCCCTGTTTGAACTGGGGTAATACCGCCCGTCTTTTCTGGCTGATCTTGGCGAATGCAGTCCTTCTTTTCTTCGCGATGCTCTCCTCATTCACCACCTCAGGTGACCACTGTGGGTGATGAGGAATGGAGTCAGCCACCACCCGTCCTAGGAGAAGATGTGCCGGGGCTACCCCCGTTGTGGAGTGCGGGGTCTGGCGGTAACTTCGGAGAAAAGTGAAAATGGCCATTTCCACTGACTGTCCCTTATCATGAGCAATGTGGATAACTTTATTTAGAGTTCTCATAAACCTCTCGGCCTCTCCATTGGCTTGAGGCCACCTGGGCGTTATGCGTCGGTGACGGGTTCCAAGAGATGACAGATAGGTGGCCAGGTCTTGCCCTTGGAATGGGGGCCCGTTGTCCGTGCGGAGCTCCCTCATGGCTCCGTGAGTGGCAATGATTTTCACCATTTTCGGGATCACACAGTCTGCGCTTGTGCTTGCCACAATTTCTACTTCTGGGTATTTTGAGTGGTCGTCTATCATCACCAGCGTGTGTCTTCCATCCGGTAGACTACCAAAGTCCATGCTGACCCGCTCCCAGGGTCTTTGGGGTCGGGGCTCCACGATGATGGGGGGCCTCCCGGGGAGCATCTCCCGTGACCTGGCAAGCAGCACACGACCGTACCATGTTCTCCACCATGTCGTCCATGAGGGGAAACCACACTTTTGTTCGCAGCCGGGCTTTAGTCTTGACCATCCCCTGGTGGCCCACGTGTGCTAGTTGTATCACCTGACCTGTGAGGGCCGTGGGTATTACCAGGCGATGTCCCCTCAGTAGACATCCTGCATTGTCCTCATTAAGTTCTTACCTGACATGGTACAGGCTCTCCATGACTTTCTGAGCCTCTGGGGTGAGCGCCCTCCAGCTCTCTTTGGCCTTGTGCCAGTTTGCCATCCGAAGTATATTCTTGGCTCGCTGTATGCAGTCATCTTGGGCTGTGGCATTTACAATGTCCTCCAGAGAGATGGGGCGCGGGCATGACCTTGCCCCTACCCACTTTACATACGCTTCCGTTTTTCCGCTTCATCCATTTCCTCCGGAGTGGCGGGCCTGGGATGGCGGGATAGATAGTCTGCCGGATTCTTTGCTCCAGGTTGGTACTCGATGTTGCAGTTATATTCCTGCAGTTGCAGTAGCCACTTTTCGATTCGCGGGGCGGCTTTGATGAAGTCCCTGAGAATAGAGACACCAGCGGCTTGTGGTCAGTTACCACCGTGAACGGTTTCCCATAGACATACAGGTGGAAGTGCCGACGACCCCAATGAATTGCAATTGCTTCCTTCTCAATTTGTGAGTACCTCTGTTCTGTGACCTACTAGCGAATGCAACCGGAGTCCAATCTATTTCATCCCTCGGCCTTTGCATTAGCACTGCTCCCAGCCCTGCCGGTCCGGCATCCACTGCTATGAGTGTGGCATTTCGAGGGTCAAAGAACGCCAGTGTGGTGTTACTGGAGAGGGAGGCCTTGATGTCCTGGAAGGCTTTCTCTTGCTCTGATCCCCAGGTCCACGGTGTGGAGTCCTTTGTGAGCTCACGCAGCGGGAGAGTCAGGTTGGCCAGGTCTCTGATGAAACGGCCGCAGTAGTTCACCATGCCAAGAGAACTTCTGAATTCTGTGACTGTCATGGGTGGTGATGCGTCCTTGATGTCCTTTACTTTGTCAGGGTCCGGGTTGACACCATCAGCCGAGAAGACATATCCGAAGAACCCTATCTTGGTTCGCAAGAATTCACACTTATCTCGATGGAGCGTGAGCCCCGCACTTCGGAGCCTGCGAAATACTTGCGTTGATTGTGTTCCGGAATGGTGCGAGCATGTACCATTATATCGTCGCTGACGTTTATCACCCCGGGAATGTCGGCAATGAGCTCCTGAATAACATTTTGAAACACCTCAGCCGCACTGGAGACCCCAAAACTGAGCCTGGTGTATCGGCGGAGCCCAATGTGTGTGGAGAAGGTGGTAATGTTCCTTGACTCTTTGTCTAACACCAGCTGATGGTATCCTGCACGGAGATCTAGCTTTGAAAACCAGCAGGCCCCAGCCATCTCCTCAATTAGGTAATCTATTGTGGGGGTGATGTGGCGCTCCCGTTTGATGGCGGTGTTTGGGAGGCGCATATCCACGCAAATCCGGACCGCTCCTGGCTGTTTCGGTTTCCGGGTGACCACAATGGGTGAGACCCAGGGGGTGGGGCCTGAGACCTTCTCGATGATTCCGGCCGCTTCCAGCTTGTGTAGTTCTTCTTCCACTAGCGGCCGAAGATGGAATGCAATGCGACGGTGTCGCAATGCTACTGGTTGTACTGTGGGGTCCACGTGTAAATGTTTTTCTCGACCCTTGAAGCATCCGATGCCTTCAAATAGGTCTGGGAAGTCCATGAGTAGTTGTTGCACCGACTCTTCGTGGACTCCAAAGGCAAATGTGACCACTCCCAAGTCTTCGGCTGTTCTGCAGCTCAGTAGCATGCCTTGTCCTTCTTCCGACACGAATTTGTTGGCTCTTGTGACTTTGTCCCCATGGCGGACCGCCGCTCGAAATTTTCCGCGGATCCGGAGTGGAACGTCTTGTCCGTAGGCAAAAACAGTGATTGGGGTGGGGCTAAGAGTTGGAGGTGCAGTCATGTTTCTATAGAGTGAAGCGCTCATAAGATTTATGGACGCACCCGTGTCCACCACCGCCATGATCTCCTGGTCCGCCACATGGATGGAGCATTGAGGCAGAGTTCTGGTACGCCGCGTGGCAGTGCCAATCATGTGCACTTTGTGCATGGCGCGCTCCTCCTCTTCATCATCATCCATGTCGCTGTTGCTTGGCTCACCTTCCACCACAGTCTGCACGGCTTGGCGTGGTTTGCGGAACCTCTTCAATCGGCACACCTTCTCGAAGTGGTTCATCTTGCCACATCCGGAGCATCGTTTGCCTTGTGCCGGGCATTCTCTAATAGTGAGGTAGTGTGGCTCACTGGTTAGAGGCGGCAGACCCGAGAGCAGAGGACGGCCTGGGACCAGGGTTCGATTCCCGGCGCGGCAGGTTTCTGGACCAGGGTCAGCGGACTCGATAATTCTCTCGCCTCGGTGCCCACTCTGATCAGCGATCACACTCGGCAACTCTGGGCATTAGCTTGCCTCATCTTCACTAACGGCCCCACCAGACCGCCGGGGATGCCTGGTCTCACCCTGGAGATACCCATTAAGGGACCATCTCTCAGGGAAGCCAGGAAGGGTTTCGCAGCGGTCGAAGCGCCTTGGGACCCTCCGGGTAAGTAGTGCGCTATATAAATGCCTATACATACATACATATCCACATGAGTGTCCGGATGCCCCCCCTTGTGTGGGTGTCGTTCTTTTGTGCCACTTGGATGGTGTCTGGACCTGTAGCTTATTGACCGGTTCCACCTTCACCGTAGCTTGTAGTGCAGCCTCCATGTGTGCCGCCCTGGCTTTGGAGAGCTCTTTCGTGCGGCCGAGGGTGAGGATGTCGGGCAGTGGCTTCCCCGACTCTTCCAGAATTCTCTCCCTCAGTTTGGCAGAGGCGCAGACTTTTATGATTTGTCCTCGGATTTCTTCTGTAATGTGTTGGAACCCACACGTTAGGGCCAGCTTCTTGAGTCTGGTGTGGTATGCGTCTAACGACTCTTCCGGCAGTTGCTGGGCCTGTCGGAACACAAAGCGTTCGTAGTCTTGATTCGCCGTGGGCTCAAAGTGTGCATTGAGGGCATTGATCAATGTATGATGAGTCTTGGGGGTCGCCTCTGTGAGGGTCCGAGCAATGGAGTGAATGTCCTTGCCGCCAAGGTAGAGGACCATGGCGCGTTTTTGTTCCTTGTGGACCTTCGTGGCTTTGAAGAATATTAGGAGCCTGTCCACCCATTCCTTCCATTTCGGGGCAAGCGTCGAGGGTGCACCCTCCACCACAAACGGTTCGATGGGCGGAATGGTAGCCATCGCCCAGGACGCGCTTGATCAGGCTCGTGTCCGGCCGGGGTAACACCAGAGGTGGTGCTCGAGGGAAGTTGCTGATGCCTTGGTTCTTGTGTGAGCGAGTTGGTGCCCTCGAGCAGGCTGGCCGGAGGCCACGGCGTATGCCTCAGTGAGGTCCGGATAGCGCGTGCGACCGGCGCTCTGGCCTCAGGCAATAGTGGTGCGCCTCGAGACAGGTGAGCGCCACGTCCCCTCGAGCAGCCAGGCAGCACCCGGCGCCTCCCTGATCGCCGAGCTAGGCGGGTCGAGGTGCGCTTCATGCACGTGCCGTGGGGCCCTGTGCAGCACCAGCCGAGGAGGCCCTGCGGGAGGAGTTCAGCACACGGCCACTCGTGCCACGATGCGCGGCAGTTCAGCACCGGGCGGCGCGGCTCACCTTCAAAATGCCAGGGGTGGACGTCTTCTCTCCAAGCGCAGTGAGAGGGGGCGTGTGCAAAGGCAAGGCACGAACACCACGAGCCACAGGCAAGGCTCGCAGCCGCCTCCCGAAAAGGTGGGCACACACACACCCCGAGCGAGGAGTCGGCAACCACCCTCGTCGCCAATTGTTGTGTCCTGCAGTGGGGAAGTGACTGCCCTAGGGGTAGCAATCTGGGTCCTACACTCCGTGGCATCTAGGTCTGACTAGGCCTGATACGTGGCCCTAGAAATAACTTAGACGGACACTGGGAATAACTTGGTGATTCGGCCTGCGCGCATCAGAATGCCTGCGTGCGTGCAAAACCTCTTTTTATTATAGGGAGTCACATGACTGGCACGCTACACGCCCAAGGCGTCGGGGGCGTGCCTCCGGGGACACAACAGTCTCCTCATGTGTCACCGTTCTCCGCGCAGGTCGGACCCTCCTAGGAGCTTTGGAGGTACTGATGTTGTGAAGTGGTACTTCTGGAAGTCTAGTCGTCGATAGGGTGCCTGGATCCAGCAGGATTCCTGGGCCAGGGAGAGCGTTTTTAGGTCTCGCCTGTCGATGCGCATGCGCATCGAGCAAGCGAGACTATGGGGGCTTATCCACTCTTTATCCAACTTGCAAGGAATCGTGGCGATTCCTTGCAGTGCCCGTGACTTTTAAGCTCAATGCGCATGCGCATTGAGCTTAAAAGCGCGTGCACATCAGTTCCCTCAGCCGCACTCCAGGCCCCCGCTCCGCCCCCTCCCGCCGTGTCGCATTTCTCCTCCCCCCTCCCCTTATCTGCCGTCCCTTCGTCTGTTCCCTCTCCCCGCTCCGCCCCCTCCCCTGCCCGCCGTGTCGCATTTCTCCTCTCCCCTCCCCTTATCTGCCTTCCCTCCATCTGTTCCCTCTCCCCGCTCCGCCCGCTCCCCTGCCCGCCGTGTCGCATTTTTTTTTTTAAATCCCCACTTCCCCCCCTACCCCCCAGCAAAGACAACACTGACGCCGTGCTCTGCTGCTTGTTTTTTTCTTCCTCACTTCTAGCTGCTGCAATTCCAGTCCAGCAGCCTGGGCGACGGAGGGAGGATTTGCAAGCAGAGCTGCTCCCATTTGCAATCAATTTCCGTAGAATTTGCCAATGATTTAAATGCTTATTTTTTCCGCATTTTTGTTAGCACAGAGCTGTGGCATTATCGAACCGGCGTCGATCTCTTTCTACGGAACTTCTGCAAAATCTTTTGTTATTCTATATATTTTTTTGCAAATGAATCACGCCGCGTAGTGTCATCTGTGTTATTTATCGTATTTTGTTTTGTACAATTGACGCCCCAGTAGGTTCTGGGAGTTGTAGTCTTGGTATTGTTCCTATAAATCAACTGGACCTGCTTACTCAACAAGGCGCACTGTTGACAAACACTGATGAGCCAACTGGTTTAACGAGGATAGCGATGTTGGCCACCCCTCACCCTCACTCACCCTCAACCCCTCACCCTCACTCACCCTCAACCCCTCACCCTCAACCCCTCACCCTCACTCACCCTCACTCACCCTCACCCTCACTCACCCTCACTCACCCTCAACCCCTCACCCTCACTCACCCTCAACCCCTCACCCTCACCCTCACTCACCCTCACTCACCCTCAACCCCTCACCCTCCCTCACCCTCACCCTCCCTCACCCTCACCCTCACTCACCCTCACCCTCACTCACCCTCAACCCCTCACCCTCCCTCACCCTCCCTCACCCTCCCTCACCCTCCCTCACCCTCCCTCACCCTCCCTCACCCTCCCTCACCCTCCCTCACCCTCCCTCACCCTCACTCACCCTCACTCACCCTCACTCACCCTCACTCACCCTCACTCACCCTCAACCCCTCACCCTCATTCACCCTCTCCCCCTCGACCCCTCCCCCTCGACCCCTCCCCCTCGACCCCTCCCCCTCGACCCCTCCCCCTCACTCACCCTCACCCTCACTCACCCTCACCCTCACTCACCCTCAACCCCTCACCCTCACTCACCCTCACCCTCACTCACCCTCAACCCCTCACCCTCACTCACCCTCACCCTCACTCACCCTCAACCCCTCACTCACCCTCACTCACCCTCACTCACCCTCACCCTCACTCACCCTCACCCTCACTCACCCTCACTCACCCTCACCCTCACTCACCCTCACCCTCACTCACCCTCACCCTCACTCACCCTCACTCACCCTCAACCCCTCACCCTCGACCCCTCCCACTCACCCTCACTCACCCTCACTCACCCTCACTCACCCTCACTCACCCTCAACCCCTCACCCTCACTCACCCTCAACCCCTCACCCTCACTCACCCTCAACCCCTCACCCTCACTCACCCTCAACCCCTCACCCTCACTCTCACTCATCCTCACTCTCACTCATCCTCACTCACCCTCACTCACCCTCAACCCCTCACCCTCACTCACCCTCACCCTCACTCACCCTCACCCTCACTCACCCTCAACCCCTCACCCTCACTCACCCTCACTCACCCTCACTCACTCTCACTCACCCTCAACCCCTCACCCTCACTCACCCTCACCCTCACTCTCACTCTCACTCTCACTCACCCTCACCCTCACTCTCACTCACCCTCACTCACCCTCACCCTCACTCACCCTCAACCCCTCACCCTCACCCTCACTCACCCTCACTCACCCTCACTCACTCTCACTCACCCTCAACCCCTCACCCTCACTCACCCTCACTCTCACTCACCCTCACCCTCACTCTCACTCACCCTCACCCTCACTCTCACTCACCCTCAACCCCCCACCCTCACCCTCACTCACCCTCACCCTCACTCACCCTCACTCACCCTCAACCCCTCACCCTCACTCACCCTCACCCTCACTCTCACTCACCCTCACCCTCACTCTCACTCACCCTCACTCACCCTCACTCACCCTCACTCACCCTCACCCTCACTCACCCTCACTCACCCTCAACCCCTCACTCACCCTCAACCCCTCACCCTCAACCCCTCACTCACCCTCACTCTCACTCATCCTCACTCACCCTCACTCACCCTCAACCCCTCACCCTCACTCACCCTCAACCCCTCACCCTCACTCACCCTCAACCCCTCACCCTCACTCACCCTCAACCCCTCCCCCTCGACCCCTCCCCCTCACCCTCACTCACCCTCACTCACCCTCACTCACCCTCACTCACCCTCACCCTCACTCACCCTCAACCCCTCAACCCCTCACCCTCACTCACCCTCAACCCCTCACCCTCACTCACCCTCAACCCCTCACCCTCACTCTCACTCATCCTCACTCTCACTCATCCTCACTCACCCTCAACCCCTCACCCTCCCTCACCCTCAACCCCTCACCCTCACTCACCCTCAACCCCTCACCCTCACCCTCACTCACCCTCACCCTCACTCACCCTCACTCACCCTCACCCTCACTCACCCTCACTCACCCTCACTCACCCTCACTCACCCTCACTCACTCTCACTCACCCTCAACCCCTCACCCTCACTCACTCTCACCCTCACTCACCCTCACCCTCACTCACCCTCAACCCCCCACCCTCACCCTCACTCACTCACCCTCACCCTCACTCACCCTCACCCTCACTCACCCTCAACCCCTCACCCTCACTCACCCTCAACCCCTCACCCTCAACCCCTCACCCTCACTCACCCTCACCCTCACTCACCCTCAACCCCTCACCCTCACTCACCCTCAACCCCTCACCCTCAACCCCTCACCCTCACTCACCCTGAACCCCTCACACTCACTCACCCTCACCCACCCTCAACCCCTCACCCTCACCCTCACTCACCCTCAACCCCTCACCCTCACTCACCCTCACCCACCCTCAACCCCTCACCCTCACTCACCCTCAACCCCTCACCCTCACTCACCCTCACTCACCCTCAACCCCTCACCCTCACTCACCCTCACCCCCTCACCCTCAACCCCTCACCCTCACTCACCCTCACTCACCCCACTCACCCCACTCACCCCACTCACCCTCACTCACCCTCACTCACCCTCACTCACCCTCACTCACCCTCACTCACCCTCACTCACCCTCACTCACCCTCACTCACCCTCACTCACTCACCCTCACTCACCCTCACTCACCCTCACACCCTCAACCCCTCACCCTCAACCCCTCACCCTCAACCCTCACGCTCAACCCCTCACCCTCAACCCCTCACCCTCAACCCCTCACCCTCAACCCTCACCCTCAACCCCTCACCCTCAACCCCTCACCCTCAACCCTCACCTCAACCCTCACCCTCCCCCTCACTCCCCCTCACTCACCCTCACTCACCCTCACTCACCCTCACTCACCCCACTCACCCTCACTCACCCTCACTCACCCTCACCTCACCCTCACTCACCCTCACTCACCCTCACTCACCCTCACTCACCCTCACTCACCCTCACACCCCTCACCCTCACTCACCCCTCAACCCCTCACCCTCACTCACCCTCACTCACCCTCACTCACCCTCAACCCCTCACCCTCACTCACCCTCACTCACCCTCACTCACCTCACTCACCCTCACTCACCCTCACTCACCCTCACTCACCCTCACTCACCCTCACTCACCCTCACTCACCCTCACTCACCCCTCACTCACCCCTCACTCACCCTCACCCCCTCACCCTCACCCTCACTCTCACCCTCACTCACCCTCACCCTCACTCACCCTCAACCCCCCACCCTCACCCTCACTCACCCTCACTCACCCTCACCCTCACTCACCCTCACCCTCACTCACCCTCACTCACCCTCACCCTCACCCTCAACCCCTCACCCTCACTCACCCTCTCACCCTCACTCACCCTCACCCCTCACTCACCCTCACTCACCCTCACTCACCCTCACTCACCCTCACTCACCCTCACTCACCCTCACTCCCTCACCTCACTCCCCACTCACCCTCAACCCCTCACCCTCACTCACTCTCACCCTCACTCACCCTCACCCTCACTCACCCTCAACCCCCCACCCTCACCCTCACTCACCCTCACTCACCCTCACCCTCACTCACCCTCACCCTCACACCTCACTCACCCTCACCCTCACCCTCAACCCCTCACCCTCACTCACCCTCACTCACCCTCAACCCCTCACCCTCAACCCCTCACCCTCACTCACCCTCACCCTCACTCACCCTCAACCCCTCACCCTCAACCCCTCACCCTCACTCACCCTGAACCCCTCACACTCACTCACCCTCACCCACCCTCAACCCCTCACACTCACCCTCACTCACCCTCACCCACCCTCAACCCCTCA